>NC_138189.1:97107682-97825682 GCF_964194105.1 Spermophilus citellus
TCTTGACTTTTGTATGTTCTTTGACATACCTGCTGCTGCAGCTGTTCTTCCTAGCATGTGCATTAATACATGTTTTAATAGAAGCAGCACTGGATCCAATTACCTGACCTCCACTGAGATTTTCTGGCCAAATATTTAAGCATAGTAGATTGGTTCATCATTCAGCACTAACAGGAAATTAAGAAATTAAAACTTCACTGAGGAGTCAGGAAAGGAACTCCTTGCTGAAAGTCTCAAAAAAAGGGAGGAAGGAAGAATTCACTATTACCCTAGATAACTAGCCACTACCAATGTCCTTTATGTTAATACTGGATATTTCTCTTGCATTTGAAAATGTTTTCTGTCTGGAAAGTATAAAACTATGCTTTCTACTAAAAATAAGGGCCAACATTGCCTGGTCTATTTTCTGGTACTAGAATCGTTCTTTCCTTTGGAGACCACTATTCCATGTATTTCGAGGGTTAACCACCCCAAACCAAGCTGACCAATGACCAACTAGGGAATTTTATGCCAGGAATCTCTGGGATAAAGCTTGCCTTGGAGGATACCTAGCTGGTAGAATTTGAGTCTTACATTGCCAAGATCATCTCTGCCACCAAGTGGGAAGAGTCTGTCACAAAACTCTGGGCATTTAAGGTCATAGATGCTGCTCTGGTTGCATAAGCCAAATAACCTTACACTAGATTTTGTCAACTCTTGAAAAGTTTTAGAATATTATCAACTGCCTTTTTTTGTTTCCTGGTACTAGAGATTGAATCTAGGGGCGGTCTACAACTGAGCTACATCTCCTGCCCCCTTTTTAAATTTTATTTTGAGATAGGATCTCTCTAGGTTTCATAGGCTGGCCTTGAACTTGCAGTCCTCTGGCCAGAGCCTCCCGAGAGTCTGGGATTACAGACGTGGTCACCATGCTTGGCTTCCCTACTACTTTTTAAGCATTATTTTTGTGTCAATTTTCTTTTATTCAGAAACAATTTAGAGCTAACTTACCTTTTATTAGCAGCCACATAAATACAAGGGTTGTAGAATGTAGATGATTTTGCAAACAGTGGAGCTATGATGGCCATTGAAGGAGGAATCTTCTTTGGGTTACCAAAAGAAGCCCATAAGCACACAATGGAATAAGGAGACCATGCCACCAGAAACATCAATATCATTATCACAGACATCTGAAAAAAAAATAGGTATTTGCTAAACGAAACATCTAAAATATTTAAATAGTTAATATATCTAAAATAGCATAAAAATCTACCTGTTGGAATTGAATAAGTTTATGTTGTTGATGACAAAGGAAATAGCTGTTTTTAACAAAGGTGTTCTTAACAAAGGTGTCTGAAGTCATCTATGTTAACTAGAGCCTGAAAAATAGGTACGTTCATCAATATATGGCACTGCCTTTAAGAATGGTACAGGCATGTGAAGGATGACCTCTTTCTTATGATGTGCTCAGGAGAATACAAAAGATGGCTTTGATGAAAGATGAAAACCCACTCCAACATACTTCAGGTAATTGTGCTATGAGCTCCTGACATTACTTTTTCTTCTCTCTCTTTTTCTTTCTCCTTCCTTTCTTCCTTCCCTCCCTGCTATTAGTTTGGATCTGGAATGTCCCCAAAGGCTTATGTGTTGGAGGCTTGGTTCCCAGCTGGTAGCACTATTGTGAGGTGGTAGAAAACTTTTAGAGTGTAGGGCCTAATTGGAAGAGGTATGTCACTGAGGTGTGCCCTTGAATGGGTATATTTTGTCCCTGGACCCTTCCCCCCCCCTCTCTGTTTTGTTTTCTGGCTACTGAGAGGTGACCAGCTCTGCTCACCACATGTTCCCTGCCATGATGTTCTGCCTCACCACAAACCCACAACGATGAAGTCAAGTGACTAGGGACTCACACCTTAGAAAACATGAGCCAAAATAAATCTTTTTTTTTTTCTTTATGTTGAGTTTTTTTCAGACATCTGTCACAGCAACAGAAGGCTGATGAAAACACTTCCTCACTGTGCTTATCAGCTAATCAAAAAAAAAAAAAAAAAGAAACTTTCTAAACTAAATCTGGAAATTAAAAAAATAAAGTCCTATCTTGAATTTAGTGGATTTTACCATAGGTCATTTGAGTTGAATATATTTTACATACAGTACAGAAATTTTTGTAAAGAAGCTCCTTTGCATTTTGTTTAAATTAAAAACATATAATTTTTACATTGCTCCCTCCTGATTGCCTACTACAATAAAGAAACAGATTTTAAAAGACATAAAAACTTGTCAGGACACAAAATCAGAGATTAGATAATTGTTTGTTTGTTTGTTTGTTTGTTTTAACGGAAACAATAACTGTTGGACGAGTGGCAGATTACTTACCAGGCATGAAAATGATTAAAAAATAGGAAGAAAAAAATTTTTTAATAGTAATGAGAGAAGCCCAAATACAGACTAATCCATTCTACAGAACTATAGAAGTCTAGTATTCTAAGGTTCCAAAAAGCTCTGAATGTAGGGGTGCACATGGAACTCAAAACAGGAGAATTGGGGGCGGGGGCTGAGGTTGTGCCTCAGTGGTAGAGCACTTGCCTTGCACGCATGAGGCACTGGGTTTGATCCTCAGCACCACATAAAAATAAATAAAATAAAGATATTGTGTCCATCTACAACTAAATATATATATATATATAAAAAACAGGAGAATTGGTTGAAATTTGCAAAAAGAAGCAGTTAGACTCCTAGATCTCCTTTGCAGGTCCATTCAGTCTACTCAGTAACTGTCTCTTCCTCTCCCTACAAGAACCCTAGAGGCTCAGCATAAAAATGGCTAATGCAGGAAAGATCAGGATTCAGGGAGCCCAGACGCAGCTAAGCACTGCAGTACTGTACTAAAAAGAGGGTTTTTGTTTGTTTGTTTGTTTTTGCATGTTGCCTTCTCCCAGCACTGGGCTTGAGAGTTCTGACAGTCATGAACCTTCTACTCAGGAACGTGAAAAAATCGTCTCTTTGGAGACTGACCAGCCCAGTATGAAAAACTTGGAGGTATAGTCAGAAATCCCCTCTAATGAGCACCTCTGAGCTTACTATCACATTTTTAGTGCACCACTGGCCAGTACTGATCACCAGACAATGAGAAACTCTCACACAGGCAGAGAAAAACAGCACAGCAATGTAGTGTACCACAAAAATATGTAGTGACCAGAAGAAAAGTGTAAATATATACAGAATGCATCATAGAATAAGAGATATACCTAGACAACAAGAGGAGGTTATTAAAAGAGGACAGTATATAAAATAATTATTTTTATCTAGAAAAAGACTGTTTTATGCTATCTATAAAGGTGAGAGTAGAAACATAAAAAATGTCATAGGAAGGTTGAATAATATTGCCAGCCTCGATTTAAAGAAAGGTGGGAGAAGTAGTTTCTATAAGTACAGGTCAGCTATTTATTTAAAATTTTATATTTTGTTCAACATAATTTTTTTTATGGTTCATCTTTTCCAGTTTTCGAATTTTGTTTTTTTAAAGTTTTTTTCATTTTGTTTTTCCCCCCACATTTTTATTGTTGCATTACAGTTGATATGATGGTAGGATTTGTTATTACATATTCATATATGCATACAATATAATTGGGTCAATATCATTCTCAGCACTCCCCCCTCCCTCCCCACCTCCCAACCCCAGGATCCTCGTCCTTTACTGATCTCTCTTGAATTTTCATGAGATCCCCTCCAAGCCTTTCTTTTCCTTTTGCCTCTCTAGCTTTCACATGAGAAAAAAACATATGGCCATTTTTTGGCTTATTTCACTTCACATAATGGTCTCTAGTTCCATTGATTTTCCTGCAAATGACAAAATTTAGTTTTTCTTTATGGCTGAATAAAATTCCATTGTGTATATATACACATTTTCTTTATCCATTCATTTGTTGATGAATACCTAGATTGGTTCTGTAGTTTGGCTATTGTGAATTGTTCAATATAATTTTTACACTAATTTTGATTTTTTAAATTATTGTATTACACTATTTTTTATATGATTTATTTATTTATTTGATGGGAATTAAACCCAGGGGCACTTTACCACTGAGCTACCTCCCTAGCCCTTTTTATTTTTTGAAATAGGATCTCACTACGTTGCTGAGATTGGCCTCAAATTTATGATCCTCCTTCCTCAGCCTCCTGAGTTTCTGGGATTACAGGTGCACCCCCACACCCAGCACAAACATTTTTTTATTATTATTGAGTATTTTGGTGCACCTTTAAATTTTGCACTTAAAACTTGGGCTTCATTATTCTCACCCTCATCACAGATCTGAATACGGTTGAGGAAATCTTCAGAAACTAGAAACAGACACAAATGACAGCTTTAAAACAAACAAAACAGAGACAATCTAGCAAAAAAAAATTTAAGAAAATCAGAAGATAATTCCAGAAAATTAAATATCTGAATAAATGGATTTCTAGGAAAAGAGAATAAAGAAAAGAGAGAGGCAGGAATACCAAAAAATAATACAAGCAAGCTCCCAAAAGAGGCAGAGTTAAGTCTCCACATGAAAGTACTCATCAGGTACACGGTTCTGCATGAGTAAAGACCACACCAAGGCACATCAGTATGAAATTCAGAAAACAAGATTCAAAGAGAAGAGCCTATGTGCTTTCAGAGAGAACTCACAGATCACTACAAAGAATCAGTCACCAGCATGCCAGTGGTCTTTGCAATAGCAATACAGAAAGCTAGGCAACTCCATAGAGCAAGACCCTCAAAATTCTTTGATTGATATTTTTGCACCTAGAATTCCAGAACAAGCAAATATAGTCCAATACAATAATAGAATAAGACATTTTCAGTTATGCAAAGTTTTATAATTTTTACCTCCCTTGAAACTTCAGCAATCTACTGAAGAATGGGCTCCATCAAAATAAATAACACCACAAAGACAAGCAATCCCCAAAACTGGCCATCTAACCCTGAAAAGGAGAAAAAGGCAGTCCCAGGTGGTGAGGAAGAGAGAGCGAAAGATGAAGGCTTCCTGAGCATCAGTCTTTTTTTTTTTTTTTAAGAGAGAGAGAGAGAGAGAGAGAGAGAATTTTTAAAATATTTATTTATTAGTTTTCGGTGGACACAACATCTTTATTTTTATTTGTATGTGGTGCTGAGGATTTTATTTTTATGTGGCCCTGAGCAGGCCAGGCAAGCACGCTACTGCTTGAGCCACATCCCCAGCCCCTGAGCAGCAATCTTAGAGAGCAACCACCCCTGAAAAGAGCAAGAGGCTCAAGGGAACCAGGAAGGATGCCTCCAGGAAGTAGATGAAGTGAATCTAGTCTGTAATGTGTGTGAACACACTGAGAGGAGGGAGAAAGCCTTTCAATCTCACCAAACATTGCTAACATACTGAGAGATAAGGAAAGAGAAAGGTGGAGGGGAGGTGTGGAGCGGGCTGGTGGCTTAAGAGAAATAAATCCTTTTCGTCCATAATAGGAATTCCAATGATGATAATCAACCTAAATATCCAAAGAGCCAATGAGCATATCATTTGGGAATATAAAGAAAAAAAAGACCTGGGGCGTGAAATGGGAGGTGGGGGGAAGGAGACTGAGGCAAGTCATGAGACTCAATTTCAACTATGTGTTTGTAAAAGTGTGATTACAAAACAACTTTTTAAGAATGTTGACATCTTACCTTTGTTACATCTACTTGGTCTGACCAGTCTCTGTTTAGGTATGCAGTGCAGTTACTAGCAGCATGGTGTTTAATGGATCGAGTGACGTGGTAGTAGCAATAAAACATCACTGTCAAGGGCACAATAAAATTTACTGCAATCACTGTCATCGTGTAAGACACAAAAGATCTGGAAATAGGAAAAGACAATGACAACTCACTTAATATCCTAAATGGGAGAAGGGGGAAAAGAGATAACTTATTAGAAATAATAGTGACAGTCATCTTATTGTTAAAAAGTTTAGGAATTATATTTGACTTTCAGTTCACTTAGACCAGGAGTTGGCAAGTTATGGCCTGTGGGTCATGCCAGCTGTTCAACTAACTTTGTACATAAAGTTTTACTGGATCCAGCCATGTACATTCATTTACATACTGTCTACGACTTAACAGTATAACAGTTAAATAGTTAAAACAGAAACAATCTGGCCTATAAAGCTGAAATAGTTGTTTTTTTGTTTTTGTTTTTACTCTTTTCAGAAAATGTTGTAGATGGAGATTTAGAAATTTTCTATTTGTTTTTTTGGAGTCATCTCTCATTTCTCTCAATGAACTAAATTATCCTTGTTACCCTGGAAAATATGGAGGAGCATCACCGACTCTTAGGCCCTTGTAATGACTGCACTTTTGCTACAAAGCTCTCAGAATGTGCCTGACCACCAGATCAACTTGGAAAGACAGCAGGAGGCAGCTTGGGCTTTTGCCAGAGGTGCCTGCTCTAGAGCTTCATTAACACTTTGCTCACAATCGTAACTCTGAGATGAGAAACATTGGCAAGGTGATTAGTCTCCCTATGGATGCCTTAGAAAAGGACAGAAGAAGGAAGAAAAGGACAGATTGGGGTGCAAGGAGACCAGGTAAACTTAACTTTCAAAGAAACATAATTCATCCTTCTATTTTTACTCCGGCTTGGATCATATCATCATTACCAAAGAAGCACTTTGCCACACTCTGTATGAGAAAACTGATCTGACCTTAAATCTGGAACTTATTTATTTTTATTGCAGTGGTAGGAAGCGAACCCAGTACTTCCCTCATTCATGCTAGCCAAGCACTCTACCACTGAGCCACATCCCCAGCCTAGTATGAGCTTAAATTTGAAGGGTGAGAAAATGTGTACAAAGCGTTTGATTATAAAGTGTAGACTTGTTTCTTACGTATCATTTTTCCTCCAATTTATGGTACAGGTAGCCCCAGTAGGATCTGGGGCATAACTGGCCCACCCTGTGATGGGCATCACAGCCCAGAACAGGCCATTGATCCAGGCCCCCAGAATCATGCTGACATAAGTGTTGGTGGTCATTCTTCTTCCTATCAATAAGCATAAGAAAGGTTAGCAACATGTGCAATGATGGGATTCACTTTATTTTCAAATTTTATCTTGATTTTATCAAGTTTATCAAGATTTTTTACAGAGCACTTTAGTTCACTCAAAGCTTGTTCACATGACTCACATTCTGTGAAACATCACAGATTAGCTGAAACCTGAACAATAAAAAGGATCAGCCAGAGGATGAGCAAGAAGAGCTTTTCAAGCCAAGGAAAACAGCATATACAAAGACCTCAGGGAGAAAAAGGGCCTGGCCAGTATCCCAGAATGAGAGTGGCCCTGGCCACAGCTGGAAAGGTAGCTGGGTCGGACCAGGCTGTCTTAGCAAATTTGGCTTTTACTTTAAATGTAATAGGAAGACACTGAAACTTGAATACCAGAGAAACAAGAATGACCCTGATTACAACCACTACGTTTATATGTTAAAGGGAACATACGTTGAGTGAACATTAGGTAATAAATGGCTTCACTGAGAAAGCAGAGGAAAGACTATGACATACCCACATCCGGGCGACAGATGGTCAGGTATCTATCCACGGCCACCACTGTGAGCAATCCAATGCTTGCCATTCCAAAAAAGATATTCAATCCAGCATAAATCTGAAAATCAAAATGGGAAAGAATCCACCATTCTAACACCCATCCAAGAAACATTTAGATTTTTGCCTCATTCTTAGAACATACTTAAAATATATTAAAGCTTTTTCATTTAAAGTACATCTTCTGTTATCCAATTGTAACTACTTTAATAAAAGCAGTTATGAAAAGTGTTTGAGATTTCATTATTTCTTTTTTCATTTTAAGACTTAAGGTGCAACATTTACACAACATATTCTATAAACAAAGTGAAAAGCAAGCCATTAATTAGGGTAAAATGCATATAAATCAACAAAAGCTTAGCATTCAAAAGGATGCAACAGGGGTGAAAGGTAAACTCAATGGAAAAATGGCCAAATGATGAGTGGGCTACTCAAAGAAGCTGATTTACATTTGAATATTGATGATATAAGATAGTTTATGCAAAAAACACAAATTATAAATTCACATACACAAAAATGATGAAAATTTAAAAGCCTAACGATCCCAAGTGTTGAGGAGAGTGTGGAGTAAGAGAACTTCTTTTGCCTGGAATGACCATTTTGCAGAGCAATCTGGCCACATCTAATAAAATTGAAGGTATTCCTACAATCTAACCCTTCTTTCCCCAGGCAGGGTGTCTAGAGACACTCTCACATGTTGCAGTTGGGAACATGTATAAGAATGTTTTTTGAAGCTTTGTTTATGAAAGGAAAACATTGAGAGCAAATGCTTAGTAGCAGGAAAATGAGAAAGCACATTGGACTATGTTCATATGATGGAATATTATACAGCAGTTAAAATAAGTGACTTATAGACACATTCATCAACATGGATAATCTCAAAAACATAACAGTAATTAAAGAAAATTGCATAATGCCAACAATATGATATCATTTACACAAAAGTTAAACCATTTGGACAATATCTGTTTATGTATACAAAAATATAGAGTAACAAATATGCTCCTGGGAGGGAAAGGAATAAGATTGGGGATGGAATGCAGTGGCCTTCAACAATATCTCTGAAGTTTTATATCATCAAAAAGAATAACAACTATAAACACAGATCGAAAGCCACTAATATTTGACAAAACTAGTTGGTACATTTATGACGTCTAGTATTCTCTATAATTTATGACTTGCAAAAAATAGGACATATGTCATATTTTTCTATTAACCTAATGCAAATTAATATTAGTTCATTTCCTTATCAGTAAAATAACAGTAAATAAACAAGTCTTACAGAGGACTTTTTATAGGAAAGAAATATCAACATGACAGTGTAACTTGTCACCAAATATTTTGTTTCAAATGAAAGTAGAATATTTCCTTTTGAATTTGCAATTTGTAAATTTTTATTTGAATATGCAGATTATGACTCCTTCTCCAGTAGAATATTAGTTGCCTCGTTAGTTTTCCACTTTGAGTTGGGAGAATTTTTAATATATAATGGTGATGAGTGATTTTATTTCTCCTCTTAAAGAACGTATCTTCAGTCACTTCTGAAGCTTGTTTTCCATAAAAGTACCATATCTATTATCCTGCAATTTCTTATTTGATTTAAATTCTTGAGATTTTTATTTAAATTTACATCTCTTTAATCTACTTTATTTTGCTTTTATTCCAAAGATCTCCAAATACCTGACAGCCTGTATATCCAAATTTCCAACTTCCATACAGATCTGAAGCAGCAGACATGGGATAGCCAATACTACTGACCCCTATATCAGTGAAAGCCAGGTTAATAATGATTGCATTCGTAGGTGTCCGAAGTTCCTTGTACTTAATGAAGATGCCCAGAACTATTAGGTTGCTGAGAATACTTATCACACCTGAGAACACAAAAATGTCATGTACTTTTTAATTTGAATGTTTAAAATAAAATCAATAATATACAAGCCTTTCAAAAAACATAATAAATTCATTTTAGTCATTGAGTTCTTAATGTTCTTAAAATTGTCACATATTCACAGCCCTGCTGAGAAAAAAAATAAGGAAGTGAAAATAAAGAATCTGCTGATTGCATAAGCCAACACTGAAGGTCGGTTTATTTTTTTTCTTTTTGTAGCAGGTATTAAACCCAGGGGCACTCTACCACTGAGCCATATCCCCAGTACTTTTTTGTATTTTATTTAGAGTCAGGGTCTCACTGAATTGCTTAGGGCCTTGTTAAATTGCTGAGGCTGGCTTTGGACTCAGGATCCTCCTATCTCAGCCTCCCTACCCACGGGGATTACAGGCATGTGCAATCGTACCTGGCTGAATTTGGTTTTAATACCACCACTCTTGATCACACTGTCCTTGAAACTCTCCCTTTGGCTTTCATGACGCCATCCCTGATTTTTAGGATGCAGGTAGACTTACCACCTCCTTGCTTTTGGCAGTGTAACTTCCTCTCCTTTCCTGAAGTTCTTCTTTCTGAAGCCTAGACTATCATTCTATTCTAACCACACTTTTGTCACTGTTTTCAGCCCTGACACATGCTTGTTTCCACATTTTCTTTTTATTTAACTCATTGACATTAAACACTTATTAAACATCTACCATGGGTAAGTTGTGTGAATTTTTCAAATGTCTTGAAACCCAGCGTGTCCAAATCTGAATTCTTCATCACACACACACACATACCTATAGATTAATGCACATTGCAAGACTTAACTGTCTGGACAGCAAGTGGAGTCAACTTTTTGATCCATTGGGATCACAGGTGAAATCACTCTAGCCAGGATTCCACAATCTAAGATATGAGTCTCAGCCTTGCAGTCTAGAACTCAATGTTTTCAGTACCCCAGAATCAACTGAACTGAGGTAGATTGATGACCAAACTTGCTGATCAGAGAGCTGATGCATTCTACAATGAGATATTGTTGGATAGACTGGATGTGCATGTTAACCTGATCAGCAACACCCATATATGCTGCAAGGAATGTATGAGTTTTCCATAAGCACAGGTATGCTGCCCTGGGATATAACAGTGGAGGAGGAGCAAGAGCAGATTTCAGTGGAGAGAAGTTAGAACCATTACCCGACTCTTGGCAACTAAAGGAGGGTTATGCAACAAACAGGAAGAGTTGTTTCCCATGAAGGAAATTACTTGGTGAGCAATCCACAGCTATAACAAGAGCCAGGGAAGGTTCCAAGCACCAACACACAAAAGGATCAGCTAAGTAGGAATTCCAAGTGTATCTTGGCACCGCAGTCAAAACTTCCATCTTCAGTATTATACTCATCTTCCAGATTCCTTTTCTTTTTTTTGTTCCATGGTGCTGTCAGAATATGCTTGCTATAATAATCATGTCTCTTCTTCTCCTCAAAACTTCCAATAATTCCCACTGCCTGTGGGATAAAAATTCAAACTCCCCAGCCTGATCTGACTCTTTGCTAAGGTCTGTTATTATCTCTTAAGTTCCCCATTTGTCAAACAAGCCCTCCATTTTAATTATTTATCAAACATGTCATGTTTGTTGAAAATCCTGATTCATACCGTCCCCACTTGAAACATCCTGCTCCTTGCTTTCCCATTTCCAAATGCTAACATCCTTCCAATTTCAGATCAAGTCCAATTCTGCCCTAAAGCTGCTTTCTACCCACAGTACTGTTGTATGTGCTTCCTCCTCAAATCCCCAAAGTACTTATACTTAATCCCAATGTTATATTATCTCTTATGTATTCTGTCTTCTCATGAAGTTATCAGGCCCTTTATGAATTCTATATTCTTTGACTATGTGACATGTAGCAAAGCTATTTAATAAATGGACCACAACTAATAAATTAAGTTTGATTTCAATTATTCCTTTAATTAAGCTTAATTTCTATTGTTCCTTCAAGCTTAATTAACACAAAGTAAATTCAATAGCTCTTTGGCCTCATTTTTAGCATCTACTACTGTATCATGCATATAAGAAATACTGAAAAAATACTGAAATACTGGGAAAAAAAAACAGTGAATCTTTCTGGGCTACCTACAAATCTGATGATTTTAAACATCAGATAGTGTAGTAAATTGCTGCCTAACAAGTACACAATCAAAATAAAGTACCTATATTTTGGGGATAGTCTTAGATATAATGTGTGTATTACATAAACAATTTGGCCTTCTATCTGTTCTTTCTATAGCTGTCTTAAGCACTGTTTTTATTTTCCTAATTGGGAGTGTTTTCTAATAAGTAGGCAGCTGATCACTTCAGTTAGGTCTTGTTAGGGTCCATTTCTCAGTCAGTCTACACTGTAAGCAGCAATGTAGACTGAGATTGATCATCCTTCCCTCTTGAAACATCCACTTTGGTTTCTGTGGCTTCCCTCCAATCTTACTGGCAGGGCCTTCTTAATCTACTTCCTTTCTTCAGCTCTACCTTATTAAATATGTGTGTACTGTCCAACTTTCTGTCCTAAACTCCTTTCTTTTCTCATTCTACACATTCTGCTGAGTGATTTCTATCCAATATCATCAGTCTCGTGCAACTCAAGCTTTTAACTGCATATCTAACTGAACCCAGGTGTCTCCTCCTGCCCCAAACCTAGGAGACATCAGCTCCTGCTCTTTCTTTCCCAGTCCCCACATCTAATCAATTCCAGCTTGAGTAGTCTACTTCCTTCTGCCATTAGTAACTCTTCAGAAGCACTGCAGTGGTCTCCTACATGGTCTCTTAGTTACCACTGTAGCACATTTCTGAAAGGCAAATCAGATCATGTAATTCCTGTTTAAAACCCTTCAGTGGCACCCTGTCGCCTCAGTTTACATTCCTTCATTGCCCAGTACACACAGCCTCTCTTTCACCTTTCATTTTACAAATCACCCATAGTAATTTCAGATCCTTAAATTTACCACACCCTTTATTGGGGGAGAGTGTTCAAGTAAATAAACAGAACATTGATAGCAGTGAAAACTGGTAAGTTTATAGGACCAAAAATCTAAATGAAAGATTAAAGTTAAATCTAAAGTTAAAACAAACAAACAAAAAAAAGCCTTGGCTCTTGGTAAAAGTAACAAATGTTTTGCACCATTTTCCTCATATTTCTGATTTTGATTTAGGAGTTTAAGTGGGCTTTGTTAAAGGAAGAAAATCAGGGATCTAAAGAACAATATATGCTTGATACGGGGAAGAACAAAATCTATTTGTAGAGATTAAATATGCTCCCTTCAGTTCATCTACCAAAAACTTAAACAACATATACTCATGATAGTCCTTAACCAAAATGACCCTCGTAGTTGTATTTCCATGTAATTCCAATAATGAGATTGTCTTTTTGCAGAAGCAGCAGCAGCAAAAAATTTAAATATATATATATTTTTTTCCTAGGATTTCACACACTAAAAGTATCCAAATTAATGAATTAACATTCCTGAAATTACTAAAAGTAACTAAGAAACTTGCAATTTTTAACACAAGAAATTGGAACTCTAATTATGAATTAGAAGGGAAAACTAAACAATTATAAACTAGACAGGAATATTTGTTATGCTTTTCATTCTACTTTGGAACATGCTTGAGTTTTTCATAAGTCAATTCAAAAAATAATGAACAGTTACTTCTAAAACTTGCCACTAAAGTTGGAAATTGGTCAGTATGTTACATCACAATATATAAAAAAGCCAATATTTAAAAGATAATCAAAGAATTTGCACTGTTATCTTCCCCAACGCTTTGTCTGCAAACAAGCCATTATATTAATCCAGTATTTGTATCAATAAGTGTGTACATGGAAAGAAATTGTCCCCTCCTAGTGTGTCATTTAGGTTCACTTATATGTCGTTTAATTTTACTCTTCACAATAACCATAGTAATTTATTCTTGTCTTCACTTTATAGATAAGAAAATGGAAGAGCAAAAAGTGAAGGAACATGGTCTTGGTTTCATATACTAAAAGATGAATCCAAAGCTCAAGAGTTTTCCAGTACAGCATTCTGGAAGGAGTTGAATGTTCAAACTTTGTCCTCAATGACAATACTACCTTCTATTCTTTTCAAGACTTTTTCTTCCAGAACCTTTATATCTTTAGCTAGATTACACTTCCAAGAAAACTGTCTAGGAATAGTAAATGATATAAGAATACATTTTTGTCACAGCACACACTCTCCCCCATAAGCTTAATTTGACAATGCAATAACCACATTTAATGGTTGACCTTCATTTAAAAACTATTTTACAGAAAATTTTTCAAAGCCCCACTTCACCGTCTCACATTATTTATCAAATTATCCTGGGGCATTTACTTATATCCTCATCTTTGATCCTTACAGCCCAGAAACAGAGGATAATACTCATAAGCAAGCCAATTCTATCGCCTTGTTTTGAAAACTGTACTTTGCTTCCACCCATTGAAAGCAAAGTTAATGGAGAAAATATCCATACCTGCCAGAATCAAGTAAGTTGCAACAATGTTGTGTTCAGTCTGCGAAAAGACAGAGCCATCTTCATTTTTTGAGTCTGAACTGTTATCTAAATTATTCTTTAGCATTTTTGGAAGGAAGATATTGACACAGCCTTCATAATAAGCCTTCAATAATTATGAACTGTTTCAAGGGCCCAGGAGGAAAGATTTTTCAGGACCAATCATTTCCAGTGAGAGACCTCAAAGAAGGACCTTTTCATAGAGGTCTTCCCTTAACAAGTATAATTGGGCTAAAGAGGAAGGGATTTTAATTCCCAGAGCAAGGGAAAAGCTTATTAGCAAAACAAAGAAATACCAAGTACCACACATTTTAACCAATTTAGGCATCAGTCTTATATTTAAGCAGATTATCCAGCACACACATCCTATTTCAATAATAAACTCAGAAAATCAGTGCAGGAGCTGACTTAACTTTTTTGTCTGAAATCTACAAGCCAGATTTAGTCCTCTGTAACTGCTCAGACTAAGGATCCTGTTTTCTTGTTGACCCTTTGAGATTTTCCATCTCAGTTCCCTGTTTTCCTTAACAATTTAAATAATCAGAGATAAAAAGTAGTCTCCCCCCATACTTCCAAATCTCACTCCACTAAATTTAGGTATCAATATTGTTTGGTGTGCATTCATTCTTAAGCTTTTCTTTGCTTATATAAACATGTTTATATAAAAGAGTCTGAGGTTTCTCACATTTTTTCCCCTTTTAAACAAAAATGTGATCTATGTATATAAATATATAAACATTATGTATATATATGAACACAAACATCATATATATATATATATATATATATATATATATATATATATATATATAAGTATTATGTAATTTGTTTCCATAAATGCCACATAATAAGTTCAAGGTAATAAACTTATTAATAGATACATATTCATAGGATGGATCTACTCCACCATCTACCTCTGTTTAATTACCCACTTTGATATGCACAAGAGTAATCAATAGTATCTGGATTCAGTCATTCATTTTGTAAAGGTTAATTCTAATATTCTGGATTACCATGTTATAATCTGAAAAACAAGTTGCAATATGAATATGTACTGCTAAACAAAAGACAAGGTATCAGTACTTTTTTTTGTATTTTAACCACTACAACATTAAAATCTGATTCTTCGTAATAGTGAACTTCAATCAAGAGAAATGCTTAGATACACCAAAATTAATAGTGTAAGCATGTAACAGAACCACTAGAGGGCTATATTTGTCCATTTACTTACTTTAATTCAATGATTGGCATAATCTTCTCACCTCAGTTCTCACATGAATATAAACAGAAGAACACAGGTTGATTAATCTGTTCCCATTGATTTAGCTACTAGTACTCAAATTCTTATAAATATAAAGTAATACTCTGCAGAGTACCTATAATAGAAAAATTATCTTCAGTATTCCAAAATACCAAAATATTTTCAAATAACACTAAAAAGTAAATAATACTATGAAGAACTCTGTTAAAAGCCTGTGGTTATTGGATTTTAAGGTTGTTTCCTTGCTTAGGAAAAAGACTGAAAACCAAAGTTGAAAATGGTCAATGACCTCAAGATATACATAAGGTAAAAGGTGAAATCTCTTAAGTGGTTTGTCTACTATTGCATACATTACTTTCATTATTGCCATTTTAGGTTTTTTTAAATACTAAAAAGAAAAAAATAAATAGTGTTACATTACTTTTTAGTAATGTAACACTATCACTTGTCCTTCGGTCAATGCCACTGCCCCTCTGGTACTAATACCATTTAAAAATCAAGAGCAAAATCTCATCCCAAAGACTCTGAATCAAAGAGCCATCTTTCCTGAGCTGTTATGCACAACCACCTCTTTGCATGAAAGAGAAATTTCATCATTTATGGCCTATATGTTGATTAATCTTGCTGTAATTCCATTAATTAAAAAGGATAAGTAAAACCCAAAATACTGATAATAAGCAATTACATGCTACTTAAATGAGCATTAAAGAGTTAATCATTCATGCTAGAAAACTTAATATAAATATTTCCTGCTGAGAAACAACAAGTGAGAGAAAAAAATCTCAAATGATAGTTGGTGAATGGTCCCATGTCATGGTATTCTAACTTACTACCATGGTTATTTCTTGATACTACTATACTAACAATGGTGACTAAAACCAATTTCATTTGTAACATCCCTACCCAAGAATATGAACATGCGAAAGACAATTAAATCATTTATGGTGAATAACATCTTAAACCTTTACAGTCCTCTAAAAAAAAGGAAAATTTAGAACATTTACAACTGTTAATAACATATCTATGTTCAATGAGAAAAGTTCAATAAGAAAAATTAAGCATTTCTTCAGAAATTTCTTTAACTAGTTCTCACTTGAACATAGCTACTCAAATTTAAATAGATTCATAGCAAGATTTTAAAATTATTAACTACAATTAGAGAAACTGCTTTACTCTATGTACTAACACACAAAAAAGAAAAGGGAAATAAAAGATGCTAATGTTCTCATACACAAAAGGCAAACATTTGGAAAGAGGTACTAATTTATAAATGATCTTAAAGTATTACTCCAGTAGTATGTTTCTTTAGAATATCAGTAATTTATATAAACAAATCCTGTTTTGTTTTTTTCTATCTGTAATTCACTGGGTTTAAGCTCTAGTTGTTCCTTCAAATTTCAAAAACTAGATTTGGTTCAATAAACACACTAAAGAATTTAAAGGAATAAAACATTTTATTTAAAAAATTCATATATGCTTCAAATGAAAACTCCTTTCCATTTATTAAGCACCCACAGAGTACCAGGCACTATACAAAATATAAAGACTTATTTCTGCTCTTTCAGAGCTAAAATGATGGTTCTGCTGCACTCATTTATGCATAACACTGACACACCAACTCCACTGTCACAAAATGACTACATCTTCCAAGACTTGCTCAAGACATTCAGTTTCCAATCCAGAGCAGAAGCAGATCATGCAGTTAAAGCAGAAGTCAACTGATGAAGTCTGTCAGATGCTATATCTAATGTCCTCTCCCTGGGCAAGAGAAAATTAAAGTGTTAACGGAACAGAAAAGAGATTTTTAATAAAAGTATTAACCAAATCTCAGATTTAAAATCAGCATTAGTCCTATAATTTTAGTAAATTTACCTTACCAAATGTAACTGTCATTCATACTATACCTTTCTTTGATTTTCAAATTAAAAATACAGCAAAATGTTAGAAATACAGGAAAAAATTAAAAACAGGAAAAAAAAGGATATAAAATGAAGCCAAAAATTAGTCTAAAGCAAAGAATACCACAATGTTCTATTTACTTGCTAGCAGAGAGAAAATTAAAAGAAGAAAATGGCAGATAGTATCAATCCTAAAAATTCAGGCATTAAAGACATTTTTTTCTCATACTCACCTCGGAAACCACCACCCCCTCTTCCTCCTCTGAAGCCACCACCTCCTCTTCCACCTCTAAATCCACCTAAAAGGGGAAATTTTATTAAATAATGTAGCTTCTCACTTGCTGATAAGCCAACAAAGATACAATTCCTATAATTAAAAAGAACAAATGCAGATTCACCTATTTTATCTTACATAAAATTTTTTTCGAAGATAAAAATGGAGAAACTTAGCAGTTCTCCAATCAGGCAGGAGGGCAAACCCCAGATTACCAACTTTAGACAGGACTCCATCGTTATGAATCAGAAAAACTTATCAAAGTATGATTTAGCACTATTGCTAAATGTATGATTATCTCAACTTTTTAAATATTTTTTAACATTAAGTTGTTAATGGACTTTTATTTATTTATTTTTATGTGATGCTGAGAATTGAACTCAGTGCCTCACACATGCTAGGCAAGTGCTCTACCACTAAGCTACAACCCCAGTCCTTACCTTAGCTTTTGCTTATATAAATACTTTTAATTGAACTAAGGATAGTTTGATTAAAACCATTTATTCTAAAAACAAATGGGAGCAGGTATGGGTAGTTTTGCTCTGGAGATACTATAGAAAATATCATGTGGAAGTTTAACCAAGCTGCATATGTACCATAGGTGATGCTCGGGTGCTAATAAACCTTGAAATTTCAATAGATACTGTACAGCGTACTGTGTTGCTAAGCAATGATGTATGGCAGGTTAGGTATACTAAGTGGATTTTCAACTACATTGGAAATCTCCAATTTAGGCTGGGTTTATAGGGATGTAACCCCATTACAAGTCAAAGAGCACCAATATTACAAACAGTTCCCAGCATGACATCAAAGCCATGGGTTTTAATTCTGGGTCTGCCAACTGATTATGGCAAATGAACTTCTAAGAGACTCCATTTCCTCATACACAAAATCAGAACATCACCTACCTCAAAAATCTTTGCTAATTATTGAAGAATGTACATGGATAGTAAGAACAAGACCAGCTCTCAGCATACAGTCAATATACAATGACAATTATCTAAGAAACTAAACTTCAGTTAAGATAATCTTATACAGTCATATAGTGCACAATGACATTTTGGTCAACAAAGTCCATGTATAAGACAGTGGTCCCATAAAATTATAATGGAGCTAGAAAATTCCTATTGCCCAGTGACACTGTAAACTGATGCATTATTCACATAATTATGGTGTTAATGATATAAACAAACCTACTGTGCTGCCAGTAATATAAAAGTATAGAACATACAACTTAGTATATACTTGATAATGATTATTAACATCTGTTATTAGCTTATGTGTTTACTATTCTTTTTATTGTAATTTTATAGTATACTCACTCCTACTTATAAAAAAGCTTACTGTAAAACAATGCCATCTGACACCAGCATTAGCCCCATACATCTCATGTTTACCATCTCTCAACTGTGTCAAGAAGCCACGTTGGGTGACTGACCTATACTATCTAGATTTGTGTGAGCACACTTCAATATTCACACAACAATGAAACTGCTTGATGAGGAATTTTTCAGAATTTATCTGCCATTAAGTAACAAATGACTGTACTTTACGAAACTCCCTAAGAAAACCAAGAGATAAAATAACCTAAGAGTTAAACATCGCTCAAAAGTGAACTGTTAAGGTTTTTTTCTTTTTAAGTAACTGAAACAAAGCATTATTACTATGGACAATCTGCCAATACTTGAAAGAAGTTTTACCAAAATAAATAAATATAAGGGAAGTTTGCCTACATACAAAATTAAATTGTACTACATGAATCAGCTGTGGCTATGAAGTCTCATTAGAAATTTTCTCCCATAAGTAACTTACCACCTCTACCGCCGCCTCTGCCGCCACCTCCTCCCCTTCCTCCTCCTCGGCCTCCCCGGCCACCACCTCGTGGAGGTCCTTTCTCACCCGGAGGTCGAGGTAAAAACCTCTGCAGTGGCAGCAACTTAAATGGGTCTATATAAAACTGGAAATTTAATACAAACAATTTGTAAGATAACCTGGGGGACAATACAATATAATGAAAACTGCTTAGGTTCAAATTTTATTCTTACCACTTATTACTGTGTAGTTCTGAGCAAGGACTTACTTTTCTAGTACCTTGGTTTTCAGTAAAATGTAGATAATAAGGCATGATTGTGTGAGGATCAAAAAGTAATGTACATAAAGCACCTAAGAAGCATTACACACATAAAATTCAGCATAAAATTTAAAATAAAGCATTGGCGTACCAGCTTTCAAGACTTACAAGACATCAATGTTTCCTGAACATATTGAGTAATGAATGATATACAGAAACTAACCCCATCCTTTTTCTGGAGTTAAGGACGTTTTGGAGCTGATAAAATTTTAAGGAAGCATGTTCTCTCCCAGGTCTTCTACACAAAACACAATCAGAGGCTTCAAAACTGTAACATATTAGTTATAATAATATCTGTAGCCCCCTCTACATGTCCCTTTGTTACCCTTCTCTTTGTGGCCCATCATCTCAAAACTATTGTCTAGATCTACATTATGCAGTCTGGCAGCCACTAGCCACATATTGCTATTTAATGATTAAAATGTGAGAATAAAAATTATGTTCATGAGTCTCGTAAGTCACACTTCAGGTGCTCAATAGCTATGTTGTGGCCAGTGGCTACTGTACTGGGCAGGAACTTCCATCATCACAGAAAGCTCAAGTAGAGACTTTATCCCAAGTTGGATAAAGAAACCCTGAACTTAAAACATAGATAACACTGGACTGGAAACCAAAAGAAATATAATGTGCCCAACTTAGTACCTGTGATTTAGGGGAAAACACACACACTACTAAATCCTCAAATTAATAATACTTTAAGAAACAGCAAGGATCTGAATCAATTCAAGTGACTATAACAGGTACTTTTCTTTACCCAGGTTGCTAGATGAGAAGCCTATCTCAGCACAGTTTCTTTCTAGGCTCTTCAGCTCCAGGGACCCCCTAGCAACAAGGCATAGTTTCCATCTCATTTCCTATTCCAATCTGGCTTCTGGGTCTACTATTCCACTGGCTACTTGAATTCCATGTTGCTAAACCCAAAGAAGACTTTACAGCATTTTGCCAGAGCTGAGCAACTCCTCTCGTAAACACTCCATTCTCCTGAGATACTACTTTTGAAACATGCTTGTAGTTTGACTCCCTTTCTGCAGAAAATATTTCTTAATCTCCGATAGGACATTTACATTTGGGAAGCACCCTAAAGCTCTTCATCCGTGCTTTTTCTTCTCATTCTTTTAGACTGTTTTATACACTGCCTGTACACTGACAACTTCCAAGTTTCATCTCTAGTTCACACCCTTCCTTTAAACTCCTGACCATTGGACTATTTCACAAGTACCTTAAACGCATTATGTCCAAAACCACTCCTTATTTCCCCTTAACTCTCCCTTTTCCAGAGTTGCTCATTTCAGTAAATGGTGCCACCATCTAAAAACATGCTGAAGTTTTTTTTTTTTCAACTTTTTCAACCTCAATAGCTAGTCAGTTACCAAGTCCTATTGATATGATGACCTAACATTTCTCTTAAATCCACCTATTCTTCTGCATTTCAACTGTCTTTCCCTCAGCCAAAAATACCTCTTCCAAGACTACTGTAACAACCTACTGGGCCCCTTCACACAAAGTAGTGATTCTTTTCCAATGTGCTTTTCTATTTTTCCATAGTGACTTTTTTAAGAATAAATTTAACTGTTATTATCCTATAATTTAAAAGAAAACGAAGGTAACATTAACTGTTATTATTCTATAATTTAAAAGGGGAAAAAAAAGTTAAAATCTGAACTCTTTGTGATGACCTAGAGTAATCAAGCTCCTTCCAATCTCACAATTTTACTTCATATCTTTCCCCACCCCTCCTAGAGGTTCTATGCTCACACCATAGGTCCACCTCTTTTTAAATACTTACGTGGCTTACTGAGATTTTGCAGTTTACTTGGACTGTACTTCATCCTCTTTGATTGCCCAGTGGTTCCTAAGTGCATTGTCTAACTACATCAAAATTATCCTGGAGCTTGGATCTGACCCCTACTAAGAGCAACTGGGTCAAATTTCTAGGAATGGGACCTAAAAGGACATCTTAAAACCTCCCCCTTAGATAACTCTGAAGTGCCATCAGTATTGAGACTCATTCCTAGTCAACTTACAGGTCTCAACTTTGAGACCATTCTAAATCTCGTCCCACTAATAAAGATTCTAATGGGAACCTATATATTTCCTGCATAACATTTATTTTGTTATGAAAATACTTGTGAAATACTTTTAATATCCATCTTTTTCCAGATGTTTTACAATGTAACATTTTACTTAGAATGTTTGCTCATGCAACTTTTTTTTGGGTGGTGGGAGAGGAAGTTGGGGATCAACTGAGGGCCTCACCCATACCAGACAAGTATTCTACCACTGAGCTACATCCCCAGCCCTTAAACATTTTAATAATTTTTTTTAAAAATCCTCTGGAGTTATAGATTTTGCTAATATGAGCAAGGAGTACATTCTGAAAGGATCAGTAAGCTCAGTGTTTATAATACAAAACACTTCAGTTTAACCCATTTTGTCCCACTGTCCCAGATGGAGAATAGCTATAAAAAACTTAAATTAAGCAACAAATACACCACTGATGGTAACTTCAAAGTAATAGTCAAACATTTATTATGTTTGCAGAACTGAAAACTTGGTTTAACTGATTAGGTTAAGAGCTTCACTTGTGATACAATGGAGGAGACTGAAGTGCACCAAGTAGTACTATCCAAAGGTATGTCATTCCCTTATAAAACCAAGGATCCTAAGTATTGTAAGCTTGACTCACCTTCTGTAGTTTTTTAAAGGAAGCTGCCTTCATGTTTTCTGACAATTTAACTGAAAAATACTATTGATTTTATTAAGGAATAAAAAATTAAGATGAAGATACTAAACTTTCTGAATTCATTTATCATTTTATAAACAAAGTTACAAGGTACAAACATATATCAAAAAGAGAAAAAATAGATTCCCAGAGGAAATGGAAGTTTTCTTTCAAAAACAAAACATACCATACCATTCCAGCAACACCATAATATGCAATGCAACCAATTTAATCCTGTAGCTCTTATCTAATATTCCATAATTTCTAAATTTTCCAAAAAGAAAGTCATTTTTCTAGGGCTTTATTTCAGGACATATAAATGAATACTTTTTCCCCTCTTCATTCTCCTTATGATTTATTCATGTACGTGTATGTATTTTACTTTGGGGGATTGAACCAAGGGTTGCTCTGCCACTAAGCTACATCCCTAGTCCTTTTTTTAAAAAATTTTTGAGACAGTCTCAATAACTTACCCAGGCTGACCTTGAACTTGGGATCCTCCTGCCTCAGCCTCCCAAGGTGCTAGGATTATAGGCATGGACCACCACACCTGGAAATACTATCTTAATTAAGAAGTTAAATTTAATGACTATTTAATTGCAAAGGGGAGATAGAAAATAAATTCATGGTCAGTGAAATTACCAGGTTATCCAATTAAAAAGGATACAAAATCTCTAAGTTGTCCAAATATTTCATCCACTTTTCCAATTTGTTCTTTGTTTTCTAAATAAACAGGAGCATTAAAATAAGGCACCTTATTTTCATCTGTGGTACATTTACAAACTATGTCATCTTCACAAGGATGCAGGAACTCGCCTAATACTGAAATAGGACAAGAAAATATGAATATATGAAACTATTTCAAAGGATACTGGCCAATGTGTCTGATTTCTTAACTGTCTGAAATTTCACTATACCTGTTCTCTTCTGACCGAAGAGCACAGTCATTAACAGTGTGGACTTCTTGAGCTGACATGCCCACTCCACAACTTACAGCTAGTAACCGCAGCTACTAGTTAAGGTGACCTAGGGAAAGGTCTTCACTTTCTCTCTGCTTTAGTGTCCTCTTTAATATGGGGATAATAACATATAAGCTGTATCTACACCAACACACGATTAACTGGAATAACAAATGTCAAGAGTTTAGAATAGTGCTTGACACACTGAGACCATTCAACTGTAAGTAATCTTATTATAACTATTCCAATTTCATCAAACACCACGCTTTATTTTCCTGATTTTTTTCCTCTTTCCCTCAACCCTTAAATATAAATCAATCTCCATTCTTATCTTTTTCCCCCTCCTTTCCTAGAATCATTCCCACTACCACCTCTTTCCCAATGATTCTTAATCATTTTCAGGCAAGTATACAGCCCCAAAATATCTAACTCTAACTATTACCCCAAATAAAACACTCATCACATGCCTGCAAAATTAACTCTCCTTCCCTATCCAAGCTCAAAACCTTTCATTTCTAGTATCAGTCAAGTTCTACTCACTTTTTTCCCTTCAAATCTTTTCCACCTAAGCCTTCCATTTTTTCCTCACTGTTGTCATCCTAAATCAAGACCTCGATGTCTCATGTAAGGATTGTTATAACAGCCTGTGAGCTGGGACCACTGCCTTGAGCTATAACCCCTCTTGAACCATCTCCACACGGATCCACCCATTCTTAGTCAGGCTCTTTTCATTTAAAACCCTAGCAAAGAAACTTAATTCCGAATCAATTTCCTCATCTGTAAAAAGGGGTAAGCATCCATTACTGCCTAATTAATCTTATCTTTTCAGCCTAAGCTCAAGTTCCATAGTACATTCTCTAATATCTTTTTAACTACAATACCATTTTAAGTCAGTTTCCAGCACCTCCCACCCCAAGCTGCATACTTCTTTTCGGAAGTGCTGATCTATCCTTCAGCACCCAACTATCACTCAAACTTGCTGATAACAAACCCACAACCAAACCCCAATTCTCCAAACAGGCTAAATAAACTTTGAAGACGACATACAGACTACACGTTCCGGAGGTCCTTGATCTTGGCTTTTGTTAAAGCCTCCGCGGCCACCCCCTCGTCCAAATCCTCCTCTGCCGCCGCCTCTGAAGTTGCCGCCTCCTCCACCTCGAAAGTGGTTGTTGCTACTGCCACCACGGTTGAAGCCGCCGCCGCCACCACCACCTCGGTTAAAGCCCCCACGACCTCCGCCTCGAAATGACATGATCTTTCCTACCTGGTGGAAAAAAACAGTAAGTATCTTATGATCACTGTGGTCTACGAATACACATGTGATATCCCTGCGCCTCGCTCAGAACACCATAAAAAGGGACAATTACAACAGCATCCCTGACATTTCGCCCACACCGCCAATATTATCTTCCCACAGCCCCAGGAGCGCCGCGCGACCACACACCAGCCTCGCCGCCCGCGGTTACTACCTCCTTCCCAAGTAGGAAGCAAAGTCTTCACGCTGCATTCCCTTTCTTCCTCCCTCCCTCCCGCAGCTGCGTTCTGCTTCCCACATTCTCTGATCCTTTTGCTTCTCTGACCACTCACCGCCGCCACGTGCACCTTTGGCCCGGGCCTTTACGTTCACACCCACCCGCAGGATACTTCCGCCGAGCTGGAACCTCCTCGGCCACCGTACGGCATAGACTTAAAAAAAAAAAATACAGACTCGAATTACTGGTTTGCAAAAAGAGCCAGTCACGGAGAGAGGCAGCGACACTGACGCCTTTCTAAACCAGCCCCCAAAGCCGGAAAAGAAGCAACCATATCTAACTCCAACCAGGAGTTTACGACAGTAAGATCAACTTGCTTAGCAAGAGAAAGCGGAAGTAAAGCGAAACGGCATCCATTACGTCAGGACGTTACCGGAAGTATTGCCGACGTGTTGCCCTAGGAGATAGCGGAGTTAGGGACCCGCCTCGTCTTCCCAGAAGTCGGGCGTTTAAGTGTCAGGCGAGGTAGCGCTCCTTCAGTCTTTGCTCTCTGGTGTGGTTCTCTTCCCACCCTCAGCCTGGAAAACCGGTCTTTAACCTCGTTCATCCGTTGGTCGCCGACTCTAGAAGTGTGGCCATGGTTCCAGGCCGCGCTCTGCCCAGAGGTGGGTCTGGCCATATTAACCTGTCACAGCTGGCGGAAGTGTTTGCATTCTTTCGAGGCCCTTCTTTGTTGAAGATCTTTTGAAATGTACGCCCTTGTGGGCTGAACTGTGCCTCTCCATTTGTCCTCTGGTTTCATTAAAGAAAGAAAAGTGTATGTGTTTAAAGAAATTATTATCTGATAGGAAGCCAAATCCACCTTTTAATCTTTTGTACAGTATAGTTGATTCATTCATCAAGTACGACGTTTTGAGCACAGATGGGAGAAATAGAAGTTTCTCCTCGTTTTTCCGTAAGTTTTTGGTATCTGACATAATCCCCACATTGACCAAAATTCCCTCACTAGTAAAGATAGTGATCTCTATTATATTTGGTTGACCTCTTTTTTTATGTTAAACATCTATGATCTTTCCTTGATATTTGACACAGTCTTCTGCCCCTTTGAAAGAAGGTGGAGATTGGTACCCTATTTCAGAGCGTTATTGTAAATGGAATTTTGAAAGACGGTTTGTAAACTTTACTATGAAAATATTGGGAATCCCAGTATGTCTACACTAAATATAGTGGGCACCTAATAGCCCTCAAAAGGAATTTGTTGAGTGTATTTTAATTCAGATTTTATAAATGCACTTTAAATTCTGTGCATCTTACAGGTATAGAATTATTCATAATTGCCCTGCCCTGTATATTTTTTTTTCTTTTTGGTACCAGGGTCTGAACTCAGGGGCACTCGACTACTGAACATCATATCCCCAGCCCTTTTTTGTATTTTATTTAGAGTCAGGGTCTCCCTAAGTTGATTAGTGCCTCACTATTGCTGAGGCTGGTTTTGAACTCTGATCCTCCTTTTTCAGCCTCCTGAGCCACCTGGCCCAGCTTCCCTGCTCTCTTTTGTGTTGTGCAATTTAACATTAAGTTTAGTGTTTCTATTTCCATTTGGTGTCCTGCTATTATCTCCAACACCAGTATGATAAAAACCATTGAACTTGTACAAGACCTTTAAGATCACCTGTTACCTTACATTCAGAGAAGTGAAATACCTTCACCAGCTAGTAAGAACAACAGACTAGAACTTTGATTCTCACAATCCTAGTCTTTTATTGTCCTTCCTACCTCCACCCTATCTTCTTCCCAAATTGTTCATCATTCCATTTCCTATATGTCTTCATGGTAGCATCATACTCTTGGTTTCTAATCTCTGAACCCAGACCTTTGAGCACTCTCCTCCTTCCTTACCATCACTACCACCATCCCTACCCCAGCCTGGTTGCAATCTCTTTTATCCAAAGCTATCAATTTATTTTCATTTCTTCCAAAATAGCTTTGTCTTTGTCAGCAACTGATTATAGGCCTCTTGACACTCATGCTTCCTTGTCTTATTCCTGCCCTGAATAATCCAATACAATTCTACAAGAATTCAAATATTCAGAAATAATAACAGTGAGTAATGGCATCTTCTCACATTATGAACATCTTTGTTATATTAAATACTTTCAGGCTTAACTTCTTCCTCCCATCTGTACTGCATTTGATGACATATTGAACTTACTAAGTTTCCTTATACCATTCCCATGATAGTTCCCATTTCCTTTAGCAACAAATCTAAGTAAAACCTCTCTATCAATTATGCCTTCTATGTAGTTAACTTTTTCCCCCCTGTGCCGTACACCATCCCTTTGTCCCATCAAGCCAGCATTGCTGCCTTGCTTCTCTTTCTCTGTCTTTGTCAATTGCTTCCTTTTGCTCGCTAGAATAAGTTCCATTTCCCATCTACTAGACCAATCTCTATTTTTTCACCCTGGTGGAACTCCTGAAATAATTTTCCTGACTCCAGAGCCACTTAAAAAAAAAAAAAAAAAACTACACACACACACACACAAACACGTGCACACACATCACACAAAATAGCATGATGAGCAAATCAGAAACAATGATCAGATAATAATTGTCAATTCTTTTGTTTTAACTGTGGCAAAATACACGTAAAATTTACCATCCTCATCATTTAAAAATGTATAGTTCAATGATATTCAGTACATTTACGTTCTTGTACATCTCTACTCTTTTGAATACAGAATGATGTTTTTCTGTGAATCTGCTTTATCTGCCTACTCTATAAGCTAATAAGAATAATAACTCACAAAGAATATTAACTAATGCAAAGTAAATGAGAGAGAAAACTTCAGCTTTTTATTTTAATTTGGTAAAAGTTACAATTTTATTTTAATGAATGTTGATTTGGTTTTTTAAACCTGGATATGCACAAGAGTCATTTTAAAATGAAAATGATGAAATGTGTTTGTTCAGTGTGAAATCTTTACTTGTCTTTTGTTGTGTTTACACTCAATTCTAAGTTGAACTTGAAATTGGCACATAGATTTCATTTTTAACTGAAATGAGATAGTTTCTGTCTTTACTCATGATGCTCATTCAATAACAACAAAAAAGCTTTCTCATACAAATAAAAAGTTGAAAAGTATGGCAAAATGATCATTCCTTTCCTAATGAACAACCGAATGCTTTTCTTTCACAGAAGAACAGAGTTTAGAGAAGGGAAAATCAGTACATTTCATCTGTTTACAGGTATAAACTTATAAAAGTTCTTCCCTTTCTGTCAAAGTCAGGTGCTCAGGATGATAAGATTCAGGGAAAGGGGCAGTCATCCAGTGAAACAATGTGTCAAAGGAGAAGGAAAATATTGTTTAACCTGTTCAATTTTGTTCTGCAATCTTCCCAAAGTGGTTTTCAGTAAGATTTGAGACTTCCTCGCTCTCAAATCCAAGCAGCAGTGGAAGCATTTCAAGATTTCTATTTGCAATATGACTTTTCCAACAATTTGATTTCCATTTAAACCTAGGAATCTTATCACTGTGAGTCCAAATATTTTCTCTAGAGCTTTGAAAATACTTGTTCAACTAGTTCATTTGATGAAAGATGTCTGCTAAGTAGCTAGTTTCTGCAGCCATTCTTCATCTTCAAAGCTGACAAAAATCTGTATTACTTTTTTTTTAATGATACTGGGGATTGAATCCAGGGCCTTGGGCATGTGTGTCAAGCACTCTACCAACTAAGCTATATCCCCAGCCCTCACCTTCTATTTTCTGAAAAGTACTTCTACAATTCATTTTCCAACTCAAGCATCCAGTTAAGAACCAAAATCTGTATTAGTACCTTTTCTTTATAATAAATTACCCAACAGTTAATTATTTAAAACAACAAAAATCACTTTGCACAATTTCTGTAGGTCAGAAATTCAGGCTAGATGTAGTGGCTTATATCTGTATATCATCTCTGGAGGTTAAGGCAGGAGGATCACAAGTTTGAGGCCAACTTGGACAACTTAGCAAGATCCTGCCTTAGAATAAAAATATAGCTCTTGCTACAAGAAGGATCTGGGATCTGGACTCAGTCGCTGGTACATGGGAGTTGAGGGGCAGTGTTTCAGATCCTAGGGGTTTGTTTTGTTGTGTTATGTTGTGGTTCCAGGGACTGAACTCAGGGCCTCTTGTATGCTAAGTATACTCTCTACCTCTGAGCTACAGCTACAGCAAAAAAGGAAATAAATCCAGGAATGTCATTAGCTGGATAGTATTTGTATATTCTCCTTTACTATGATTTGTAATTCTCCTTTACTATGATTTGTAGTTAAGTGCTTTTTCAGTTTTGCTGGAGCCATTGCTGCATTTATTAGTTGGGGGTTCTTCATCACAATTCTATGTTCTTTATCAGAATTACTGAGGCTTAGAATTCTCTCCCACTTCGTCCTCACAATTCACCACATTGGATTGTAAGTCACTGTTGTAAAACACAGGTGGTAATCAAGTACTATGAACCTATAAAGCAAGTCAAAGCATACTGAATATGAAAATAGTTTATTCAAGACAATATGAAGATGATCTTCTGGTAGTAATGAATTCTAACAGCATAGAATTTGCATTTCCCCAAATGGTGTCATGTGAGGGATATTGGTTTTTACAGATTCTTTTTTAAGTACAAAGAAGGAGGTTACAGCAAACCATTTATTAAGACTACTTTTGTTGACAAGAACAGCACAGGACTTTGGTTGTTGTCCTTGGTAAAAAGTGCAATAAAAAGGAAAAAACTTTTACTAAGGTTATTTGTTACCTCCAGGTGGTCAAAAAGTTTGAAGAAACCTGGGATTAGAGTTCTGGAACAAGGCCATATCATCTGCAGCAGAGAATTATACTCCATTTGAGAGTGTAATTGTGCTCTTCTGGTCCCTGATAAATGTCCATGCCCCTCTTCAGCTCACAGGATCTGCTTTCCTTATTTTTTTGTGTGTGTGTCCATGTTTTATTAACATAGGTACCATTAAAATACAGTATGCCTTCAGGGTCACATTTCTATAATTAAGCATTAAATACTGATCTCTTCTCCACCCAACCGCCCACACCACTCTCCCAAAACCACACACAGCAAACTCCTCTGCAACCTCACTTTAAACCACAAGGGACACTTGCTCCTGGCCCAACCTGGACACTACTGCATGGCTTGCACCAGAATGCTACAGGAACTGCTTTATAGAAAATCTGATATAACTTGTGAGGGAGGAATAAAGGGAGCATGGGACACTATGTCACTATGTGGCCAGAACTGCTTTCTGTAGTACTTGGGTCCTCACAGATTTACAAAGCATAAGGTTAAGGAGACATAGCAACAATGTATCTTTTTTTATTGTTGGTTGTTCAAAACATTACATAGTTCTTGACATATCATATTTCACACTTTGATTTAAGTGGGTTATGAACTCCCATTTTTACCCCGTATACAGATTGCAGAATCACATCAGTTACACTTCCATTGATTTACATATTGCCATACTAGTGTCTGTTGTATTCTGCTGCCTTTCCTGTCCTCTACTATCCCCCCTCCCCTCCCCTCTTCTCTCTCTACCCCCTCTACTATAATTCATAAAAAGAGCATGCTACAGGGACACTGCTACATCGATGTTCATAGCAGCACAATTCACAATAGCAAGACTGTGGAACCAACCTAGATGCCCTTCAATAGATGAATGGATAAAAAAAAAATGTGGCATTTATACACAATGGAGTATTACTCTGCATTAAAAAATGACAAAATCATAGAATTTGGAGGGAAATGGATGGCATTAGAGCAGATTATGCTAAGTGAAGCCAGCCAATCCCTAAAAAACAAATACCAAATGTCTTCTTTGATATAAGGAGAGTAACTAAGAACAGAGTAGGGACTAAGAGCATGAGAAGAAGATTAACATTAAACAGGGATGAGAGGTGGGAGGGAAAGCGAGAGAGAAGGGAAATTACATAGGAGACCCTCAGGGTTATACAAAATTACATACAAGAGGAAGTGAGGGGACAAGGAAAAATAAAACAATGTGTATCTTTTATTTTTATGTTTTCCAGTGCTGGAGCTGGACTGAAGGGCCTGGCATATGCTCTGTAAATGCTATACCAATGAGCTACATACCCAGCTGCAAAAATGTATTATGACATCCACAACCAAATACAAACACCACCAGAGGCTACAGGCAAGGTACATTTAGCAGGTATCCCAGAACCAGTTGGGGAATCATCCAAATGAATGCCCATGCCCCTCCCTTTCAAGTCACACATATGGCTATATGGGGAATCTACTGAAGGAGGAGAGAAAAACCAACTGAAGGAGGAGAGAAAAACTTGAAATTGGTTTATAAGTGGGTTTGCTTAGTATGCAGGTACAAGTCAAAAATAGGCAGCATCTGTATTACAATCACATGGGTACTTTAGAAAGACAGTGGTGAGGAAAAGTCCTCCCTAGAGGCAGAACTTAAGGGAAGCACACTTGATCATCCACTCCAAATGAAAACAAAAGTGGACTGGGGTCAGACTATATATGGAGCCTTAGACAATTGCCTGACCATCTTTGTTTTGTAGAATGAAAAATATTTGAAGATCAAGAACAAAAAGTTCTGGGATTGAAATATGGATGTATACATGGGAGTTAGCAGGAAATCTTTGTAACACATGTTAATGCTCACTGATGCATCTGCTAGAGAAAAAGTCAGTAAATAATTTTGAAAATGTCAGTTTGGTATTAACCATTCTCAGCCATCAGTTCCCCAGTGCTGACATGATGGGTACAAGAATGAAGTGATGATGGAATCAGGGATGGAGGGGACCCATGAAAACTGTAGCATGGACCTCCATGAATCATTGAGCTCTGCCATCAACAAATGCTCCACCCAACAGCAAGAATCCAGTGCTGTGCCCACAAGATGGCACAATTTTATCAAGGAGACCAACTAGCCATTTGGTGGCAAACTAACTACCTATGATCCTTTCGATCTTAGAATGGACAGTGGTGTGTTCTCGCAGGAATAGACATATATTTGAGATGGTGAAAGCAGGAGCTGTCATTAGAACCTCCATTGCAACAATTCTGTGTACAAAGCATCTGATGGGCCAAGCATATGAACAAGCTGGTGAACATCCTGATCCATGATTAGCATCCTGACTGGACAGGGGACACATGATCACTGAGTGTCTCATTCTGATTGGATGGAGAAACTCCTCAAAAGTCAACAGCCAATAGCTTTAAAGGTCTCCTTCAGCAATACCATATAAATCTCTAGACAGCAGCAACTCAGAGGTAGCCCATTTGGGACCCTGCCTTTATGGGAGCTGCACTTCTTATCTGTTTAAAGAAAAACTAATTTTACACTCCATTGTCCATGGGTCTTACTCAAAGAACTTACACCTTACCACTGTGCATCTCAAAGTGGGTGTCCTTTTTCTTCCCGCAGGGGTTCAGTTAGTATCATGGTGACAGAGTGTCTAATTTTCCAGCAAGGGATCCCAAGGATCTAAGGAAAGTACATACTTGATAGCAAAAGAAATGCAAGAATTGGCTTATGACCATGCAATCCACTATCATATCACATATCACACTACCCTAAGTTGGGTTAATATTGGAGTGGCCTCCAGAATGCAAAGCTGGGGCGCTACTTAAAGGCAGTATCCTGTAAGAACAGTGTGCGGTCCTATAGGAATATATATATATATATATATATATATATATATATATATATATCAAATTTTATATATATATCAAATTTTATATATATATCAAATTATATATATATATATATATATATAAATAAAATGTATAGCATTGTATTACCAATAGAATGGATACATGGGTCTAGTAACATGAGGGATAGAGGTAGGAATGACCATGTTTACCATCATTCCCAAAGACCAACTGGGGGCTCTGTGCTTCCTGACCCCAATAGTATAGACTCTGCAGGGTTAGAGGTCTTGATCCCCAAAAAAACACACTTTCACCAGGAGCACAGTAAGAATCCTGTTGAACAAATATAACCTAAGGCTTCTGCCTGATGCACATTGGGATCCTTGTGTCTAGAGACTAGCAGGAAAGAAAAGGAGTCACTATATTGATGGGTAATTGACCCTGTTCATTCAGAGGATGAGGGCTACTGTAATCACAATTAGGGCAGGAGGAATACGTGTGAAATCTACCTGCTCTGTCGGGGCGTCTCTTGTGACAGTAAAGGAATAGTAACAGCAATTTGGTCTGAGAAAAGAATACTACCCAAGGACTTTGACAACTCCTAGAAGAGGTTGTGGATTATACCATCAGGTAAGCCATTGAAATCAGCAAAGGTGGAAGCTCAGGGTGAACGGACTCTGGAATGGATAGAGAGGAGACAGAGGATGAGTATCCATGGTAGCCCAATATCAACTGCAAGAGCAGGGCCTATAGTTTTTTCTACTAATTCCCTCTTCTAAGCTTCCTTTCAGGAAAAGAGGGCCACAGGAATTTTGAAAGAGACACTCTTGGAATATGTATGAAAAGTAGATCTAAAAGGTACAAGATTTTCAAAGGTACAGAAATTAGTTTCTAGATCCCTCTTCAAAGAAAATCTTGCTACCTGGCTGTGAAGAGTATGGTTGGAATACACCTCCTCCTAGAGATGGGGATGTGGCTTAGTGGTAGACCCTGATTTCAATCCTCAGCACAGTAAAAAGACACTTCCTGACACAACAAATAATTATCACATCCCTCAGGTCTTCCTCAGCTACAGAGAACTGCCTCACCTTAGAGTATGCCCTTCCTGGTTCCAACATCAGGTCACCATTATACCCTAATCAAATCAAGATATAAAGCCCCTTCCATTTCTGCCAGACTCGGGGACACTAAAAGATCACACATTTGCTCTACCAGCAGGCCAAAGCTCTTTTGAAGCTGCATAGAAGTTCTTCCTCTGCTCTCTCTTGCTTATTATCCCACCCTTCCTTCTACAGGTATTGATCCCTAATAATATTCTTATACACCAAGCTCTGTCTCAAAAGTTTTTCAGTGCTTAGGGAATATAACTTGGTCACAACACAATAAACACATAATAAAAGAGTTGTGTTTTTGAGAATTTTGCTTGTATGTTGCATAGTTTTCAATATGATAAAACTTTTATTTTTACCATCTTCATGTCATCAACTTTAAGGAAAAAAATTGAAATTTTTATTTTACAAAAAAAAAAAAAAAAAAAAACAAGAAATTTGCTTCCAGTGTAGTTTTTGTCTCCCCAGAAAACAGAAGTGAGGCATTTGTTCTTTAACAAGGTGGAGCAATCACTCCCTTCTGGAGGAGGAAGTTTCTATTGGTCACCTCCTTCAGCTATTTGCTAGGGAGGCCATTTTTGGTTTCAGTTACGGTAAAACTCTTTGGATTTTAGCCAAATTCTTTCTGGGTTCAAAAGTACAAATCTCTTTAAGAGAATTGCTCTTTTTAAATATTTTTTCAAAGGTTAAAAATTAAATTTCAAAAGACTCTCTGGGATGGACAAGAGTCTTCAGCAGAGACATAGACCCTGGACACCTCCAACATGAAGTTTATTCATGTTGTTTTGTTACTTTTGTGCTTCCACTTAAGTTTTTGCAAGGTAAGTAACTCAGTATTTATATAATTTATTTTAAAGATTATAAAAACCGAGAAAATCTTAAGATCTGATTTGGACTTAAATATTGCATAGTTTAGTTATCAAGAATGCTAGTAAATAGTAACTAGCAAGTATTTTATGCTAATATTTTGTTAAAAATTTTAAGAAAATAATTTTTTATATGCTTGGATAAGCACATAGACAGTGAATCAAACGAGAATTTTACTAATACAAGGCTATAGTTTACTGTCATTATATTAAATCAATAAACATATACCATGCTTCTTCTATATATTAGGCATAGTGCTAGGAAAATAGTAAGACCAACCTCTGTTCAATAGCCTTTTAGCAAAGTTATAGAAAGATGTAAATATGTCAACATGAGAATAATAAGAAATCTAAATTATATTTGAATATTCAAGAGAAGGGAATATCATAAGATGGAATATCCTGAATAAGTTACTTATGATTAAGTTAAGTCCTGATTAAACCCATCATAATTTGAAAATATAAGTAAAAAATGCATTTAATACATCTGAACACCATAGTATAACCCAGCCTACCTTAAATGTGCTGGAAACACATTAGCTTGTAGTTGAGCAAGAACATCTAATACAAAGCCTATTTTACAGTAAAGTGTTGAATATTTCATGTACTTTACTGAGTACTGTGCCAAAATGATGGACACTTTATAGACATGATGATATGCCAAAGCACAATATCCAAAAAACACTGGCAATCCAAAAGAGCATTATGTGCCTTGTGGTTGCTTTGGCTAGCTGAGAGCTGCGGCTCACTGCCAATGCCCAGCACTGCACAAGTGTATTCTACTATATATCACCACCCCAAGGAAGAGTACTGAGTTCTCCTGAATGTGTATGGCTTTTGTAGCATCAGAAAGTCAAAAATTCATAAATTGAACCAAAATTATAAAAGACTTAATGAGAGGACAAATCACAAATGCTAAAGATCAGAAAGAGATTATGGATCATGTGGAATTTGAGTGGAACCTATAGTTCTAGATTAGATTTGATTCTTGGTGAGAAAAAGTGATGCTTTCCAATCCTTACAGCCAGGAAAAGCAGCAGGTCCAACTATAGGGAAAGCAGCAAAGTACCAGGTTCTGCTAATCTACCCATCTGATCAGAGGGAAGGCTTTGTGGGCTACTAAGGAGGTTAAAACTGAAATGACGTGTTGTGACAATGTTGGGGAGTTGACTATTAAGATTAAAAATGTTGACACTATTTTAAATATCGATTGGTGAATGCTAGCTTTTGTGGTCAAGGCACTTTGAGATAATATTCCAAGAACATTTTTTTCTTAATGCCAGCTTGTAGAAGCAACTATTTAAAGAAAACTAGTTAAGAAATCAGAATTATATAGTTTACATTTGTTGTAACTTCCAAAATGTGTTATCATCATTGCAGTGTTTCACAGAGCAGAGAAATAAATACTCTTTGATAGAAATTGATTAAATAATTGTACATCCATAAGTAAACCATTATGTGGCCATTGAAATGATAAATATTTATTAAAATAAAAATCCCTATTACAGTCTTTCTTATTAAAGAAAAAATGCATATACATACATACATATGCATAGATATATAGACATACACAAGCAGACTTATAACTACTTATATATGACAAAATTAAAAAGTTAATGTATATTATAAAATAGTGGGTAACAGAATTGCTGGTGATTTTATCTTCTAATTTCTATATTTCTAAATTTCAGAATTCAGAAATTTTCATTTATTTTATTAAAATATGTGTATTTTTAATTAGAAATTTTATTTTTGAAAATAAGAAGTATTTCAGGCCCCTTTTTGATTTCTAGAACAAAAACAAGTTAAAAATAATAAGTTGTAGTAATATTCACTTATAGAAAAAGACTTTAATATTATTAAAGAGTCTTCCAAAAATAAATCCTTTAAGAAATACAGTTTAGGAAGGTTAATATCAAATTTGTGAAAATTTCAGAACTTCTTAAAATATTAATTTATGAAAGAAAGTAAAATTTTTTATACCACCTTCTGGGAAGTAAACACTTTTTAAAAGGAGTTTGTATAGAGACAACCTAAATGTGTTCAAATAGTTTAAAGATATGCCTATGTTTTCAAAATGAAATAAAATATATACACCAGGGGAAAAATTTTTGTTATTCTAAGACTTGGAGGCAGGTTTCTTCCTAGAGGATTAAAAGCACCTCTCCCCTCTTTAAAAATCAAAACACCTTGATAGAGATGGATTACTTCAGTGAGTAGAGTGAACTGGAAGTGAGATAGAATTGAATTGCTCTCAATATTAAAGTAAGAATGTCATCCCACCAGGTCCATTTTACCCATTATGCGGTTTGCTGATTACTGAAATAATGATTTTTACAAAAGATGAAGAGTTTACTCACAGGCAGATGAGTGTGGAGATGGAAAAGCAGGTCTCAATCTGCCTCCCTGAAATAATGTTGGGGGATATTTGGGCAAAGACATAGGGAAAGATTATTGAAAGTTAAGAAGTGACTTTTTCCCTCCGGGACTCCCAAGTCTTCTCTAGAATATTAGGCTTCATTTCACAGGAGCTCAGTTGGAGTGAAGTTGGAGCTTACGGCTAGAGGCCACCTCATCTGAAACAAGGCAACTGATGATGCTTACTCCCAAGTTAAATTGGATTCCAGCAAATTTTAGCTAATGTCTTTTTAAGACTGTTAGTCGGCTTTCTGCCACTGTGACAAAATACCTACCGGGAGGAAAGATTTATTCTGTCTCACAAAAGTTTCAGTTCATCATTACACATAAATTTGATAAGTTTGAACAAAAAGTATACATCATGATAACAATAGAACAGTATACACCAAAAGCATAGCCATCATCTAAAAGTTTTCTCTCACTCTTTTTATTTATTTGTGTGTGTGTATGAGAGAGGGGGGCAGGTGGACAGAGGCAGAGAAACTCTTGACAAAAGATCTCCCTCTTAGCAAGTTTTCAAGTATACAGTACAGTATTATTAAGGTACTGTGCTGTACACATCTCTAAGAATTATTCATTTTGCATAACAGAAACTTTATACCCTTTGACTGGTACTTTCCTGTTTCTCAACCTTTGGCAACCACAATTCTCTGGCTTCTAGGTGTTTGACTATTTAGATTCCTAATATAAGTGTTATCAGGTAGTATTTGTCCTTCTTTGTCTGGCTTATTTCACTTTGATTAATGACCTCCAGATTTACCCATGTTGTTGCAAATGGCAAAATTTCCTTCTTTTTCAAGGCCAGCTAATATCCCATCCTTGTATGTCTGTATCATATTTTCTTGATTCCTCTAATGATAGCCATTTAGGTTGCTTCCATGTCGTGGCTATCGTGATTAAAGCCACAATGGATGTGCGTTTTCAAGACCTGGTTTCAATTCCTTTGGATTTGCCCAGAAGCAGAATCATGAAACCATATAGTAGTTCTGTTTTTAATTTTTTGAGGAACTTTCATGCAGTTTCCCTATTGTGGCTGTACAACATACATTCTCACAAGTGTACAAGAGTTCCCTATCTTCATGTCTTCATCACTATTTGTGATGTTTGGTTGTTTTGATAATAGCCATCCTACCTGCTGTGTGGTTTTGATTTTCATGTACTTAATAATTACAGATCATAAACACCTATATCTCTGTTGGCCACATTTTGTTTTGCCTATTTTGGAGAAATGTCTATTTAGCTTATTATCCATTTTTTAAAATCAGTTATTTGTTTTTCTTCTATTGAGTTGTATAAATTTCCTATATATTTGGGGTATTAACCCCTTATCAGCTATATGGTTTGCAAATATTTTCTCTCGCTTGAAGGAGGTAGTTTTGTTGTTGTTGTTGTTTTGTTTCTGCTGTTTAGATATGTTCTTATGGTACTGGGGATTAAACCCAGGGGCATTCTACTACTGAGCTACACCCCAGCCCTTTTTCGTCTTTATTTTGAGATAGAGGCTCTCTAAATTGCTGAGACTGGCATCAAACTTGGACTCCTCCAGCCTCTATATCCTGACCACCACACCAGCTTCCCATCTCGTATGCTGTCTTAACATTTTGTTGATTGTCTCATTTGCTGTGCAGTAGATTTTTGGTTTGATGTAGTCCCACTTCTCTATTTTGTCTTTCATTGCCTCTGCTTTTTGTTGTCATATTAAAAAAAAATCACAGCCAAGACCATAGTATTTCTGTGTTTTTTTTTCTGGATAGTTTCTATTGATATGTCTTTAAATTAGCTAATCTTATATTCTGCAATGTCTAATCGGTTGTTATTTCCCTCCTGTGTATCATTTTAATCTCAGATATTGTAATTTTCATCCCTAAAATTTCAACTGGATATTTCATATCTCCCATGTCTCTATTTAAATTTTTGGACGTATGAATATAGTTATAATAATACCATTGCCAGTTAACTCTAAAATCTCTGTTAGAATTTTGAGTATATTTCAATTTATTGATTTTTTTCCTCATTATAGGCCATATTTTACAGCTTCTTTGCATTTTTAGTAATTTTAATTAGATGTGAGATATGGATTTCATGTTTTTAGTGCTGCATTTATTTTTGTTCCTACAAATACACTAAGCTTCATTCTGGGATGCAGTTTAGTTACTTGGAAACAGGTTGATCCTTTCCCCATATTGCTTTTTGCTTTTTAGATAGCATCAAAACAGTGCTTAATCTAGACCTAATTATTTCTTACTCCTGAGGCAAGATCCCTCTGTGTACTCCTCTTGCCACTCAAATATACTAGGCTTGCCATTTGTCAATAGACAGTTTTGACAACTTATATTCCAGACAAAGTCATGGTTTCCTTAATATAAAAAGAATTTTTACCAAAAAAAAACAAATCCAATTTATACCAACAAAAGATATAGTTCGAATGGGAGAAATAAATAAAAATCTCTTAAAATGTGAGCACTTTCATAGGGAAAGATGCAAATAGAAGTATACTCTAATAACATTTTACATATCAAATTGGCAAAGATAAAAAAGTACAATATGGTATACACTCTGTAGTTAATGGCACAGGAAATAGGTATATATATATATATATATATATATATATATATATATACTTTTATATATATATATACTTTTATTTTAAGAGAGAGAGAGAGAGAGAATTTTTTAGTTCTTGGTGGACACAACAGCTTTGTTTGTATGTGGTGCTGAGGATCAAACCTGGGCCGCACGCATGCCAGGCGAGCGCGCTACTGCTTGACCCACATCCCCAGCCCCTAGGCACTCATATATTGATGATGGGAATGTAGATTAAAACAATCTCTGTAGCCAGGTGCGGTGGTATACACCTGTAATCCCAGCTATTTGGGAGGCTGAGGCAGGAGGATCACAAGTTCAAGGCCGACCTGGGCAACTTAGTAAGACTTTGACTCCAAATAAAATTTTTAAAAAAGGCTGTGGATGTAACTCAGTGGTAGAGTACTTGCCTAGCATATGCAAGGTCTTGGGTTTAATTTCCCAATACCACAAAAACAAACAAACATAAAACACCTCTATAAAGAGAAATTAGGCAATACCTTTCAGTATTAAAATTATTCATTCCTTTGCTTCAGTAATTTTACTCCCAGTTAACTATGGGACAGATATAATATGTGGGAAATTATATATTTGTATAAGTAAATTCATTACAGCATTATTTATAATTGCAAAACATTGAAAACAATCTAAATCCCTTTTAGTACGCTGGTTACACATTGCACTGGTATTAGTGAGTGGAACTGGAGAGTAAAACATGAACTCACATATACATGACTATCTCTGGAAAGACACAGGAACTGGTAAGTGGTTGCCTCAGGTGGGAACTGATGGGTCAGAGGATAAGGGAAGAAATAAAATATAACTTTTCCAGGAATCTTTATAAACCTGTCAGAACATTTTCTATATTTCCTATTTTAAAAATCAATTAAATGTTATTAAAAATAAACAAAGTTTCAGACACTTCACACTTATTATGAAAAAAAAAAAGGCCAAGAACTAAGACAATGATTTCCCAAAACAATATTTCCAGTTTTTACAGAGACTAGAGATCAGAGTACAAAAGCCCACCCTACCTGCCAGCACATGTGTCTGTCTTCCCACAATTTCCAACCACATTCTGATCCTGGGAAAAGAGGGATACTTATTTCATCATTCCAATATAATAATAGTTTTCAAAAGGGACTCCCCTTTTCAACACGTGTGCCTTTCTGAATCTACGTTTCTATATGTTGTACTATCATTTCTCTTATAATTTCCATAGTATTTATCCTAACATTCATTAATTGTTTTACCTTGTATCTCATCTGTGTTCAGTCATTGATTCTATATGTTAAGAATATGTATTAAATACATAGCTGAGAAATAATGTTGGTGAATTAAATATAATGTGTTTATATTTCCTCAGAAAAAATTCACAAAAATAGTTTTTTTTAAATGTGGAAACATATGCCAAAAAGATAATGAGAGTAGAGACAACCACATATATATTTTAGGGGATGGAAAACATATAGATATATAGCATCTTATTTAACAATCTGGAAAATTGAATCCCTAATCGGCGACAGAAAGGCTAAGAAACAATCTAATTAATACTGAAGAATACCCCTTAAAATTAAAAATTTGTAGTGCCAGTTTTCTGTTGGATGTAAAAGCAAGGTAGACTAAAAAGAGGATGATTAGTTGAAAACTTTTAAGTACAGTTAAAACTATACTACTTAGAAGAGATAAGATAAAATACAGATAACAACATGTATTGACAAGGATATACATTATAAGGATATACATTATAAGGATATGCACACTTTGAAAAGCTGATGGGTTCTTAAGAGTGCAAGCATATACCTAGGCAAGAGAAATGGATGTACATGCCCATACAAAAATTTGTACATGAACGTTCATGACAACTTTACTGATAATGGCCAAAAACTGGAAATAGCTTAAGTGTCCATCAGTAGTAAAATTGATAAAGTTGTCCCATTTACATAATGGAATACTACTCAGGAATAGAAGTAAAAAAAGATCACTGTAAATGCAACAACTTGGATGAATTGCTGTAAGAAGCAAAGCACAAACTATTACAAACTGTGTCCCATTTACATGCATTGCAAAATCACATGTGGTCACTGACTGGGGTAACGACTGAAGGAAGATTTGACAGAAAGGGACCTCAGAAATCTTGGTGGGTGGCAGATATATTCTATATGGGTGGATATTTGGTCATAGGTGACTATGGTCAAAATTCACTAGATGGTGTCCTTTAAATGTGGTTTACTTTATATATAAAAAAACAATGAAAACAACAAAAGAGCATTTCTAATTTTTATGTGGATTAAAATAATGATTATTAGGTATGGGAAGAGAAGCATTTCCTCTCTATTTTTTAATCTGAATGGTTAAGAAGTTGTGGGGGTGTCTTGGAATGGCTTTATATCAGAATAATCCCAGCAGCTTGGAAGGCTGAGGCAGGAATATTTCCAATTCAAAGCCAGACTCGGCAACTTAGAAAGACCCTATCTCAAAATTTAAAAATAAAAATAAAAAGGACTGGGGATGTGGCTCAGTGGTTGAGTGCTTCGTGGGTTCAATCAAAGAAGGAGGAGGAGGAGGGGTGGGGGGAGGAGGAGGAGGAAGAAAAAGAAAGGAGGTAGAGAAATGTTGGGCTACATGCAATCTACCACAATCACCATCATATTAGAATTTATATAGAATCTTAAATGTCTGTGCTTTCTCATGTATTTTCCCATTTGATCCTCACAGTAACACTGTGAGAACATTATCTGTATTTTCCATGTTTCCTAAGAGAGAAAACAGGAACCCCATCAATGTGCCCACCAGTAATTCCAGCAATTTGTGAGGCTGAAGCTGGAGGATTGCAAATTTGAGGCCAGCTTGGGCAATTTAGCAACTATCTCAAAATAAAATAAAAAGGGCTGGGATGTGGTGGTGTAGCACAGTGGTAGAGCATTGTCTAGGATGTTCTGTTTCAATCCCCAACACCTAAAAATAAAGTAACAGGATCAGAAAGGAAAAATCACTTACCCCAAATCACAGCCAGTTAGCAGTAGAACAAACTTTTTAATAACGTTCCTCAAAAAAGGGAAGGTGATGGACTTTGGTCATAGTTGATCATTTTTTCCCCATTGTTTGTAGGTTAAAGGTGAAAAAAGAAAAGGGAAAGTGACAACGAAACCTTAGGTAAAGCTAAATAGCTGTACACTGGGGCTGATAAGACCTGGAGCCGGAGATAGTTTTGTTTCTTGTTTGTTTTCTAATGACTAACTATCTAAAATAATTTCACCATACTCCTGCCTAGGGAAAAAAATACAAAATTCACACACATAAAAAGCTACTTCATTGCAAGTACCAAAGAAAGGATTGGGGAAGGGGGGAAGCCCACATATATAAAGCAACAGCGCTGAAGGAGATGGAACCAGATGACTAGGCTATAATAATAATTGCTAGAAATTTTTGAGCCTGTACTCCCAGTATATATGAACATATTTATTCCTAAAAAATAAATACACTGCTGTACAAATAAACATACCTTAAAAACAAAATTTTAAACACACAAATAGTATTTTAATAATTCAACTGTTCATCTTTTGTGGGATAATATTCATCACACTTTATTATTTTTGAAATTTTTCATTTGATTTTAATGGCATGGATACAATACTACACAAAAACATCATGCAGAATTCATGGGGAGACATTTATCATTAAGGACATCACTTGTAAATCTAGATTTCTCATAATATTTTTAATACTGCTGATTGGAGAGAAAAGCTGATCTAGCATCATTTATTTAGTCAGCAGCACAGCCCAGGACCTACCTTCAACCCCTACATGGAGCAAAGTATAGAATCCTATTGCTCAAGGAATTTTCTGGATTATTGTACACATGTTATTTCTAATTCTTACAATAAACTTTTAAAAATCAGAATTATTGCTCTTATTTACAGAGGAGGAAATTCACGTTTACAACGGTAACTTGCCCAAAGCTACATAATTGTAAGCTCTCTTAACTGGGGCTAGAAATTAGGTTTGTCCCATCCTCATCTGTGCAGTGGGTGATCTGTTTTGTTGTTTTTCTTGACTTCTTCATCTTCAAACAAAAGCCTTTAGTTAGTTGCTTAATTAATGTTTATTTTGTGTTTTATAGCTCACTTCAACCTCAGATACATCTCAAGAGGATCTGGTGGAGGAAAAGTGCTTACTAAAAAAATACACACATCGCTCCTGCAATAAAGTTTTCTGCCAACCATGGCAGAAGTGCATTGATGGGATCTGTGCTTGTAAACTCCCTTACCAATGCCCAAAGAATGGCACCTCCGTGTGTTCGACTAATGGGAAAAGCTACCCGACTTACTGTCATCAAAAGAGTTTTGAATGTCTCCATCCAGCGGCAAAGTTTTTAAATAATGGAACATGCAGAGCTGAAGGTTGGAAAAGCCTAGTTGTCAAGTTATTCTGTGATATGAAGGCAACTGTATACCCTTCTTTTTATTAGAAAACATTTTCCTGTGAAATATTATGACAACTCAAAAATTTCTAGACCTTCCATAGTGATTGAGGTGACTAATTCAGTAGTAGCTGAGCTGCACAGTACTTTAGAGTCATCCCCATTCTTGCTTCTACTTGGTTAAAGGGATTATTCCCAGGGTGGTCCAGTTGGTTCAGAACCCAGTGCAAAACTGATATGTAGTCTAGTCAGTCCTCAGCTTCTCCTTTGGACCTTCAGCCTCAATAATTTCTTCTAATATCTGACCCCCAACCCCATCCAGAATCCCACTGGCCCTGATTTTCCAAGGGAGTTTGAGACACGACTGACAAACTTGACAGGTCTACACTCCATCAGGGGCCTAGTGCAATGAGGAGACTGGACCCCACCATATACACTTGGAGGAGTGTTGAAGATTAGGGATCTCAATGCAGGTGCAGGCGCAGCAGCTCCCAGTGATTCGGAGATAAGAAGATCATTAAGTTCAAGGCCAGCCTTGACAACTTAGTAAGACTCTGTCTCAAAATAAAAATAAAAAGGGCTGAAAATGCAGCTAAGTGGTAGAGTACCCCTGAGTTCAGTCCCCATTTCCCTGGGGGGGAGGGCAGGGATTAAATAAAGAAAAAAGATTAGAAATCTCACAGTTAATCAGATTGAGTTTCAAATTCCTCCAAGCCCCAGCTCAGTTATTGACAAGCTGTGTGATCTCTCTGGACCCCAGTTCCCTCACTTGTAAAATGTGAATAACAGAAGTTCCTAAGTCACAAGACTTGTGGAAATTAAATAAAATGATGCATGTAAAGCTAACTCTTCAGACAGTGTTTGGTACATAAAGTGCTCATTAAATTTTAACTATAACAACAAAACTAAGGCTCATTTCCTTCTGATATCAAGTTATTACTGATACTTCTGAACTTACAAAGGAATTTTTAAATGTTTTTCTTTTTATTTTAAGAGACAGGGTTTCTCTATATTGCCCAGGCTGGCCTTGAACTCTGGGGCTCAAGCAATCCTTCTGCCTCAGCTCCCAATAGGTGACAACAAGTGCATCCACTGCACTGGGCAAAACATTATTTTCAAAGGAACTGTGGTGTGCACCAGCTCACAGTGGCCTATATAATTTTGTGGTGCTGATTTAAGATAGTGAGGTTCTCTGTAAAAGGAGGAAAATATTCCCTGCTTGAGCCCATTTCTATTATCCATTGGAGAGGAAGATGGCAAATAGTCAACCATATTTTATCAGTGTCAGATTTTCTTCTCTTGAGGTATTAAATGCTTTAAGTATTTTGAGAATACATAAACCTTTTCTTTACTTTCATTATTTGTCTTCTAAGAGTGTGGACTTCAGAGTAATAGAGCAATTTCTGTGGTATAGCCAATAGCTTAGTTTCTCTTAGATTTAGGTTCCTCATATAGAAAAATGGGGATAAATATGGGCTTAATCTTGTGTGTGTGTGTGTGTGTGTGTGTGTATGTGTGTTGCTAGGATACTAGAGATTGAACCCAGAGTCACTTTATCACTAAGCTACATTCACAGCCCTTTTTAAAAATTTTTTATTTTTTATTTTGAAACAAGGACTTACTAAGGTGTCTAGGTTGGCCGTAAACTTGCGATCCTCCCACCTTAGTGCCCAGAATAGCAGAGTTTCCAGGTGTGGAATGAAGCCCACACTTGGCTGGGCTTCATCTTTATAGGGCCAATGTGATGATTTAATGATCTTCTGTATAACTGGGTAGTGCAAGCACTGACACATAATAAGCACTCATAAAATCATTGCTGATTATTTATTAAAATCTTCATGGTGTCCAAAGTCAATTTGAAATTAGGTATTTTAATATTGTAAAGGCTCTTTTTCATTGAAAGGGAAAAAGCGGAAGCTTAAATATTGCTCATCCTTTTGGGTTTTTTTTATTATAGGAAAATTTAGTATTTCCTTAAATTATGGAAGTACAGATTCAAGGGGAATTGTTGAAGTAAAGCTAGTAGACCAAGATGAGAAAATGTTCCTATGTAAAAGCAGCTGGGGCTTAAGAGAAGCCAACGTGGCCTGCCTTGACCTTGGATTTCAGCAGTGAGTATTAGTAGATTTTTCTCAGGGCTGATTTGATTGTTCCAACTATTTGCTTTTTGATGACCTAATCTTTCTGGGCCTTAGTTTCCTTATTTGTAACCTGAGAAGATTAACTACCCACCTCACAGTATTGTGGTGAAGATTAAATGTGCTCACATTTGCCTAGCACTTGGCATCCTGCTGTGAGCACAGAGCACCTTTAGATTGAACCCTTTGGTGAATTTCACAGTCATTACCCCTAATCTCTGCTCATCTAGAATTATGACCACTTTTTCTCATCCAATATTGTTCAGGTCTTTTCTCTTTCTTCTTTGATCAACTGTCTGTTTGGTCCTTTTGTAAATGGTCTCTCTCATTTCCTTATTGTCAACTTCATCAATCTTTGCTGTTATCTTTTTTTTTTTTAAGTATTTATTTTTTAGTTATAGTTGGACACAATACCTTTATTTTATTTATTTTATATGTGGTGTTGAGGATCAAACCCAGGGCCTTGCCTGTGCTAGGCGAGCACTCTACTGCTGAGCCATAACCCCAGCCCCCTTTGCTGTTATTTTTGACTTTTGTCCCCTTTATGATTTTTTCTAATTTCTTGAGCTGAATACTTAATACAATCATTTGTTTTATTGCTTTCCTAATGTAAACATTTAAGGTACAAATTTATCTCTTAGGTAATGTTTTATCTGTTTGCCATAAGCTTTCATAAGTGATATTTATTATTTAGTTCAAAGGAAGTTCAATATATTTTCTTTTTTGACCCATATTCAGTTTAGAAGTTTCTTTCTCTCTCTTTTTTTTTAACTTTCCAAATATTCGTGTTAATTTGCTTTTAGTTAACTTTTTGTTCTTGATTTCCTATTAAATTGCATTGTGGTCAGAGAATATCCCTGTATGATGATAATCTTATGTCAACATTTATTTTTATTTTTATTTTTTAGTTGTAGTTGGACACAACACCTTTACTTTGTTTATTTATTTTTATATGGTGCTGAGAATCGAACCCAGGGCCCCACACATGCTCCGCGAGCGCTCTACTGCTGAGCTATAAACCCCAGCCCCTCAACATTTTTTTTTAATCTTCTGTCTTGCCTCTCGTACTTGGTTTGTAAATTATGCAATCTATTTTTATTTCTTCAGTGGTTAGCTTTGAATTTATACCATAAATCCTTGACTTAGGAATTCCTTACCTTCTTAGGAACCCCATCAAGTTGCCGATATTTAATTCCACCTTATTTTTATATGTACCTGAAGTTAATCACCATCATTATATACTAAGAAATTATTATTATTGTTGCTTAGTTGATGCTCACTCAGATTTACTTCATGTTTATACCAATTTTTTGGTTTGTCCCATCTTACATCTCACATTTCAATCTGGTCTCAATTTTTTTCTTCCTAAACTACACTTTCTAGTTCATTACGGAGAGTCTCTTATTATAAATTGAACCATGGGATACTGTAGATTTAATCTAATGGTAAACTCTCTCAGCTTTGATTCCTCAGTATTTTGTTCTTTTCATGTTTTGTATAAGTTCATGGATAGACTTCTCTGATTCAAGCTAAGGGGGATTTCTCATACTTCCTTAAGAGCTCATTGAGTCCATTTATTATACTTTTGTAGTATTTTTAGATATTTTTAGGTTGTGAGGTTTTTCAGGCTTTTCAGATTATTTGCTTATCAAGGTGTTTGAAATGGCTCTTGTTGTCACGGAGCAATTTCATGACTACTATTATCATTAGGGATCTGAAATAATTAAAATAACCCTCCTTGTTCACTGTGCCTTTCACTCTAATTAGTCTGATGTTTAAATTGCCATTTCTGTTTTATTTTTTATTCCATTTGTCTACTGCATCTTGGCTCACCTTTTAAATTTGAACTTATTTTCCTTGTTCATTTCTAAAGAGAAGCAAGGAGCAACTGAATGTCCTGGAAGAAGAGTTCACCTTAATTCGTCTCTAGGATGTTGGGTAACTTAGGCAGCTTCTTCTCTGCATAAATTCTGAACAAATTCAGACATCCCAGCACTGGTATATAGGTGACAGAATACCACCATAATACTGCTGAGGCTGAATTGAGATGTAGCTTATTGTAAAAGCAAATGAATCTGCTAGAATTAAACCAACTTAATTTCTAAATCTTAAGCAGTAAGGGAACCAACCAGGTAAGCCTTGCATAATATGGCAAGCAAAGAAACACCCAAAAGGAACAAGTGAAAAGCTGAGCTAACCAGGCCTGATTTATATATCTAAAATCCTCCAATCAGAGTAATCTACTTCCTTTCCCACAGAGAAAAATCAAACAAAAGAGAGAGTCCAGGAACAATGCATCTCAAATTGAAAGGAAATATCAGGAGTATTTCTTCCTTTATAAGAAACAGGGAAGAGGAGGCCAATGTTTGCTGAGTGCTTGTCATGTTTTGAACCCTAGCTAATCAGTTTAAATTGATGGTTTAGTTAATTTGTGTAAGACTCGCTGAGGTAGTCATATTCCCTTTCATAGGTAAAGATATTGAGGCTCAGAGAATTTAAGTGTCTTGCCCAGTCTGTAACTCATATGTTAAAAATGAGAGGAAATTACCCTAGGCCCTTATTTCCTAGTATAAGACTATATATAAACATACTAATTGTTCTACCATCATGTTTTATTTATTCTATTTGCAGAGGTGCTTTAAGTATTGAAGAAAGGTTTTATATTCCTGAAAATCTCCACATAAACTCCACTGAATGTCTGCATGTCCATTGTCATGGATTAGAGACCAGTTTGACTGAATGTACTTTTGCCAAAAGGAAAACCAAGCGTTATGAGGGTCTTGCTGGCGTGGTGTGTTATACACAGAATTCAGGTTGGTGGAGTACTTGCCTGATACTTTACAACTTCCTTCAAGATTGTTCATACCATGCCTAAATAAATAAGTCAATGATTGATACCCAGTCATTGAGGCAAATGATATGGATCGTATCATGTTTGGGGAGAGACTAAATTAGTGATTTTCTCCTGTCATTCCTTATTCCTGTCAAATATTACTTGCCTCCACTTTCCTATACGGGAAGAAAATTGCCGGACACCTCTTTGTTTCCTTGAACATGTGGATTAAAGTTATGATAGCAACACAAGTCAGTCAAGCAAGAGAAAAAAACAAAATCTCCTTCAAGAATTCCAACCTACCCATCATTATGTACAACTATAATGTACCAATAAAACTATGGAAAGAGAAATAAAATTCCGGCTTATAGGACATTCCTTTAAAATGTTTAAGTGACCATATCACTACCTCAGTTTCCAGGCAGTCATTGATGCTTTGCTCCTTCATCCTGACATTGGTATATTTTGGCCATTTATGGTATTAAAAACCAAAGCTGTATCCTTTTCAGTGCTAAATAAATATATATAAATAAATACATATATTATATAAACAAATAATAATACTAAATTTATTTTTATATATTTATATAAATATAAATATCCTTCCTCAATAGGACTCTTGACGTTCAGGAAATAATACCAAGAATTAACATATGGGATGGCATCAAATTAAAAAGCTTCTTCACAGCAAAGAAAACAATTAGGAACATGGAGAACCTACAGAGTGGGAGAATTCTACTACAGAATGTCAGCTACAACTCTGATAGGATATTTAGAATATATAAAGAATCCCAAAAGCGGGGCCAAGGTTGTGCTCAGTCATGTAGCAGTTGCCTACAGTGTGTACGGCACTGGGTTGCATCCTCGGCACCATGTAAAATAAATAGATGGAGTGAAGGTGGGGTGTCCATCTAGAACTAAAAAAAAAAAAAAATTTAAAAACCTTACCACCAAGAAATAAAATAACCTAATCAATAAATGAGTAAATGAACCAGAAATTTTAAAAAAGAGAAATACAAATGACCAATAAATATATGAAAAAAAATGTTCTACATCTTTAGCATTCAAGGAAATGCAAATTAAAACTACACTGAGATTTCATCTCACTCCAGTTAGAATAGCGGTTAAAATATAAGGATGTGGGAGAAAATACTTTCACACCATTGGTGGGGTTGTGAGTTAGCATAACCACTATGGAAATTTATATGGAGATTCCTCAAAAGACTGGGAATGGAACCACTATATGTCCCAGCTATAACACTCCTCTGTATTTATCCAAAAGAATTGAAGTCATCATACTACAGTGATACATGCATACCCATGTTTATAGCAGTTCAATTCACAATAGCCAAACTATGGAACCAGCCTAGATGTCTGTCAACAGATCAATGGATAAATAAACTGTGATATACATACACAATGGAATTTTATTCAGCCATTAGGAAGAATGAAATTATGTCATTTGCAGAAAATAGATGCAACCTGATAGCATCATGTTAAATGAAATAATCCAGAATTAGAAAGCCAAGGGTTGTATGTTTTGTCATATGTGGGAAGCTCAAGAAGAAAAAGAAAAAGAAAGGTGGGGGCCATGAAAATAGGAGGGACGTCAGTAGAGCAGAAGAAGAGGACTGGGGAAGGTGGAGGGATGGGAAACAGGAGGTACTGAAGAATTAAATTGACCCCAAATTATTTTGTGTATATGTACAAATATGTAACAATGGTGTCCAAAATTATGTACTGTTATAAGGCACCAATAAAAAATAAGCTAAAAAATGTAAATGGCACTGCCCATGTGTCCTGGGAGTGGAGGTGGGTTAGTGTAGTAGCAGGAGAGAAATGCAGGAGCACCAGCACTTGCCATGTCAGCTAGTGCTCCTACTCCTAACTCCCCATCTCAAGACTACAGACTTCCACAGTCAACACTGGTTTTCAGAAAGGGCCTCTATAAGCCAGCTTTGGCATTTATTTTCCTTATTGGTCATGTATACTAAGTTGATATTACTAATACATTTTATATCTTATTTTCTTTTTTGAGATCTGATTTATCTTAACAACTCCATTATCCTAAAAAGGAGATGAGGATGTTATGCCACAACTCCATAACTAAATTTCACAAAAATGAAATTTACAGATTCTCCAACAGATGAGTCCTTTCAGTGTGTGAATGGGAAATACATTCCTCGGCAGAAAGCCTGCAACGGGATTAATGACTGCGGTGATCAAAGCGATGAGCTGTGCTGTAAAGGTAGACATAAATCTAGCTTTTAAATCCTCTGATTCATTCTTCTGACTAAAAAGATAAAAACAATTTTATTATTGAATTGAAAAGCTGACCTCATTCATTTTATTTTTTTTTCATTTTTCTACATTTGTACTAGGGATCAAAACCAGGGGCACTTTATCACTGAGCTACATCCCAGCCCTTTTTATTTTGTATTTTGAGACCGGGTCTCACTAAATTGCTAAGCTTGGCTTCCAATTTGTAATCCTCCTGCCTCAGCCTCTTGAGTTGCTGGGATTATACAGGCATGCACAACCTCATTCAATTTTAAGAAATGAAGGAATCTCTCCAACTTGTGTTTGTATAGGGTGCCGTGGTGACACTTTCCTTTGTAAGTCGGGTGTTTGCATTCCAAACAAGTATAAATGCAATGGTGAGTTGGACTGCATTACAGGAGAAGATGAAGTCGGTTGTGAAGGTAATTTAATTTTGTGATAACTTTTCTTTCATTATGGAATCCACAGATTCTGAAATTCTTCTTTGGTAACATGTTAACATTACTAAACAGTAAGAACATTAACTATTAATATTAACATATTAATAGTACATCAACATATTAATTAACATATCAATTACCATAATATAATAATTAACACATTAATAACATAATGGTAACGATATTATATTAATCAATTAATAAATAGTATATTATACAATAGTGACAATATTAGTATTATTAATTAATAATAATATCATAATAATAATTAACATGTTAATTAACATATTAATAATACATAATTAATAAAAGTAAGAACATTACTGAATGAGCATTTGAAGATCTACATCATATTTTTACCTAGTAAATATCTACTTGTCATTTCAGAACATTTTATTATAAAAAAAAAATCTCACATACACAATAAGGATGGTCTTAAAATGGCTCCCTATGGATGCATCTTTCAGCTCAACACTGATAGTTTGAAGTCTTATTCATCTGTCTTCCAGCTTTTTATTTGTTGGAGTATTTTAAAGTAAATTTCAGATATCATCTCATTTCACCTATTTACATATCTAATAATGAAAACACTATGTATATTAAACCATTCTCTCATTAGTATACCTAAAAATAATGGTTCCCTACATTTAATAACCTCCATGATTCTCTATCAATATTTACTGACTGCCATATTCAAATTTTCCTACCTCAAAAAATGTCTTTTTCAAATTAATGTGTTCAAATCAGGATCCAAAAGAACATGAATGTTGTATTTGTTTTTGACCTTTTCAAGTGATAACTTTAAGGTCTGCTTTATTCTTTAAGCCACCTATCCCATCTCCTCTCCCAATTTTTTTTCTATACTATTGATTTTTTTTTTTAAGAAGAGCTGATCATGATGGGATAGTCCTTATTCTGGATTTACAGAGACTTGGTTAAATGCAGAATTTAATATTTTAGGCAAGAATTCTTAGTGCCTTTTGTCTTCTTGTCTATCTTCTAGTATTGCTAAGATCAATCCCTGGATAAGTTTGATGTCTCCATTAAAATGTTCCTCCATAATCTTTCACCTAACAATTTTATCATACTTAGTAATTGTTGCCTACATACACTTTATCAGTAAGGTCTATAAAATGTCAATTTCTAATTTTAACATTCTTCCTATACTTATTTACTGAAATTATACAGGAAAAAATTTTCCTTCATCAACCATTTTATTTTCATAAAATGTAAAACTCATAGAAGAAAAGCAGGATGATTTTTTATTTCTTTTTTTCCCCACAGTTTTTATTGGTCCATTGTAGTTGTACATAATGATGGGATCTGTTGTTATGAATTTGTACATGTACACAATATAACAGTATAATTTGGCCAATATCCCTCCCCCCAACTCCCACTCCTGTCCCTTTCTTCTTTTGAGAGATCACCTTTCTTCTCTTTTTCCCTCTTAACCTTCCACCCATATATGAGAGAAAACATATACCCTTGACCTTCTGAGCTTGACTTATTTTGCTTAACATAATGGTCTCTAGTTCCCTCCATTTAAAAAAGCAGGATAATTCTTTTTTTCTGTTTTTTTATTTGTTGTAATTAATTATACATAACAGTAGAATGCATTTTGATACATCATACATAAATGGAGTATAGCTTGTCTTTCTTCTGGCTGTACCTGATGTAGGATTACACTGGTCATATAATCATATATGCACATAGGATAATAATGTTCAATTCATTCTTCTATCATTCCTACACCCATACCCCCTCCCCTACTTTCACTCCCCTCTGTCTAATCCAAAGTACCTCTATTCTTCCCTACCCTCCACTTATTGTGAATTAACATCCACATATCAGAGAAATCATTTAGCCTTTGGTTCTTTGGGATTGGCTTATTTCAAAAAGCAGGATAATTCTTAAACCTCTCCCTTTATTTATCAAGTTTCAAAGTGATGAGTTTGGACAACCTCAGGACAAACTTAGGACAACCTCCAATGATAAAAATATCATATACTTGTTCTGTATGACACAGACTGACTTTTATTCCCATCAATGCTTTCAGGAGGAAAAAGATCTCTTTAATTGACTATATTCATTCACTTACTCAGTGACTATTAAGTTCCTACTCTGTGTACCAGGTCCTATTCTAAATATTAGGGTTACAATAGTGAATGACATTTTAAAAATACCTGCCCCTTTATGCATCTTACCTTCCAGTGGGTGAAGCAAGACAATAAATAAGAGAAAAAGTAAAATAAAAAAGTACTAAGAAGAAAAGTAAAGCAAGGAAGGAGGGTAGAAACTATTGGGGGTAAGTTTTGAAATTTTAGGTAAGGTAGCCTGAGAAGGACTCACTGAAGTTACTGTTAGAAACCCATGTGGAGAGGGCTGAGGATACAGTTCAGTTGGTAGAGTGCTTGCCTTGCGTGCACAATGCCCCGGGGTTTGAACTCCAGCACCAAAAAAAGAAAACCCTATGGAGGAAATTGTGGAGCAGCCTACAGAAGGATGTTCCAGGCACTGCCACTCACAGGACAGTGTTTCCAAGCAGGAACTTTCCTAGGGTGCTTGAGGAATAAGCAGCAAGGTGGCTAGTGTGACAGATGGTACAGGTGATGGTAGGGAGACATTAAGAGAGATGCTGTAGGAGAGGTGGAGAGGTGGAGTAGAAGGTATTGAACCGACCAACTACGGCCTGTTAGAGTGGAACAAGGGCTTTGAACAGAGTGAAATGATCTGACTAAATTTTAAATTAAGTTTACTCTGGCTTCTGGCTCTATAAGGAAAAGGGAAGAAATGGGGACCCCATTAGGAAATCATTGCAGAGAAGAGATGAGAGTGACCAGGACAGGAGGGTAGGAACAAAAATGATGAGAAGCAGTCAGATTCTGGATATATTTTAAAGGCTGAGCCAATAGATTTGCCAGTTGATTGGATGAGGGTTCAAGGTAAATGAGCAGTGGAGGGTGGATGCACCCCATTTATGGAACTTATCCATGCTGTTAATGTTTAACAACTGGCTTCAGAAAAGGAGAGGGAGGGGAAGGGGGGAGGGGGAGGGGAGAGGGGGAGGGGAGAAGGGGAGGAGAGAGGGGGAAGAGAGGGGGGAGGGAAGAGGAGGAGGGAAGAGGGGGAGGAGAGAGGGGGAGGGAAGAGGAGGAGGGAAGAGGGGGAGGGAAGAGGGGGAGGGAAGAGGGGGAGGGAAGAGGGGGAGGAGAGAGGGGAGGGGGAGGGAGAGGGGAACTTTTGTTTCCCTCTCAGTGGTAGAGTGCCTAGTTTTATATAGCTTTTGCCAATTTCTGTGGTATAATTATTCCATCATGAGGGATTTCAAGCTACTGATATGGAACATGAGCCAGGAACCCCTGGCTGGGTACAATGAGTTCTTTAGACTGGCCCAAAGCAGCATCATCACAACACTGAAGCACTTTCCACTGTTTCCTTCTCTCTCTCTCTCTCTCTCTCTCTCTCTCTCTCTCTCTTTTAACAGTAGACATCTTGAAAATAGAATCTTTTTTTTTTTCATTGCAAATGTCCCAGAACAATTGTCTTACACATAGAAATTAAGTAAATGTTGAAAATAATGTGTAAATAAATGAATTGATATTAATTACATTTGACATTACTTGGTATGCTAGTATGAGACTTACCGAGATTTTGTTTAGTTTTCCATTGAGATCAGCTCTTAAGTGAAAGAATATTCATGACACAGTGGCACATACCTGTAGTCACAGCAACTGAGGCAGAAGGAATGTAAGTTTGAGGCCAGCCTTGGCAATTTAGCAAGATCCTGCGTCAGAATAAAAAATAAAATATATATATAAAAATAAATAAAGGCCTGGGGATGTAGCTCAGGGATAGAGTACCTAGGTTCAATCCCCAGTATTAAAAAAGAAAAGAAATATCCTTTTTAGGATTTCAAATCATATGATTTCTTTTAAAGGATATAGAAGCAGTTGGGCAGAAGTGCCTTTATGTTTGTTAAGTTCAGTTCAATCCTTAATAGAGAGAGGAAGAAAGAAAATTTTTTCAGGTAGGACAGTGAATCATGAGGCTCTAGCTCTACAGTGTCATCTCCCTTCTTTATTGTGAGAGTAGTTTGGGCTTTTTCTTTCTCTCTTTCTCTTCCTTCCCCTCCCCCTCCTTCAATTTAAAATGCTAAACTCTAAAGTCAAGGGACACAATTTGTTTACTGGGTGTGTGTGTGGGGGGGATCCTCCTGCAAGAAAGTAACTACAATATAAAGCTTATTGTCATATAAATTTCTTGAATCAATATCAAAACTACACTTAGTCAACTGTCATTGTTAGTCAGTCCTTCAGTTTATCCTTTGGGATGAGCTGTGCCTTTTGTAGCTCATTAGGGGTCATAATGTTCCCCTCTAAGAAAGAGAAGTGAGAGCAGAGATATAAAATTAATATATACATTGACTTCCACTTCAAGTGGCCAGGTCATAATCACTAAATCAAGGGAGGTTTGGATTATATTTTGATTGCACTTATCTTTTAAAAGCCCCTCTTTTATTAATATGTTAAAACAATTACAAATTTTATATTAAATGGTAAGTTTGCTGTTGAGTATGTGTTCAAATGGATCTTAAATTCTAATCTCTTTTTAAAATTCAAGTTAAAATGATTTCCTTGCTGGGTGAAATTGGGGAGTGTTTAAATGTAAGATGAAAATTTTGTTATTCATTATTAAAACTCAAAGTAAAATGGCATACTGTCTGGCTTTTTTTCTTAATTTTTTATAACTAGGACTTATCAGTTGTTATCCTATTTCTGAAATAATGATTTGAGTATATTTTATTCAAATGAAACTGATGTCTTTGCTATAGTGAGTTTTTTATTTTGCTTTTAAGAGCCAAACATCCTTCAATACAAGGTAAATCTATTTTTATAGTAGAAAATTTATATTACAGATGAATATAAGTTGTTCCTTATACATGTTATAATATATAGAGAGATAGTTATATAATAATATGGTGTGGGTTTTTTTTCTCAATTAAAAATTATCCTTTGCTATGGTAAATATTTTTTATTTTGCTTTTTGTTTTTCTTCAGGCTTCGCACCCAAGGCTCAAGGTAAAAAAAGTTTATTAAAATTTTGAGATACTAAAAAATTGAAATAAAACTAAGGATCTATTGTGTCATCAGTAATCCACTTTTAACATTAGGCTGGCACAGAGGTTTTGTTCGTTTTGTGTGATAAACTTTCAGTCTCATGGACTGCTCACCAGAAAACCATTCACAGTGGACTTTCCCTGCACATTTCTCCTTTGCCAAACATCTTTTTCTCTTACTCTAATTTTTTCTCAAAACCAAGGCAGTTCTGAAGAAATTGATACCAGAAAAGATTTAATATGTTCATTTACATAAGCAGATGTCCCCAAAGCCTCCAGCTCTTTGGGGCTACCCTTTTCTTAAGTATTCAGATAAAATGACTCAAGCCCCCAGCCCACATAATGCCAAAAGTTCATGGTCCTCCTCAGAAATTCTTAGGATTCCTGGGAGACGAAGTAGCTCAAGATTACCCATTTCTCTGACTATCTATTCTCAATTAGTTCCTTCTATTACTTCTCACTTTTCATTTACCGGTTTTGGAGCTGCTGTTCTTCCCCCCCCCCCATTCATTCATTTCCTTCTTCCTCCCCATCCTCCTTTCTTTGTCACTTACCTTCCTAGTTTTGGACTTATGATTTGACGATACTCCTCAGTTCATTGAATATGATCATCATTGGTTCCAGCCAGGCCCTCTCTGGCTTTATCCCTGTACCTTACTTCCATTCTCCTCCCCACATAGTCAAACATTTTAATATGACCTAAAGTGTATGTCATTTAGTTTGTAGCTTTCTTATCTAATGTGCATTGTTATTATGAGCATAACATCCCCCCCATTTTTTATTGGTGCATTATAGTTGTACATAATGATGGGATTTGTTGTTGCATATTTGCACATGCACACAACATAACAATATAATTTGGCATGAGTATACATTTTTAACTCATATAACATTGTGTTATGGATCTCATATTTTCTTTCTTTCTTTCTTTCTTTCATTCATTCATTCATTCATTCATTCATTCATTCATTCTTCCTTTCTTCTTGAAAGCATTACATTTTAGAGATCTTTCCATGATGCTATGTGTTCATTAAATCTCTTGCTCTTAAATCACTGCATAGAATACTCTGCCATGATATCAGTTTGTAAAATGTGTATAATGTTAGTAGGTGTTTTCTGCAAGGAACAATTGAATTACCTTCTGTAAAATACTTCTCATGGTATATGGAATATGAATTTTTAATTTGTTCAGTTTGGGGCAAGAACATACTTAGATATGTAATGAGAATTGTCAAAATAAAATAACTGAAAAAAATTCTGACATGTTCATCTTTTACAATCTATTACCCATTTGTCTGATAATTCATGGTGAGATTTGTTGAATAGAGATCCTTGGCTTTTATGTTACCAAAGATATAATTATTTTTCTTACATTTTTCCTTTTGAAGTTTTGTGCTGCTTTTCTAATACCCTCAGCTACACTGGACTTTCCCTACCTTCCTTTTGAGACTTATATAATTCATAAGGGTGCTTTTATGAATGCTCCTGAGCAGAGCCTCTCTTTCCCCAGAAAACAACTTAGTTGTGTGGCATAACAGATATATATATGTTTGCCTGACCCAAAGAGAATGTGGGACATCTAGGGAAAAGAACTGGGATTGCTGCAGGAAAGTCACATTGCTTTCTTGGGCTATGCTGTCATGTCCTCATCCAAAGTGGAGTAATGTGTTAGATGGAATCTGCCATCTGATCCTCAGGCCAAAGAAATAATAATCCTGTGCATGGAATGTTCTAGAATGGCAGAGTGAAGAGGGAAAAATCCTGAATAACTTCAAGCAAAAGTCTAAGGAAGAAAAGATTTTTTTTTTCCTTTTGACTTCTGCATTCCAGATGCCTAATGCTAGCAATATCTAGCACTAAAACCAATGAGATATATTTGTGTACATTACCCCTGTGAGAAGTGCGTTCTTGCCAGTCACTGTGGCTCACACCTATAATCCCAGCAGCTTGGGAGGCTGAGGCAGAAGAATCTCGAGTTCAAAGCCAGCCTCAGCAGTTTAGTGAGGCCCTAAGCAACTCAGCTAAACCCTATCTCTAAATAAAATATTAAATAAAAGGACTGGGGATGTGGTTCAGTGGTTGAGTGCCTCTGGGTTCAATCTCTGTTACCAAAAAAAAAAAAAAAAAAAAAAAAGCACCTTATTCACAAAAAGAGAGGAATCTTTTTACACAGTCCTTCTTTTAAGGGAGGACAAATTTTAAGATAAAATTATTATAAAAGTTTAAATGATTTTAATGATCTGATTTTCTCTATAAAAATAACTTCAAACAAAAATAACTTTAAAACAAAATTTTTGTTTTATCATAGATGAAATAGAAATTTTGACTGCAGATATGAATGCTGGTAAGTTAACATTTTTTTTTTTTTTTTTACTGGTGGTATAGTGGTTTAAGCTTGTAATTTAATGTCAGTTATTAGCTAGATAATCTTAGGTGAGATACTGAACCTCAAATACAATTGGGAATAATAAAATAATCCCCTGTTTTATAGAGATTTAAAAATGAAATTTATGTAAGACTCAACTTGGAATTGCCAGGCACCAAAATTAATTAACAATATTTTAAACTAACCAATGAGTGAAAGATTTAGATCTCAAAGTCACAGATATCAATCAAGAGGAATTTTCAACAAAGCTCTTTATTTTCTACACATAATAACATTAATTTTCAGATATTTCCCAACCTCACTTCACAGTCCTTAATGGATGAGGTCTCTCTTATTCCAAAAGTCCAAGCAAAAACTTAAGATTTTCACCATCACACTATACCCCCTACCTAGATTTTAGGATCAGTAGGACCAGGTCTAGGTTTGGCTCAGAGGTAGAGCACTTGCATGTGCAAGGCCTTAGGTTTGAGCTCCAGCTCTACAAAAAAGAAAAGGAAAAAAAAAAAAGGTAAGACCAAAAAAAAAAACTATACACATTCATTTACAACTTCTCTCCCTTCGGGGCCTATCTCCTCTTTGTATGCCCCAAATGTTAAGAGTTGGGGGCTGGGTTTGTGTCTCAGTGGTAGAGCGCTCACCTAGTATGCATGAGGTGCTGGGTTCGATCCTTAGCACCACATAAAAATAAAATAAAGGTATTTTGTCCACCTACAACTAAGAAAAAAATATATATATAAATTTTGTTTTTTGGGAGGATACTGGGTATTGAATTCAGGGCCACTCAACCACTGAGCCACTTGCCAGCCCTATTTTGTATTTTATTAGAGACAGGGTCTCACTGAGTTGCTTAGTGCCTTGCCATTGCAAAGGCTGGCTTTGAACTCAGGATCCCTCCTGTCTCAGCCTACTGAGCCATTGGGATGATGGGTGTGTGCCACGGCGCCTGGCTTAAAAAAATTTAAAAGAGTTTCCTTTCTCATTTGAGGCTAAGAAACAAGTTTACAAAAATTTCACAGCATAGTAAATAGAATAAAGAGAGCATCTTTTACTTTCTTCCTTTGTCATGATTCTCTTACAAGCTCATGTCTTAAGCCTTGCTCTACCATGTTTCTTTCCTCAGTGACACATGTGGTGTGTCTAATTGCTCACAGAGAGATTAGGGAAACATTGTCCAGCGCCAGATGTGGCCTGCTGTCCAGGGTTCCCCCAGCATATTATCTTTTAGGGTTAATATAATGAGATGAACTATATACAAAGTGCTCAGTATTGGGCCTGGCATCTACAAAGCATTCAATACTAATATCATAATGTTAACATTATATTATTGAAAAGAGTTCTGTATCATCAGCCTCTATAAACCAAAAGCCACGAGAGTTAAGATGCAATTCTCCATATTGTCAGCTTATTCTGATAATTTCAGAACATGATCCCCTCCCAAGCTATCACTCTAGTAATGCTTGAACAAGTGGCATCTCTCATCTGCCAGAGCCTGGTATATGTTTAACACCTTGCCAGCTTCTTTCTACTAAACCTTTAGGCAGAACTTCAGAGAACCAAGCCAATTTTAATATTAAGCCAGAATTTTAAAACAAAGTGAACAGTACAATATAACATCCAAAATAATTTACTAATGAATCTGGAGTGTTTCTTATTAGATGTGACCTTTCTATTTTTGTGACAGAGACAATAAAGGTAATATCAATCAATATGTCCACAAGGTAATAGGTTCAAAATCATGATACAATCTCTTCCTTTCTTGAAGAAAGAAAACGGATAAAGTCATTATTACCTAAACTATCCTGTGGAGTCAAAAGAAACATACACACTAGAAGGAAACGAGTGGTTGGAGGAAGGCTAGCAAGAATGGTAAATCTGCATGAAAAGTTTACTTCCGACCAACAGCCTGGGGGGGAGGGATGGGGAAGGATGTGATTACCCCGGACTGGGAATCCTCCAATGGAAATACAGTAGGACAGAGCCACCTGTTTGCACCACTATCTGGCAGAATGGCTGTGACCACACAAATGTCTTTTACAGGGAGACTTCCCATGGCAAGTGGCGATTAAAGAAGGCAAAAAAATCAACTGTGGGGGAATTTATATTGGTGGCTGTTGGATTCTGACCGCTGCACATTGTGTCAGGTAAAACAAAGGTCTTCAGTATGTTTTCAATTTCTTGAAACAATGAAAATGAGTAATAGAGATGGTGGTAGATGATAAATAAAAGTATATCAGAGAAATCATTAAGTTTCCTCTATTAACTGTTAAGTGCTTTGTTTGTATTTGTGATCAGTACCTCAGAGGTCCATCCCTCAGAACTCACTGTGTTCTCCCCAGATCAAATTGCTGATCCCACCGGCAAGGACCGTTAGGTACAAAATTACTTTCACTTGGCTCATTGCATGGTGCTAGGTCCAAATCTCTTGGAAGAGTTTATGTCTAAAAGTTTATAAAGGGGTAATACTAACCAGATGTCTTCTCTAGTCTCACCTCAACAAAGATGTTTAAAGAACTGACTTGACTCCTACCAACACACAGCATGTGTGAATCCATGTATCCTTAAATATATTTGATGTGTGTTCCTGGCAATAAAGGAACTGTTCGAAGCTCAATGCTAATTATCTCACATACTGCTCCAGCACCAGCTTGCTTGCTCTGTGAGTCTGGATAACTTGTTTACATGGGTCCATGACTCAAAGTTATTTTCGAGGCAAGGCCACTGCACTACTTCACACAGGGGCACCACTCATATTGCATTTTGTTGTTTGGAAGTTCCTTGAGCTGTAGCAGATTCTGACTGATGCATTCTGAGTCACTGAAGACCACCTCCAAAGAGGAGACTTGCTTTCTGAAGAATAAGTAATATTATTTCTCCCTTTGACAGTGTTTTAAAATTCTCAGGTTAGAGAATTGGGGTGGGCATTATGTGAATTCAGAACTAGCATGTGACAATATGTCTCATAACTACCTGCAATTAGGAAACACCAGTTGATGCAAGCTCAAGAAAGCAAGTTATAAACGGCAGTTTGCCAATGCTGCTGTAACAAAATAACATGGAGTAAGTGTCTTCAGAAACAGAGATTTCTTTTTTCACAGTTCTGGGGGCTGGAAGTCTAAAATCCATGTGTCAGCAGGGCTGGTGTCTCCTGAGACCTCTGTCCTTAGCTTGCAGGTGCCCTCTTCTCATTGTGTCTTTATGTGGTCTTTCCTTTGTGCATTTATATCCCTGGTATGTCTCTGTCTTTTTATAAAGACACCAGTCTTATTGGATTAAGACCCCAGCCTTATGACTTCATTTAACTTACCTCTTCCAAGACCCTATCTCCAAATAACAGTCATTAGGGCTTAGGACCTCAACATATGAGACAGATACAGTTTAGTCTACAATAATGACTGGATTGCAATACCCAAGAGGTATTGATTAATAAATAAATCAATGTCAACATGGAGAAGGGCAGAGCTCAGGGTTCTTGCCTCAGTTCTGATAGAATGAATAAAATGTGATTTATTGAGCACCTCTTACAGACCAGGTACGAAGTCAGGTCCTTTCGTATATTTATCTTTTTTAGTATTCTCAACAGTCCCAAAAAGTACATATTATTCTTCCCATTTTATAGATACGTGGACCAAGATTGAGAAGTTATGTAATTGCCTAAAGCTACATGACTAGTCAGTTAGCAAAGCCAGGATAATATGAGGTTCAACATGTTTGACAATAACTTAGATGAAGGCCTGCTTAGCAAATCCTTAGGTGACCTAAAGTTGGAAGGGGTAACATACATGCTGAATGATTAAACATGCTCAAGGAAGGACCTCATAAAAATCTTCATGGGGCTGGGGATGTGGCTCAAGCGGTAGCGCGCTCGCCTGGCATGCGTGCGGCCCGGGTTCGATCCTCAGCACCACATACAAGGATGTTGTGTCCGCTGAGAACTAAAAAATAAATATTAAAATTAAAAAAAAATCTTCATGGATTGGAACAAATATTCTATCTTCCTTCTTAAAGACCCTTTCCTCTTGGCATCTGGGACACAGCACTCTCCTGGGTTTTTTACCAGCTTCTCTGACCACACCTTCTCTGCTGTCTTCGGCAGTCGCTCCTTCTGTGCTTAAGGATCATTACTCAGCTGAAGCACTGAAGTTTCATTTAGCCTGATTTCCTCTCTTCTTCTTACTTCTTCTTCCTAAAGTTATCTATAGTTTAAAATACCATTCTAACCAGGTTCTGTGGCACACACCTGTAATCCCAGTAACTCAGGAGGCTGAGGCAGAAGGATTGCAAGTTTAAGGCCAGCCTGGGCAACATAGAGCAATCCTGTCTCAGTAAATAAATAAATAAATAAAATACCATTCTATACAGACCAAATGATAGCCACAGGTTGGGGCTCTCCTCCAACCACTGACCCTGTAGTCACCTGCCTATCCACACTTCTTAGCTACATCAAAAGTATATCAAATTCAAAATGTCCAAGACTAGGCTCATAATGTGCCATTTCCCTAAATATGGTCTTAGGAGTCCTAGTGTTTCCTGTCTCTGCAAACAGCACCGTTTATCTCATTACACAGGCAGAGATCTTATTTCATTCCCTCCGCTATACACAGCCCAAGCACAATTTCACCAACTCTAGATGGCATTTTAAATTTTTAATTATTTAATTCTCCAAACTTCTTTCCTTCTCCACATTACCCTGCTTTCACCTCTCATGGATTATAGTCTCCTCCTAATTGACTTTCCTGCACTCATTCTGTTCACCCACCACCCCCACCTGTCTGTTCTGTACTACGCAGCAAGGGTAATGTTTCCATACCTGGGTTCAGTCACCTACTACTTAAATTCAGTGACCCATTGGTTTCCTCGTAGGATAAAAATCTAAACAAATGACAATATGGCCCATTAGGCCCCAGGTGATTTGGCTGCTCTGTGCCTTTGCCAATCTCATATTGCCTGGCAGCACTACCTCCTGCTCTCTGGCCCACCTGCTCTGGACTTCGAGCACTTCAACAGCACTTACTCCCTCCTACAAAGGGATCTTTGATATATTGTTTCCTGATTTTCCTTGCTCTTTCTACCCAGTTACTGCTAGTCTTGACTCAGATCTCAGGTCAACCTTTACTTCCTTGGAAAAACTTCCCTGACTCCCTTCTTCTTGGTAAGTTCCTAAAAGTCCATGTACTGTCTATTTCTCTCACTTTTTATAGTAGAGTGCCTAGCTTTATCAGTGTGCTTATCCATTTAATGTTGCATCTTTCCCTAGATGCTGAGCTCCATAAAAGTAGAAATGATTCTGATTTTGTCCATTGCTACATAAAGTGCTTGGCACAATGATGTTTACACAGTAGATCACCCTAAGTATTTGTTGAGTAAATTGAGTGAAAAGACAGAGTTAGCCCTTAAGCAATATCCAGGACCTCTTATCCTATAATACAACCAAAATTAACATTGCGGACAGTCTTATTAGAATACTAGTATAAATAAAAGTTTCCAAACATCTCAGTCTATCCTAGGACACCACTGCTTAACTGTAAGGTGATTACCTGAATCATCATTATAGAAGGATAAATTCTCTTCCGTTTATGCTGTTTGAGAAAGTAGATGACATATGCATAATATATTTTAGAAGATTTTCACTAAAATGTTTAAAATAAGTTTTGTTGCTTATGGGAAATTTATTTTATGAACTACTTATTTTATGGGAAATGTGAGACTATGAGGTCATTATTCAGCACCTTATTTTTAAAAAGTACACCTAAGCTATAATATTTTGCCAAAGTGCTCTCAGTACTCTTCCCTGAGAAAATGATGGTAGGGGACCAGTTTGCTTAACTCATGCATGATTTGATAATTGGTAATGAAAATGGAAAGAGGCATAGTAACAATAATTATTAATAATTAGCTCAATCACTATTTCAGGGGAATTTTTAAATAGCTACCATGTTCCAGGTACAATAACAGCCACCAGGGCTACAGTTCATCTCTGATTTCAAGCAACACAGTGTAGCAGGAAGAAAAGTGGATATAGAGATAAATGCAATGCAATATGAGGATGAAGTCTGTCTGCAGGGTGAGGATGGAAACTACTGCAGAGGTGCTCTCCCTGAGAACCTCTGCGTTGGCAGAGTAATAAGAACCTGCAGTCCAGTTTTCCAGTTCCTCAACCACAGTTCTGACAAGATGCTATCTAATCTCTGTTGAGGCACCTACTCCAGTAGCAGTAGCTCAAGTTGTTAGTGAGCTATTTTCCTGGCATTGAGCAGTTGGATGGAATATTCTGCTCTTCATTTGTCATTGACCTAATTCTGCCCTAAGTAAATTTAGTCACAATGCTTCATAACAGCAAGGATATAAGTGGGGGAGGGGAGAGGAAGGGAGGGATGGATGGATGGAGGGAGAGAGAGAGAGAGAGAGAGAGAGAATATGAATATATAAAAAAGTTCTTAAGGGCTGGGATTGTGGCTCAGCGGTAGAGTGCTCGCCTTATCATGTGTGAGCCCCTGGGTTTGATCCTCAACACCACATAAAAAAATAAATAAATAAAATAAAAGGTATTGTGTCTAACTCAACTAAAAAAAATTAAAAATGCTGAAAAGGGAGAATATAAAGTAGCAAAATCCCATATTTACATACTTTTTTCAATTTATTTTATTTCCCTTTTCCTTTCTGTTATAGAGCCAGTAAAGCTCATCATTACCAAATATGGACAGCATTGCTTAACTGGATAAGACCTAACTACACTGAGTTAGCAGTTGAAAAGGTGGATAAGATTATTATCCATGAAAACTACAATGGAGCCACCTACCAAAATGACATAGCTTTGATCAAAGTGAAAAAACATGATGACCAAAAAGAATGTGAACTGTCTCATTCCTTCCCTGCCTGTGTTCCCTGGTCTCCATATCTATTTCAACCTAAAGATAGATGCATCGTTTCTGGCTGGGGTCGAGAAAAAGGTATATGTTTTATGATTAATTAATCAGCATCCAGGGGTTGGAAATGAATGAGAATAGAAATTCAAAGGAGCTAATTTCCTCGTTCTCAGAAAGAAACAGTATCATAACCAGAAAAGTAAGCATCCAGCTAGAGCTGCCTACCTGTGCTTGCCACCTGGCAATTGCCCAGCACCCTGTGCTCAGAAGGTCCCCAGGCATGATTTCCTGCTCAGCTGTCACCACTGTGAAATTCTTAATAATTTTTGAAGGGTCTCAGGAGACTGAGGCAAAAAAAAATGCAATGTCAAGGTCACCCTGAGCAACTTAGCAAGACCCTGTTTCAAAATTAAAATTTTTAAATGGGCTGAGGGTGTAACTCAGTGGTAGAGTGCTTGCCTAGCACGAGCAAGGCCCTGGATTCAATCCCTAGTTATTTTTATTACTGCAGAATAATAATAACAATAATAATTTTTGAAGGGGTCCCATCCCACATTTCCATTTTTCACTAGATCCTGAAAATTATGTAACTAGTCCTTATCTAGATGTTCAAAGGACAAATGTACTCTGTGATCCTGAAGTTAACAATGAGGGGTGAATATTCAAGGAAAAAATATAGAGATAGGGAGACACACGGCATGGACTTTTTTGATTTGTTGAAGAGGTGTGGGTAGAAGATAAAAAGGTTTACAAAATTGGAATGAAATATTGGTCCACAGAGACTGGAAGGGACAAAGGAAGAGGGAGGATGGAAAGACGTTCAATAAGGGGCACCAACATGGAGTCTCTTCTGGTTCTTCTTTAGCACATAGGGTGACTATAGGCTAAAACAATCTAGGATATATTTTAAATGACTAAAAGAAGAGTACAAAATTCCCAACACATAAAAATAATAAATGTTTGAAGAGATGGAAATGCTTATTACCTTGATTTCTTATTACACATTATATACATATATTGAATTACCACCATGTACCCCATAAAGATATATGAATATTATGTCTCAAAAAAATTAAAAAGTAGCCGGGCGTGGTGGCACACATCTGTAATCCTAGTGGCTTGGGAGGCTGAGGCAGGAGGATCACGAGTTCAAAGCCAGCCTCAGCAAAAGTGAAGTGTTAAGCAACTCGGCAAGACCCTGTCTCTAAATAAAATACAAAATAGAACTAGGGATGTGGCTCAGTGGTCTAGTGCCCCTGAGTTCAATCCCCGATACCAGAAAATAAATAAATAAATAGCCAGACATGGTGGCACACATCTGTAATCCTAGCTACTTAAGAGGCTAAAGCAAGAGCATCACAAATTCAAGGCCAGCCTAGGCAATTTACAGTTAGCAAGTCCTTTTCTCAAAATGAAAAATAAAAAGGGTCGGGGAGGTAGTTCTTCCTTAGAACCCTCAATACTGTGAGGAAGGAAAAAGGTAGCCCATAGATAATAGGAAAACCAACAAAGATTTGCAAAGAGATAGTCTCCATGTTTTGAATCACTCACAGATCACTACATTCCTCCTTTCTCCTTCCCATTCACCATACCCCACTCCTTTACAAAGAGAAAGAACAGGTGAATTTTATTCTTTGAACTTCTAAGACTTTTGGTAAATACCTCCTATGAATAGGAGATGTGGACACTTGGAAAATAAATATTAGAAGAACTGATGAATTAGAAGTTAGATGAGATGAGAATTAAACTACCTAACATGTTTCCCATCATCTGGAAGATTTTTTTTCATAATATTCTTTTTTTTCTAAATATACTCTATTTTATTTTATTTAAAAAATTTTTGAATTTGTTTTAATTAGTTGTATATGACAGTAGAATGCACTTATGCTGTTTGATATATCATACATGGATGGTATATGATTTCTCGTTTTTCTGAGTGTACATGTTGCAGAATCATATTGGTCATGCAGTCACATATATACATACAGTAACAATGTCTGTTTCATTCTACTGTCTTTCCTATCCCCACATCCCCTCCCCTACCCTCCCATCACTTCCCTCTACCTAATCTAAGGTAATGCTATTCTTCCCTAAGGCCCCCTGCCATTGTGAATTAGCATGTGCATATTAGAGAAAACATTTAGCCTTTGGTTTTGTGGAATTGGATTATTTCACTTAGCATGATATCTCCATCTCCAACCATTTACTAGCAGATGCCATAATTTTACTCTTCTTTAAAGCTCAGTAATATTCCATTTGAGATATATATATAATCTCACATTTTCTTTATCCATTCATCTATTGAGGGACACCTAGGTTGCTTTCATAGTCTAGCTATTGTGAATTGAGCTGCTATAAACATTGGTGAGGCTGTATCACTATAGTATGCTGATTTTAAGTCCTTTGGGTATAAACCAAGGAGTGGGGTAGCTGGGTCAAATGTTGGTTTCATTCCCAATTTTCTGAGGAATCTCCATACTGCTTTCCATAGTGGTTGACCTTAAAATTTATCTTCCCTTTCACCTTTTAACTCTTTGTTGACAGAAATCCTAAATAACGTCATAGCATTGATTTTATAGTCTCATGTTCTAACATATTCTTTAAATAATTCCCACATTGAAAATTGTAAAATATATGTATAAATTAGGCTGGATTTGTAGTGTGTGTGAATACACAAGACTTATAAAATACTGAATTTTATTAAGGAACTAATTCATCCAGAAGGAACGAATTCATCCTTATATTTGTTCTATTTTTAAATATCCCATTTATTATATACATTTAAAATATACATATTAGTAGAAGTTAAAGTATAATACATCCTTATTATTCATCACCACGTTCCCACAGTTATCAACATTCTGTCATTTTGGTTTTTTTGTTTGTTTGTTTTTGTACTGGGGATTGAACCCTGGGGCACTTTACCACTGAGCAACATCCTAGGTCCTTTCATTTTTTTTTATTTTGGAACAGGGTCTTCTTGCTAAGTTGCTGGCTTAGCAAGAAGGTCTTGCTTGAGGCAGGCTTTGAACACTTGTAATCCTCTTGCCTCCACCTCGCAAATCACTGGGGTTATAGGCATGCACCACTGCACCTCGCTGTTTTATCTCCCAATATCCACCAGGGTGAAAAACAGGAGGGTGATGGGCAAAGATTCACTCCTCATCTTTGAAACATATAATCCTGAGTTCATATGTTTTTCTGATCTTCCCTAGACAGTACCTGGTCCTTCTCCTTCCATAGACCAAAGAAAACTTTCATTTAAATATAAAGGAAATTCTAAATCGGCCTTTCAATCACTTAGGAGATGTATTTCCTCACAGACACACAAAAATGCATATACACTAATAACTCTATATGTATTTTCTTTAAAATTATTCATTCCAACAAGCACTGTAAAGGAAATAGGAAACTATGATAAGATAGGACACATTTGTGTGAGAAGACTCTGCACTAATTCCTATCCAATTCCCCTACTGAACTCTACAACCAAAGGGGAAGAAAGTATCTCATTCATCTTTGGGTATCAGCTTTGTATTAAATGAGTGGGATTTCAGGCTGTATATTCAATAATCCTCCTCCACTATCCATCCAAGTGTAGAAAGAAAGTTATAGAAACTAGGGATTTAAGAAGAGTATATTAAATATGCTAAAGAATTATCTTCAAAATTTTATATATGTATCTGAGATCACTCATGTTCCTAATGGTTTACTAAGTTGCAAGAGTATTTATTTAGACTTTTTATTTGTGACTTCTATTTTTTTTTTCTCACTCTGTTTAGATAACCAAAAGGTCTATTCACTCAAGTGGGGTGAAGTTAACCTAATAGATAACTGCTCTAGATTTTACCCAAATCGCTTCTATGAAAAAGAAATGGAATGTGCGGGTAAGTGCCAAGTAGTTTATCTGAGATACATATCGTCTTAGTCTATTTTTTAGTTACTTTAATGAAATACCTGAAGCTGGTTTCTTATAAAGAAAAAAGGTTTATTTATCTCATGTTTTGAAGGCTCAGAACATGATGTTGATAGTAGTTCTGCTCTGGCGAGGACTTTCTGGGGAGTGGGCCCCAGAATGGCCGGGGGCATGTTCTGAAGTGACAGAAGGAAGAGCTAACTTAAAAAATCAGGAAGCCAAAGAGAGGGGGAGAGCTGGGTTTGCTCCTTTCCTAACAACTCTCTCTGGAGAACTAACTCAGGGTCTCGGGAGAACCCTTCAATCCCTTGGGAGGACACTCCCTTCTGCTCACTGACTTAAGGACCTCCCATAGGCCCCACCTCTTAGCATCACCTCACTGAAGACCAACCTCCCAGCACATGAACCCTTGGGGAACAAACTCAAAACTTATTTTAAACTGTTAGAAATTCACAAGAGTAAGAAGAAAGTGCCCTCCCATTGTGAAACGGGGTTCAGGATTACAGACAAATGGATGAGTCACACAAAATCGGCCAGTCCACAGACAAGGGATGAATAGCTGCAAGTTTGAAAGATGAAGGCCAAATCTCCAAGGGCTTACCATACTGAGGAGTCATCAGACACAAGGCAAGTGTCACGCTTAAAAAGACGAGCTCTGGCTGCCTCAAGTCCAGGCTCTGCCACTTGTTTGCTGTGTCACCTTGGAGACTTATAAAATACTTATAAAAGACAAGATAGTGACCTCTTTGTGTCTTCTTTGTTTCATCTATAAAATGGAGGAAATAATGATACTAACCATACTTACTCTGTAGGATTGTGTGAGGATTAAAATGATGAATGACTAATACCTATTAAGCACTCAATAAGCACTAAGTGTTTTGTCATGTTCCTTGCGACAAAAACACTCAGGGTCCCTCCAGGGGAACTGGGCTGCACGAAATAACCACACAAGAGACAGAGATACCTTTTTCTTTGGGGTCCTGTGCCGGCTCCTCTGACCTTAAGGGTCCACAGAAAGAGAGAGAGCGGTGCTGACCCCTTTTATTGAGGAGAAGCCATTCAAATGAGGCAGGGGGTCAGGTTTCAGGGGGTTGACTCTAGCTATGTGATGTCTGCTGTCAGCAGGGTGACTGACATCTAGGAAGGCCACACCCAAAGGCAGAGCAAGAGAAAGGGACACACAAAGAGCGTTTCCATGGAACATTCTATCCCAAACAGGGCAAAGGGGTAGAATCACAGAGGTACCGGTGAGTGTAGCTCAATCCATGGGGTGACACGCCTACGTCTAAAGATGCGTCCCTCAACCTCCAGGACGGGACAATGTCCAGGTCACTACAAGATGTAGCGATGGTCAAAGCCTCTCTGCTCTGGGAAGGATAAAGTGAATCATTCAGACTGGCTCCAACTCTGCAAGCCCTACAGGGACCCCTAGGGAGGGAGAGTCCCTGTTACCACTGCCTTTTAGGAAAGCACAAGAAAACTAGTCATGTCCTTCTCTGGTGACGGAAGTAGAGATGTCAGCATGGTGACCTTGACAAACAGGTGGCAATATGCGCTTTTCTCTTTCTCAGGTACATCCGATGGTTCCATTGATGCCTGTAAAGGAGACTCTGGAGGCCCCTTAATCTGTACGGATGTCAATAATGTGACTTACGTTTGGGGCATTGTGAGTTGGGGTGAAAACTGTGGAAAACCAGAGTTTCCAGGTGTTTACACCAAAGTGGCTAATTATTTTGACTGGATTAGCTATCATGTAGGAAGATCTTTTATTTCTCAGTACAATATCTGAAATTGTGATCTCCTGCTCTTTTGGTGATCTTTCTGTCCTTATTCTCTCTAGAGTTTTTTTAATTGAAATGAAACTATACAATTATTACTACTCTAGGGGAAAATTAAGCAAATGTTATTGGATATTTTTAAAGGTCTTTTAAAAGTTTATGCCATCTTGGAATGTTGCTGTATAATTCTCAAATAAATATTTTGGTCAAGCATACTAGATTGGTTTGTTTGTTCTTTGGTTTGGGGGAATGAATACAGGAATTTGTGTGTGTTCAGCACCATGGAGCTGCACACTCAGGAAGTTTTATTTATCAGCAAATGTAATTAAATTATCCTTTATGCAAAAGTGATATACCGACAGTAAGAAGTTTAGGTAGTTGAATGACACTGAAGTCACTCACATAAGCCTATTTCTACTACCCGCAGAGTTAGACCCCAGGCAATTTATTACCTTTTTTTTTTTTTTGTATCTCATTTTCCATCTATAAACATGGAATTGTATGAAAATGAAACTACATACTTATGAACAGTGTTTGGCATGACACTTATTACGGGTTATCACAGGATGATAACTGGCCTCATAGATCTTGACCCATTCCCCTGCTTCTTTTTTTTGTTTGTTTGTTTTATTGTTTTGATTTTGCCATGCTGGGTGTCAAACCCAGGGCCTTGCATATGCTAGGCAAGCGCTCTGCCACTGCAGTAGGTTCCCCCAGCCCTTTTCTGTTTAAGTATTAAAATTTCTCAAAAAATAATTGTCTTTTCTCCCTCATTTTGCAAGTTCCCCTTGACCCTTTCTCTAGATCTTTCCACAGATACTACAACACAATCCTTGATCTCCATGCTGTTACCATTCCCTGATCTGACTAGAGGACCTAGGAGAATTTCTACCTGTCCCTAGTCTTGCTTATCCTTGAGGACAGGAGTTTCTATTCAGCAGGGCTGGCTGAAATAGCTGGATCTCAAATGGCTGCCAGACAACCTCTAATTTCATCTGTATGTTAAATGACACACCCCAGCACCAGGACGTTGACAGTTGCCATGATAACAACCAGAAAGAACCATAAATGGAGAAAAAAAGGATGTGGCACCCAAATTCCTGGAAATTCTCCACCCATTCCTAGAAAATATATGACTATTCCTCTTCTTCATTTCTTTTATCCCGTATCTATACCCTCCCCAACCCAAGGTGGGGTTGAATTTCAAGTGTATCTCCTCCTACTTTTCTTAGCTAAGAATTAAGTACCCTGCGTGGCTCAGTCAGTGCTCCATCTTGGTATTGGTTCCACAATTCAGAGAGGGGAAAAAGGACTGAGCCTTTGGGACCAAAAATTAGTAACAAAACTTCAGAGTCTCTTAACTGTCCTCATCTCAGCAGCATCAGGCTCTCACCCTGGCTGCTGTTCTCAACCTCCTTCCCAGTCTCTCTCATTTTGCCCTTTCCCTGGTGTTTTCTAACCTAGACTCCATTTTAAATCCCAACCTTACAACTTTACACAGGGATGGAGTTGGGAGCAGAGATGCTCTTGAAATGGTTCAAGAAGCTGTGCACCCCGCCCACCAGGTGGGTACACAACTTCTTCACAAAATAATTGATGGGATCTGTTTATCCACCAGGATCATCACAGTGTCTGGGATTCAAAAGAATGGATGCATGTTTTAGAAGATGTGACCAAATGTTTTAAAGCCACAGTTGGTAAAAAAAAAAAAAAAATGATGAAAAGGCACTTCAACAATGGAATCAGTTGAGTTCATTTCCTCAAGAAGCTCTCATGAAATGCTTGAAAAATAGGAAAGATGAAATCAAGCAGGTTCTGGTAGGAGACATAGCTGATATTTTCTCTGCACAGCTATAGGATTTGTTTTGGAGATAATATGTATTTTTAGTTGATCTAATTAGTTATAAATGACAGCAGAATGCATTTCAACTCATTGTACACAAATGGAGCACAACTTCTCATTCCTCTGGCCGTACACAATGCAGAGCCACACCATTCATGCAATCACACATGTACATAGGGTAACAATGTCCATCTCATTGTACTATCCTTCCTACCCGCACACCCCTCCCCTTCCTCAGTCTCTCCTGTCCAACCCAAATTTCCTCCATTCTTCGTTAGCACCACCCCCCCACTGTGGATCAGCATCCACATATCAGAGAAAACATTTGGCCTTTGTTTTTTTGTTTTTTTGCTGTGGTGGGGTTTGGCTTATTTCACTTAGTATGATATTCTCCAGCTCCATTCATTTACCTGCAAAAGCCATAATTTCATTCTTCAAGGCTGAATAATATCCCATTATGTATATATACCACATTTTCTTTATCCATTCATCTGTTGAAGGGTATCTAGGTTGGTTCTATAGTTTAGCTATTGTGAATTAAGCTGCTATAAACATGGATGTGGCCGTGTCACTGTAGTATGCTGATTTTTTCTTTTTTTTTAATTAGTTATACATAATAGTAGAATGCATTTTGACATATTGCACACAAATGGAGCACACCTTCTCATTCCTCTGGTTCTACGTGGTGCAGGGTCACTCCAGTAGTGTAATCATACATGTATATGGGTAATAATGTCTGTCTCATTCTACTGTCCTTCCCATCCCCACAGCCCCACTCTTCCCCTCACTCCCCTGTACACAAACCAAATTTCCTTCATTCTACCCTTGAATTGAACTGCTGTAAACATTGTTGTGGCTATGTCACTATAGCATGCTGAGTTTAAGTCCTTTGGGTACAAACCAAGGAGTGGGATAGCTGGTTCAAATGGTGATTCCATTCCAAGCTTTCTGAGGTATCTCCATACTGCTTTCCATAGTGGTTGTACCAATTTGCAGTCCCACCAGCAATGTATGGATGTATCTTTTCCCCCACATCCTCGCCAACACTTATCATTGCTTGTATTCTTTTTTTTTTTTTAAAGAGAGAGTGAGAGAGGAGAGGGAGAGAGAGAGAGAGAGAGAGAGAGAGACAATTTTTAATATTTATTTTTTAGTTCTCGGCAGACACAACATCTTTTGTTGGTATGTGGTGCTGAGGATCGAACCCGGGCCGCACGCATGCCAGGCGAGCGCGCTACCGCTTGAGCCACATCCCCAGCCCCATGCTTGTATTCTTGATAGTTGCCATTCTGACTGAAGTGAGATGGAAGAGTAGTTTTGATTTGCATTTCTCTAATTGCTAGAGATGATGAACATTTTTTCATATGTTTGTTGACTGATTGTATTTCTTCTTCTGTGAAGTGTTTGTTCAGTTCCTTAACCCATTTAATTTATTGATTGGGTTATTTATTTATTTATTTGTGTGTGTGTGTGTGTGTGTGTTAAGTTTTTTGAGTTCTTTATATATCCTGGAGATTAGTGCTCTATCTGAGGTGCATGTGATAAAGATTTTTTTCCCATTCTATAGGCCTCTCATCACATTATTGATTGTTTCCTTTGCTGAAAAAAAGCTTTTTAGTTTGAATCTATCCCATTTGTTGATTCTTGATTTTACCACCTGCGCTTTAGGAGTCTTGTTAAGGAAGTCAGTTCCTAAGCCCACACGATGAAGATTTGGGCCTACTTTTTCTTCTATTAGGCACAGGGTCTCTGTTCAGCTATAGGATTTTTTTTCCCCAGCTACAGGATTTTGATTGGCAGTGAAACTTTGCACTTTCTAGTGACAAGAGTGTTACTTTATAAATGCCACTTTTAAATCTTCATCTAGATAAAAAAGAAAGTTGTGATGTAAAATCATATTCTGTTGAAATGCATGGAGAAGAGCTGCAGAATCTAATGAATTCCTTGGAAGCAGCTAATAAGGTGGTCCTGCAGTTGAAATAACAACAAATGATGAATACCAATGCTATCAGATTCCACTGCAAAACTGGTATGGCAGAGTGAATACTGTGTGTTCTGAAACCCTACAATGTATTGATGCTACACTAGGGTAAGAGAGCAGCAGTGTTGAGATACCAAACATAAAAAATATGTCAACCTCCCTAAGGAACAGGAAATCACAATGATTGATAGGAAACTCATAAGAAAGATGAAAAAGCTATAGTAGCTGTTTATATTTTCATAATGATTATTTTGTTTCATTTATTAAGTACTTGAGAAATCTTTATAGATACATTTTTAAAAGCTAAAAATAGATTCTAAAATAATGCAAACATAGGAAGCACAAACATGCTTGAATATTGCATAAAAATTTATGTGAACAGGAAGAACATGTACTATGGATATATGATTAATTTGTGATATTTAAAAATGACTTTTTTACAGAATGTATAAGCTGCATAAGTAACTCTGGAGATTTCATGTATTTCTCATATTTCAAAAGATTATAAAAATTTACTAGAGAAAAGCTCTTTATCAACATTAACATCCCTAACAACTCTAAACTTGTGTAAGCAGTTTAGTTTATGAATTGTAGCAACTAAAATCTAGAACACACAAAATTAGAACTAACATTGTTATTTCTGCATTTGTGTCTCTGATTGGGATTCTATATCCTGATAATATGTCATTGTATAGTGTCTTAATTGTTATTCAACTATGAAGTAAGACTATATACAGGCCCATTTTTGTTATAAATTCTTTTTTGGGGATGGATGGGTGCTAAGGATTGAACCCAGGGCCTTGTGCATGTGAGACAAGCACTCTACCAACTGAGCTATATCCCCAGCCCCTATTATAATTCTTAATAAGGAACTGAACACTTTTGAATGTTAAATTCATTGGAAAACAAACCATTTTTAAACTCAGCTAATTTTAAAAATAAGTATTATGAGCAAATAAAAGTGCCATATTTTAAAAAATAAAAAATAAATCCCACCCACAGGTCAATGACTCACAAATCCATCTCTCTGTCCCTGACCTTCCCTAGAACTCCAGACTACTTACCATATGCTAATAGAACTCTTAACACCTCCCTGTGGATATCTAAGGTCCTTCTAAAAGAAATACAGCCAACCCCAAGTTCATGACTGCTCCTCTCTAAACCTGCTTCTCCCCACCTCAGTTAATGACACTACATCCTCAAAGGGCCACAGTAAGTTCCCAGTCTTTATCGCATCATCTGCTTTAATCTCAGCATAGCATTTTTTCATTTCCCCAAATATTCCATTTTTATTGGTTTTCCTAACTCTTCCCCATAATCCTGCCCCAACCACATGTGAAACGCTTAAAAGGAAGCCCACATCTGCCTTCCTCCTGGCTGTAGCCTGAATGCTTGGTTCACTGAGGGTGCTCAATGAATAGGCATTAGCTGGTTTTATTCTTCGGTTTTAAAGCACGTCTATCATCATCTTGAAAACAAAGGTGTATTTCTCACATAAATATTACCTTTAAGATGACATTGGGTTCCAGTCTTGGATAAAGCCCAAATGTTTTAATAATAGAAATCCCCATTTCTACATATATTCTGGGAAGCTGCTGCTCAGATTTTTTTCCTTTTTTGAAATTGTGGTAAAAAAGACATCAGGGCTGGGGTTGTGGCTCAGTGGTAGAGCACTTGCCTAGCATGTGAGAGGCACTGGGTTCAATTCTCAGCACCGCATATAAATAAATAAATAAATGTCCATTGACAACTAAGACAATATTTTTAAAAAATCGTTCTTAATTGTATAAAAACCTAAACCTCTTCGAAAGAAATAAAATAGTCCCTTGCTTTTGCATTTCTACTACCAATGTCAGGAAACTATTTATAAGATACAGTTTCAACTTTTATTAAGGGTTTAGAGACAGGCTTTTTTTTTTTTTTCACTAAAGGAAAGTAAGAAAACTTATTTTGGCGTGTGCAGTAGATCAGGAACCCAGATTATAGTAACACTTGGACATTTGCTCCCATGGACTCTTTAAAAAATTTTAATTAAATCTCAGGTTTAAGACTAGTTTTTCCTGATGCAGCTTGTACTTTTGCATATTTTGATATGATTAGACTTTGTGTAACAACTATTTAGGCCTAAGTGTATAATCAGCTGGGACTCTGTAAATGATGTAAACATGTGTTAAAGTCAGTTTAAAATGCATGTGAAATTAATTGACTAAAACAAGGAAGAAAATTTAAATAAATAAATAAATAAGACATAACATAAAATAAATAATTTTTATTATTAATTAATTTTAGTTTCTTTTTAAACACAAATGGAGCACACTTTTCATTTCTCTGGTTGTACATGATGTAGAGTCACACCATTCATGCAGTCACACCCATACATACAGATCATTCTACCATCTCCAGCCCCCTCTTCTCTCTGCTCAATCCAAAGTTCCTCCATTCTTCTCTTGTCCTCTCCCCTCCCTGCCCCCATTGTGGATCAGCATTCACTTATCAGAGAAAACATTCGGCCTTTGGTTTTTTGGGATTGGCTTACTTCACTTAGCATGATATTCTCCAACTCTGTCCATTTACCAGTAAATGCCATGATTTCATTCTTCTTTAAGGCTGAGTAATATTCCATTGTGTATATGTACCACAGTTTCTTTATCCATTCATCTATTGAAGGGTATCTAGGCTGTTTTAACAGTTCAACTATTGTGAATTGAGTGGCTACAAACGCGAGGTGGCTGTATCACTATAGTATGCTGATTTTAAGTCCTTTGGGTACAGACTGAGGAATGGGATAGCTGGGTCAAATGGTGGTTCCATTCCAAGTTTTCTAAGGAATCTCCAAATTGTTTTCCAAAGTGGTTGTATCATTTTTCAATTCCACCATCAATGAATTAGTGTACCTTTTCCCCCACATCCTCACCAGCACTTATTGTTGCTTGAATTCTTGATAGTTGTCATTCTGACTGGAATGAGATGAAATCTTAGAATGGTTTTGATTTGCATTTCTCTAATTGCTAGAGATGTTGAACATTTGTTGATCAATTGTACATCTTTTGTTGAGTGTCTGCTCATTTCTTTAGTTCATTTATTGATTGGGCAAATAAAACCTTTTAAATCATTTAAAGGGTAAAGTTCAGTGGCACTAAATATACTCAACTTGTTATATAATTAACACCACCTGCCACCTATAGAATTTTTCAACTTTCCAAACTGAAACTTTATACCCATTAAACAGTAACTTCCCACTCTTACCTCCCCAACGCTGCTCAGATTTTAAATTCCTTTGTCTTTGAATGCAGGAGAGTATTTGGTCATCTATTGCCATGTAAGGAGGCCCCTCCAAATGGTGCTTTAAATAAAAATTATTTATTATTTTGCTCATGAGTCTGAGGGTTATCAAGGCTTGCATGGCCAGCTTCCCTTCCAATTCTCATGCACTTGCAGTCAGACAAGGATAGAGCAGTTATTCCAAGGGTTTCTTCACTCACATGTTTGTTTGGACTGGGAGAACTGAGTCAGCTGGGGCTCCTTAGATAGCTCAGTGTGGTCTCTCTCCACATGGAGTCCAAAAATGGAGTCCAACTCAGGGATGCCAGACTTCTCACACAGCAGCTGATGAATGTACCAAGAGAAAGTGCAGAACATGTATAGTTTTTTTCTAACCTACCTTGGAAGTTTATTCTCATCTCTCTACCTAGTGTTCAAGATCCCCAGGTTCAAGAGAAGGGGACATAATCCATCTCTTTCTCTTTTTTTCTTTAACATATTTTTAGTTGTAGACGGACACAATACCTTTATTCTATTTATTTATTCATTTATTTATATGTGGTGTTGAGAATCAAACCCAGTGCCTCACACATGATAGGCAAGTGTTCCACCACGGAGCCACCATCCCAACCCCCCAAATCCATCTCTTGATGGGAGGGGTGTAAAAGTGTTAAGGTTTAGATATTAGGGGTCCCCCAAAATTTCATGTGTGAGATAATGCAAGAAAGTTTAGAGGTGAAATTATGGGGTTGTGAGAGCCTCAACCTATCAGTACATTAATCCACTGATAGGGATTAACTAGGTGATAGCGCTAGGCAGTAGGGTGTGGGTGGAGGAGATGAGTTACTGGGGGATGTGTCTCTGGGGTTTATATTTTGTCCCTGATGAGCCTAGCTTAGTCTCTCTGTTTCCTGATGGCCATGTCCTGACCTGCTTTCCTCCACCTCTTTCTTCTACCATGATATCCTGCCTCATTTTGGGCCTGCCTGTGGAGCCAGCTGTCTATGGACTGAGACCTCTGAAACCTTGAGCCCCAAATAAGCTTTTCCTCCTCAAAAACTGTTCTTGTCAAGTATTTTGGTCATGGCAGCAAAATAGCTGAATGAAGCACAAAGAATTTGAGAATATGTTTTAAAACCATCAAGTCCCGACTCAACAGTTCTGGCACCTTAGAAGATGTCTGTATATGAGACCATTAAAAAGAACTGAAGTCTGTAGACTGGGAAAGCATTAGTATCTTGGCTCCTCAACAGACCAGGTGAGTCTGTACGGGAATAGGAGGGGTGTCAAAGTTTTAAGGTTAAGCCCCCCAGTACTGGGGGCTTCAAAGCAGAGTTGACTAAGGTGAGGTCCTAAAGGACAGCTCTCCAAAGTGGCTCCATGTGGCAGATATCAGGTAGAGCAGTACTGGAATGACCTGACTTCAGGGTTTTCCCAGGTTAGAGATCTGACTCAGAACTCCTCTAATCACAGACTATAGAAGCCAATCTAATTGGTATAGTAAATAATAATAATATAAATAATCATTTGGGGCTGGGGATATAGCTCAGTTGGTAAAGTGCTTGCCTCGCATGCACAAGGCCCTGGGTTCAATCCTCACCACCAGGAGAATGAATAAATAAATAGTTTTTTTTTCACAAAATCTCCTAGACAGCCACAGAATTGGAGTCTATGCATCTAGGAATAATGTTCAAAGACCACAGGAGGTTGCTCCATCAGAGATTTCTACTGCTGCTAAAAGGCCCACTATCCTTGCATACATTGTACTGCAGAGGCTGAGCACTGAAGGATGTTGCTATACTGTTGGCCACTGCTGCATCTCTGAGTTAACTTGGACTTCACTAAAGGTACTCAAAGAGCAGAGCTCACTGGATGTGACATTCTACCATCACATTATGGTTAACCCTACTCTTTGAGCTCACCATCTTAGGAGGTAGACAAGAAAAATAAATTCTGAAGCTGCACTTTGCCAGGAACAATAGCAAGAAAAACTCAAGAGAAATCCACCTGAAGTGTCAGAGAGGGCCTCTGAGCTTAATCTGAATCATGAAAGAATTTCCAGGCAGACGCAAATGCAAAGACTTTGCAGTTTAAAGAGTCAATCACACACAGGAACAGAGAGCAGGTCAGTGTGTCTAGAGCCAAGGGTGCTGGTTAAGAGCTGGAAAAGGAGAAAAGAACATAATGTGATAGTAGGAGCAAATGTGACTCCATTTTGTTTTATGACTTCATCCTGTAAAACAACCATGCCAAGTAGAAGAATCATGACTGGGGCAAGATGTTCTTTTTCTTTTGCTATAGAAACCTTTAAGAACACAGAACTACCTATGGGGTATTGTTTCTGTAACTAGGGTAAGGGGGCTCTGTTTTTGTAACTGGGGTAACTGGGGTGACTGGGCTAACTGTGATTGGTTAGGCTTCCCTCCGCTTGACTGCACTCTCCCGCTTCTGTAACTTGGCTTGCTTGCAATGGCTGGACCCCCAAACATCCCTTTTGTGTTTTTCAGGCTTATAAGGAGTGCCCTTGCAATTGTTCGGGGCTGATCAGGGGAACAGCTTTATGTTCTGGTCAGCCGCCATCGGTGTGCTTCAATAAAGGCTTGATTCGATTATATGTGAGTGGTCTGGAAGTTAGTTTATGAAACCCCTGGACGAAGCTTTAACTATAACAATATCAAGGAGGGCAAATGCCAAAGAGTTGGGACTACTGAAGGAAACTGGAAAGTTTGAGTTGAAGGCAGTGAGGAAGATGTGTGGAAGACAGGGTTAGAATGAGACAGGAAAGACAGAAGACAACTGGGACATCCAAATGAAAACTGATAAAGGTAGAAACTAAAGAGGATGACCCTGATGTTAAGGAGTGAAAAGACCACATCTAGGGACAAAGTAGATAGCAGGGTAGTAGGAGAAGGCTTTGAGTCTAGGGTAGTCACTAGATGTCCTCTTAGAGGATGAGGTGATTGGTATTGCCATTGATTGCAGAAATAAAGGGAACAGGAGAAAAGAAGAAGGTACATTTTATTTATTTTTATTTATTTTTTTTTTAAGAATTTTTAATATTTATTTTTTAGTTCTCGGCGGACACAACATCTTTGTTGGTATGTGGTGCTGAGGATCGAACCCGGGCCGCACGCATGCCAGGCGAGCGCGCTACCGCTTGAGCCACATCCCCAGCCCAAGAAGGTACATTTTAAATTTGTGGTGTGTCGCAAGGGGACAAAATTGCAACCTATGCAGTCGAGGGGAGAAATAAAGAATGCCCACGTGCTTCTGTCCCTTTCAATACTTTATTCACTCAAATTGCTCAATACAATTTCACTCTATAGGTTCTTAATCAAGAAAACGACAATCCTTGATGCTAGGCATTGGAATAGACATAATCAATTCACAGCAAGCAATTTTAGATTAATTAATACAGGAAACAATTCTAGATTAATTCTAAGCATTGCAAAACACACTTAATCATAACAGGCTAATGACAGACATTCCCTCTGCAGGCTAAGTACAAAAGTCTTAAGCCTTAGGCTTTATGTCCAGTAGATGCACACTCACTCAGACCTTGGTGACCAGTGACATCATTTACCCTGGGGTCAGAAACATCTGGTCTGGTGGACTCCACCCTGATCTTCTCGCCTGATAAGTGAGGACAGCCTGCTAAGGGCTTCACTCTGTTTATCAGGGTGAGGGGAAGTAACTTGTTTGAGAGGCCAACTGGAGGGGTCTAAGGGTGTGCCTGGTGAGACTGCAGGTTTCAAACTGGAGTTTTTAAAAATGGAGTTGCTTAGGCTCAGGCCTTAGGTCATCCTCACAGGTGCCTCTGGAAGCTCAGTGAGAAGATGTAGTTTTCAGTAGAAGAGGAAAAGTATGTAGTTCCATTAATCAGAGAAACTGGTGTTTGAGAATTTAATCCCTAAAGAGAATTGAGACACAGGACTAAATCTGTGTCCTCACAGCAGAAGCTGCTCCCCTTCTTTCTTAATGTGTTGAAAGGTACTGTCAAAAAAAAAAAAAAAAGAGAGAGAGTTTTTTTTTTTTTTTTTTTTTGCATATTGGGAGGCCTTGGTTGATAAGTGGATATCACATGATTTCTCTTCACCTGGAATTGTTCACTGTTAAAAAAATAAAAAGGAGGATAATACCTCCCTGGGCACATTCCTTCCCTTCATCCAGTGTGATGTGAGCTGATCACATATCAAAGAACCTGGCTTGGGAGCTGAGTGCGGACAAAAGTCTGACTGATCTTCACTAACTCTGAGTTTGGGCTAATCTCTAGGTGGGGAAGGACCCCTTTCTTTAACTGGTCAAAGACTGTGTCCTATAAAGTGGGGTTCTAAATATGAGAGATCATGTATGTGAAATGCCCAAATGGCACAGAAGAAGCATTCCACAAAGGTATGTGATTCATATGAACTCTGCACATTGATTACAAGCTTGGAAAACTTAGTAGCAAAATGCCAAACTAGAAAGAACACACCTCTTCTCAACAATTGCAACATTGCCCTGGATCCTACTATACAGTTCTTGGCAACTGCTGAGATAACCAGGAGAATCAGATATTTATAGCTCTGGTAAAAAGTACTGCAATCGTTATTTATGGATCCTGCACAGTGCCTGGGAAAAATACAGAGAAATGTCACTAGAACTATCAAGTTTCAAAATACTTTGCCTAGGAAAACCATGGTTTCTTTAAGTTTCATTTTGCTTTACTGTATTTAAGCGTAGGCTACTGAATCTGCCTTACCTGCCCAAAAGGCAAAAAACAAACACAAAACAGAACAAAAAAACTTGTGGTTTTTACCGTCAAACCATTTTCTTCTTCCAGAAAATCCAAACCAGCATCTAGCTCATCCTGGTTACATTGTTACCCCTGAGGACTTGGATTGACATCTCTAACTAAATTCAGCTCCTCCAATGGCAGGCACAGTGGTCTGGAGGTCCGGGTGAAGACTTGGGAAGACAAAGCCAGGCTTTCCCAGGTGACAACCGCACTCCCCGATACTGAGCTGGACCCTGGCATCACTCTCTGCAAGAGGTTACGGAATTTCATTTCTCTCAAGTTGTCCAGACCCCCTCCCCCCCACACACACACATTTTTTCTTTGGGGGAGGCAGAGCTGAAGCCCGACAACCCAGGAGGGTCTATGGGGTCATTCCCCATAGTGACCACACGGTACAACCACGCGGATGGCTTTTAAAAAGTAGTAGTGTCTACTGCTTCCCAAACCAGGATAATTTGACTACTTTCTGGGTAGAGGCCCGCTCAGGTGGTTCTCACACCCGCCCGGGCGGAAGGTTTCGGGAGCGCGCTGGCGCTACCACGTGGGCGCTGGAGCCGTCGCCGCGCGCGCTCGCGCCTCTGACGCGCCACGCTGTGGCGCAGGCGCGCACGTGAGCCTTGGGCTCAGAGCTGGCAACTCGGGACGCGGAGACTGCCTCCTCGCGGCAGCTGTGCGAAGGCGGCTGGAGCCAGCCAGCCAGCCCGCCGAGAAGGAGGCGTCGGCATGACGCCGGGAGCCGACGAGCCCGGAGCCCGCGCCGTCGCCTAGGGCGCCCCGGGGGCTCCGCGGACGGGTGGGGCTGGGGCTGGACGCGGCCCAGCACTGCGCGGATGGCCGTGCTTCGGCGGACCGCACTTGTCTTCCTGCTCCTGCTGGCCGCCCCTGTCAGGTGCCAGGAGCAGGATCAGACCACCGACTGGAGGGCCACCCTGAAGACCATCCGGAACGGCATTCACAAGATAGACACGTACCTGAACGCCGCCTTGGACCTCCTGGGAGGCGAGGACGGGCTCTGCCAATACAAGTGCAGCGACGGTGAGAGGGTACCCAGGCCCGGCGAGCCGCGTGCTTCTAGGGGAATTGGGGTGAGCTGGGTCGTGGAAGTGCGAGAGTGACAGATGCAGGGCAGACCTTGACGGAGTCCTTTGGCTGTGGAAAAGATTACCCACTGCTAGAATCTTGCCATTCTTGTAATTGAGTAACCTGGATACAAGTCCGCACCACTGTTGTTAGGATAGGAAAGAGGTCGCGGGAGTGCGTCCTGTTCCTGTGTACTCTGTTCTTTCATTGCCACTTTTTTTTCCCCCTGGGCAATTGCACAGAATTGCCTAAGAACTTACTGACGTATGAATCCTGGGAACTGAGTGGAACAGACTGATTTTAGCTCTGTATGTTGGCGCTGATACACTAGTCAGCTGAACATGCAGAGCTAACCGAGAATTTTAAAATCACGCCCTATTCACTTTTTCGAGAGTTAGTATTAAATGGTTTTTATTTTTTTTTCTGCAAAGCTGCAGAAAATAAATTGCGACCTTTGATCAGATTTCTGGTGTATTCAGTTGTTGAGAGAGAGAGTTCGGATAACTTCTAGAAAATAGTCTAGTAAAACTTTGACAGCTCTCTTTCTTTGGATATCACGGATCCCTTCTAACTGTTGGTCAATATTAATATGATTTTTCACTAATTTCATTTAAAAAAACCTGGGCTGGGGATGTGGCTCAAGCGGTAGCGCGCTCGCCTGGCATGCGTGCGGCCCAGGTTCGATCCTCAGCACCACATACCAACAAAGATGTTGTGTCCGCCGAGAACTAAAAATAAATATTAAAAAAAAAATCTCTCTCTCTCTCTCTCTCTCTCTCTCTCTCTCTCTCTCCTCTCTCACTCTCTCTTTAAAAAAAAAAATAAAAAAATAAAAAAACTTTAATTCTGTTTGAAACTGAGAACTTGTGGCAGTGTAGGGAATAAAAAACTCACTTTAGTCAGAGGTTTTGATTTTTATTTTAATCACTTGACTGCTTAAATATTTTAGTAGTTCACGTAAGCATTGGGACTTCTGTTTGGAGATTCAGAATGTTAAGATAGCACAAGATATGGGTCTAGTTAATGCTGGTATCTGAAAAACAATAGAAAACTTCGTCACTTTAATGGTAAAACTAGATTGTATGTATAGGTGAACTTAAAACCTATATCATGTAAAACTGTGATGCCACCTGCTGCCTGTAATTCTCCAAATAATTTCTAGGTTTATGTTAACTAAGATAAAGAATGAGCTACATTTATATGTGTTAAAGTGCTGAACAGGTACTGAGACATGTTTTGTTGTTGTTGTTTTGTTTTTTAGTTGTAGATGGATACAATACCTTTATTTTATTTATTTATTTTCATGTGATGCTGAAGATTGAACCCCGCACCTCATACTTGTGAGGCAAGCTCTCTCTGCCACTGAGCCACAATCCCAGCCCCTGAGACATGTTTTATTTATTGCTTGTAAAATTTATGCCTAAATGTTACTACCAGTATGTATCAGGAAGATGTTGTAGAGCTTATTGGAACAAGTGAGTAATTTAAAGATTAAATGATAGCCATTCCTGAGGCAAAAGTTATGATTTTACTTGGTCATTTTTACTCAGTACACAAATTATTAGGGTCCTGACTGTGTCAGGTGTCATTCTACTAATTGTTGTGATAGGGAGAGACCATCAGAAAACTGATAAGTGAAATGAGTCAGATATGGCCTTTATTATGCCAGTGTTTTGAGAACAGTAAGTCTGCGAAGACAGCAGTGGCTGAATTGAGTGCAGTTTGATTTTTAAGCAGGATATTCAGGAAAGCCCCCACAGAGAAGAGAATATTTTAGAAGAAATATGAAAGTGGACATGGTAACATTGAGATAATTTGAAGAAAGAACATTACAGGCAGAGGGAACAGCACAGAAAGACCAGTCACAGATGACTCTGAAGGTTTTGGCCCCAGCCAAAAGGAGTGTGCAGTTGCCATTTACAGAGATAGGAAAGACTTGGAAAGAGTATCTTTGTAAACTTAGTTAAAAAAATACTTAGTTATAGTAGAGTAGTAGGGCTGGGATGGTGGATCAGTAGTAGAGCGCTCACCTAGCATGCATGAGGCAGTGGGTTTGATCCTCGGCACCACATAAAAACAAAAATAATGTGTCCACCTAAAACTAAAGATACATAAATAAATAAATATTAAAAAAGAGTAGAGTAGTAAAGTTTAGTTACATTTAAAATATCTCTGAAGTTGAATGGATACTATTTCTATTAAAAGATTGTCTTCATCTTTCCTTTTACCTTTACTGTCTTCATCTTCCACCAGCTTCACAAAATTTGCCATTTGGAGTTTAGAGTAAGGTCCTTTTGTCTCTTAGTAAGTAATGTCTTTTCAGTGGACATGTGATTCAGAGCCAGCATACTGACAGTTCCAACTCAATGAAAACTATTCTTTTAATTGCCGTTACTTGAGAAATCTTCCTGAAACAATGAGTCAATTTTTCATAGGTTTCGCACGAGACCAAATCAGATTCAAACAGAAAGACAAATCCCAAAGGTAGGGGAGCATAGGGAATAAGGGATGTTTTTCAGTTGCAATAAAGAGATCAAGGAAGCTTTAAGGAAAAAAAGCAGGATGAGGGAGTTAATAGTAGGGGAGGGCGGTCAGATTAAAGTACACAGACTTGGTGCATTCAGCCCTGCTTGCTTTACCTATGGGACTGGCATTATGGAGACTTGCTCCTTTACTTTTGGCCATCCACCTTTGGGTGGGAAAAAGGCTTTATTGAGAGTAAAGTTATTTAGGGGAACAAATTGGTAGTTACCACCCTTTCTTAAATTTTTTCTCCTTGATACCTGAGAAGATTTGAGGAAGAAAAATTTTTAGTTTCCTTTGGAAAATAGAAAAATTGTTTTCTAAAAAGATTTTAAAATTATGAATGTCATTTTTTTCATTAAGTGAAACACAAACATACACACATATCTTTTGCAGTATGAAGGATTGAAGCCAGGGGTCTTGAATCACTGGGTTTCTACCACTGAGCTACATCCCCAGACCTTTTTTTTTTTTTTTTTTTGCTTTGTTTTGTTTTTGAGACAGAGCCTCAGTAGTTTGCTCAGCTGGCCTTGAATTTGGATCCTTCTGCCTCAGCCTCCCCAGGTGCTGGGATTATAGACGTGTATATTTTTTGTTTGTTTCATTTTACCCTCCCCTCAGGAATTATTTTAATTTTTTTACATATATAATTTTAATAGTGCATTATAATTATATGTAATAGTGGAATTCATTATGCCATATTTGTATATTCACATAATTCGATCAATCTTCTTCCCTAGTACCTTCCCTTTCCCTTTCCACCTCCCTCATGTATTGGCTTGCTCTACTTTTTTTTTTTTTTTGGTCTTAATTTTTTTTATTAGAGCATTATAATTATACATAGTATTTGGGTTCATTTTGACAAAATTACATATACAAGGTGTTTGATTTCAAACCCCATCCCCATTCTTCCCTCGGGCTTTTGTCTTGCTCTACTCTCAGATATCTATATTTTAAGAGGATCTCTCTGGCTGTTTTACTGACAATTAAAAGGGTCAAGCAAGGTGGGGACCCACAATAGAAACTGGTTGATGCTTACAGGGAGTCTAGATAAAAGGTAGTGGTGGTTTTGTCTTTGTTGGTAGCAACAGAGGCATGAGCAGTGGTTGGATTTTAGATATATTTTGAAGGTAGATTTTGCTGACAGCTTGGAGGTAGGGTGTGAGTAAGGTTTTTTTTTTTTTTTTTAATGATACCACAATTTTTGGCCTGATCAACTAGTACAGAGTTGCCATTAGCTGAAATGAAAAGAATAGTTTGGGACATTAGGAAAGATAATAGAGTATTTGTGGGCTTTTGAGAATGATTGAATAGAAAGTAGAAACACTTGAGAGAATTATTGCAGTCTAATCTTGGGTAGGTGAGAAGTATGAGTTTTAGTACATAGAGGGACTGGCCAAGAACAGATAGCAGTTAATAGGATGAAGGTCGAAGATGTGGGTTTTGATGTCAAAGATGTGGGTTTTGATGTCAAGTGGGTAGGTGTTCAAGGTCATCCACTGAGATGATGGGAACAGAGATGTTGGAATTTGAGAAAAATAGAGAAGTGAATGGACTAGAAAAACAAAGAGGCATACTGACCCTGTGGAGATTAATGATGATGGATTTAGTTTCCAGTGTTTGTGAATGCAGGTTGGGATTCTACCATTTTACTTCCTACAAAACAGTGGTGAGATTTTGTGTGACCCAGCTGCCTTCCCCTTCTGCTTCTGATGCTTCATATTCTTTCAGGTGAAAAAAAGTTGATCTGTTTGGGGGTATTTATGTTAAATCTAGGAAAAAGTATGTAGAAAAGAACTAATGTCTCAGACCATGTAAATATTTAGATTTCAGTTGTCTATACATATGATAAGACATCAAGAAAAGGAAATACTGCTTAAGTAAAAAATGAAATTAATGAAGTCTCCCATGACTGGTCTTTCTGTGCTTTGTTTGCTTTTAATTCCTCCCCCTGTCTCTTCATTTTCTTAGCTTTATGTATGTACTTACAAAGCTTAGGGTATAGTGGCACCCGTACATTGTGATGTTTTGTTTTGATTCTAATTTCCTTTCTTCTGTTATTGAGTTTTTGTTTGCTTTGTAAAAGCTAGCACTAGTAGAAATGCTAAACTTTTAAATGTTCAGCAGCTTAAAACACTACTTACAACAACATTTAAAATTAAATTAATATATTTATAATTTTGGTGTCCAAATGAACTTTAACAAATAATGAATAATTTATTCAGAAATAATTGTTTCAACATGAAGGTGAATTTAGAACTTTAAACCAATTTAAAATGTTTCAGGAAACTAGCAATTTTGTGTTTTGCTATGGCTAAAGAATATTTTAATTTCAGCAAAGAATATTTCCCATTTTTTTTATTAAGAAATTTCTTGGGTGCTCATTAGTGCTAGGAATATTCTAGGTGAGGAAGACAAAGTTCCTGTCCTGTTATTTTAATTTGGTTGATAAATGCCTGAAAGAAAAATAAAGCCAACCCCTGTATGTAAAGTGGATATGAAAGGGAGTGGGTGTTATTTTAAATGGGTGAGCTTTTGGAAGGTCTCTCTGAGGAAGTGAAATCAGTAGGATGCTTCCAAAGAAACAAAACACTAAACACATTTTGCTTCTTACACTAGGGAACCGGTTTTACCAGCATTTATTTTATAGTGTTAGTTTAGTCAGCTTTTGTCACCATGACCAAAATACCTGACAAGAACAACCTTAGAAGAGGAAAAGTTTATTCTGATTTCAGAGGTTTTGTCCATAGTCTGCTGTCTCCATTGTTCTGGGCCCAAGTTGAGGCAGACTGTCATGGTGGAAGGGTGTGGTGGTGGCAAGCTGCTCTATTCTTGGCAGCCTGGAAGAAGAGGAGAAAATAAGATGTCAGAGACAAAAGATAACGTTCAAAGGCATGTCCCCGGGTGACCTACTTCCTCCAGCCACACCCTACTTGTCTGTAGTTACCATCCAGTATAGATATCCTTTTGGTGGATAATCCACTGTTAGTTGTAGCCCTCATAATCTAATCATTTCCCTTTTGCACATTCTTGCATTATCTTACATATGAACATTTGGGGGACACCTCATATCCAAATCACAACAGAGTTATTATCTAATGTTTCAAATCAGTAGATATTGAATCTTTATTACCCAGTTTTATATTTTTTCCTCAGAACAATTATAAACACTCTTCGATTGAGATAACAATCTCCTAAACTCCTAGCCTCCATGTTTGTTTTCACCTGTTGTTACTCTTTATATCTATGTCACTCTTTATTCCTTTAGAGTGGGTGTGTTTATTTGCTTCTGATCATTCTCATATTTAAAATGAGAAATATATACAAAATAAGAACATGTCTATGTATATTAATATAACATGTATATGTGTATCACTATCATTACATCTCATTAAAATGTCAATGACTGTTTTTATAGAATTGAAATAGAAGAAAATTGTATGGCTTTAAATAAAATACCACGAGAAGAAAATGTATAAGTACTGCTATTGGTGAACGTTGAGGAAAATATCTTCCCGGTAAAAAGGGGAAAAGTAGACACTTGAGACAGTGCCTTCAAAACTCTAGCCTAGTGTCAGTTGCTGAGGATAATAGTATTGTTCGAACAGAATAGGAAGAGGTGCCAGAAATCTGTAAACTGGTAGGTGGAGGGGGAACTTACCAGGTGTCTGAAAAGTTGAACACATAGCAAATCAGTATCACTTTCATACAGTAAGCTCAATCCTTTTTTTTTTTTTTTTTTTAATTTTCCTTCAATTTCCAGACACCATTTTAGGGAAAACACTTCAAAATTTGAACCATTAAGTCTAATTGTGAACCTGAGAAATATGAATAGTAAACATCTTATTTTTTCTTTTTCCAGGCTTTCTGAACGTGCTGGGTGTTTGTTGTACTCTTCAGATTCACAATTCGACCCATTGCTTAATGTGTATCTCTAGAAAAGTTGCTAAACATTTTGAACAGTTGGTTGTTAAAACCCCTGACAAGAGGGAGCTTTCTGATAATGTTTGAGGAACTGAAAGTATTTCCCAAGAATATGACAGCCTCTCCCTGCTATGATTTGAATATGGTTTGTCACCTCCAAAACCCATGTTGAAATTTATTTCCCATGATGAGATGCAGTATTAAAAAGTGGAACCTTTAAGAGATGATTAGAGCTCTGCCCTTGTGAATGGGTTAATCCATTTCTGCAGTTAATGGATTGATGGACTAATGGGTTACTCAAAAATTCAATTGCTAAAGGACTGAGTCTCTAGCAGTAGATATTAAAAGTTCATTTTAGAAAGAACTAATGTTATTTTTGTTCCTTCTTTTATGCATGTTAGTTCTGAGGCACAGCTGAAACGTGTGCTGTCTTGCTGTCTCAGGCTCTATTAATATGAGTTTTTTTTTCATAATTGTCTCAAAAGGGTAATAGGAAGATGGTGGAATGAGATGGACATCATTATCCTAAGTACAAGTATGAAGACATGAATGGTGTGAATATACTTTGTATACAACTAGATATGTGAAAAATTGTGCGCTATATGTGTAATATGAATTGTAATGCATTCTGCTATCATATATAACAAATTAGAATAAAAAATTAAGATTAAGGGCTGGGGATGTGGCTCAAGCGGTAGCGCGCTCGCCTGGCATGTGTGCGGCCCGGGTTCGATCCTCAGCACCACATACCAACAAAGATGTTGTGTCTGCCGAGAACTAAAAAAATAAATAAATATTAAAAATTCTCTCTCTCTCCTCTCTCACTCTCTCTTAAAAAAAAATTAAGATTAAAAAGGGTAATGTATCAGATGCATGCTTCCAATCCCAGAGACTGGGAAGGCTAAGGCAGGAGGATGACAAGTTTGAGGCTAGCCTGGACAATTTAGTTTCAAAATAAGGGGAAGGGGTTGCTGGGGGTGTAGCTCAGTGATAGAGCATCCCGGGGTTTAATCCTCAGAAATGCAAAATAAATAAATAAAAATCCAAGGGGTGTGATAGGCCCAACAAAGCTAATGATGTTCAGTTTGGGGTGCCACATTTTTGTTGTTGTTATTATTAAATATTTTTTAGTTGTTGATGGACCTTTATTTTATTTACTTATTTACTTTATTTTATTTACTTATTGCTGAGAATCTAACCCATTGCCTCGCATGTGCTAGGCAAGTACTCTACCACTGCTGAGCTGCAACTCCAGCCTCTGGAGTGCCACATTTTAAAAAGATTAGAGGTCATGTGTGTTACAAATTATATGGTCAGGAAAGGCCTTGCTGAGAATTAAACGTGTTAGTGTATTTGGAATACTGTAAGAAAATGCCATCAGCTGTGTGTCTTATGAACAACAGAAATGCATTTCTCACAGTTCTGGATGTTGGAAAGTACAACTTCAAGGTACTAACAGATTCAGTGTCTTGTTAGGGACACCAATTCCTGGTTTTGAAGGATGGAATCTTCTTGCTGTGTCCTGACATGGGTGAAGGAGCAAAGCAGTTCTTGAGCCTTTTTTATAATGGGACTAATTCCATTCATGAGCATTCCTCTCTCGAGAACTACTCATCTTGCAGAGATCCCTCTTCCTAAGACTATCACATTTGAGACCATAGCAATGAAGGAACAGATTGCTAATATCAGGAGGAAGAGCATCTTTAGCCCACAACCAGCACCGGCTTCATGAATGAAGGTTCCAAACGTGAGAAATCTCTAGGGAGTTTTGAATTAAAGAGACAAGACTCTAATTACCTTTAAACCAGCTCCAGGATGGCTCCTCCTAGCCCCAGCCTCCAGCCACCTATTGTGGTAGTGAGGTTTACTGAAGAGGGGAGGGAGGGAGGGAGGGAGGGAGGGAGAGAGAGAGAGAGAGAGAGAGAGAGAGAGAGAGAGAGAGAGAGAGAAACACTCCAGGGAGTGGACTTTTATTGGGGAACAAAAAATTCTGGGGAAAATCCCATCCAATGAAGATTAAGGGGGGCAGCGTCCCAAGGTCATGGGCGACGATTGGGTCTTCAGGATAGTGGCCAGATACGCCTCCACACGGATAAGCCCTTGGACCTGAGCAGGGTGGGGAAAGCTCTGGACACAAGATGTGCCTAAAGTGCCTCTCGCCCAGCCAGGGAGGAAACCAAATCTCGTGCGAGGATGGCCTCCCACAAGCATCTGTGTAGGGCAATAGCAGGTTCAGATGTCCCCAGGCATCAGGAGTAGACCAGGAGTGTCTGTAAAACAGCAAAAGATCAGATGTGATGGAATGGAAAGAGAAGGAGAGAGAAGTAAGGAGATGTGGTCAGAAGTCATAGAAGGCCAGATTATATAGAGTTTTTAAGGTTTACAGACTTTGGTTTTTATTCTGAATAAGATGAAGAACCACTGGAGAGATTTTGAGTACAAGAAAGACTTGATCTAATGTATAATCAGTGAGATCACTCAAGATTCAGTGCTAAGATTGGATCATGGTTGGGAGTGGTATGAGGTGGGGAAACCAAAGTCGAGCAATTATGGCAATAATCTGTGGTGGTTTGGAATAGGATGGCATTAGTGGAATTGGTAAGAATTAGTTAGATCATGAACATTTTGAAGGTAAAACCAACAGAGTATGTTGAATTGAATGTGGGATGAAAGAAAATAGAATCAAGAATGGCTAGGATTTTTTGCTGTAAGCATCTGGAAGTATGGAGTTGCCATTAACTGAGAAGAGAGAAATGGATGGAATAGTTTTGTGGTGAATGTCAGAAAAGACATCTTTAGAGGCCCATTAGACATCCAAGTGATTAATATATCCCCTTATGTAAGTCCTTTTGAATGGGAAGCTAAATCAGTTTTCTTAGAAATGAAGGTAAACTCAGGAGATAAGAGTTGAAGGATCATGACTGAGGTAATAATCTGAGGCATTTACCTTCAGCTTCTGAGGGCCCTGAAACAACCCCTCTTCCTGAATGGGGCTGTAAAAACTAGACGCCAGTTCTGTCATCAGACTCCGTTTTCTAGACTTATTTTAATCATTCCATTTTGTACACATTGTTTCTTCAAAATGGGTGGAACAGGCTGTTGTTTTGTTTCTTTATGAGGTTATCCTCTCTTGAAGCTTCTCTGTCATCTCAACTTAGCATGAAACTTCTTAGCAACTCAAACCATTTTTCAATCATTACTTTGAGTGAGTTACTTATTCAGATGGTTGATTACCAAAAGAGTTGCTTTTTTTCCCTCCTTCCTTTACTTTGGGAGGGTAACCTTCTCTTTATTTTAAGTCTTCTAGCAATAAATGCTGCTTGAATGAAAGTTAGTGGAATACTTTAGGTCTCTCCTAAGTATTCATCTTTGAAGTATGTTGTGCTTTGGGTATGAGGTGTCCCCTGAAAAGGTAATGTTTTAGACAGTGTTCAGAGATGGTATGATCATGAAAGCTGTAACCTCATCAGTGGATTAATCCGTTTAATGGATTAATAATACCAGAAGGCAGAAGAACCAACATGTTAACAATTGGTGCCATTCATAGTGGAGTAGGTTATTTCTTGAGGTAGGAGGTCTGTGGGAAACATTCAAGGAGACAGTTGGTGACTATCTGGTATGTTGAAGTGATTTCTGTATTACATGAGGTATTTCTGAAGTACCCTTCAAAATTTAAGATTGGTTTGATAATGTCATCTTTCTCTTTTTTACTGAGCCACTGGTGCTATTAGGAATTATAGCATAGCTAGAGTAATATAATTCCCCAAATGCCCTCTTGACTTTTTCATTAGCTGTAATATTCGTGAAACAGTTGGCCGGAGTGGGGGCAGTCCTGTAATATCTTATAATGGTATTAAAGTTATTAAGTGATCATTGAATGACCCTGTCTTCCTTAGCTTTAGGCTCTGCCTGATTAAACCTGTTAGTGGTTATTGAGGTTTGTGTGTAGGGAAGCATTTTCTGAGGGTTGAAGAAATTTTTGCCTTACAAGATTTTATCCTAAATAAGTCAAGTGTTGAAATGCATTGGAAAATAGGCTGGCTTTATCTTTTATACATATGGACCCAACCTGGAACGTACCTTTGAAATCTCTAGAAGTCCAGGATAAGTTTTTCTATGTTTTTTTACAGCATAGGTTTATAAACAGTAATTGCATTTTATAAACTGCTTTATTTGTGTCTATGTATATATGTGCATCTTTGTATATTATATGTTCCACATTCTTCACCAAAAGAGAAATAACAAAATTAGTATTCTTAGTGTTTATCAAAATAAAAACATAATCACTGATGTTGCCATCCAATTAAACACTAAGTATTTCCAAGAATTAAGTACATTGCAGACCTTTTAAAGTATATATTTTATTTTTGTTAATATTGAAAATTAATTGTGATACCATTTATATTTTATAGGATCTAAGCCTTTTCCACGTTATGGTTATAAACCCTCCCCTCCAAATGGATGTGGCTCTCCGCTGTTTGGTGTTCATGTAAGTATTATTTTTTCTTTGGTAAGTATTATGACTGGTGGTTTTTGTTTTAATAATTTTGACAATATAAGACTTTGTGTATTCCTAGGCTTACAAATAATTTTGCTTGTTGTAGTAATGATTAGGTTTATTACATTCTTTTTTGGTAAAATGTTTAACTCTTAGAAAAAACGAAATGGTGTAAAATTGATCTTGTTTACATTAATATCATTTAAATTAAATTATATCACTTAAATTATATTTTAAAACGCAATTTTAAAGTTTAAAATAAAAGAGTAATACTAGGGGGGAAATATAAATAAAACATGTGTTCTATATAAAAACAAGGCTCAGTGGCAGTTGTTGGGGACACTGGACCTGAGCCCATAATTATAGGAAAAAAAATGTTTATGAGAATGATTCCTACACAAAAAAGTTTTGTGAATTATTTAAAATAAATAAGAGTTGTACATTCAAAATAGTGATGTTTGTGGAGAATGGATAAATATCAAAAGCTTAGGAAACAACCAGTATTTGAGTTCTAGATATTTAAAATTTTCTGTGAAATTTCACAAAAAGCACATTTTATTTGTTAGGAGGTTAAAAAAAAACACTTTGAAAATACTAAAAAATCAAACTTACCTAGCTTTTGTAGAAATCCCTTAATATCTTTGACCTTATCTTTTTCTTTTAAAGTTATGTTTTATGTTTGGACAGTAGGAAGTTGTTTTTGTTGCTGGTGGGAAATTGAGTATTCTAACATTGAAAAATAGAGAGCAGTGAGGCATGCTAGAGACACCGTCCCATAGGTGGGTCTGGGTAAAAAGGTTTGTTACATGGGACACACCTGAAGGCAGAAATGGGTTTGTGAGTTTTCTACATAGTAGTCATTGTCATTTACTTCTATTAAGTCTATTTGAATGTAGTACTTTAGGAGAGGATGTTTGCATTTCATTAACAATAATCCACTTAAATGCCTCTTTCAGCTTAACATTGGCATCCCTTCCCTGACAAAGTGCTGCAACCAACACGACAGGTGTTATGAGACCTGTGGCAAGAGCAAGAATGACTGTGACGAGGAATTCCAGTATTGCCTCTCCAAGATCTGCCGAGATGTGCAAAAAACACTAGGATTAACTCAGCATGTTCAGGGTAAGAATGTTCTGGTGGTTTAGGGATGAAAAAAAAGTGCTAGGAAAACTTGGAGGAAGGTGTCTGAGGCAGAAAGAGAGAATTATTCATCCTTGTGCCTTGGAATATGACTCTAATCATTCAGAACCTAAATTGAAACCCGAAGCCAGTTGTCTTAATCCACTGGGTCTACTAACAAACAAACTACAATAGACCTAGTAATGTAGAGACAATAGAGATTCATTTCTCATAATTCTGGGGGCTGAGAAGTACAAGATCAAGGCACTGGCAGATTCATTGTCCTGTGAGGGCCTACTCCCTGGTTCCAAAGGGTACCTTCTAGCTGTGTCATCACATGGTGGGATTAGGCAGTTCTCTGGGGCCTCTTTTTTAAGGGGAGTTATGCCATTTTGGGGGGATCCACTCTTTTGACCTATTCATCTCCCACAGGGCTCACCACCTAATTCAACATCTTGGAGGTTAGGATTTCAACACAAAAATTTTTAGAGGAACACAAATGTTCAGATGATAGCACTAGTGAATTTGAGAGCATTAGGACACTGATTTTGGAGAAGGACATTCTAGAAGATTTGAGTCTTACCTTCTTCTTTTGTATCCATGTTGAGAGGGTCCCCCCAGACCACACCCCTAGGTTCAGTGATATTCTAGGAGGACTCACAGGTCTCCTCGAATAGTCATAGGCACCACTGTGATATATTGTGGTGAAGGGATGCAATGCAAATCAGCAAAGGGAAAAGGAGCTTTTGTATCCTCATTTATAAAATAAAGAGTTGTCATAGGGGAAACCTAAAATATTTGTGAAATGTAAATCAGTATTAAAGTAGTAGTTGTAGTAGTAGGTATAAGATTTCTCTACTGTCAAGCTGAAGAATGTGCTATACATTGAAATCAGAAGAGAAAGGGCAATGAGAGTGGCAGGAAAGGAAACTAATATTTTTAATCATTTACCTTAAGATACTATACTGGATAGTATCTTCATGTTTCCATTTGATACAAAAATCCAAAGAGGGAGGTGGTGTTATCCCTATTTTTCAAGGAAGAGAACTGAAATTCAGAAAGTTAGACTTTAGACTATCTGACTCTGAGACTTGTTTTGTTTTAGAGTATTCCCATAAATAGTCATAGCTTTTATCCCTAAATCCTAATAACTGTACAGGATGAAATCTCTGTACCTGGTGAAGCTTGAATTTGCACCTCTGTCCCCTTGTATGCTTTTGGCTAAGGTAAACTAGTGCACAGCTGAGGCGTAGAAGATGGATGCATTTCCTGTTCCCTAAGGAGGACATAGGAATGTGGCTAAATGATGAAACCAATTTTCTTTCAATCTCCTTAATAGTCTAGCCTTTGTATTTCCTTGGTTGGTTGTGCTCCTTAATGGCACAATCTTTTGGAGAACTTTAAAAAATAAAGTGTTATGATTTTAATAAAAATATTCTTCCTTATCATGAATATTTGAAACTGAAAGTATTTGAACACCAAAGCTATCTTGTACCACATCTCTGTAAATGTTGAAATAATCTCATTTGGATGTTTCCGTTTTCTTAAATAAGAAAAGGAATGGTATTGGGGATTGATTCTAGGAGCATTCTATCACTGAGCTACGCCCCATCCCTTTTAGTTTTTTTATTTTGAGACAGGGTCTTGCTAAGTTGCCCAGGCTGGCCATTATTTTGGTGATCTTCCTGCCTCAGCCTCCCAAATTGCTGGTATTATAGGAATGTGCCACAACATCTTGCTTCCATTACCTTTTTTATAGTTTCCTTTTTTTTTTCTTAACTTTAAAGAAATTTTAAAATCCTACCAAGGAAGAAACACTTTTGATTCCTGTGTCTACTGACCAATAAACCGAATTTGGTATTAGTAAAGAAAGAGACTGGATTCCATTTACTTTAAACATCTTTTGGTGTATTTTGTTGTGATTGTGGTATGGGGGATTGAATCCAGGAGTGCTCTTCCACTGAGCTACACCCCTGGCCCTTTTTATTTTCAATTTTGAGACAGAGTTTTGCTAAATTGTCCAGGCTGTCCTCAAACTGATAATCCTCCTGTCTCGGCTTCCTGAGGCTGGGATTACAGGTGTACTTTAAGTGTGTTAAGTGATGTGTGATCGTTTTTAAGAATCCACTGGCCATAATGACATATTTTGAAGTTTTTGTTTAAACTTTATTTCTTCTGCACCTAATACATCTTTCCAGGGCTAGGGGAAAGATGTATTATAGTTCAGTGGTAGAGTGTATGCTTAGCATGGGTGAGGCCCTGAGTTTGATTCCCAACACTAAAATGTAAAAAAAAAATATTTTCCTTGAAATGCGAATTTAGGAGTTATCAGAAATCTCTATTAGTGATAAATAAAAAAAAAGTTAACCTTGATTAACTGATCAGTGTTTTAGTAAAGTTCATTACCTGTCTAGTACAAAAATATCGGTTTGAACAGTTAAATGCTCCCAAAAAAAGAAGAAGAAAGAAAAAGACATGGAAAAGAGACTAAAACTGAAAGTCTGCAGATATGTCCTGCCAGTGTGAGAGGGTTGAGGTGACTTTCACCTAAGTTGTTTGGATGCGCACTAGGAATGTAAGTGGCTTGTGTTTAACAAGTAACAGTTGAAAAAAGTGATGCTTTGCAATTGCCCAACAGTAATCACATTTTCCTCTTTTTCAGCATGTGAAACAACAGTGGAGCTCTTGTTTGACAGTGTCATCCATCTAGGTTGTAAACCGTACCTGGACAGCCAACGAGCTGCATGCTGGTGTCGTTATGAAGAAAAAACTGATCTTTAACTTTAAAGAAGATTCTGACATTTGGAGGCAAATGAGGATGAAAGAATATAACCTTTGCCAAAAAAACCCTAATGTTTTCACAGCATAAGCTGCCTTATTTTTGTGAAAGGGTCAGTTGAAGACCTTACGAGACTATATTATAACCTTAAAACCTCAAAGTAAAAAAAAAAAAAAAATGCCTCTCAGGTGGACATTACTGCCTTACTGGACAAACTCTTGATCAATCTCAAAAACAGGTATGTGTTAAGGGAAAACTTTTTGAAATAAGTATGTAACTCAATTTTCACAACTACATTTACAAAAAAAAAGATCAAACGTAAAATGAATTATAAGGGCTATTCAACATCATCTTATTTGAAAATATGGAAAAATCTTCATTTAAAGTATCATTTATCATGACACTGGTGTGTGTGTGTGTGTGTGTGTGTGTGTGTGTGTGTGTGTGTTGCTGGGGATTGAACCCAGGGCTTTGTACATATGAAGCAAGTACTCTACCAACTGAACTATATCCCCAGCCCTATCATGACATTTTAAATACACATTTATTTCTGGAAGAAAATGACCTTATTCTTTCTCTGTTTTAATTACTGAAGCCCATTAAGCCTATAAATGAGTCACGCAGTTACAAGGACAACATTTCCTTGTCTATTTCCTTTATAAAATTGGAACTATCATCTGGTAAGCTCTTAGGGAGCAAACCTAGAATATCTAAGTATTCTGTGATGCCTAGAAGGTAACGTGAGCAGGGTTCAGAAGCACAGCCATTCCCATTTAACCAACCACCCTTACAACAAATGTCATCATTTACTATAAACTCTGCCCAAATGGAGAAAAGATGGATTTAATGAAACAAATGAAAAGTTATTTAGCATAACACACCAAAGCACTACATGCTGTTGTTTCAATGTTTATTACCTAGTACTCATTCCTCCTCATAGTAGACTCTGGAATATTTTAAAGACTATAACTTTTCCAAATTGTGGTCTGAATAAAAAAATTATTCTCCATATTGTTTTTTTTCTTTAATTCTTTAATTGTGGAGTCAAAAGGGGTAGAAAAGGCAAGATGCAAAGAACTGTCTTTTATAGATCTCTTTTTTACACTGGAAATTATTAACAGATCTTTAAGAGCAAATCTCAGAAAACTTCGGCTGCTTCTGACAATGTCTAGGAATGGTTTTTGTTGTTTTTATTTTGAGATTGGGTCTCGCTGAGTTGCTGAGACTCATCTGAAACCTGTGATCCTCCTGCCTCAGGCTCCTAAGTTGCTGGGACTACAGGTGTGGACCACCATGTCCAGCTATGTCTGTTGAAAACTTTTCAACTCCATGGAATGTTCAGCTGTGTTCCCATACTGGTCTTTGCTTACCACTGACTGTTGACTTTCCCTCACCCAGGACCCCGAGCCATGTATAAATTGCTTAGAAAGAAAAGGGCAACACAGAGATGTTCCCTTGTAAGTCATTATAGCCAGAACTGGGCAGAAGGAAAATTATGTTCTGGAGAAAGGGCCACATTCCTAACTTTGAATATGTGTTATTGCTGAAAATCTAATGTCTTCCTAAACTTGAGATGGTGGTAGCAATTCTGCTAAAAGATGTATATCCTGTTAGACAAGTCAGGTATACACCTTGTGGCTAAATGAGCAAACTGGGCTTCAATTTGAGTGCCTAGAAATCTTGATTGATACTTTATTTCAAAGTTTTGTAGAAGGTACAGTTTTGCCATCCATTATCACTTTTTAACTTTTTTTCACCCTCGTGGTATGGGGATTGAACCCAGGCTTCACACATGCTAGGCAAGTGCAAGGACCAGCAAAGCCTATAAGCTGTTTAGTTTATGGTCATAAAATATACAAAAAATAATAGAAACAGTTTTTGTATTTTTAAAAAATAAATTTATTTTGGAATAACTTTAGACTTAAAGAAAAGTTGCAAAGATAATTTAGAGAGTTTCTCTATACCATTCCCTCAGTTCTGCCTGTTATTAACATTTTCTACAATCAAACATTTGTCAGGACTAAGAAACCAACATTGGTAATTACTGTTAACTATACAGTATTCTTCAGATTTTCCCATTAATGTAATTTTTCTTTTACAGGTCCAATCTAGGATACCACATTGCATTAGGCATGAGTCATGATGCCAAATTAGCCTCTGGTCTGTGGTGGTTCCTCAGTCTTTTCTTGTTTTGCATAACCCTGACAGTTTTAAGGAATACTGGTCAAGTGTTTGTGGAGTGTCCCTTCCTCTGGGTTTATATGATATTTTCCTCATGATTAGATTAGGGTTATGGATTTTTAGGAAGAATACCACAGAGGTAAAGGGTCCTTCACAATGCATCCTATCAGGAGTTACATGCTACCAACTTATTGTATTAACTTGGGACATTCAGGTAAGGTCTTAGGTAAGAAGTTGGGTTTCTCCAATGTAAGTTACTATTTTCCCCTTTTGATATTTTGTTCTTTGGGAGCCAGTCACCAAGTCCAGTCCTGTGGGCAAGTCCAGTAGGGGGTGGGCAGGGTTATGTTCAACCTCTTAGAAGGGGGACCATCTGAATGTAGTACTTGGAATTCTGTAGGAAGGATTTGTCTCCCCTCCAAATCAATTTGATTACTTATTCAATATGTGTATCAGTGTAGACTCATGTATTTATTTTATACTTTGGGTGATATTTTGTTGCTCATTGTTCCATCTTGGTTTTTGGGAATTGTGTTAGGTTGGCTGCTTTGTCCCTTTGACAAATCCTCTTGATTTTTTTAGCACTGCCTTATTCTCTGGCACTATAAGATGCCCTGAGCTCATCTTTTATATTCCTTGCCCCAGCCTTAGAATCAGCCCTTTTCTAAGGAACCTACTTCCTTTTGTTAGTACTTCAAAACCAAGATCTGGGCCTACAATCTAACATGCTGACTACACCTGATCTTGCTAGCTAAGCAGAATTAGATGTGGTTAGTATTGGATGAAGAAACCAAAATCTGGACACTGGAAGTGCTTCTTACTATTGAGACATCACTACCTCTTGACATCCCAGTAGACAAAGCTATAAAAATGTATGTATATTTATCCATGTATATGTATGTGTCTAATTATTTGTGTGTGTGTGTGTGTGTATTAAGCTCAACACAAGCTTGTACTATATTCAACTTGAATCTAGGGCATATATTTAGATTTCAGTGTTGCTATTTTTCCTGTTCACAGACTAAATTCATAAAAAGATAAGCGAAAAAAAAATCAAAACCCCAACCAAATTTTAGCAGCTCTTTGCAAAAAAATATATTGATATATTTAAGTAATAAAATATATTGCCTCCAAATAATGTCTGTGACTTTAAAATATTTATATACACTTTTCCCAGGGACAAATAAAACAAATTAATTTCACAGATTGAAAAAACTGAGCATAGAGACAGAATTAAGATAAATAAGGGCAAGAGCAAATTAAACACATGCAAACGGCTTTTTTTTTTGGTGTGGGGGGGTCCTGGGGATTGAACCCAGGGGCACTTAACCACTAAGCCACATTCCCAGCCTTTTTAAAAAATATTTTATTTAGATGGGCTGGGGTTGTGGCTCAGTGGTAAAATAACGTGCTCGCCTAGCACACGGGAGGCTCTGGGTTCCATCCTTGGAACCACATAAAAATAACATAAAGGTCATTGTGTACACCTACAACTATAATAAATGTTTTAAAAAATATATTTTATTTAGAGACAGTTTTTTACTGAGTTGCTTAGAGACTGGCTTTAAACTTGGGATCCTCCTGTCTCAGTCTCCCAAGGTGCTGGGATTAAAGGAGTGTGTCACTGTACCAGCCATCAGGCATCCTTTAAAGAGGGATTTGTCTAGACTAGTAATACTAATAAAAATTATTTGTTTTGGGGCTGGGGTTGTGACCCAAGTAGTAGAGTGCTTGCCTTGCACACGTGAGGCACTGGGTTCAATCCTCAGCACCACATAAAAATAAATGAATAGTTAAAACAAAGGTATTGTGTCCATGTTAAAAAAAATTATTTGTTTTATTAACTTATAACTAATTCTCCCTATATTGAAAATATGGCTGTTTCTGCCAGTATTTATTGAAATATGAGATTATCAGGAGGTTTGATGCAAAATGATAATTTTATCCTGGTACAAAACAGATAACGTCCTAACAGTGAAGATGATGGAATCTTTGTATAAAAACAATTGTTTAGTGAACTGACTTCAGTAACTTTTTTTTTTTTTTTGATACCAGAGATTGAATCCAGGGGTGCTTAACCACTGAGCTCTATCCCCAGCCCTTTTAAAAATATTTAATTAAGAGACAGGGTCTCGCTAAGTTGCTTAGGGCCTAAGTTGCCAAGGCTGCCTCAGCCTCCCAGCCCATTGGGATTACGGTCATACACAACTGCCTGTCTTCACTTCAGTAATTTTTTGAGACTAGAATGAAAATCCTTCCACATATACAATGATGCATTGTTAAGAGTTCACAGAAATTACCCACAATGTGTTCATTCAAGTCTTGTAAAACAACTGGGGCTATAATTGAAGAAACACTTTTAATTTTCTGTTTTTCCTCACTATTTAATTCTACAAACCCACTATGAAAGAGCAAGAATGAGTTAGTGCAACAAGTATATTTTTTAAAAGTAGATAATAATATTAACAGCATTAATAAACTAAAAACCAGTACTGTTGTCTTTGTATATTTGCCATAGTCATATTATACTTCTTGCTTCAGACTTTTTATTTTTCCCTCCAGACTAGGGATTGAACTCAGGCTTCAAAATGCTTGGCAAGCACTCTACCACTGAGCTAAACCGCCAGCCCTTCAAACTTACTTATTTAATATCCATAATATCCTTCAAAATCTCCTTGCAGACAACTTTACAGACATCTCTTTGTTGCTTTTACATTTTCTTAAGTTTAGGAATCAGATCAGAATTTTTTATGATTTATATAAGAAAAAAATTAGAATGTTAGTGAACTCTAAAAACACCAAAATTTAAATTTTAGAATTATTTCAACTTAATTTTATTCCATATATTTCCTTCCTAGGATGAGTGACAAGCTCTAAGACCTCCAGTTTTGCTAAATTCAATAAATAATAATAAATAATAAATAAATTCAATAAAATTTGGATATAGGAAAAATCAAGTTACATTTAGCTTTTGGTTCTTAATCTGAATTATTTTAATAAAATGTATTTGCTTTTTTTGGGGGGGTCTTTTTTTGGTTTCTTTTTGTTTTCTTCTTTGAGAAGGATGAGAGAGCTTGGTAAGATTCTAGGCTAGTTGATTCTCAAACATGAGTACATCAGAATCACTGAAGGGTTTGCTAAAAGACATTGCTGGCCCTCACCCCCAGTTTCTGATGCTATAGGTCTGAAGTGGACCCAGGAATGTGCATTTCTGACAAGTTCCCAGGTGATGTTAATACTGCTGGTTCAGAAGTCACAGTTTGAGAAGTAGTCTAAGTAATTTTCAGTAGCTAAAAGAAACTAGCATACTGAAAACTTACTGTTGGCTAGATGTATTAGGAGTTTGACATTTATCATCTCAAAAACTCTTTGGAGTAGATTGGGTCTCCATTTTGCAGAGAAGAATTTGAAGCTGTGAGAGGTTAAATGTCTCAGTTAATAACATGGAGCCAGGATTAGAACCCAGTGCAGCTTGCTTTCTCGTCCTAGGCACTTAACCAATTACTATGCTTGGCTCTTGCTTTAAAAATCTAAAATCATATATTTATAATTCTGAAATAAGTACTGCTGTAGTTTGGATTTTGATGTGCCCCAAAGGCCCCTATATTGAATGCTTGGTCCCCAGTCCATGTCATTACTGGTATGTAATGAAGAAACCAAAAAAAAAAAAAAAAAAAAAAAAAAAAAACAAACAAAAAACCTTCTTTCAGTGAGTATAAGGATATGGTGATAGAACAATAACCTCTATACATGAGCTTTCCACATGGTAAATACTGTTCTGAGTATTTTGCAGCCATTGAATCTAATCATCACAACCACTGCAGGAGGGAAATACTGATATTCCATGACTTCATTGTATAATAAGTTATTAGGACAATAACTTATGGAACCTAAGTTTCTTTACTACACACTCCAAAAGGGCCCAATGAGTCAAGGAAAAGTTGTTAGGACAAGGAAAAAAATTATTCAGTAAGCCAATTACAAGATGAACTAACATCCTGAAAGACCATCTTGACACAAGTTTTAAACTCCTTTTACCTTTAGGAGGAAATGATTTGAAGAAACATGGTAGCTGGTAATCTGTTGACTTGCATCAGTCTTGAAATGGGAGGAGGTAAATTGGAGCAATTTGGGCTGAATCAACCTTGTGCTGCCAGTTCAAATGATTAATGAGGGCTTCCTACTCAAGGAAACATTGGCTTTTCCAGCAAAGAACAACCCAAACACCACTACTTGACCTCTGAAATAGTTTATGTATACAATGAAATGAACAGGAAATGACTTGGTTTGAATAAAAACCCTTCTTTATTTTTACACTCTAATGCCCAAGTCTTTTGAAACAAGCATGTTTAGGGCAAGTTGTCATCACATTAGATTTAATTTCTCTCCCTCAAAATAGAATAACATGAGATGGATCCCTTATACTTAAGCATCCTATATGTTCATTAAATGTATAAGAAATGATGACTTAACACATTTTAATCCCCTCCTGTCTTAAAATTACTTTTTAAATGACAAGGTCCACAGGAGTTGCAAAAAATTGAGGCCATCTTTTCATCTCACATGAAAGAATTGTTAGTTGAAGTAACTTACACAATAGCTGGACAACTATGCAAGGAGGAGCTAAATTAAATTTGTTCTATTTACATGCCGCAATACACACATTGTTTCAGTAGCATTTAATTTGTGAAGACACATACTCTGTCTTCAAATTCTGCATAGCTCTAGCCATGAAAGCCAGACTTGAAAATGTAGTTGCCTTAGTTATACTACAGAGCTACAGTAACAAAAATGGCATGCTACTAGCATTAAAACAGACACATAGAACAAGGGTACAGAAGACAGATAAACCTAGGATCCTTGAAAAAGGGACCCAGAAACATACACTGAAGAAAAAACAGCCTTAACAAATGGTGCTGGGAAAATTAGTTTGTCCACATGTAGAAAAGTGAAACTAGACCCTTATCTCTCACCTGGCACAAAAATCAACTCAAAATGGATCAAAGACCTAGGAATTAGATCAGAAAATTTAGAATAGAAGCAATGTAGGGTCAACACTCCAGCATATAGGCATAGGCAACGACTTTCTCAATAGGACCCCTAAAGCTCAGGAAATAATGCTAAGATTCATAAATGGTATGGCATTAATTAAGAAGTTTCTGCACAGCAAAGGAAACAATTAGGAATGTGAAGAGAGAACTCACAGAATAGGAGAAAATTTTTACTAACTACTTTTCTGACAGAAGATTAATACAATAATATATGTTAATTATATATTAATAAAAATATATAAAGAACTCAAGCATTACCATCAAAAGAGGGGGAAAAAAAGCCCAAGCAACCCAATTAATAAGCAGGGAAATGAATTAAACAGACATGTTTCAAAAGAAGAAATACAAATAGCCAACAAATATATGAAAAATATTCAAACATCACTAGTAATAAGGGAAATGAAAATCAAAATACTGAGATTTCATCTCCAATTAGAATGGCAGTCATCAAGAATACAAACAACAATAAATGCTGGATAGGATGTGGAGAAAAAGGAACACTTTTACTCTGTTGGTGGAATTGTGAATTAGACCAATCACTATGGAAATCAGTATGGAGGTTCCACAAAAGACTAGGCATGAAACCACCATATGACCCAGCTATACTACTCCTTGGTATCTATCCTAAATAATTAAAGTCATCATACTGTTGTGATACATGCATACCCGTGTTTATAGCAGCACAACTCATACTAGCAAACAAAGCTTAGGCGTCCATCAATAGAGAGAGAAAGAAAATGTGGCATATATATACACAATGGACTTTTAGTCACCCATAAAGAAAAATGAATTCTGTCATTTATAGGAAAATGGATGAAACGTGAAGACTTTATGTTAAGCGAAATAAGTCAAATTCATAAAGTCAAGGGTGGTATGTTTTCTCTCTTGTGGAAGCTAAAGAGGAAAAAAGGAAAAGAAAGGTTTGTTGGGAGCGGGGATCATGAAAACCAATGGGAGATCAGTAGAACAGAGGAAAGCGGGGAGGGGGAGTTCTGGGGAGTGATATTGGCCAAATAATGTTGTTATATCGTGTACGTGTACGAATAGGTAACAACAAACCCCATCACTACGTACAACCACGATGCACCAGTAGAAAAAGAAGTGGGCCCTCCACAGTTGCCTCTGGTCATATTTAACTCCACATCCACTGGACAAACAACAAGCATTAAATTACTTTATTACCAGCCCTACACAGTCAGGCTCCGGGACGTGTGTGAACGAGCGCAGAGGCCGCCCTCTACCTGGAGGGAGCGGGGGAGAGCGGTCGCTGGAAGCTGGGGGAGGGCGGGCTGAGCTCCCCGAGGTGATCTGCGGAGGCCTGGGGCTTGGGCCCCGGGGCCGTCGTGGGTCCTCTGGGTGGCAACGGGGATTTCCGCAGGGCGAGGTTCATCTCTGGCTTGGAAGTTGGTGAGAATTTGTGGCTCACAGTTCCCCGCCCCACAGCCCCAGGAACTCGGGACCGACGGGAAGTGGCCAGAGAGCGCTTCAACTCCGAGGGGAGCGCGGGGGGCGGCGGGGGCGGGGCCGGGGCGGGCGGGGCGGGGCGGGGCCGGCGCTGCGCCCGGGGCTCCAGGAAGCGCGACGCTCGGCCGTCTGGCAGCGCGCTGGGCGCTATGAGCTCGTCTCTGGGGTCTTGGGGTCCCGGCCCAGCAGGTAGGTGGGGGCGCGTGTGCAGACCCGAGGGCCCACGGGCTGCTCCGGTTTTGCTGGACGACCTCCGGTAATTGCGGGTCTGGGGGCGAAGCGCTCGGGTGCGGTGCCGCTTTGCCTTTTAGCCCAGGGAACCCCCTTCTCGAAGCCTCGGTAGCGGCGCCCGGGGGCTGGGCGTGTTGCTGCCGCCTTTGTCCTCCTCGGGGATCCCTCTCCAGGCGTCGGGGCCATTTAAACTTTAAAAGGCTGCGGCCCGCACACGCGGCGCCTGGCCTTGTGAAAAGTTAACTTTGGAGGTCAACTTTTGATTCTTGTTTGTTCACTTTGAAGTAAAAAGAAGTGGTCTTACCGGGTATCGCGGGAGCATAGTTAGCCGGCGGGTGCCCGGGCAGAGGCCCCTGGGGTTGCCTGGGCTTAACCCGAGGCAGCCTCCCGGTCTCCTGCTTCCAGGAAACCTGCTACTATTGGACGGTTTGGATGGAAATCACAATTATTATTATTATTTTTATTATTATTTTTACAAAGTAGTCAACTGCAAATCGTGCTTCAGGACGTTCTTCTGTCACTCATTTTATTACTGGCCATCGTTTTTAAAAAGGTGAAAATGCTAACAGCCGGTTGCAGAGCATCTTTATTTCAGAGCTTTCTTTGCTGCATAAAGGAAGCTTTACTCCAGAGGCAAGTTGTAAAAGTCACCGTGGTTGTGGGGTTAGTGGCCTTGGATTGGACGGACCAGCTTTTGAAGAGGGGGGTGGGGGCAGGAGCCAGCAGCTGAGTGGGAAGGCAGCAGGGGTCCAGGATGTCTGGGCTCTAGTCACTGCCACCCTTCCCCCAATCCTTTTCTTCGGATTTCTCACCGGCTTCCTTTCTCCACCCCTGCCTTTTCCAGTGAGTTCTAGGCCCAAGGTGGTTTATTTAATGTAGAGTTAGCAAACAGGTGGCTGATGGAGAATATGGGTAGGTTTGTTTAGACGACAGAATGTACATCTAGTTTGGGAAGGTAGTAGTTCCATCTCTGGTGGGAGGGAGCCTGGTGATGTTGTGCACCGACTTTGGAATCCAACTCCACCTGGCTTTCAATCTTCACGGCAGCGCTCTGACCTTGAGCAGACCAGTTCCACTTTCCTATCCCTATGGCTATGTAGCTGAGTGAGATAAGGTATCTCTTGTGCCACCAACCCATGGACCAATGGTAGCTGGTAGAATTATCTGAAGCAATTATGAAATTAGGGTGAGGGAAAAAAGGAGTGGTATATTTGTAAAAAATTAATCTGACTTAAGGAACAAGGAGGCAGGAGTTACATTATGGTGGAACAGAAAAGGAGAAGTGAGAAGGTTTAATGATAGAAACATTTTTGATAAATAGATACAGATGAACAGGAATTTATACATCATATAGGGCATCTCATTAAAATTTGTTCTCTTGTCAATAAAGTAATTTATAGTTTTAGGCATTTAAAAAAATTTGTGGGTAGGATAAGGATGTTAAGTGTGCCCTTCTTAGAAGCTTTGATGGCTTGTTCTTATTGCTCAGGGTGGCCAGGATAGTACTCATGATGTATTACGTTCTCTGGAATCCGTGGCTAAAGTTTATCAACTCCAGAAATGTGTTGGAACTTAGATCTTGACATATGTCTCTATGGCTGATTGGCTGCTCACTAGATTGATCATTGGCCCTGGTTATTACTTGGTATTACAGGACAGTGTGCTATTTATATTAAAGCCATTCGGGATGGTGGCACATGCCTGTAATCCCAGTGGCTGGAGGCTGAGGCAGGATGGCAGGTTCAAAGCCAGCCTCAGCAACTTAGTGAGGCCCTAAGCAATTCAGCAATACCCTGTCTCTAAAAAAATACGAAAAATGGCTGGGGATATGACTCACTCAGTGGTTGGATACCTCTGCATTCAATTCCGAGTACCAAAAAAAAAAAAAAAAAAAACCAAAAAACAAACAGACAAAAAAAAAAAATTTAAGCGAAGGTTGAAGTGAGCCAGGATTCGAACCAAAGTTTCCAAAGCTGAGTTTCTTTTTATACCTATAGAATTAACAACATCTAATTAACTAACTTACTTTCTTTCACAGTACTGAGGATTGAATCCAGGGGTGCTCAACCACAGATTACAGAGAACATTATTACATCATGATTATTGTCCCAGCCACCTGAGCTACATCACCAGCCCTTTATTATTTATCTATTTTGGAGGTACTGGAGATTGAACTCAGGGGCACTCAACCACTAAAGCCACCTCCCCAGACCTATTTTGTTTATTACTGAGTTGCTTAGCCTTGCCATCCCAGAGGCTGGCTTTGAATTTACAAGCCACTGGGATTACAGGGGAGCACCACTGCCCCCAATTTATTATTATTATTATTATTATTATTATTATTAATTTTGAGACACTGTCTCACTAATTTGCCCAGATTGGTCTCAAACTTGAGATCCTCCTGCATCAGCCTCCTGAGTTGCTGGGTTACAGGTGTGCCCCACTGTACTTGGCCATAAAAAACTTTTTAAAAATCCCTTACTGAGATTGTTTGATTTGTTAACCTTGAAATCGGATGCCATTTTAAACAGATTTTCTTGAGCACTTAAAACTAACTAGCAGTTCCTAAATCTATAGGTCTTGACTAAAAAGAGGGAAATATTCAAGACAACTGAAACCCACATCTTAAGTTATACCATTAGGAAGAATTGTGAAGTTCCTTTTTGAAGAATTCTGAAAAATAGGAGCTTTAAATAGCCAGTCAAGAATTCATCTCCCGGGCTGGGGTTGTAGCTCAGTGGTAGAGCGCTTGCCTAGCATGTGTGAGGCCCTGGGTTCGATCCTCAGCACCACATAAAAACAAATAAAATAAAGATATTGTGCACAGCTGAAGAATAAATATTAAAAAAAAAAAAAAGAATTCATCTCCAGAACTTTCACTCTCAGGGACTTGGGTTAGTTGATGACTGGCCATTTGGCATAGCTTCCTTCAGGTACACTTTGAGCCACCTTAGAGTCAGCACTCAGTGGCTACTTGGGCAGATGAGCTACAGGGTCTGCCACCTCCTTCTCCACCAACACCGAGACTGGGTACTTTCCAAGCTGTGAAGAATTCTTGGGGGTGAGAAAGATGATTGGCTTTCTGACATGGATTTCATTTGCATAGTTGAAAGTGATTCAATTGAGTCTTTTTTCTTTTAATATCTTTATTTTATTTATTTATCTTTTTTATGTAGTGCTGAGGATCGAATCCAGGGCCTCTCACATATGCACATACTAGGCAAGTGCTCTACTGCTGAGTCACAACTCCAGCCCTCAATTGAATCTTTATAGTATAATTGGCTAAAAGATAAGAGGTGAAGTTATCTAAAGAAAATAGGTGCAAGACAGCTTTTGAATGTGGGAGAAACAAAGTCCTGAATTATTTCCACAAAGCAGTATGTGGAGTAGAAAGTACCTGGTTCCCTATGGTGAGATCAGATTGAAAAGCTGTCTTATCTGTGGGCTACTGCCCTGAAGGACACCTCGGAAGGGTGGAGATGATAAGGTCAAGGCTGCTTTTAGCTCTCTGGTGTAAAACTCACCTTGTTACAACTGCAGTTTGTCATTCCATGCCTCCAAGATCCTGATTCTACAGATTCTGGTTTGGACCCAGAAACCTGCAAGTTAACATCCACACCGGGAACTTTAATGCAGGTTGAAAAATCTGACTTAGGGACAGGGGAAAGAATGCCTTTGTGGGGTCTCCTTTGGTTCTGATTACTTGGGTTAATTCCAGGAGGGATAGGCCAAAGGGAACTTGAGCCAAATTCCCCACCTTTCACTCTCAGGGTGTTTCTTCAGCGAAAAGTGAGGTTAGTACAATTAGGTGTTGGTGAGACCCTCTAGGATGGAGGGGAACATAACACTCTTGGGTAGGAGTCCATGCCTTAGGGTTATTCTGCTGCAGCCAATAGGTGCGGCTTTCTACAGGGTAATATTTTTGCAAATTCATTCTCATTTATTGTAGAAGGTACTACACTTGTTGTATTGAAGCCACTGCCCACAAGTGGCTATTTATATTTAAATTAATTGAGAGCTGGGTGGTTGGTGCAAGCCTGTAGTACCTATATTCTCAGCTGCTCCAGGCTGAGGTAGGTGGTTTCCTAGAGCCTGGGAGTTCCCTGTTAGTCTGGATAACACAATGAGTCCCTAGGAAAAATAAATTTAATTTAATTGAGAGTCAGCGTTGAGTTCTTCAGTTTCACTAGCTGCATTTCACATGCTTAATAGCCACAAGTGGCCAGTGGCTACCACATGGGTCATTGCAGATGCAAAACAGTTCCATCAACAGAGAAAGTTCTAACATATAGCGCTGCTCTAGAGAGCAGGAAATAGGAAAGGATGCAGTGAAAAGCTGCCTACAGGGTGGGGAAGTGGGATCAGGAGTGGAGAGGGGAGTGGGCATGTATCCCATTTTATCAGTGCTGATGTTCATTCAGGAGAGCCAGGATCTGAGCCTTTACAGGCCTTACCTTTCCTTTCATCCACCCAAACTTTTGTATCTTCCATCTAGAAGGGTAATCAGCATTGACCACAACCTGGATTTTCGTTCTCTGGTATGATTCAGTTTGTTTCAGAAAATATTTGTAAAAACATTTTCTATATAACAAAGCAATTACGTATTTCATTTGAGTCCCATCATCACAGAACTGTGTGACTCTAGGCATATTTTGTGGTGGATGCATCTGGGAAAAGTTTTCTCCATTTCTGTCTGTAAGATGATTGGCTATTTTGCAGGTAAGAGTTGGTGAGAAAGCATTGCACTGTTTTAGCTCCTTTGTTTATTACTAAGCAGTTTTCTTGCCTTCTAAAGGTCATAAAGTTTATAAGTTAGAAGGGGGATAGCAGTTCCTGCTGTGCTTTTCTACCATAAGTCAAAAAGTATAATAAGTAAAATAATCAACAAAAATAAACTTTTTTTTTTTTTTTTTTTTTTTTTTTTTAACAGGTGGGGAACAAAACATGACAGAAATAGATGCCTACTATAAAAGGTAAAAGTGTGTTCTTCTCAAATAAAGGTCTTGTTACGGGCAGCCAAGCCAAGGAATCCTGTGTGGATCCGAGTTGGCTGGATTCAACCACCTGCATAATAAATAGGCAAAGGATGGAAGAGGAAAAATGAATTTTATGCAGTTTGATCAAACTGGGGAGAAACAGCTGGATTGTTTTTCTGCAGTCCCACAGAAGCAGTTACGATTTATAGTAACAGGTGATATATATACTTGTCAAAGTTAGTAGGCTATGTTAATCAGAGAACATGTCAGTCTTAAATTTCCTTGGCCTCTGTCCTCAGCATGAGGAAGTCCAGAAGTTAAAACAATTTGGAGCTTTTAATTTCAAAGGGGGTCTGTTTCATTCTCTTCCTTTGTTAGTCATGGTTATCCTGCAGAGTAAAAGCAAGAATGGATTCTGGGAGCTAGAGCATACATAGAGCTGAGTATATTAAAAGTGTTAGCCTTTGAGGAGTTGATTTATCTGAGGGTTAGTTGCTGCCCCTGGTTGTTAGAGGACCTTGAGTGATGTTCAAAATGTTTAATAACTTATATGAGCCTAGTGTTAGAGCTTGGCCTTGAACCAGACTGTTGTCCTTGGTGGCTAAAGATGGGGAGGGTTGGGGGGGGACATCGAAGCCAAGTGATTGGGGTGGGTGTTCAGGATGACACATGGCTGTGGCCTACTGATGGGTCTAGAAGTAGTTCAGCACTTTTCTTGCCAGTCCAGCCTTCTTCAGGGGACACCAGTGGAATTTCAGCCTGGCAGGTGGAAGCAGCAGATATCTATCTACACATTGACCTTGGCCTTAGAAGGGCTTACTATTTAATATGACTTGAAGTGATTGCTTTCTAAATTTTTCATTAACAGTGAAATGTTTGATCCATCAGAGAAGTACAAAATGGACCACAAGAGGAGAGGACTTGCTCTAATCTTCAATCACGAGATATTCTACTGGCAGTTGATGCTGCCAGAGAGGCGAGGCACCAGTGCAGACAGAGATAACCTTACTCGAAGGTAGTTTGCTGTGTGTGTCCAGATGACACAATTCAATTAAGTGGTAACGAGGAAATTGTTACCATAACTCATGAGCACTGATAACAGATCAAAGGCCTTACTTGGCCACAGTTCATGAAGCAGGAAGTGCGGGCTCAATCCCCAGTATCTCATAACAAATCCCCCCCAAAAGAACACCTTCCTAAAGTGCTTGCCTGAGTTATCTTAATTCTCCTGTTCTATTAAATGTTAGCAGGCTTTGCATTGTTACCAACATTCTTGCATGGCAGGTGGCAATATTTAAAATTGAATTGGCTGTCATTATGTAAAGCCTTTGCAATAGTGGATGATCAAGGACGACCATCATTATTATTTTTTTCTTTTCCCCTTAAGAAAAGTTGATTTGCATGTCATAAAAAAATGTGTATAGACTCCTCAGAAGTAAGGGTATTTTGACAACTGAAAAATGCTCATAAGCTAATATTCAATTTAATATATCACCAGGTTTTCAGATCTAGGATTTGAAGTGAAATGCTTTAATGATCTTAAAGCAGAAGAACTGATGCTCAAAATTCAGGAGGGTAGGTAGTTTTGCTATAAAATAGCTCACCTTCCTCTGACGGGACTTTATACTATCTGTAAAGACAAATATAAATTACTGTGTGGCAAAAAAGTGCTAATAATTTAGTATCGATTATGGTATTTGGTTATACCCCTCTATATCACCCACTAAATCCAGACACCTTACAAATCACTTTGCCTCTGAAGCTTATATTTAGCATATCACTAGTTACAATTTGTTCTAGAAATGAATGAACTCTAAATTCAGTGGTGAAAGTCTAAAATGCAAATTCTACAGATACTGGTGCTTCAGAAGGTTCATTTTTAACTGATTCCTTTCATACCCCAGATTTTCACTGCCTGTGAAATATTTGCAATATGTGTTGATTTGCAAATATTATATCTCAATATCATTATTCATTGGGTATTGTAATATAACTTATAACCATCTGTATGTCATGGGTTTTCAACTTACTTGCTAGTGGGCTATTAGAATATTTGTATTATAATTATTTCAAACTTTCTTCAGACTTGTAATTAAATTGCAAATCACTTTACTGGCTGCTTACTAGGTTTTCTTTTTGCTCATTGACTCACATCTTAACTCTTCTGGAAGCCCTCAGTGGTACAGACAGAGCATGCCTGGGTTGGAGGTACAACCACATGTGGGCAGTTGTTGAGAGGTAGTTTCTGGATCTTTCCAGTCTGCTCTAGGAAGGTTTCTGCTGACTCAAAAAAACTTTTAATTTATTATCAGAACAATTTCAATCTTAAAGGAAGAGATGTCATCATCATTTCATTATGTTTTATGCATCATTATTCTGTGTTTAAGAAAAGCTAATGAAATTTGGTCAATCTCTTTGAACTTCAGTAATTCACATTTTTAAGATACAATTTGGTATAAATTATCCCATTTAAGTAAAGATTAAAATAAATTATTTCATCACAGATTCTTTACATTTATTAAAGAATACCAGGCTGGGCACAGTAGCACATGCTTATAATCCCAGCAACTCAGGAGGCTGAGACAGAAGAGTGGCAAGTTCAAAGTGAGCCTCAGCAATTTAGCAAAACCCTAAGCAACTTAGTGAGACCCTGTCTCAAAATATAAAAAGGGCTAAAGTTGTAGCTCTGTGGAAAGTGCCCCTGGGGTTCAATTTTTAGTACCAAAAAAAAAAAGAATACCAAGTCCCCCTCATCATGACTATCTTTCTTCTACTATTGAATTTTTACGTGTAGATAACAAATATCTTGTGCTCAATTCTATATGCATTTTTGGGGTCCTGCACAGTGTCAACTTCCAGCCATGTAGATGCCGATTGCTTTTTATGTGTCTTCCTAAGCCACGGCGAAGGCAATCACATTTATGCACATGATGGCAAAATTGATATTCAGGCACTGACTGGCTTGTTCAAAGGAGACAAGTGTAAGAGCCTGGTTGGAAAACCCAAGATATTTATCATTCAGGTAAGACTGATCATATTATCCTCTTAATTGTAAATCTATGGTTCAGTACATGTGATTGTAAAAAAGCCAATTTTGAAAGTATCTTTCTCTAGTAATTGGTCAATCAGAATTGCACTTTGGGCTGTGATATTTCTTTCTTAATATGGTCGGTGTCTTCATTACAAACGAAATGGTATTTGGATCAACATTTGAAATGATATAAAATGTACGCTCCTCTGGCCAAGCTTGGTATAGAGGGAGCATCGCTGGAAAAGGATCTGCTCTTTGACATGACCAGGCAAAGCAGCTTGATCAGACTCAACTTGGTCTGCAGGAGCTGGAGAGCACATAAGACAGTGGAGAGAATATGAGAATAGAGAGTGTCAGTCTAGCCTGTCTTGATCTTTTCCTGTTTCCCCTAAATCCAGGATTTTTTTTTTTAACTCGGGCACTCAATCACTGAGCCACATCTCCATCCCTGTTTTGTATTTTAGAGACAGTATCTCATTGTGTTGCTTAGTACCTTGTTTTTGCTGAGGTTGGCTTTGAATTCTCGATCCTCCTGAGCCACTGAGATTACAGGCATGCACCACCGTGCCCAGCTAAATGCAGGATTATTTCCTTCTTGCCAAATTGGATTTAAGGATAAAAATATTTGGGGGCATGAATAATATCATTTGGCACATCAGTAATTTTGAAGGGAAAAAAAGGAAACCATCCAGGTTTGATGGCCCCACCTGTAATCTCAGCAACTCTGGAGGTTGAGGCAGGAGGATCACAAGTTCGAGACCAGCATCAGCAATTTAGCAAGGCCCTAAGTAACTTAGCAAGTCCCTGTCTCAAAATAAAAAATAAACAATAGAAAGGGCTGGGGCTGTTAGCTCAGTGATTAAGTGTCCCTGGTTTCGATCCCCAGTATTTAAAAAAAAAAAAAAGGCAGGACTTGGGGTGATAGGATATGGAAACCTGATGGTCCAGTGCTATAATTCTGTATTTTCATGAATGGCCTAGAGGGCATGGAATCAAGTGATACCACATGTTGCCCTAAAGCCTTGAAGATGGAGGTGGCTATAAGAAAAGCTAACGATGGTTTGGACAGTGCACTGGAGTGTGTGTCTGTCACAGAGTGGAGGATACAAGTCTAAAATCTAGGCAAGTAGCCTGGGCTGCAGAAGTAAACTTGGGAGTAATCAGGAAATGGTTGGTAACAGAAATCATGGAAGTAGGTGAGTTTACCAATGTTGAATGTAGCCTGGAAAATGAGTGTAAAACTTGAAGGATACTGGTGAGTAATGAGCTGAGGAGGATGGCCCTGAACAGAAAAATGAAGAGAAAAAATGACTGATGAAAAGGGGAGTGGCCAACTCTAAACAAAACAGAACTGGAAATAAATAACGAGCTACTAGAGGAGGAGAGCCCTCCCACAGAAGAGCCAAGTTACCGTCTTTCTCTCCACCTCAGATTTGTTTTTGTTCTTTGGGACTGGGTCTCACTATGCTGCAGTCTGGCCTTAAACTTGGCACGTGATTTCATCAAGTTATTGGTATTTAATACTAAGATTTATCTCTGTAAAAATAGAATGTTAGGGATATCTTCTGTTTATATGCCAACTCTGAAATCACCCAGGACTGTTTCTTTTGATGATTGTGGTTGTTTAGTCATTTCAAAATTAATTGATGCATTTTAAATGGTACGACAGAATCTTGTTAGGTCACTATCTAGTTTATGGGGCTGTCGTAACTAAGTACCACAGACTTTGTGGCTTAAACAACTGAACTTTTCCTTCCTCTGTTCTGGAGACTGGAAGACTGAGATCAAGGTGTTGGCAGGGTCGGTTTCTCCTGAGCCTTTCCCCTTGACTCATACATGGCCATCTTTTCCCTGTGTCTTCACGTGAGCTTCCTTCTGTGTGTGTCTGCATCCTCATCTCTACTCAAAGGATACCAATCATACTGGACTAGGGCCCCCATATAACTTCATTCTAAATCACCCCTTAAAGGCCCTGTCTCCAGATACAGGCACATTTTGAGGTACTGGGGCCAGGAATTCAGCATATGAATTTGGGGGAGTGGGACACAAGTAAGCCTATAATACTTAAGAGTAGAATTTAAGGTTAGCTTCTGAGTGAGTCAGAATTAGTAGAGGCAGATTTGTAATCTCACTTCAAAGTGAGAACAAAAGAAAGGTATGATGACAGGCTCTTCTCAGGTCAGGGGGCATCATTTTGACTACTGACAAATGATGGTGGCTGCCAACCAATAGGAAAACACCATCTGGAAATATATAACCTGATTTAAAAATTAGGTAAGTATTATAACATTTAATAGAATGTGACTCTTGGTGCTATGGATGTGGTTAATGTGTAAGAAATTTTAAAACTGTAACATGCATTTTCCTTCTCTACAGTGTATACCTTTCAACAGTTTGGTGTGTACTTGGGGATACTAATTACTTTTAAAACATCAGCTAAAGGAAATGTAAGGGGAACTAAACTTGGTCAGCTTTAGTTCCCTTGATCCCCTCTAAACCCAAATGCACAGTTTTTCAGCTGTTCATAGTGTGGTTTCAGTTACAGATAGGAGAGGTGCTGATTTATATACATTTACTCTAAATGTTGAGTCCTGGGAAGGAAACAGTTGATAAAGAAGGTGGTTTCTTTTTCTGCTTTGTAGGCGTGTCGGGGAAACCAGCATGATGTGCCAGTAACTCCTTTGGATGTGGTGGATCATCAGAACCACAAGCTCGACAATGTAACTGAGGTGGACGCTGCCTCCATGTACACGCTGCCTGCTGGAGCAGACTTCCTTATGTGCTACTCTGTTGCAGAAGGTGAGTGGGTGTTTTACAACATAGAGTTGGCTGTCCTAAGTCTCAGATTGGAGTTGGATCAGGGCTTTGAGGCTCAACCACCATGTCCAACAAAGACATAGAAGTGATCTAACACATGGCATAGAGTAGAAAATGAGTGTGTAAAATACTTTATAGAAGAATTGTTCCTGAGTGCTATGGCGAGCAAAACAAGTGTAATGATACCAAATACTAGCAGCCTGCTCTCATTGATTGATGGTGGTAATGCCATTGTGGTAATATCCATGGAAAGCATTGCTGAAAATTGTTTTATAGCAATTCTTCTTTGCTACTATACTTACTGATTTTGACGTCTTATTTTGCACCTTAAGATCACTAGCTACCATGTTGAGTTTTGGGTTTTTTTTTTTTTTTTTTTTTTTTAGCTAATGGAGAAAACTATATAGAAATAACCTCATTTATATAAAACTAGAATTATCTGGGCCTGGTGGTACATGTCTATCTCATAGACTGAGGCAGGAGGGTGGTAAGTTCCAGGAGAACTGGGAAAGTTATCAAGACCCTGCCTCAGAGAGTGCTTACCTAGCATGTGCAAGGTCTTGGGATCAATCCTCAGTACTACAAAAATGAAATAACAATAAAGTAGAAATATAGAAATAATATATTCTCTTACATGAGAATAGTCAACAGAAAAAATTTCAAACCATTATCATGGACATGACTTAGTCTTTTCCAAGGATTTGGAACACACACTTCTGTACCATGAATCATAAAGTGCTTTTATTTTTTCCCCCCCAGTACTGGGGATTGGATTCAATGGTGCTCACCACTGAGCTGCATTTGATATAGAATCTCACTAAGTTGCTCAGGGTGGTCTTGAACTTGTGATTCTCCTGCTTGGCCTTCCGAGTCTCTGGGATTATAGGTGTGCATCCAACTACAAAAGTGGGTAGTTTTCAATCACTTCAAGTCGAAAGAGAGAAAACTACAGTGTCCTTTTTCTTCATAGTTTTTAAAAAAATTTTTTAAATTTTTTTTAGGATATTATTCTCATCGAGAAACTGTGAATGGCTCATGGTACATTCAAGATCTGTGTGAGATGCTGAGAAAATATGGCTCCTCCTTAGAGTTCACGGAACTCCTCACTCTGGTGAATAGGAAGGTTTCTCAGCGCCGAGTGGACTTTTGCAAAGATCCAAATGCAATTGGCAAGAAGCAGGTTCCCTGCTTTGCCTCCATGCTAACTAAAAAGCTGCATTTCTCTCCAAAATCTAGTAAGTAGGAGCCACTTTGACTTACTGTATGTATTCTGTATATATTTCCCTTTTTACATAAAATAGCATCACTAAATTGGAGAAGTTTAAAATGTTTCCAGGCTTAATGCCCAGTAGAGAACTGCCTTTTTAAAATTTTTTTAAAAATCATGTTGCACATGGTGAAAGGGTTTGAGAAGAAATCCTTACGAATTTATTATACATAAAAAAATGTTTTTTCTTATTTTAGTAAACTGCAAGGTTACCAATAATATTTAGCTGATTTAACTTGTATTTTGTGACTTTTTTTATAAAGGCTCATTGCATAATATTTTTGAAACCTGAGAATTAGGTAAATTGGTTTTCCTTGATAAGATACTTGAAATTCATGTTTTATTAAATTTTTCTGAGTCATATTCTTATTTGTGCAATTGTAGTGGACTTGTTTTACTTGGTTATATATGTTTACTGTCTCATCTAAATAGGAATAACTACATTTTTAAATATGACTTTAACTCCCATTAAAAAAAAAAAACCTTCAAGAACTAGTTTATGAACTTATGAGGGTGAATACAGTTCACAGTAATTCTTGGGCTCTGTAGGATAAACACCTGCAAAACATGATTTGGCAGCATCTTCCACTTCCAGTTACATTGTTCGATCATCATCAGACTCATTCACTGACTGTCACATTAACAGAATAACATATTACTTTTAAAGCTTAGTTCTTATATAAAATTTGAATAATACTGTTCTGATAGTAACTTGTTGGGATGAAGAAGATTAAATGTTTGGGCTTTGAGAACTGGGACATGTGAGCTGCTAGTTCAAAAGCAATACTTAGCTTGTATTTCAGTTGCAGTTCAGAAAATACCAACTGCAGTTAGAGACAAAACATACCTTTTTGATAAAGGTCTTCTAATTACTGAGTGTGAAAAAAAGGAGTTAATGACAAATCAATTCCAAACAAAGCCTGAGATTGAAAGTGGATGCCAAGTACACAGACTGCTTTTCCTCCAAAGGGATGGACACAGGTCAGGGTGGTGAGGATTTTTAGCCGACTGCAGCAGCTGCTGCTTGGAAGAGGCAGACAGGCCGTCTACAATAACAAGTCACAAACATCTACAAACCAAGAATGTCAAGTGAAAACTTCTACAAGTACTTCTGTTTTACATGAATTTATTAACTAAAAAGATTAGACAGTAAAATTAAAATGAACTATGAGACTCAAAAACATCCAGTTTGGAAATTACAAAATCAATACAAAATGGAAAATCCAATGGTGTTTAAAAATGTGAGATTAATTCTTTTCACTGAGTTCTTCTACTTGGCATCCTCAAGTAGAGAGAATGGCGCACACGTTTCAGGGCTTCTTTAGCCTGTCATGGGAAAAAGCAGAAGCACAAGGTCAGAGAAGAGAAACCGGCATTAATGCCTGAAATTCTATATAGTTAATGTCTTCTTTGGGGAATGAGTATTTAAACTGTTAGCACAAATGCAATAGTTATTTCAATTTTATATGAATCCTTTTTAAAAGATGAGTTTATAGTTTCTACTTCATCCATATGCTTTAAAATATTAGTTCATTCCCTTTGAAATGTTTTTCCAGTTCATATTCTAAAAAAATAAAGTCTTGTGACCTATAAGTTTCCCCTTTTCTCTTCACTTTATTACCTAAAAATAATATAATAAATACTTTACAAGATGATATATTATATCTTAAATGCTGGAAGAAGATTCCTTAGCCTTGGATTGTTTAAATGTTAGGGAAACTACAAAATGAAAAAAAAATTATTATATTTTTCTATATAATGATAATATGAAATATTTTTTAAAGTTCTTTAATTTTGGCTTACAAATTCTAGTAATTTTTCTTTTAATTTCAAGGGTGGATAGTTTAAAAGACACAGATAAAATAAAAGACAGGGAGGATATTTTTATCAAGACTTTGTTTAAAAAAATTACTAAGAAAAGTGAAAAATCCAGTTATGTGCTGAGAAGTGCATCCGAAGAAAGTTAGTACATTGGGAGGCCAGAGATAAAAGCTGCCTAAGGAACAGATGGTGAAAAAAACACTTAAGAACTGACAGGCTTGAAGTCTGATAGGCTCACTTGCCCTTCTAGAAGTGTACACTTGGGTAAGTAACTTTAAGGCCTGTTTCCTCATCTGAAAGGGGTGAGAGAAGGAATACTATAATTCTTCTACTTAAAGGGAAATAAACATAAATAAATGCCTTTAGAGTTTAAAATTCCCATCAGTGTTTATCTTTCTACAGTTCTACTTTCTATATGCTTAGAAACAGATTTCTAGTGAAAACTTTATTTTTTCTATTTCAAACTCTTAAGACATTTTCACATACATTTAAAACTATCCCCATGTATAGTACAGAAGAATAAAGCTAGAATGTGAAGTTAATATCAGATATGTCAACCATTTTGTGGACCAGTCCTGCTATACACAGAAAGCTCTCTAGATACTAGCCTGTGAAGAGGACCCAACAATTGCATTTCCCTCCCTCAGTCCTTGGTCCCCAACATAACCAGCCGTGAGATGTATTTTATACCGTAGCAAGGTCGTCTTTTAACTTGTTGTATTGTTCCACATCAAAATGCTGTTGCTCTGATTTCTTATGGAAGAACTGAAGCAATTGCCTTCTGCTAATCAATGTGTAAGTATAATTCTAAAGAAAAGAAAACAGCATGTGTTGAGTGAACATACTGCCTCTTGAGGAAAGATATTTGACTTAGCAACACCAAAGCAAGGGGAAGGCAGAAGAATGAAAAAAATATTTGCAGTGGCTACTAGAGCAAACATAAGCCAACACAACTAGAACATTTAGTCTTGTTTAACATCAGCTGCTCCTTTCACAAGCAAGCAAGTTGGTAAGAGAAATTAAGAATAGGAGAAAAATGCGAAGGGAGATTTTTGGCAAAACTACCATGAATTACTTGGTATTTTGCAATGCAACTTCAATTTTATTTTATGAATGAAGTCATGAAGAACACAAATAGGACAAAAGATCCCAATGGAGGAATTTGTGTTATTCATTCGAGATTTTATATAGTTTATTTGTGCTGTAATTCTCCATCTAGTCTGGTGAAAATAACAAAAATTCGCCAGCTCATGAAGACCCAGATGGCAGTACTCAGTAAAGGTTTTATTGCTTGGCTTGGGTAAGAAATTCCTTGCAAAATGTTTGAACTTACTTCCTAACTACTCACCTGTCGAGTTAGTATAAAGTATGCAAAGTAGATCATGGAATTTGTAAATGTGAGGAAGTATGTGACTGGTTCCATGATATCCCAGGAGTACACCCACCAGGTGAACCAGGCCAGTGCCCCACCCTGAACTGACAGCAGAGCTAATCCAGCCCATAGGAGTCCTCTGGTTTTGGCCTCAGAGCGAGCTTCAATTCTAGCTTTCACCTAGAAGGCATGGGAAGGGGGAAGACCATTAATTCAGTGTATAGGTGCATCAGCTTAAGGGGAAAAAGCAAGAGCAATATTTAAACCAGTGCATGCCTGCATTACTTTATAAAGAGATCAGGTATATGGAGAGATACTTTATAAAACATCATATTAATTACTCATTTCCACATCAGTTCATTAATAGTTCTCTTTTAAATTATAAAGGTAATAAACAAAACCAAAACCCTAGTATAAAAGGGCATACAATGGAAAACCCAGAAGTCATCCTTTGAAACCTAAGTAAAATTATAGGCCCATTTTCTTTGACCTAGCAACTCTGCTTCTAGGAATTCATCCAGAGGCACACTTGTACACGAGACTCAGTGCAGATTCATTTCTTAATGCAAAAGGCCAAATTAACCCACGTTGCATCAGGTATTATGTGACTACAATGAGGCTTTTATGTGCGAACTAGAGAGTTCCAGTGAAAGGTAAGAATATGTAGAGAGAAAATAAAAAATGAGCCATAGGTAGGAGTACAGTAGCTCAAAGCTCAGGACAACAGGAAAAGTATCCATGGGCACCTTTTTATATCTTTAAAAAAATAAAAGTATGCATAAGCAATCCAGAAAAATAAAATGAAAGTTCCTCTCTCTGGCATCCTCTAAATACCCTTAAACACTATTAAAAATTATATCTCAAGAAACTTTATTTGTGGACAAGATACACATATACCCTCCCATTTAAAAAAAAAAATGAAAATGAGATTTTATCCCCTGAAACAAATTGCTTCACCCTACTCTGCAAATAAGTCAGTTATTATTTTTTTTCATCACAGATTAATCTCAAATGTCAGGAAGCCATTGCTAACTTCCCAGGCTCAATTTTGTTAAGCAGAACAAGAGCCTGTGAGGTAACACTCCCAAGTAGTGCATCCCAGCTCATATACTACTTATTTACAGGGCTGATCCTCTCCAGGCAGCTCAGTGGTCAGACTGCCCAAGTTCATGTTCACACTGGACCACATACTAGTTGTATATCTCTATCGTCCAGTTTCTTCATCTGCATATAAGGAAGAAAACTGAACTGAGACTCATGAGAATTAAAAGGAGGAAACTGAGCATATGTAAAGCATTCAGAAAAATGCTCACACGAGGGACACTTAATAATGCACAATAATGTCAGTCTGGTGTTCAAATACAGGCTATGAAGCTTCCTGACCTGCTCAAGGGGCTGCAGCTGTTCCTTCAGGTGGTCAATTTTCTCCAACAAGTGTTGTTCTCTTTTCTTCTGAGAGTCTTCTAAATGTAGGACTGTGAACAGTCTGTGAACCAAGGATTTCACACTTTCCATCTCAGTCATGTGCACATAGCTTGATTTTTCTGGGGTGGGGAAGGAAATATGATGGAAGTCACTACACTATTTCCTTCTGTGGGAGTCCAAGGAGCCAATCTGAGTCCCAGTGCCTGGCTATCTGCATACCGCACCTCCTAGGGAGGCATCTGGTGTTGGTCTGTTCTATTTTAGATAATTTGATTAGTCGATCCTAATAAGGCAGTCTATAATGATAAATTATAAGACAGTTGATTTAAATTCATTATGTTTTGTCTTTTGTAACATGACTTTTGCTATTGCTTTAAAAATATACATTCAGGAAGTGTAAGATGACTACCTCACCTTTATGGGTTTATGGAGTCACGGGCTCACTTTCATACCTGAGCTCAACCTCACATCCCATATCCCACTCTCTGTCCCCATCTTTCCAACAGTTATGTCAGAATCCACAGGGGAAGGAAGCTAGGACACAGCCAAGTAAACAAAGGTAAAATACACATCTGAAAAGCAGTTCAAGTGTAAGTTCTTTTCAGCAAATGGAGTCATAATAAATGTAGAACTGAAAGGCAATTCATATATGCATTTTTTTTTGGGGGGGGGATGAGTGTAGGAGATCAAAATTATGCCGTCTCCAAAATGTGCCACTTTGCCTTAAGGATTATTTTAAGCTGAAGGCATGTAACGAGCAGACACAATAAAAGCTCTAGTCTCCCTCTAAAATCAAAAGCAACTTCTTCAAACTGAGAATAAAAACTACCTCCTGCCCTGGCTTTCTGTCCCATACTCTGTGTTCTCTTAATAAAAGCTTTTCTTGACCTAGAGTTCTTTGAAGATAGTGATTTGAAACAAACAAACAAAAGTTTCCTCTATCTTCCTGCAAAGCTGGCTTTGAATGAAGCCCATTTTCCTGCCAACTTGACCCTTGAGTGTCTATGGAGTGGCAGCAGTAGAGCCCTGCCTCTTGCCCCTTGTACAGTAACAGTTCCTCAGGGGGACACCTCTGCTTGCCAAAATACAGGCCACAGATTTACAAAGGTCTCCTCCCCACTCCACCAGGCAGAACAAAGGTGGGTCACTAAAGACAAATGTAGACCCTTTTCAGCCCAGAGATGGCACTGGAGCGATCTCCCTGACAAATCTTATTAGATTTTATCTACCATTAACTAGCTTACCAGCCTTCCCACATTTGCTGTCCCAAGAGACTCAGGGTCCTTTTCATTTGTCTTGGCACTTTTCTAAAACATGTGTTCTTTGTTAAAGATGTTATATAGGCAGGAATGCTGAGCTACCTCTCTGAGAATCACTGTGTATGAAATGTACACATTAATAAACTACTATTTGTTTTTCCTAATCTGTCTCTTGTTACAAGGGGTCTATTTTCAGATACGAAGAGAAGAGGCAAAATTACTTTTTTCAATCCCCACAGGAGTCCCAGTTTCAGAGTTTTTAACATAGTGCTCTTTTGATTATGGATTTCACATCTTTCCTCCTCTGTGGTTTTATAAATTCACATAAAATTAGGCTGTGATGATACCTTTCTGTTCACCAATGCTACTAAGAGGGAGAGCAGACAGACCTGCCGGCCAGGCAGCAGGAAACAGCTGCACATGGGGAGACAGGTGGTCCCACAATCAGTATCAGCAGCTGGTTTTCCATTCATGCCAATAGTTGTGGAGTTATTTTTCTTCCACTGCCACCTAGTTATTCAAGTTTTGATGTGGTTTTTAATTTCTTCCATGTTCTAGGCTAAAGTTGTCACAGAGGGGTGCAAACTAGCTTGTAGCCTTCTGAAATCCACACAAGACTCAAAAGTTCTTTACCATGAAAAACATCGTCAATTAAAAGGTCTGAATGCAAAAGGAAGATACAGACAGGCACAACTTTGTTCAAAGCCATGGAGTATAATAAAGACCAACAGAACTGGATATTAATGAAGTAAAGATACATTTATTTACTTTTGTACTGCTGGGGATTGAACCCAGGGCCTTGCACACGTTAGGCAAACACTCTACCACTGAGCTACATCCCCAGCCCGGGACAGATTTTTATTAAAAACTACTACAATAGGGATGGGGGCCCAGCATGAAGTGAACTGAACCCGACTTCAATTTATATAGAGGTTGCTAGATGTTTTAAAAGAAGAATAAAAGAATAGGGAGGGAGATTAGCAGGGGTCTGAGCAGTCAGGAAAGTAGAAATTTATAAAAAGAGGATGGGAGTCAATATGACTAGGCATGGGGTTTGTTCATTGCACCTATTCAGAGGAGAAACAAATTACATCTTCCTGACAGGAGGGCCTGGAGCAAATCAGAGCCAGGGCAAGAGTTAAGTCCCTGAATACCTGCATTTCAAAGAAAGCTCTCAGGTCCTGAGAAGACAGGTCCAGGTGGTAGATGTACACTTCTAAGGGGCAGAGAAGGGTTTAAAACTGCAAGCATCTAAAGTAACTGCTCTAAGAGGGCTTCAGGGGCTTATTGGCCTATCACCAGGTTTTGGTGGGAACAAACCAAATTCTCCTGACAGTGTTGAGCTCTTCCAGCTAGGCATTTTAAGGGGGCTGGAGTATTCTAGAGATGAGACTATGAACTGTCAGAAACTGTGCAATGTTTGTTCAAGTCTTAGTGTAAGAGGGAGGGAATGCAGACATGTATATGTGCATCACATCACTTGTGCTGAGAATCTGCAGCAGTTTATATAGACCAAGACTAAAGCCTAATTAAACAGAGGGCTTGAAAGGGCCTGACTAGAGTTTGGTCAAGGTGTCTTTAAAATGCTTTTCTAAATAAAAAGAACAAGTGAAAAAGAAGAATGCAATGATTCAAAACAAAACAAAAAATGCTTTTCTGAGTTTATGACAAGTGCCTTTGGCCCTGCTTTTCCACAACTACAAGCACTATATACTTTATATGTTAAAATACCAACCTAACTGTGGCATCACCTTATAAAGGTCAAATATGATCCCAGCAGCTTGGGAGGCTAAGGCAGGAGGATCATGAGTTGGAGGCCAGCCTCAGCAACTTAACGAGGCCCTAAGAAACTTAGACCCTGTCTCAAAATAAAAAATAAATAATGGCTGGGGATGTGTGTATCGCTGGTTAAGTGCCCCTGAGTACAATCCCCAGTACCAAAACAAAACAAAAACAAAGTAAAGGTCAAACGACATAATTATTATTTTTCTTCATGGCTGTTTATTCCTTTTATAAGTGTCTTTCATGTGGATTTCATTTTCTGAATTTTCAAATCCAAATTTGCCAGTATTTTAGGGAAAAAATCATTTAAATAATTTTTGAATTTCAAATTTATTTTATAAATTTAATTTTCAATTAATCTGGTATAATTCCTCTGTCATTTTCCTTCCAACCATGTCTGTGTTCCCATTAATTCACCCTGTGAGATGGGTCAAGTCTCTTGGTTAGTGTTAGGTGGAGCATCTTGTACATGAGAACATTTAGACATGGGCTCACTGGCCCCTGGGGCTCATTCCAACACACAGCAGGGAGAAGGGTCTTCTAATGAGCAGGGAGGAACTGCAGGCTGTGGATTAGTCACCTGGACTAAAGCTTATATTTCATGTTGGGATTTGGGGAAGGGGAAGGTCACAGCACTGATTTTTTGAATTATCAGATTAGCATATTAAAAAACTGTGATTAATATGTGAAGTCTCTAATGGAAAAAGAGGCAACATGCAAAAACACAAGGGATATAAATGGAGAGGTGTCAACTCTAAGAAAGAACCAAAAGGAATTGCTAGAAATAAAAACCAATATGACAAAAATGTCTTTGACAGGCGTTATGAGCCATCCATGGGCTGTGTGAGCTATGCACATTTGAGCAGTATGAGGGGACTAGTCTGACACTGCTGCCTGATTGGGCTGTGTGATGTATGTGTGCCTTTCCTCTCGCTCTGCCCCTGAGATGGGCATAATTTGCCAAGATGTCAATCAACCTGCTGACCACAAGACAACACCAAGTAAGACTCCACCCTTCGAAACCCAATCCCTTGCCTTATTTGGGTGGAACTTTCTATTGAATGTCCTTTCCCCCCAAAATAGAGGGGTTCCGGGTATGCTTGCTCTCTTGCTTGCCTCTTTTGCCCCCCTACCCCTCTTTCCAGCGTGGGAGCTGATCTTTGAGGTCGCAGAGCTGTCCCTGATCCCAGCAATTGAGAAAAAGGTATTTTCATGTTTGTGTGGTTTCTTTGATGTTTTCTTAGTTATTAATACAGCCAGATCCTTGAACCTGGCCCATCTCGTCAGCCTGGCAAGCTGGCGACAGATAAGCTCATCAGTAGACTAGATGGTGGGGAGCAAAGAACCAGTGAGCCTGACCATATATCAACAGAAAGGTCCACAGAAACTTCCCAAACTGAAAATTAAAGAGAAAAAAATGGGCAGGGGGACCTACATAACTAAGACCTATAGAACAATTTCTAAAGGTATAAATATGCATAATGAGAATAGTACATGGAGAAGAAAGGAACAGAAGCAGTATTTGAAGTAATGATAACTAAAAATTTTCCAAAAGTATATTGCTAATGGCTACAATAATTCAGAATGACTGTCCCCTATCCAAAATGCTTGGGATGGATGACTCAAGATGGTGGATTAGAGGAAGGCTTCATTCCCAGCTGCTCTGTGGCTCAGGATTCAGGCAGCAGTAGTACTGCTTCTCCATGAGGTGGGTGAAAGAGGAATTTAACTAAAATTCAATAGTGAATAGTTAGAACCTCTTAAGAGACTAGAAATCTGGGTACATTAAACATAAGAAGAAAGACTACATTGGAGCCAAGCCATTTGTGGCAGTGGGAGTTGTTCTGGTTCACCCTGGGGGTGGGGGTGTTTGGCACACACACAAAAACATAACAGATTTGGTATAGAAAAACCAGATCAGAAAAGCAGACTGAACTTGGTTGGTCCAGAGGGTACACTGTGAAACAGTGTTTTAAAAGTGCTCCCTGGTTCTCTGGTACTCAACTGGGCACAGAGAGCTGAGGTGGAGCCAACTTGAGATGTCCATGCTGCAGGTACTGCTGCAAAGCTGGGAAATCACAGCAGACACTCCCCTGTCTCAGCCAGCACTCACTGTGTAGCCTAGGTTCTGCCTACCAAAATGTGAGAGAAAGGAGCACAGAAAAGATTGTATCCAGGGAGATTCAAGTCAGAAAAACAAAAGGGAGCCCAATTCACTTCTCCTTTGAGTCTGGAGTTCACAGGACCAGTTGAAGTTGGTTAGGACTCGGAACGGGTGGGTGTGAGTACACCTAGGGACAAGGCCTGGGAAGGCTGTGTTCCTGGCAGCAGAATGTGTGGAGGATTGGCTCCCCTGCTCCTTGAGCAGAATTCTTGGGGGCTCCTGAGATCCAGGCCCCCAACAGAGAGAAGCACCTACCTGGTCTAGAGGTGTCTTGATCTTACCTTTCTAAGCAGAGACCACCCCTCCCCCCCAAAAATAAACCCCCAGCATTGGGAACTCCTCCCACAGAACTCTTCATCAGCCCCACCCACTCCATCCCACCTTATACTGGTAAGTAGAGAAGTTGAGGGGTTGTGGCTTGGTGGTATAGAATTCACCTAGCATGCATGAGGCACTGGGTTTGATCCTCAGCATCACATAAAAATGAAATGAAGATTTAAAAAAAAAGAACAACCCCAGTCATTGCTCTCTTTCTCTCAATACATAGCCCGAAAAGAAATGGGAAGGACAGTCGAGCACAGGCAGTGAACGTTCATTAAGAATCTTTTTTTTCTTTGTGTGTGTGTGTGTGTGTGTGTGTGTGTGTGTGTGTGTGCTGGTGTTCTTGCTGTGCTGACTGGTTCATGGACATGTATACAAATATATATATATATATATATATTTTTTTTTTTTTTTTCTCATAGCTCTTTTAAAATGTTATTTTTCCTTGCCTTATATCTTTTGAGGGTTAGGGTTTGAGGTTTGTTTATTTTTGTTTTGTTTTCATTTTGTTTCACTTTTTTCTATTTTTTTATTTTAATTTTTTAAATTTTTATTGTTGGTTGTTCAAAACATTACATAGTTCTTGACATATCATATTTCACACTTTGATTCAAGTGAGTTATGACCTCCCATTTTTACCCCGTATACAGATTGCAGAATCACATCCGTTACACATCCACTGATTTACATATTGCCATACTAGTGTCTGTTGTATTCTGCTGCCTTTCCTATCCTCTACTATCCCCCCTCCCCTCCCCTCCCCTCTTGTCTCTCTACCCCATCTATAGTAATTCATTTCTCCCTTGTTTTTTTTCCCTTTCCCCTCACTTCCTCTTGTATGTAATTCTGTATAACCCTGAGGGTCTCCTTCCATTTCCATGCAATTTCCCTTACTTTTTTCTATTTTTGTCTTTTCTTCTGCCACTAATACCCAAATTCTTTTGTTTTCTCTATTTTGCTCCTTTTACTTTGTTTTTCCTATTTTTCTTCCTTCCTTTTAACCATCACCTACTATATATCTTCTGCATTGTCTGTTAACTTTTGAAATTGTAAACTCTTTTCTACCTTCCTATCACATTTTCTTTTCTCTTAATGAACTGTATTTTTATCATCTTTAGAATTAATTAGTTTACATAACTCTGCCCCCACCACTCATGCTATTTCAATTATTACTGCTGTGGATGACACAGTTGACACCTGTAGTTTGCTTCTATGCCAGATCTAGTTCATGGTTACTTATGGTTTTTGCTTTTGGCAATCTCTGACCACAGCATTCCTATTTTTTTTTTTTTGTGGTAATTAACACTATAGATGAAATAGGAGGAAGATACAAACAATAGAAAAGACAAAAACCCAAACTAATTCCATAAGTAGAAATTGCTAGGGATGGGCCTTCAGGTTCCACTCATGTATATTCAAAAACAGAGAGCATCAACATAAAGGCTGTGGATACCATACCTACAGAGGAATCTCAACATAGATCACTCTAGGACACTTTGGTAACTGAAGGCCGTACCCTTAAGAGGCCCACACTTACAGTGGAAGAGAAATACATTCTAATAGATGCATAAAACCCAACACAGGAATACAATAAACATGAATAGACAAGATAACATGACACCTCCTAAAGTTCATAATTTACTGGCAACTGACCCCCCCAAATAAGTGGATGAAATACCAGATAAAGAATTCAAAAGAATGATTATAAAAATTATAGAAATGATTAACAAATTCCAAGAAAACAGAAAAACAACTGAATGAATTAAGGAATTCAGAACAGGACATGAATGAAAAATTTAATAAGAAAATAGAGATGTTGAAAAAGAAATCTTGGAAATGAAACACAATAAATCAAATAGAGGGTTCAATTTAAAGTCTCTCTAATAGAATAGAAAATGCTGAAGACAGAATCTTACAGCTTGAAGACAAAGTGGCCAGCCAAGAACATTCAGACAGGATTAAAGAAAAGAAAATAAGTAACCATGATCAGAATATACAAGAACTCTGAAACATTAAGAGACTAAACAAGAATCATTAAAACTGAGGAGGGTTGTGAGATACAGGCTAATGGATTAGACAATGAGTATTCAGAGAAATGATAACAGAAAAATTTCCAAACCTTCAGAATGAAATGGACATCCAGATACAGGAATTATTCAGAACCCCAAATAGACAAGATCAATAATGAAACTCTCCATGACATATGTCTAACATACAGAATAAAGATAGAATTTTAAAAGCCTCAGAAAACATCAGATCACATTTAGAGATAAGCCAATCAATATCATTGTTTCTCAGCACAAACTCTAAATGCCAGGAGGGCTTGGAATGATCTGCTTCAAGTCCTAAAAGAAAATAACTGTCACAAGATTGCTATATCAAGCAAAGCTATCCTTTAAAATTGAAAAGAAAATAAAAAATCTTCCAAGATAAGTAGAAAGTAAAAGAATTCATGACTACTAAGCCAGCACTATAGAACTTACTTAGAGAAATACTTCACATAGAAGAAATAAAAAACTAAGGTAACTCATACAGGTAAAGATAACAATAGATAGAGAAGAGATAACAATAATAAATATTTATGCCCCAAATGTGGGTATAACAAATTACATAAAAGAGACACTACTCAAACTGGGTGATTTTAGGATACCTCTCTCATCATTAAGATAGGTCATCCAGACACAAAGAGTCAATAAAGAATCTTTGGACCTGAAAAAAAATATTATCAATCAAACGGACTAAAAAGACATGTATAGAATATTTCATCTAACATCAGGTGAATCCACTTTCTTCTCAGCAGCTCATGGAAGCTTCTCCAACAGAGACCATATTATATAGTCCACAAAGCAACTTTTAGCAAACAAAGAAAAGTGATTCCTTGCATCTTATCAGATTATAATGAAGTAAAATTAGAAATCAACACAATAAAATCCTACAGAAACTACACAACCAAATGGAGATGCAACAATACACTTATGCATGATGAGTGGATGATAAAAAAATCAGAGAGAAATTTAAAAATTCTTAAGAACTCAAATGAAAATATTGATACAACATACCAGGACCTCTGGATTACTATGAAGGAAACTCTAAGAGACAAGTTTATAGCTATGAGTGCTTACATAAGAAAATCAGACAAATACCAAAAGACAACTTAATGATGCATCTCGAGGCCCTCAAAAAAGAAGAACAAACCAATTTCAAAATTAGTAGAAGGAAGATTTTTTTAAATAATTAAGAACAGAACTGAAATCAATGAAATGGAGAATAAAAAAATATAAAGGATCAATGAAATGGTTCTTTGAAAAGATACACAAGACTGATAAGTCCTTAGCCAAACTAATCAAAAGAAAAAGAGAGAAGACCCAAATTAATAAAATTAGAGACATAAAAGGAGAAATCACTACAGGCATCACAGAAATCCAGTGGATCCAGTAGGGACCAATCTGAAAACTTAACTCCAATAAACTGGAAAATGTAGAAGAAATAGATACATTTCTAGATAAATATGATCTACCAAAATTCAATCAAGAAGACATACAAAAGCTAAACAGACCAATAATTTGTGATGACATAGAAGCAGTAATAAAAAGTCTTCCAATAAAGAAAAGCCCAAGACCAGATGGATTCTCAACTAAATTTACCAAATAACTTAAAGAAGAATTAATGTAATATTCCTCAAGCTATTCCATGATATAGAAAGGGATGGTCTACCACGCGGCCTGCGCAATGGTTTCATTAATGAGGTTCTAGGCATAAAGTTAGCTAGATGAGATCAAAATAAAACACATAGACTCAGTTACCTTATTTATATTGCTAGGTCCGAGACGGCTCCCCTCTCTGGTTCCCTCCCCTAACCACCCAGCAGGGCAGCAAGGATTACTCAGGGCTAGCAGGAGAGAGAGAGAGTGAACACGCCGGGGAGTAGCCTTTTATTGGGGAACAAGAGATTCAGGGGAGAATTCCATCCAATGAAGGTTGAGGGGGGCTGCACTCCAAGGTCAGGGTCAGTGATTGGGTCACCGGGGTCAGTGGTCAGGCACACCCCGACACGGATGGGCTCTCTCATCAGGAAAGGGTCGGGAAAGCTTTGACACAGCCAAAGCGCCTCAGGCCCTTAACGGGAGTCACCCAATCACATGTCAGAATGGCTTCCCACATATCTCCCCTTTTTTTTCTTAACAATGAGGCAGCGGTTCACTCTCTGGAGTTTCTGGATCCTTGATTGGAAGACTCGCCATCCTATGATTACAACACAAAAGAGAATTAACAGCAAGGAGAATAATCCAATAATGTACCAAGCGGAGTGCTTAAGAATATTTCCAGGGTTGAATCCATTTAACTCCTTCAATATTTGGTTAGCCAAAGAAGAAGGATCTGAAAAATCAGCTATATTATTTTGAATGTCTTGGATATGGTGATGAAGTTCCAGAATATCCAAGCTATTATTACTATTTTGCCAAATACCTAATAAATGGTTTTTAACCTTCTCCCAATCCCAGAGAGAAGCATTGTACTTGGCAGCTGTAACACATACATACTTATAATTAGCATGGCATTTAAGCCTTTCTTTAAATTTTAAGGCTGAAAGTTCATTACCTATGTCTATAACAGTCGCCTCTAAGGCGTTTAATTTAGTCTCAATCCTTTCATCAATATTTACTTGATTACGCAGAGCGTTGGAAGTATTTTGAGCTACATTATTAAGAAATTTTGCATGCTGAATATTCTGAGACAACGTCAGAGACGCAGAGACAGTTGAGGCAATAAAAGAGACCAGCGCTAACACACCAACAATTATGACTCCAATAGCATGCTTAGGTCTTGTTAGCTGGGCATGAATTTGCTGCAAGACTTGTAAACCAGCATCAGCATACCATGGCTCTGAAATATTAGCAGGTAATAAAACGAAAGAGGGCTGATGAAGTATCAGCACTCCTTTTCTTCCATTATACCTAGTAATACAATTGGTTAGGTTGCACTTATTACAAGTAACAATATATCTGTCATCTATCCATTTAACTTTTACATTTCCAATAATTAAAACATAAGGAGATTGGACACAAGCTCTTAAGCCATAGCAAGATCCCTCTTTACAGTTCTTGCCAACAAATTTTGGTAAAGGTTTATCTGTAAAATGTAAATACTCTGAGGCAGCAATTAAACGCCAAATATCTTTTTGAACACCTCCTTCACTATAAGTCAAAATATTACTAACAAATCCTGCAGGTGTCATAGCAGAATTTCTTCGTAATTGTCTCTTATCAATTTTTGGAGACCAGTCTAAAATATACCCACTATCTTTAAACACCTTATGTTGTACAGGAAAGGTATTTACACAATCCATCCATTTAGGAAAGGTGTCTATCTCAATTATAGAACTATTTGGACAGTGGGGTATCGGTGGAGGTTTTGCAGAAACGACTGGCTTGTTATGGGAAAGTCCCATCTTAATTACTGATCTAGTATTAGGTTTTAAGTCCCCATAAATAGAATTATTTGTCAGTCTAGGTCTACTAATCACTGTCTTTTCTTCGAATGATACTTTCAGACAGCCAACATGTTTATCATGTGACCAACACAAAGGTAATTGGGCACTGTAGCCAGAATAATTAAATCTAGTCACATGATTGGGAGTAATATGAGTATCTGTAAATCCTCCCATCATGAATGAGTCATTAGTAAATACTGGAATAGATTCTCCAGTCCACACAGCTGGGTGTACCAGGGGTGGATCTGGGAAATATGTCCAATAAGTGTCTATCTGATTCCCCTTTCCCTGACAGCCCAGTAGGGCAATTACTGTTGCTACCATCATCACTGGGGTCCTGCTCTTTCCTAGGCGTCGAAGTATTCGGGAAGCCTGGATTGTTAGCTTCTTCACATCTTTCCACAAAATCAGCTTTTCGGCTGGTTCAATCTGGTCTTTCTTCATCTTTTTCCGATATCTCCTCCTTCTGGGTAGTGGCTCCTCCGGGTCGATCAACAGTCGCTTGAATCTGGGTTCTATCTCTTCCATGTCTGATAGCACATTCAGGCACCCAAATAGGACAGAAAACACCTTCTGGGAAGATACAAGCATGGCCTTTTCCCCACATTATTACCGGGTCCGGACCCTTCCACTGACCAGTCTGTAAATCTTTTCACAGAACTCTGCCTAAGGGGCCTGTTACTGAGGGAGACATTTGCCTCTCAGCAGCAGTGTGACCTTCTGTGTCACAGTTTAAAAAATTTAAAACAAGGCATGATTAAGGCTATTTTGGGGAGTCACAATCCTATTCCCCCCTTCTAATTTTTGTAATTGAAGCTTAATAGATAAATGAGCTCGTTCCACAATGGCTTGTCCTTGGGGGTTATAAGGAATTTCTGTTTTATGATTAATTTTAAACTCTTGGCAAAATTGTTGAAAAGAAGAGCTTCCATAAGCTGGAGCCTTATCTGTTTTAATCTGTATAGGGCACCCTAAAACGGAAAAAGCTGCTAAGCAATGAGAAATTACATGTTGAGTATTTTCCTTAGTACGTGCTGTGGCAAAAATAAATCTAGAATAAGTGTCCACTATGACGTGCACATAACATTGCTTACCAAATTGAGGAATATGAGTTACATCCACTTGCCATATTTGATTTGGTTTTAATCCATGGGGATTTACCCCTGATGGCAGAGATGGAGTGTGAATAACACACTTAGGGCATTGGCTTACAATCTGACGAGCTTGTTCTCTGGTAATATTAAATTTTTTACGTAAGCTAGAAGCATTTTGATGATGTAAGGAATGGGAAGCTAGTGCACAGTCATACAAAGACATCTGTTGACAAAAAGCTACTAACTTATCAATTTTGTCATTACCTGAAACTAGAGGTCCAGGAAGATTAGTATGGGCACGGATGTGTCCTATGAAACATGGGTACTTTCGCATTAGCACTGTCTTTTGTAAATTATGAAATAATTCAAATAACTCCTGTGATGAAGTAAACCCAATAATTGAAGTTTCAATATTTTTGGTGACTCCAACTGCATATAAGCTGTCAGAATAGATATTAATAGGCTTATTTGAAAAGTAATCTAAGGCACAAATCAGAGCTTGAAGCTCTGCTCTTTGGGCAGAAGTATAAGAAGTTTGTGTGAACACAGCTGAAAAAATCTGTCTTACCTGAGTTGTTACCATCCGTGAACACCGATAAAGCTTCCTCTATTGGATAAGCACGTACAATTTTTGGAAAAATAAGTGACGTTAATGATGCAAATTGTACAATTTTATCACGAGGATAATGGCTATCTATCTGGCCAGGAAAATCTGCAAAGGCTATCTGCCATGAGCTAGAAGTTTGAAAAAGCCAATTAGTTTGTTGAACAGAAAATGGAATAATTATGATATCAAGCTCAGGTCCAATTAATTGTAAAATCCTAGTTCTACCTTTAATTACTAATTGAGCTATAGAATCATGAAAAGGAATTAATGTTTTTTGAGGGGAGTGGGATAAATAAATCCACTCAATAACTCCTAATCTTTGCCATATGGCTCCTGTTGGGGTATGCTCAGTTGGAAATATTAATAAATACACTATTTTTTTAGGATCTATTTTAGTAAGCTGTGTATTTTTAATTGCAATTTTAACTTTTCTTAGAGCTGTTTTGGCCTCCAGGGTTAGCTGACGTGGAGAGGTTGGAGAAGGATTTTCTTGTAATATCTGAAATAAAGGACTTAACTCAGAAGTAGTTAGTTTTAAGGATGACCTCAGCCAATTAATATCTCCTAATAGTTTTTGAAAATCATTAAGAGTATGTAACTCCTTAACTCTTATCTGAAGATTTTGAGGACGGACTGTACGTCCTTGAATTATCTGACCTAGATATTGAAAAGGAGAAATTTTGAATTTTTTGAGGAGCTATACATAAACCCATTGCTGTAAGTGAAGTCTCTAACTGAGTACAAATTTCTGAAAGTACCTCTGGATTAGCATGAGCCAATAATATATCATGCATAAAATGAATAATATATGCATCAGGAAAGCTATTTCTTATGGGATCTATCGCCTGATCAACGTATTTTTGACACAGTGTAGGACTATTACGCATTCCCTGGGGAAGTACCTTTCAGCAATATCTTTTAACAGGTTCTTTAAAATTAATTGCTGGGACAGTGAAAGCAAATCTTTCACAATCTTCAGGATGTAACCTTATAGAGAAAAAACAGTCTTTTAAATCTATTACCATCAAGCTATAATCTAAAGGAATGGCTGTGGGGGAGGGAAGTCCTGGCTGTAATGATCCCATAGGCTGAATTGCATGATTTATCACCCTTAAATCCTGTAGTAATCTCCAATTTCCTGACTTTTTCTTAATAACAAAAATAGGTGTGTTCCAAGGACTAAGCGTTGGTTCAATATGACCAGCCTGAAGTTGTTCCTCAACTAATCTATGAAGTATTTTAAGCTTTTCCCCTGAGATGGGCCACTGAGAAATCCATATGGGCTCCTCTGTGAGCCACGTGACTTTTTCAGCTGTCTTAGGGATCGGGGAAGTACTCAGAGCCCCTAGTAAAAATTTTGGTTTGGAGCATTTACTAATCTTTGTCGTGGAGACTGGCTTGTAAACAGATACTCTTCCTGAAAGGTCTCCTTATCATCTCCAGGAAAATACCTCTGATTAACTTCCTCAACTGACCTTATAGAATTTGGAGTAACTAATAATAATCCCATTTTGGCTAAAATATCTCTTCCCCATAGGTTAGCTGGTAAAGACTCCAACACATAAGGCTTAAATACTCCACTGTTCCCATCGGAATCTTCCCAACGAAGATAGTTGGCACTTTGAGCAGGCTGTGAAACCTGTCCTATTCCCTCTAGGTTAGCTGGTGCTACATGCAAAGGCCAGTTCCTAGGCCAAAATTTACTGGACAATACCGAGATATCAGCCCCTGTGTCTATTATTCCTAGGAAATTTTTATTATTAATTCTAAGTTTTAATAAAGGGCGTTCTTGCCATACTGTGACCAGTATACCCTGTCCGGTGGTTCAGAAACTGAATCTACCGGCAGGTGCCTTTCTGAGACATAAGGCAATAATATTAATTGAGCAAAAGTATCCTTTGGGGTGAGCCTTAGGGCATAATTGGATTTTACAGTAACATATAACTGTCCTTTAAATTTTGAATCTATCACACCAGGTATTACCTCAATGGCTCCCTTTAAATTATTACGTCCCAAAATTAAGCCTACAGTATTATCAGGAAGCGGCCCAAAAATCCCAGTAGGGATTTGTTCCGGCCCCGTTTCAGGATTTAGCTCAACTGTCTTTGAAGGTCCTAAGAAAACTGTCTGCGATCTCTGTCCCGGTAAAAATCGCTGGCTGTCCTGGTCGGCGCCAGTGATGTCACACTGTGCGACCTTCCCTGAAATTCCCCGTATTGTTGCTTGGCTCCCGCTAGGAGGAAATGATGGCGGCAAGAAGGCGGGCTGATCCGCGCCATCTGAATCCTCCGCATGGGGCTGCGAGTTTAAGTTCACATTTCTAACCTTTGGCTTGGCCCCTAGTGCCTTTGTTTTTAAAGGGCTTAAGGGAAAGGGAATTAACTTAGCCTCAGGCTGATTTTCCATTTGAATAGACTTAACAGCTCGTTGAATGCCTTTTAAAAGGTCCTCAGGGGGCCACGAACTCTGGCCCATATATTCAAAAAGACAAACTTTTAGAGCGATCCAAGTTTTCTGAATATTTTCTATGCCTCCAGGTAGTTCATTAGAAAGACAGATTCTCTGTAACTTTCTTCCTAATTTCTCCCAAGTAAGTAAATTTGGAGATTCTTGTTGACAAAACCAAGGACAATATTCACCTACAATCTTTAAGAATTGTAATAACTGAGTTTTCTTTATCTGTTTTCCTTTCTGATTAATTATACTGTCTAAAATAGTCAGATACATTTCCTTATCTGTAGAAGTTGAATTTCCCATTTAAGTAATTTAACATCTCTTTCCTTCAATATCTCCAGGTACTTTTGTGACCCAATTGTCACCTCTTCCTTTATCTTTATTTTTTCCTTATCTTTATAGCGCGCTCCCACTCAATCTAACTAATCTAGAATGCCCCCCTCGTGGGCGCCAATTCTACCACGCGGCCTGCGCAATGGTTTCATTAATGAGGTTCTAGGCATAAAGTTAGCTAGATGAGATCGAAATAAAACATACAGACTCAGTTACCTTATTTATATTGCTAGGTCCGAGACGGCTCCCCTCTCTGGTTCCCTCCCCTAACCGCCCAGCAGGGCAGCAAGGATTACTCAGGGCTAGCAGGAGAGAGAGAGAGTGAACACGCCGGGGAGTAGCCTTTTATTGGGGAACAAGAGATTCAGGGGAGAATTCCATCCAATGAAGGTTGAGGGGGGCTGCACTCCAAGGTCAGGGTCAGTGATTGGGTCCCCGGGGTCAGTGGTCAGGCACACCCCCACACAGATGGGCTCTCTCATCAAGAAAGGGTCGGGAAAGCTTTGACACAGCCAAAGCGCCTCAGGCCCTTAACAGGAGTCACCCAATCATGTGTCAGAATGGCTTCCCACAGGATGGAACACATCCATGTTCATTTTTTGAAGTCAGTATCAAACACCAAAACCACAGAAGAACACAGCAAGGAAAGACAACTCTACTCCAATATCCCTGATGAACTCAAATGCAAAAATTCTTTTCTTTAAACCAATGTATAAACTTTACCTGATCTTGAACAAATATAGAGACCGCAATTGGGGAAATTTGATCACTGACTAATTTTTTCAATGTATTAAGAACATTGATGATTTATATATTGATGCTTAGGATTGAACTTAGGGCCTTGGGTATACACATGTGTTCTATCACTGACTTATCAGATATGAAAATTCTTAATTAAATGTTAGCAGTATACAAATTCAAAATACCAATGATATTCTTCAAAGAAATACAAAAAAAAAAAAAAAAGTCCTAAAATTCATTTGGAAGAATAAGAGCCCAGAATAGCCTAAGCAATTCTAAGCCAAACCCATCCCCTTCCAAAATGCTGGAAGCATCAAAAAACCTGACTTCAAATTATACTACAGAACTATAGTATTAAAAACTGCATAGTATTAGCATAAAAACAAGACACATAGACCAGTGTACAGAAGATAGAAACACAAACTCACAAATATATAGTCATCTGATCCTTGAAAGAGGTGCCAAAAACATACATTGGAGAAAAATACAGCCTTTTTAACAAATGGTGCTGGCAAAACTGGTTATCCATATGTAGAAAAATGACACTAGACCCTTGTCTCTCACAAAAATCAACTCAAAACGGATCAAAGACCTAGGAAACAGATCAGAAAATATGCAATTCCTAGAAAAAATGTAGATCCAACCCTCCAACATATAAGCATAGGCAGTGACTTTCTCAATGGGACCTCTAAAGTTCAGGACATATTGCCAACAATTCATAAATGGGATAGTATAAAGTAAAAAGCTTCCACACAGCAAAGAAAACAATTAGGAATATGAAAAGAAAACTTACCGAATGGGAGAAAACCTTTGCTAACTACTAGTCTGACAGAGGATTTTACCCAGAATATAAAAAGAACTAAAAAACAAACACACACCAAACCCCCAAATTTCCCAATTAAAAAATGGGCATGTGAATTAAACGGACACTGCTCAAAGAAGAAATACAAACAGCTAAAAAGAAATATGAAAAAATGTTCAAATCCTTTCTAGCATTTATTATTGTTTGTATTCTTGATGGCTTCCATTCTAATTGGAGTTACATGAAATCTCAGTATAGTTTTGATTCATATTTCCATAATTACTAATGATGTTGGACATTTTTACACTGTTGTTGGGATTGTAAATCAGTACAACAAATATGGAAATAAACAGGACCCTCAAAAGACTAAGCATGGAACTACCATATAATGTGTCTATACCACTCCTCAGTATTTATTCTAAAGTATTAAAGTTATCATACTATAGTGATACATGCATGTTTCTGACAGCACAACAGCTAAATTATGGATCATTCTACATGTCCATCAACAGATGAATGAATAAAGAAAATGTGGCATTTACATACAATTGAGTTCTATTCAAGCCATAAAGAAAAATGAAATTATGTCATTTGCAAGAAAATGGATGGAACTTGAAGCAAAATAAGCCAAACTCAGAAGGTCAAGGGTCATACGTTTTCTCTCATATATGGAAGCTAGAGAGGAAAACAAAGGTCAGGGAGCAGAGATCTCATGAAATCAAAGGGAGATCAGTAAAGGACCAGGAGTTGGGAAGCGGGGAGGGAGAGGAGAACTACTGGGGAGTGATATTGGCCAAATAATACTGTACTATTATATGCATGTATGAATATGTAAAAACAAATCCCATCACTATGTATAACCATAATGTACCAATAAAATAATGTGGAAAGAGAAAAAAATGCTTGGGACTAAAAGTATTATAAATTTTGGGTTATATTTAAATTTTAGAAAATTCACATAGATGTAATAAGATATCTTGGGTATTGGGTCCAAATTAAAAAATAAATTTTTTTTTCATATACACCTTATACACGGATGGAAGGTAATTTTATACTATATATGCACACACACGTGCATGTATAACACACACACACACACACACACTCTCTCTCTCTTTTTTAAATAGTGCTGGGGATTGAACCCAGGACCTGTAACATGTTAGGCAAGTGATTCTACCACTGAGTTACACCCCTGGCCCCTACATGGTATTTTTAGTGCACCTGCGTTTTGACTACAAGCTTTAGCAGGAGGTCAAGTGTGGAATTTTCAATATATGTCATATCAACCCTCAAAGTTTTACATTTTGGAATGTTTCATATTTTCATATTAGAGATGTTCAACCTGTTGTGAGAAATGAAGAGGAAAATCTCTTTTTAAAAAATTAAGACTTCCAGCTGGGCACAGTGGCACACACCTTTAGTCCCAGTGACAAGGCCAAGGCAGGAAGATTATAAATTCAAGGCCAGCCTCAGCAATTTAGGGAGGTTCTAAAGGGTTATGAAAAATTAATATTCCTATAAAACAGCCCTGGGGGCAAAATGGAATGACAGTGTGGCTTGGAAGGAGGGAGGGAAATTAGCCAAACATTAAACCTCGCCCAGTAAATCCTTTCCCACTAACAATCTTCACTCCCCAGGGAAAATGCAAACTATCATCCCTTCCTGGGTTCATCTTCAGCATCCCCACCAAAAGCAAACATTCATCCCTTCCCAATCACAATGGGTCCTGTAGGGAAGAGGCAGATATTGAAACACGGCCCTGGACTTTTACCTTTTCCCATTGCAGATGAGTCCTGGAAGGAAAAAAGCAAATAGAAAATAAGCAGTGAAAAAAATTCTGAGCTTTTCCCAGTGACGATGAGTTCTGGACTTCTTACAACTTCTTTCCTAACTATCCAAACCAACATGTCTGAAGTTGCTAATGATTAAACCACTCTCATTGTAAACTATAAAACTCAGATTCCTTCTGTAACTGGCAGGCCATTTTCGTACCCAGAAAATGAGCCCCTTTTAGTACATGATTGACTCTGCTGTGGAATAAAGGGAAGCTGCTGATCTGTTTGAGGTTTTCCATCCTGGCTATTTGTATTTTCATAATGGTGCCGAAACTGTGTTGGTTATTTTTGCTTACAGATCCTATCTCAAAATAAAAAATAAAAGATACGGGATGCAGTTCAGTGGTAAAGAACCCCTGGGCTCAAAAATCCGTACCAAAGGGGGAAAAAAATTCTGATAAGGCTTCCAGTTTCCAAACTGGCATTTATAGGAGTGAGAGTCCTCACTCCATCGTAACAGTAAATAAAAATCTAAACAAATGAAAATCAACAACTCTAGAACAGGTCCAGCAGCCTGCTGAGGGGCAGGCCCGCCCCCTCCCCCAGTGCCTGCAAGGTAAGCGGAACTGTGACCACCGGCAGATCAGGCCCAGCGGCCTGCTGAGGGGCGGAGCCGCCCCCTCCCCCCGTACCTGCAAGGTAGGCGGACCAGCGACCCACCAGCAGGTCAGGCCCAGCAACCTGCGGAGTGACAGAGCTGCCCCACGCGCCTGCAGGGTAGGCGGACCTGCGACCCACCAGCAGAACAGGTCCAGGGGCCTGCTGAGGGGCAGGCCCACCCCTCCCCCAGTGCCTGCAAGGTAGGCGGAGCTGTGACCACCGGCAGATCAGGCCCAACGGCCTGCTGAGGGGCGGAGCCGCCCCCTCCCCCCGCACCTGCAAGGTAGGCGGACCTGCGACCCACCAGCAGGTCAGGCCCAGCAACCTGCGGAGTGACGGAGCTGCCCCACGCGCCTGCAGGGTAGGCGGACCTGCGACCAACCGGCAGAGCACTCCTAGCGGTCCGCCAGCGTGGTAGACAGATCACCCCAAATGGAGGAGGATCACAGCCATTACCTGCCCTGCAAGGGAGATTTTTCAACTATACAAGAGCAATATAAATAAATAGAGGGAAAATTTCAAAAACACAACAGTTTCACCAAGCAGAAAGGAACGCGAGCAGTATGAAAAGACAAGGAAAGAAAGGACCACAAGCAATGCAGGTCAACTCTAGAAGAGGTAATAGCTGCAACAGATGGAATGTCAGATATAGAATTCAGGATATACATGCTTCAGATGATCTGGAGTCTCAAGGAAGACATGAGACAGCAAAATCAGACAATGAAAGATCGCTTTGACAATGAATTACATAAACAAATCCAAGAAGCAAAAGATCAATTACACAGGGAGATAGAGGTAATAAAAAACAAACAAATAGAAATCCTAGAAATGCAGGAAGCAATAAATCAACTTAAAAACTCAATTGAGAATACTACCAGCAGAGTAGATCACTTAGAAGATAGAACATCAGACAATGAAGACAAAGTATTTCAACTTGAAAAGAACATAGACAGCTCAGCAAGACTGCTAAGAAACCATGAGCAGAACATCCAAGAAATATGGGATAACATTAAAAGACCAAACTTAAGAGTCATTGGGATACAGGAAGGCACAGAGCTCCAAACCAAAGGAATAAACAATCTATTCAATGAAATAATACGAGAAAACTTCCCAGACTTGAAGAATGAGACAGAATCCCAAATCCTAGAAGCCTACAGGACGCCGAATGTGCAAAATCATAAGAGATCCACACCTAGACACATTATAATGAAGATGCCCAACATACAGAATAAGGAGAGAATTTTAAAAGCTACAAGAGAAAGGAAGCAGATCACATTTAGGGGTAAACCAATCAGGATAACAGCTGATCTCTCAACACAGACTCTGAAAGCTAGAAGATCCTGGAATAACATATTTCAAACACTGAAAGAAAATGGGTTCCGGGCTGGGGATGTGGCTCAAGCGGTAGCGCGCTCGCCTCGCATGCGTGCGGCCCGGGTTCAATCCTCAGCACCACATACCAACAAAGATGTTGTGTCCGCCGAGAACTAAAAAATAAATATTAAAAATTCTCTCTCTCTCTCTCTCTCTCTCTCTCTCTCTCTCTCTCTCTCTCTCTCTCCTCTCTCACTCTCTCTTTAAAAAAAAAAAAAAGAAAATGGGTTCCAACCAAGAATCGTGTATCCGGCGAAATTAAGCTTCAGGATGGAAGATGAAATTAAAACCTTCCACGATAAACAAAAGTTAAAAGAATTCGCAGCTAGAAAACCATCTCTTCAAAAAAATCCTTGGCAAAACATTACAGGAAGAGGAAATGGAAAATAACATTGAAAACCAACAGTGGGAGGAAGGACAGTAAAGGGGGGAAAGCAATCAAAGAGGAAAACAAATCAGGTTTAGTAACATTAATAAACAAATATGGCTGGAAGAACAAACCATATCTCAATAATAACCCTAAATGTTAATGGCTTAAACTCACCAATTAAGAGACACAGGCTAGTTGAATGGATCACAAAACAAGACCCAACAATATGCTGCCTACAGAAGACGCATTTGATAGGAAAAGATATACATAGACTGAAGGTGAAAGGTTGGGAAAAATCATACCACTCATATGGACTGCGGAAACAAGCAGGAGTGTCCATACTCATATCTAATAAAATAGATTTCAAGCCAAGGTTAATCAAAAGGGATAAAGAGGGACACTACATACTGCTCAAGGGAACCATACACCAACAAGACATAACAATCATAAATATATATGCCCCAAACAATGGTGCAGCTATGTTCATCAAGCAAACTCTTCTCAAGTTCAAGAGTCTAATAGACCACCATACAATAATCATGGGAGACTTCAACACACCTCTCTCACCACTGGACAGATCTTCCAAACAAAAGTTGAATAAGGAAACTATAGAACTCAATAACACAAGTAACAACCTAGACTTAATTGACATATATAGAATATACCACCCAACATCAAGCAGTCACACTTTTTTTCTCAGCAGCACATGGATCCTTCTCAAAAATAGATCATATATTATGTCACAGGGCAACTCTTAGACAATATAAAGGAGTAGAGATAATACCATGCATCTTATCTGATCATAATGGAATGAAACTGAAAATCAACGATAAAAGAAGGAAGGAAAAATCATGCATCACTTGGAGAATGAACAATAGGTTACTGAATGATCAATGGGTTTTAGAAGACATCAAGGAGGAAATTAAAAAATTCTTAGAGTTAAATGAAAACACAGACACAACATATCGGAACCTATGGGACACATTGAAAGCAGTTCTAAGAGGAAAATTCATTGCTTGGAGTTCATTCCTTAAAAAAAGAAAAAACCAACAAATAAATGATCTCATACTTCATCTCAAAATCCTAGAAAAAGAAGAGCAAAACAACAGCAAAAGAAGTAGAAGGCAAGAAATAATTAAAATCAGAGCTGAAATTAATGAAATCGAAACAAAAGAAACAACTGAAAAAATTGACAAAACTAAAAGTTGGTTCTTTGAAAAAATAAATAAAATCGACAGACCCTTAGCCATGCTAACGAAGAGAAGAAGAGAGAGAAATCAAATTACTAGCATACGGGATGAAAAAGGCAATATCACAACAGACACTTCAGAAATACAGAAGATAATCAGAAATTATTTTGAATCCTTATACTCCAATAAAATAGAAGATAGTGAAGGCATAGATAAATTTCTTAAGTCATATAATCTGCCCAGATTGAGTCAGGAGGATATAGACAACCTAAACAGACCAATATCAATTGAGGAAATAGAAGAAACCATCAAAAGTTTACCATCTAAGAAAAGCCCAGGACCGGATGGGTATACAGCAGAGTTTTACAAAACCTTTAAAGAGGAACTAATACCAATACTTTGCAAGCTATTTCAGGAAATAGAAAAAGAGGGAGAACTTCCAAACTCATTCTACGAGGCCAACATCACCCTGATTCCGAAACTAGACAAAGACACTTGAAAGAAAGAAAACTACAGACCAATATCTCTAATGAACCTAGATGCAAAAGTCCTCAATAAAATTCTGGCGAATTGGATACAAAAACATATCAAAAAAATTGTGCACCATGATCAAGTAGGATTCATCCCTGGTATGCAAGGCTGGTTCAATATACGGAAATCAATAAATGTTATTCACCACATCAATAGACTTAAAAATAAGAACCATATGATCATCTCGATAGATGCAGAAAAAGCATTCGACAAAGTACAGCATCCCTTTATGTTCAAAACTCTAGGAAAATTAGGGATAACAGGATCATACCTCAACATTGTAAAAGCAATCTATGATAAGCCACAGGCCAGCATCATTCTGAATGGAGAAAAATTGAAGGCATTCCCTCTAAGATCTGGAACATGACAGGGATGCCCTCTCTCACCACTTCTGTTCAACATAGTTCTCGAAACACTGGCCAGAGCAATTAGACAGATGAAAGAAATTAAAGGCATAAAAATAGGAAAAGAAGAACTTAAATTATCACTATTTGCAGATGACATGATTCTATACCTAGCAGACCCAAAAGGGTCTACAAAGAAACTATTAGAGCTAATAAATGAATTCAGCAAAGTGGCAGGATATAAAATCAACACGCATAAATCAAAGGCATTTCTGTATATCAGCGACAAATCCTCTGAAATGGAAATGAGGACAACCACTCCATTCACAATATCCTCAAAAATAATAAAATATTTGGGAATCAACCTAACAAAAGAGGTGAAAGACTTATACAATGAAAACTACAGAACCCTAAAGAGAGAAATTGAAGAAGATCTTAGAAGATGGAAAAATATACCCTGTTCATGGATAGGCAGAACTAACATCATCAAAATGGCGATATTACCAAAAGTTCTCTATAGGTTTAATGCAATGCCAATCAAAATCCCAACGGCATTTCTTGTAGAAACAGAGCAAGCAATCATGAAATTCATATGGAAGAATAAAAGACCCAGAATAGCAAAAACAATGCTAAGCAGGAAGTGTGAATCAGGTGGTATAGCGATACCAGACTTCAAACTATACTACAGAGCAATAGTAACAAAAACAGCATGGTACTGGTACCAAAACAGGCGGGTGGACCAATGGTACAGAATAGAGGACACAGTAACCAACCCACAAAACTACAACTTTCTTATATTTGATAAAGGGGCTAAAAGCATGAAATGGAGGAAGGATACCATCTTCAACAAATGGTGCTGGGAAAACTGGAAATCCATATGCAACAAAATGAAACTGAATCCCTTTCTCTCGCCATGCACAAAAGTTAACTCAAAATGGATCAAGGAGCTTGATATCAAATCAGAGACACGGCATCTGATAGAAGAAAAAGTTGGCTACGACCTATATACTGTGGGGTCGGGCTGCAAATTCCTTAATAGGACACCCATAGCACAAGAGTTAACATCTAGAATCAACAAATGGGACTTACTCAAACTAAAAAGTTTTTTCTCAGCAAAAGAAACAATAAGAGAGGTAAATAGGGAGCCTACATCATGGGAACAAATCTTTACTCCTTACACTTCAGATAGAGCCCTAATATCCAGAGTATATAAAGAACTTAAAAAATTAGACAATAAGATAACAAATAACCCAATCAACAAATGGGCCAAGGACCTGAACAGACACTTCTCAGAGGAGGACATACAATCAATCAACAAGTACATGGAAAAATGCTCACCATCTCTAGCAGTCAAAGAAATGCAAATGAAAACCACCCTAAGATACCATCTCACTCCAGTAAGATTGGCAGCCATTATGAAGTCCAACAACAACAAGTGCTGGTGAGGATGTGGGGAAAAGGGTACACTTGTACATTGTTGGTGGGACTGCAAATTGTTGCAGCCAATTTGGAAACCAGTATGGAGATTTCTTGGAAAGCTGGGAATGGAACCACCATTTGACCCAGCTATTCCCCTTCTCAGTCTATTCCCTAAAGACCTAAAAAGAGCATGCTACAGGGACACTGCTACATCGATGTTCATAGCAGCACAATTCACAATAGCAAGACTGTGGAACCAACCTAGATGCCCTTCAATAGACGAATGGATAAAAAAAATGTGGCATTTATACACAATGGAGTATTACTCTGCATTAAAAAATGACAAAATCATAGAATTTGGAGGGAAATGGATGGCATTAGAGCAGATTATGCTAAGTGAAGCTAGCCAAGCCCTAAAAAACAAATGCCCAATGTCTTCTTTGATATAAGGAGAGTAACTAAGAACAGCCTAGGGAAGAAGAGCATGAGAAGAAGAGCAACATTAAACAAGGATGAGAGGTGGGAGGGAAAGGGAGAGAGAAGGGAAATTGCATGGAAATGGAAGGAGACCCTCAGGGTTATACAAAATTACATACAAGAGGAAGTGAGGGGAAAGGGAAAAATAATACAAGGGGGAGGAATGAATTACAGTAGAGGGGGTAGAGAGAGAAGAGGGGAGGGGAGGGGAGGGGGGATAGTAGAGGATAGGAAAGGCAGCAGAATACAACAGACATGAGTATGTCAATATGTAAATCAATGGAAGCGTAACTGATGCGATTCTGCAATCTGTATACGGAGTAAAAATGGGAGTTCATAACCCACTTGAATCAAAGTGTGAAATATGATATATCAAGAACTATGTAATGTTTTGAACAACCAACAATAAAAAAATAAATAAATAAATAAAAGAAAATCAACAACTCTTCTTAGATTTGTAAGAGTTACTCTGGATACCATTTGACCCAGCTATCCCACTCCTTAGTCTATACCCAAAGGACTTAAAAACAGCATATTATAGTGAGGCAGACACTCAATGTTTATAGCAGCTCAATTCACAATTGCTAAACTCTGGAAGCAACTTCAGTAGATGAATGGATAAAGAAACTGTGGTACATATATACAATGGAATATTATTCAGCATTAAAAGAGAATAAAATGGGGCTGGGGATATGGCTCAAGCGGTAGCGCGCTCGCCTGGCATGCGTGCAGCCCGGGTTCGATCCTCAGCACCACATACAAATAAAGATGTTGGGTCCGCTGAAAACTGAAAAATAAATATTGAAATTCTCTCTCTCTCTCTCTCTCTCTCTCTCTCTCTCTCTCTCTCTCCTTCTCTCTCTCAAAAAAAAAGAGAATAAAATTATGGCATTTGCAGGTAAATGGATGGAGCTGGAGGACATCATGCTAAGCTAAGTAAGCTAATCCCCAAAAATCAAAGGCTGAATGTTCTCTCTGGTAAGTGGATACTGATACATAATGGGGGGCTAGGATATGGGATGAGTGGAGGAACTTTGGATGGGACAAGGGGGGGAAGGGGGTAAGGGGGTAGGAAAGATGGTGGAATGAGACAGACATCATTACCCTAGGTACATGTATGATTGCACAAATGGTGTGACTCTACTTCATGTACAACCAGAGAAGCGAAAAATTCTGCTCCTTTTGTGTACAATGAATTGAAGAGCTTTCTACTATCATGTATAACTGATTTGAACTAATTAAAAATTTTTTTTAATTTAAAAAAAAAGTTATTCTGGAGATCTGAGGAGTATCAAAACTTAAATGCTTCAGCAACTCAACAAGACCCTGTCTCAAAAAATAAAAAAGGGGTAGGGATATGGCTCATTGGTAGAGTTCCCCTGTGTTTGATCCCCAGCACCCCCTGCCACACACTCACACAAAACTGAGAACTGAGGTTGCAAGACAAACCACTGTCCCCCAAATTGAGGAGAGAGGTAGATACAGAGAATCACAGCACGGGAGAACAGAACCATGAGCAGAAACCTGCAAAGAACTGATACCAGAGTGGAAACACCTGACTATAACTGAAAAAGTTCTGGAGCCTCAGTGTAAACAACTCTTTTGAGATTTAAAAACTCAACAGGCCCAGTCTTGGAGGTCATACCCACATTTTTGTGAGTTTTACCTGTTGGAGCTTTACCAGATTCTCACAGTAAACATCAGAGAAAAACTATCCAGCTTAAGGTAAGAGAAAAGTCACATTGTGGAATACCTCAGGGAATTCTGGGTTTTGTTTGTTTGCAGTCCTGGGGGTTGAACCTGGGGCCCATGCCTGTTAGGCAACACTTTACCTCTGAGCTATATCACTAGTAAGAATTCTGTCTATAACAAGTTCTGCTTAATACCCTGTAAAAGTCAAGGCTAAAGGGAAAAGTTAAGGTAGCTGGAGAACTGTTGTTTCTTACCTTTTTGAGGACACTGTACATCATATTCTATCTTGTTAATGACTAGCTTAAAATCTTTCATTAGCAAAACATCCATCAAAGTTGAGGCTGGAATCTCATTGCCATCTGAAAGGGAAGACATAACGCAAAAATAAGTTTTTGTTTTAGAACAACACACAAAAAACAACTCACTCAGGTTTTTACAATATAGTAGTGGACGTCTGCCTTTTGGATGATGCCCCTAAACTCACACTACTGTCACTGAGGGAACTTCTCCTTTGCTTCAGCTCTCATTTCATAGAACCAAAAGAAACAGGCAGGTGCTCTTCTCCCACTGTACCAGCTGGATTGGAGCCCAGGTTAATGTCCTTGGTTGAAACTGTCTCAGCAAATTCATGCAAAGATTCAGGGGAGGTTGGAACTCTCAGCAGGACTGGGGAGGTAGAAGAGGCAATATCTAATGGGTGTGTAGGGATTCAGCTTGATCTCCCTGTGGCCACCTTGAGGTACAGCCTCCAGTTTGCTCCTGGGCAATCTTGGTCTGTTTTCCCCACATGTTTCCCACATGCTATAAATAGACAAAACCACTGGGTGTGGTGGCTCTTGACTCTATTCCCTGCTACCTGGGAAGCTGAGACAGGAGAATGGCAAATTTGAGGCTAGCCTTAGCAGTTTAGCAAGACAGCATCTCAAAATGAAAACTAAAAAGGGCTGGGGATGTGACCCAGAGCACTCCTAGGGTTGGAGGAGCTGTTAACAGCAGCAGGTGAAACCAATGAAAGATTTTCATATTCTTGAACATATACTAAAACCTTGATTTAAATCCTATTACAGGTGATCACCTACAGCTACCACATATTATCCTACTCCCTTTTCTACAGTCAATGTTGGTTCAACTTAAACAACTTAAACTTCCTCTCCAAATTTTTATTATAAAAGTATTCTTAGTTCTAGGCTCAGCAGACAATTTTCCAACCACTCTCTTAGCTTTACTGCTGGTACTTACAGAAATCTGTCCTAGGATCTGGTCCTTTTTTCTGGCAAACATCTGCATCAACTTAATAAACACTTTTATTTTAGAAATCTCTTGGTCTCAAAAGTTTTTAGTTTAGCACTAGCGACATTTCAGAAAAAAATATCTTGGAAATTTTTAACCTCATGTGCTTTTGCACAGCTTCTCATATAGCCAATCTTTATTTTATTTTATTTTTTAACTAAGCTTTAGTGCAACTCAGGCGTTAAGAAAGCAAATTCATTGAGCAATAAGCAGAAAACTGGTGCTGGGTAGAGACTTCTCTTTCTAGCATTTTTTTCCTACAGAAAAGTCCACATATACTACATTACATATAATAAAGTCCAGGAAAATGCTGGATGGATATTTTATCCTGGCCAGATGTTGGCTTGGCTGCATTCAACCACAACTATTTCAGCAACGTTAATATGTGTACCAGCACAAACGCTGCTAGTAAAATCAGGACGAACCTGATTGCCTGCTTCCTATCTGACTCTCTGTGGTTCTTTTGTTCTATAAGGCAGCATGTCAAGTCTACACCTGGGTCTGTTTCTAGAATTTGGCTGTTTGGGTTCCTGTTCATCAGTTGGAGTGAGATCATTTTCCTAAGAATTGCCAAATAACGCAGCCCACATAATGGGCAAAACTGTGACAGGCTCAGAACACTCTTTTCAAGCCCAAATTAAACACAAGCAAATTCCACCCACAGAGTCTCTTAAAAAAAAAAAAGTAACACGCTAATTGTTTTATCTGACTTTCCAAGTGTCATTTAAAAATTTATATCTAAATTTTACATTTAAACCAGTTTCTGAAAATATTACTATAAAAAGAAATCAACTGAATATGGTTTCTCAGATGAGTTACTACATTATCCTTTATGCAAACGTAAGACAGCACAAGATTGACAAGAAACGTTTTCAAGAAGCTAATGACAGTATTGAATTTTTCATATATTCTTGGGCACTATCCACTTAAATCTCCAATAATGTGTTTTCTCTAGATCCAAAGAGCCCCCTTTTCCTCAATCTCTTAGAGAAAAGTCTTAAAGTCTCTGCTTTCAAAGGTATTCAAATTAATTTCTGGAACAAATCAGGGTAAACATGGTTCATTATTTTTACCTCTCATTTCATTCATTTAACAAATACTTATCAAGTACCTATCACCAGGTAAGCGCTGCTCAGAGCCAACACCATCTGAGTTTTAGGTGTGCATCTGCCTGTCCCTGGAAGCTCAGGAAGGCAAGCCTACCCTGCAGGGAAAGCACGGGGACACCAGGGCTGGGGCTGGGCGGTTGGGGGAGTGGGTCTGTCTATACAGGAATGAAGTACTGAGAAGTTCACTGTGGCCTCAAGGCTTAAAAACTTACTTTCTGATCCATGTTCTAGCAGGCAGAAAGCTCCCCATCCACTTAAATCTAAAGTCCTTACAACAATTGACAAGCCTTTCCCAACCCTTCTCCTTCCACCCAGCTCCCTCCTTAGAGCCATGGAGGAGTCTCCCCTTCAGAACTCTCCACTCATCTGCAAGGGTCCTCATCTGCCAGTCTTCACTCAGATATGACCTTGTGAGAGCCCCACTCTCCTGCACTCCCACCCCCTACTTTTCTCTCTCCATTACAATTATTTAGTATAATATATAGTTTATTTATTTATGTTATTTCTTTCTTCTCCTAAAATGCAAGCTCCAAAGGGCAGGAGTTTTTAATTCTCTTGTTTTCTATCTCTAGCATCCAGAACAGTGCCTGGCCAACAAATATTTGTTGAATGAATAAATTCTTTAATCTCTATTTTTCTAACTTCTGTATCTATCCCTTAATTGGTTTTAAACTTAGATAAGAAAAATGTTCATTTTCTTTTAAAAACTGCAACAGTAATTTAATTTTTAAATAAGTTTACACTAAGCATTTAATATTATAATAAAATAGCCGCAAGCTAGGAGCAGTGGTGCATGCCTATTATCCCAGTTGCTTGTGAGGCTGAGGCAGGAGGGTGTTGAGTTCAAAGCCAGCCTCAGAAAAAGCAAGGCTTGGGGCTGGGGATGTGGCTCAAGCAGTGGCGCGCTTGCCTGCATGCGTGCAGCCCGGGTTCAATCCTCAGCACCACATACAAACAAAGATGTTGTGTCCGCCTAAAACTAAAAAATAAATATTAAAAAATTCTCTCTCTCTCTCTCTCACTCTCTCTTTAAAAAAAGAAAAAGAAAAAGCAAGGCTCTAAGCAACTCAGTGAGACCCTGTCTCTAAACAAAACACAAAATAGGGCTGGGGATGTGTCTTAGTAGTTGAGTGCCCCTGAATTCAAGCTCTGGTAAGCCACCCCAAAATAAATAAATAAAATAAAATAGCTGCAGATTAATCAACTCATCTATATCTGTACCTCTCAAAGTTGGACTGGGGCAAATTATTCTTTATTTTAGGCAGCTGGTCTAAGACCATTTCAAACCATGAGAACATAACAGACACAGCCAAAACTTAAAAAGTCTAAATAACAAATCACTTCTCCTAGTATTAAAATATATATGTATAGTTTTTCCCTCAGAATGAATTTTATCAAAAAAAATACTACAGGGCTGTGGCTTTGGCTCAGTGGTAGAGTACTCACTTCGAATATGTGAAGTACCGGGTTAGATCCTCAGCACCACATAAAGATAAATAAATAAAATAAAAGTATTCTTTCCATCTACAACAACAACAACAAACTAGGCTGAACTGGGATGTGGTAGTGCACGCCTGTAATCCCAGCAACCTGGAGGCTGAGATATGAGGATCACAAGCAGGTGAATCACAAGTTCAAGGCTAGCTAACAACTTAGGGAGACCTTGTCTCAAAAAAAAAAAAAGGGCTAAGGATGTAGGGAAGTGTTAAAGCATCTCTGGGTTCAATTCTCAGTTCCTAAAAACAATAAAACCCCCAAACAAAACAAATACTAGGCTATAATTGCTTTATAAAAAAGATAAATATGCTATTTGTGTATTTTTTATTCATAAGCTATTTTCTTTTTTTAAAGAGAGAGAGAGATAGAGAGAATTTTAATATTTATTTTTTAGTTTTCGGCGGACACAACATCTTTGTTTGTATGTGGTGCTGAGGATCAAACCCAGGTCGCACGCATGCCAGACGAGCGCGCTACCGCTTGAGCCACATCCCCAGCCCATTCACTAGCTATTTTAATCACTGAAGCTATATTTCATCCTAATTGTTCAAATTTTACTGAAAATTTAAAATACTGGAATTTTTTCAAGAGAAAAAAAATTCAGGTTAAGTTTATGAAGTAACTAAATTTACATGAAACTTATTCCATGTTTTTTTTTTTTACATTCACTGAAGTTACATTTTAAAATAGTAAGGATATGTAACAATAAAGGGCTCAGTAAAGGCTAACCACCTATTATATAATGAATTAAATTATGGAATTCTGTCTAGAAAAGTAAAGAACCAAAACAAAGTCTTAGAAGAATAGAGAGAAGCCTTTGGATAAAGTTGCAAAACAAACATGTATCTACCTGCTGTAAAGACAGCTGCAGTTTTGACACCTTTGTCTTCATTTTGTATGTCCTGAAGGAACGAACCAACTGTTGACAACATCGGCCTGACTACAAATTGACAGCGCTCTCTTCTGGATGGCAAAGTCAGTGTTATCAAGGGAAGACCGTGTCTATAATGAACTGTAATTTCTGTTGAGGAAAAAAAAAAGATGAAAATAGAGGAATTCATAAAATAGACTTTTAAAAAGAACTTTAAAATAAAAGAATTCTAAAGGGAATACTTAAATATATAATTTGTAAGTCTCTGAATTTGGGCTGGGGATGGTGCTGAGTGGCAGGGCACTTGTTTAGCAAGTGTGAGACCCTGAGTTCCATCCCCAGTTCGGGGGTGGGTGGGTGTGGGTGTTGGGGAGAGTGGGGGAGAGAAAAAATGAAAGGAAGATGGAAGAAAGTCTGTGAATTCCCATAAAATTATGCCTTACTGGGATAGCACCTTCAATGTCCTACAGTCTACACAGGCCCCACCCCTTGTACCACACTGGACTGTAATGATCTGCTTAATGTCTTCACATTACATAGGCAGAGTTAAGTTTTCAAGAGCAGAAACTTTCCCACTCATCTGTAACTCCTGATTGCTGGGGTGTCGGTCTGCCAAAAGACATCACTGGAGACATTATGGGAACAGAACCTAGTGGTAGTGGGACAGGTGCAGGAAAAGTCCATTTTGCTCAAACCTCTCCACTCCTGCTTTATTTGAAGGAATGGAAATCAGTTAATGAGTCAGAGAGTGAGAGGAAAGCTTACCATCAGGTGGCTCTCCTGTGCTATAAAGGCACCGTGGGTAGGAGTTCAGATTTTCATGCATCTTCACACAAAAAACCTGTAGGAAAGATTATTTTCTTTTTTAAAAAGTTGGAAAGCTGAAATAAGTGTCTTTATTAGGAAATCATTTTAATCTTATATGATAAGCATAATAAAAAATTCAATTTCCTAAATATGCCCAGGTAAAACTTTCATTGAGAAAGCTGGGTATGGTGCACATGCCTGTAATTCCAAAGGCTTAGGAGGCTTGAGGCAGGATCACAAGTTCAAAATCAGCCTAAGCAACTTAGTGAGGTCCTAAGCAACTTAAAAAGGCAGTGTATCAAAATAAAAAATTAAAAAGCTGGGGCAGAGCTCAATGATAAAGCACTCTGGGTTCAATTCCTGGTACCAAAACAACAACAATAACAAAAACAAAAAAACCTTAGAACCAAGCTCACTGCTATGGTTTAGGCAAGTACTCCCCAGAGGCCCGCACATCCACCTAGTACCACTGGGGGGCAGTGGGACTTTAAGAGGTGAGCCCTACTGAGATAGGTCTTAGGCCCTCAGAGGCACACCCAGGAAGGGCATTGTGGGGTCTGTCTCTTCCTCTTTCAAATCCTGGCCATAAGGTGAGCAGCTGGCTCCCCCAGACTCCTGCCATGATGTACTGTGCTCCCACAGACCCAAAAGCAACAGGTCCAACCTACAATAGACTGAAAGCTCCAAACTATGAACCAAAATAAACATTTTCTCCTGATAAATTTCCTTATTTTGTTACAGTAACAGAAAGCTACACTCACTAAATCTTTCTGGCATTTGTAATGCTTGCTAGTGTGTATGCTGTAGTAGGAATGCATCACACAGGGTTCTCAAACTGGGGTGTGAGCAACCCTAAAATATCCTAGAATTCCTAGCAATTCTTAGAAATTTGGAGTTTCCTTTTAGGTGATAATCTACAAATAAGTACAACCATATGCATTCCAGCTACCTAATTCTCAAAGTATAGTTCCATACCAGAAGCATCAGCATGCCCTTGGAACTGATTAGAAATGCATAAGAATCTTGGGACTCAATCCAGACTTAGGGAATTAGGATCTGCATTTCAACAAGATCCCTAGGCTATTCCCATGCACTTCAGGGTATGATAAATATTGCTCTAGCTTTGCTTGTCCAATACTGTATCTGCAAGTCATCACATCTAGCCACGTTAAATTACGCTTTACATTAAAAAAATTCAGTTCCTGGGGGACCTCTGCCACATTTCAAATGCTCAATAGCTTCATTTACCTCCCGGCTCCCCTGTAAGCAGAGAAACAGAGCATTTCCTTCATCATAGAAAGATCTACTGGACAGCATTGATGAATCTACATCTGAATGGCCACCCTTACTATGGCACCTATAGTTAGGGTTTGCACTGGTTTTTGTGTTTACAACTGAAGGCCAACTGACATCATGGTGCACTGTGTGAACAAAGACACTGTGGTAGTAGGAAGGGCACTGAAGAATTGATTCATAGGCATTTGGAACTCAAAGAATTTAGGCCAGAGGAATTAGTATAGTCACAACCTGGTGGCTATTTCATATCAATTCATTTTTTAAAAATGCATTGCCTTCTAATAGTTTATAAGCAGTAAACTTGTAAGGATTATGTAATACATAATTTTTTTTTACAGTTTTTTTTATTGGTTGTTCACAACATTACAAAGCTCTTGACATATCATATTTCATACATTAGATTGAAGTGGGTTATGAACCCCCAATTTTACCCCAAATGCAGATTACATTTCTCAAATTTTCAAGATTTGAGAATTCATTATTAAGATAATAAACCAATGGTCAGGGTATGTTATTGTTTTGATATAAGGTGGGTATGGTGCACATGCCTGTAATTCCAAAGGCTTAGGAGGCTTGAGGCAGGATCACAAGTTCAAAATCAGCCTAAGCAACTTAGTGAGGTCCTAAGCAACTTAAAAAGACAGTGTCTCAAAATAAAAAATTAAAAAGCTCATGTGTGAGACAATGCAAGAAGGTTTAGAGGAGAAATAATTGGGTTATGAGAGCCTTTACCTAATCAGTACATTAATCTACTGATATGGATTAACTGGGTGGTAAATGTAGGCAGGCAGGTTTGGCTGGAGGAGGCTGGTCTTTGGGGATGTGCCTCTGGGGTACATTTTTTTTGTCTCTGGAGAGTAGAATACGCTGTTTCCTGGTGGCCATGCCTAAGCTGCTTTCTTCTTCCACCACAATGTTCTGCCTCACCTTGGGCCCAGAGCAATAGAGCTGGTTATCTATGGACTGAGACCTCTGAAACCATGATTGTCAAATAACCTTTTTCTCCTCTAAAACTGTTTTTTCAAGTCTTTTGATCACAGCAGAAAAAAAAATTTGACTAAAATCAGGATATAATACACTATTAACAAAAATAAAAAAGATAATGATACTGACTCAAATGATGTTTCATAATGTTCAAAATCAAGAGTCTGATTAGTACATCAAACAAAACATTCAAATACATATTTCTAGTATTAAACACATCATAGGCAATTAGTTGCAGCAAAACATCATCTGTCACATTAATTTAAGACTGTTCATTTGAATTTTATTTCTAAAATTATAACACACTACCAAGATGAGAAAGAAAAAAGCTGATTACTTCTTAAAATAGATGCAGCTCCCAATAAATAAACATACATAAGAAGTCTCCAAGTTTGAATTATGAATATTGTGATAATCTTACTTTTAGTGAAACCCCATAAAACAGAGAAATGTAGCCACTGCAAACATATCAGGATTAATTATTGAGATTAAAAAAAGTTTAATTATATGAATGATTATGCATGTATAAAAGTCAAATACAGAAACATTAGGGGGGTGGTATAAAATTAAAGCCCCTCCCTTTACTTCTCCACAATCCCACAGCTTTTTCCCCAGAGGTAGTCACTTTTAGTTAGTGGTTTGGTACTCATCCTTTCAGACTTCTTTCTGTACATTACCACCTTTACATGCGTTAAATCCTATGCTAGAGTCTGAATAATGCTAAAGACAGTGCGTATCATGTTCTTGGATGCTAATGATCTCTCTTTCCTAATCACAGTAGTACTCAGCTTTTACTGTGCTGGTGATGTTTCTTGGTTACTATTGAGGAAGTCATTTTAAAAGGCTCTACCTGACAACTAGAAAATGATGAAAGAAGGCACAGTGGCCAGAAAAAATAGCAGGACTTTCTCAAGCTTTTGCATGTCTTAAGAATCACATGGAGGTCTTGTTAAAGACAGATTCCTAGGCCCCAATCTCAGGGATATTTTTTCCTCTAATAGGTCTGATGTAGGGATGTGAATATCTGCAATTTTAAAAATAAGCTCCAAGGTTATACTGAAGTTTTAAGTGTAAGAACCACACTTTGAGTAGCGGGGCTGTGGTAGACCCTCCACACCCTTCAGGGCACTATGCTAAATTTCTGCATGGATTAGAATTTTGAATTCCAGATTGTAGTGCCTGGTCAACAGCTGCTGCCTTCAAATGGTATCCAGATATCAGAGCCAAAGATGACTCAGCTTCTCTTTTATCATATATCTTTGCTAAATAAAATTCTAATCATTTCACAGCTGAACTTAAAACCCCTTAGCCTTTTTTTCTACTTACATAAAGTAGAAAGAACTGTGATGTTAGAATTGACATGGCAGGTTCTAAACTCAATTCAGCCACTAAACTTCTGAGAGGTCACAAATAAGTTATTTGACCTCTTTGTGCTTCTGTTTTCTCAAGGAATTGAATGGGTGTTTCAGTCTATGTAGCCTACTATTTTATCATAGCATGTCATAAACTGGGTGGCTCACGTGAAACAAAAATTTATTTCTCACTGTCCTGGAGGTTGGGAAGGCAAATATCAAGGTACTGGCAGATTCAGTGACTGGTAAGGGCCTCTTTTCAGTTCACAGATGGTGCCTTCTGTGTCCTCCCATGGTGGAAGGCACTTGGAAACTCTCTGGGGCTCTTTTATAAGGGCCCTAATCTCATTCACAAGGGCTGACTTCATGACCCAATCAACTCCCCAAAGTCTCAACTCCTAAGGCCACTAATTTCACATATGAATTTTGGGGAATCAAAGATTCAGATAGCAATGGAAATAATAGTGTCTGTCTTACAAAGCTGATATAAAGACAAAATGAAACAAAGTACTAAGTACCAAGTACAGTTTATGAGTCCAGCAGGTACATCATGGGTCAATTACCTCCAAACCTTTGTCTGTGTCCTCAAAGGCACTTAGCGCAGGAACCTGGGCCCCAGCCAAATGAACTACTTATCCATTGACTTGTTAAAGTGACTCTCTGTCCAATCCTGCCTAACAAAATCCTGTCTTTCTTTCAAAATCCAACTTTAATATCATTTCTTCCTTCTGTATTTGATGATAGTCCTTGTAAAGAACATAGGTTTTGCAGTCAGAACCAGGCTGGAATCCTGACTTCAAGATACCCCAGTGGCTGTGATCCTTGATAGGCAGAGGAGGGCTCAGGAAGATATGGGATGTAAGAAAAAGAAGAGAATAAGTTTGGCAATGAAAAAGTGAGCCAGGGCTATCATTAGAAGAAGGTGGAAAGGAAAATATTAATGTGGAAAAAAATCTCTTTGAGCTTCACTGTAAAGGAAGACAGGTGTGAGAATTTTCAGTACCAGGTCATTTATGTCAACTCCAAACAAAATGGAGCCAGAGTCCAGAAAGGGTTGCCACACACATATGCCTATGATGAAAACTGTGTAAGGAACTCCTTGAAACTGCAGAATCCCACATGAACTACTTTGACAAGGACACTTGCCTGACAATGGCCGTCTCTATCAATGAGCTGACCCTGATTCTTGCAACAAGCCCCTGCAACTAAAGGTCTTTGTTTCAAAATGGCCTGTGCATATTTCTCCTTTTTGTCTTTAAAAAGAGTGCCCCTTTTGCCCCAACTCCCTTGGTCTGCCACAGCATGTGTATCCTGGATCGCCATGCCTTTCAATCCCAAATACTCTTTGCTTTGGAGAGTCAGTTGGTCTGTCATTTATTTTAGGCTGACAGAGGCATTAGTAGAGAGATGTATAACGGTCACATGTTGGGGCCAATGACTAAGATTTTGATTGGCTTCTAGATCTATATCATATTCTTAAAATTTATTTATTTATGTATTTTGGGGAATAAATAAATAAATGAATAAATTTTATACTGGGGAACTGAACTCAAGGGCACTTTACCAACTATCTTCCCAGCCCTTTCTATGTTTTATTTTGAGATAGGGTCTCACTAAGTTGCCAAGGCTGGTCTCAAACTTGTTGTCCTTCTGCCTCAGCCTCCTGAGTCACCAGGAGTACAGGCATGCACCACCATGCTCTGCTCTACATTGTATTTTAGATCAGACGTCTTCTTTATTAATTAAAGATACAATTTCCACTTAAGATGGTGGGTAAGTACACACATAAGAGCCTCCTCTGTTCCATGCTCTGAAAAGACATTAATGTGACCTCAAGGCCAAAAGCAAAAGAGAAACACAGTGGAAAGCAAAACTCAAGTGAAGGTTCAGTTGGGTTCTTGTTTCTACAGAAAAATATGTTTCAATGGAAAATTCTGCATTGTCCACAGCACAGCTTTCCAGGTTTTCAAATCCCACCCTTCTTTATCAGCTTAGAGCCATTTTGCAACTATTTGTAAACTACAGGTAACTGATAAGTTCGTAAATCCTAGACAGTCTGGTAATGATGTAACTGACTTTCCTTCTGTGGAAACACCAATTTTATCTCTATTTACAGTTCTCCTTAACATTCCCATCTCCATATGAATTTCTATTGTTTTTAATTTTTCCTTTTAACCAGACAGACTATCTATCTGGCTTCTTCATACCATAACTGTAGAATAAATTCTTTAATCCATGTTCATTTTTATATTATTGGCATAATAAGAAATAAATATCTGATGCCTGAAATCCCAGTTACTCAGGAGGATGAGGCAGGAGGATTCCAAGTTCAAGGCCAGCGTGGGCAACTTCATGAGACCCTGTCTCAAAATAAAAAATAAAAAGGGCTGTGAAGTTCAGTGGTAGTGGTGCCCCTAGTGCATTCCTCAGTACCACAGATAAAATAAATTTATCTTGTCCTCAGTTCCTGGCAAAGAGTCTGTAAGATGTTTGTAATTTCCTTGGTGCTTGGAGCCTCTTGTGTTCTAATGAGGCAACTCTTATTGGGATCCAAGATAGCTTTCAGGATGGGGGCTGGCTGCCAGAAAAACCAAGCCTTGATTAGAAACCTCAAACTTTCAGTTCTACTCCCCCAACTTTTAAAAGGGAAAGAGGTTGGAAATTGAGTCAATATATCTCTAATATCTTTGTGATAAAACCCACATAAAAGCCCCTTAGATATCAAGGGTGAGAGGACTTCTGGGTTGGACACTCCATGTGCTAAGGAGTGGGTACCTTGCCTCACAGCACAGAGACTCCTGGGCTCGGGCCCTTCTGGACCTCATCTTAACTACCTCTTCATCGGGCTGTTCATTTGTAATTCTTCACAATATCCTTTATGACAAACCAAAAAATGGACTGAATTGCAGGATCCCCATCCTGTGGCTGGGGAGCTGGGGAGTTTGTTGTTGGTGTGATGGAAAACCCCACACATGTCAGAAATGTTCTACAGATAGAAACAGATCATAGTCATCCCTATGGGGATTGTGATATTTCCGAAAATTATCTTTTAATCTCACAGAATAGGAGTAATAGTTTGACTCTTTGGAGATAGCAGACACTAAAAGTGGCCCACAATGAAACGAAGCCAAACTTTCCAGCAATTCTATGGCTTGATCTGTGACATCTCCAGTCACATCGCTGCAAGATCCCAGGACAGGGACCACAGGCTGTCGATCTAAGAACTTTTTCTTCCCTCAGACCATATGGGTCCAGCTGAAGCAACATAAAATTATTGGCCAGGAATGGACAAATAGAGGATGAAAGACAAACTTACTAAAAGTCTGCAGTCCAGAATTTTAAAATATGAAATTAAATGCTAAGAAAAAACAACATATTATTTTTAAGGCCAATTCACTTTAACTAAAACAAAACAAGAGTTATACAAAACTGGCTTTAACATAAATTATATGTAGGGCTTTCACAAAGATAAAAGGGAGAATTGGTTTTAAAAATGAGTGACTCTGATCAACTAAGCAGGATTTCTAGAAATGAAAAATATAAGTGTAAAAAACCTGAATAAGTACTAGATAAATTCTAGACAGGATTAAGTAAGAAGAAAAGAAAACTAATATTTCAAACTAATATTTCAAAACTAATATTTCACCAGGGACAGAGAACACAGAAGTTTGTAGCAGGAAGTTTGAGAATACAAAAAGCAACAAATTCTTGTACATTGCTGGGGAGAATATAAAATGATACAAGCATTCTGGAAAAGGTTTGGCAGTTTCTCATAAATTAAACATACGGTTAGATGTGACCTAGCAGTTCCACTCCTGGGTGTTGACCCCTGAGAAATCAGCAAAAATGCTACTTCATTTCCTGCCACTAGAGTGCATGCTTTCTGGGCGCAGTCTGGGAAGCTGGAACCAAGCCCTTACAGAAGGAGCTCAGTAACTACACATTGAAGGAAGTAGCAAAACTTCCCTAGAAGGACTTGCTAAGGAAAATTACTTAAGGCTGAAGGAAATGAAAGAACTTTTAGATATAGAACTTTTAGGATCATAGCTTCTTTCCCACAGATCTTTAGCTAAGAAACTTTGTGGTTAGAAGGAAACTAAACCCAGGTGTTAGCAGAACGCAAGATGACACTGTTAGGGGCCAAAGTGTGCCCTCTCCTAATTCATACAAACTCCTAGACCCCTAGTACCCGATAATGTAACTGTATTTTAAAGAGGTTATTAAGTGAAGGGCAATGGTAAGGTCCCTAATGAAACATGACTGTGTTCCTCATAAGGGGATTTGGACAGAGACATGTGTATCCAAAGAAGAAGGACCATGTGCTGATAGAAGGAGAAGGCAGCCATCTATAAGCCACAAAGAGGCTCTGTGACACCTGGATCCTTGACTTCTAGTGTCCAGAACTGTAAGAAAATTAATTTCTCTTGTTAAGCCACCTGGTCTGTGGTATTTTGCTAAGGCACATACAAAGTTGTAAAATATGTTGGTAAACTATGAACTATAAGGAATTTTAAATAAAATTTCTGTGTTAAAATGAAGAGTTGGGATGTAGCACAGTGGGAGGATGCTTGCCTAGCATATGTTAGGGCCTGGGTTTGATCCCCAGCATCACATTAAAAAAAAAGAGGAGAGAATTAAATAAGATTTGGTATGTTATATCCAGTGGATCCCCAGAACATGTGAAGGTTCTTGCCATATTTAGGAGAAGGGCAAAGATAATGAAAACTTGAAATTATGAAAAAACATTATAATTAAGTTTGTGTATATGTTAGTATAGTTAATAGTATAGTATATGTATAGTTTCTTTTTTTTTTATTGGTTGTTCACAACATTACAAAGCTCTTGACATATCATATTTCATACATTAGATTGAAGTGGGTTATGAACCCCCAATTTTACCCCAAATGCAGATTGCAGAATCACGTCGGTTACACATCCACAATTTTACATAATGCCCTATTAGTAATTGTTGTATTCTGCTACCTTTCCTATCCCCTACTATCCCCCGTCCCCTCCCCTCCCAACTTCTCTCTCTACCCCATCTACTGTAATTCATTTCTCTCCTTGTTTATTTTCCCATTCCCCTCACAACCTTTTATATGTAATTTTGTATAGCAATGAGGGTCTCCCTTCATTTCCATGCAATTTCCCTTTTCTCTCCCTTTCCCTCCCATCTCATGTCTCTGTTTAATGTTAATCTTTTCTTCCTACTCTTCCTCCCTGCTCTGTTCATAGTTGCTCTCATTATATCAAAGAAGTCATTTGGTATTTGTTTTTTAGAGATTGGCTAGCTTCACTAAGCATAATCTGCTCTAGTGCCATCCATTTCCCTCCAAATTCTATGATTTTGTCATTTTTTATTGCTGCATAGTACTCCATTGTGTATAGGTGCCACATTTTTTTTATCCATTCATCTATTGAAGGGCATCTGGGTTGGTTCCACAGTCTAGCTATTGTGAATTGTGCTGCTATGAACATCGATGTGGCAGTATCCCTGTAGCATGCTCTTTTAAGGTCTTCAGGGAATAGTCCGAGAAGGGCACTAGCAGGGTCAAATGGTGGTTCCATTCCCAGCTTTCCCAGGAATCTCCAAACTGCTTTCCAAATTGGCCGCACCAATTTGCAGTCCCACCAGCAATGTACAAGTGTACCCTTTTCTCCACATCCTCGCCAGCACTTGTTGTTGTTTGACTTCATAGTGGCTGCCAATCTTACTGGAGTGAGATGGTATCTTAGGGTGGTTTTGATTTGCATTTCTCTGACTGCTAGAGATGGAGAGCATTTTTTCATGTACTTGTTGATTGATTGTATATCCTCCTCTGAGAAGTGTCTGTTCAGGTCCTTGGCCCATTTGTTGATTGGGTTATTTGTTATCTTATTGTCTAATTTTTTGAGTTCTTTGTATACTCTGGATATTAGGGCTCTATCTGAAGTGTGAGGAGTAAAAATTTGTTCCCAGGATGTAGGCCCTGTTTACTTCTCTTATTGTTTCTTTTGCTGAGAAAAAACTTTTAAGTTTAATTAAGTCCCATTTGTTGATTCTAGTTGTTAACTCTTGTGCTATGGGTGTCCTATTAAAAAATTTGGAGCCCGACCCCACAATCTGTAGATCGGAGCCAACTTTTTTTTCTATCAGACGCAAAGTCTCTGATTTGATATCAAGCTCCTTGATCCATTTTGAGTTAACTTTTGTGCATGGCGAGAGAAAGGGATTCAGTTTCATTTTGTTGCATATGGATTTCCAGTTTTCCCAACACCATTTGTTGAAGATGCTATCCTTCCTCCATTGCATGCTTTTAGCCCCTTTATCAAATATAAGATAGTTGTAACTTTGTGGATTAGTCTCTGTGTCTGCTATTTTATACCATTGGTCCACCCACCTGTTTTGGTACCAGTACCATGCTGTTTTTGTCACTATTGCTCTGTAATATAGTTTGAAATCTGGTATCGCTATACCGCCTGATTCACACTTTCTGCTTAGAATTGCTTTTGCTATTCTGGGTCTTTTATTTTTCCATATGAATTTCATGATTGCTTTATCTATTTCTACAAGAAATGCCGTTGGGATTTTGATTGGCATTGCATTAAATCTATAGAGAACTTTTGGTAATATCGCCATTTTGATGATGTTAGTTCTGCCTATCCATGAACAGGGTATATTTTTCCATCTTCTAAGATCTTCTTCTACTTCTCTCTTTAGGGTTCTGTAGTTTTCATTGTATAAATCTTTCACCTCTTTTGTTAGGTTGATTCCCAAGTATTTTATTTTTTTTTGAGGATATTGTGAATGGAGTGTTTTTCCTCATTTCCTTTTCAGAAGTTTTGTCGCTGATATACAGAAATGCCTTTGATTTATGCGTGTTGATTTTATATCCTGCCACTTTGCTGAATTCATTTATTAGTTCTAGTAGTTTCTTTGTAGACCCTTTTGGGTCTTCTAGGTATAGAATCATGTCATCTGCAAATAGTGATAATTTAAGTTCTTCTTTTCCTATTTTTATGCCTTTAATTTCTTTCGTCTGTCTAATTGCTCTGGCCAGTGTTTCGAGAAATACATTGAATAGAAGTGGAGATAGAGGGCATCCCTGTCTTGTTCCGGATTTTAGAGGGAATGCCTTCAACTTTTGTCCATTCAGAATGATGCTAGCCTGAGGCTTAGCATAGATAGCTTTTACAATGTCAAGGTAAGTTCCTGTTATCCCTAGTTTTTCTAATGTTTTGAACATAAAGGGATGCTGTACTTTGTCGAATGCTTTCTCTGCATCTATCGAGATGATCATATGGTTCTTATCTTTAAGTCTATTGATGTGGTGAATAACATTTATTGATTTCCGTATGTTGAACCATCCTTGCATCCCAGGGATGAATCCTACTTGATCATGGTGCACTATTTTTTTGATGTGTTTTTGTATTCGATTTGCCAGAATTTTATTGAGGATTTTTGCATCTAGGTTCATTAGAGATATTGGTCTGTAGTTTTCTTTCTCTGAGGTGTCTTTGTCTGGTTTCGGAATCAGGGTGATGTTGGCCTCATAGAATGAATTTGGAAGAGCTCCCTCTTTTTCTATTTCCTGAAATAACTTGAAAAGTATTGGTATTAATTCTTCTTTAAAGGTTTTGTAAAACTCCGCTGTATACCCATCCGGTCCTGGGCTTTTCTTGGTTGGTAGTCTTTTGATGGCTTCTTCAATTTCATCCATTGATATTGGTCTGTTCAGATTGTGTGTATCCTCCTGACTCAGTCTGGGCAAATCATATGACTTAAGAAATTTATTGATGTCTTCACTATCCTCTATTTTATTGGAATATAGTTTTTCAAAATAATTTCTAATTGTCTTCTGTATTTCTGTAGCATCTGTTGTGATATTGCCTTTTTCATCCCGTATGTTAGTAATTTGAGTTCTCTCTCTTCTTCTCTTCGTTAGCATGGCTAAAGGTCTGTCGATCTTATTTATTTTTTCGAAGAACCAACTTTTAGTTTTGTTAATTTTTTCAATAGTTTCTTTTGTTTCAATTTCATTGATTTCCGCTCTGATTTTAATTATTTCTTGCCTTCTGCTACATTTGCTGTTGTTTTGCTCTTCCTTTTCTAGGGCTTTGAGTTGGAGTGTGAGCTCATTTATTTGTTGTTTTTTTCTTTTTTTGAGGAATGACCACCAGGCGATGAATTTTCCTCTTAAAACTGCTTTCATTGTGTCCCATAGATTCCGATATGTTGTGTCTGTATTTTCGTTTATCTCTAAGAACTTTTTGATTTCCTCCTTTATGTCTTCTGTAACCCATTGATCATTCAGTAATATATTGTTCATTTTCCATGTGATGTAGGATTTTTCCTTCCTTCTTTTATCATTGATTTCCAGTTTCATTCCATTATGATCAGATAAAATGCATGGTATTATCTCCACCCCTTTATATTTACTGAGGGTTGCCCTATGGCATAATATATGGTCTATTTTTGAGAAGGATCCATGTGCTGCTGAGAAAAAAGTATAGCCATTTGATGATGGTTGATATATTCTATATAAGTCAGTTAAGTCTAGGTTATTGATTGTGGTATTGAGTTCTATAGTTTCTTTATTCAACTTTTGTTTGGAGGATCTGTCCAATGGTGAGAGAGGTGTGTTGAAGTCTCCCATAATTATTGTGTTGTGGTCTATTTGATTCTTGAATTTGAGGAGAATTTGTTTTATGAATGTCACAGCACCATTATTTGGTGCGTAAATATTGATAATTGTTATGTCTTGTTGGTGAATGGTTCCTTTTAACAGTATATAATGACCTTCTTTATCCCTTTTGATTAACTTAGTCTTGAAGTCGATTTTATTCGATATGAGGATGGCCACCCCTGCTTGCTTGCGAGGACCGTGTGCGTGGTATATTTTTTCCCACCCTTTCACCTTCAGCCTGTGTATGTCTTTTCCAATCAGATGTGTCTCCTGGAGGCAGCATATTGTTGGATTTGTTTTTTTAATCCATGATACCAGCCTATGTCGCTTTATTGGAGAGTTTAAGCCATTAACATTCAGAGTTACTATTGATATATGGTTTGAACTTCCATCCATGTTTGATTGTTTATCCTTTTTAAAAAAAAATTTTAGTTTGTTTCTCCATGATTGTCTTTCTCCTCGCCCTCTGTCTTTACTGAGGCACTTCCCACTGATGGTTTTGGTTATTGTTTTTCATTTCTTCTTCGTGTAGTGTTTTGCTCAAAATGCTTTGCAATGCTGGTTTTCTGGCTGCAAATTCTTTTAACTTTTGTTTATCATGAAAGATTTTTATTTCATTGTCATACTTGAAGCTTAATTTTGCTGGATACAGAATTCTTGGTTGGCATCCATTGTCTTTCAGTGTTTGAAATACATTGTTCCATGACCTTCTTGCTTTCAGTGTCTGTGATGAAAAATCCATTGTTAACCTTATTGGTTTACCCCTAAATGTAATGTGTCTCCTTTCTCTTGTAGCTTTTAATATTTTCTCTTTGTTCTGTATATTGGATATCTTCATAACAATGTGTCTTGGCGTTGGTCTATTGTGATTTTGTGTGCTCGTTGTCCTGTATGCATCTTCAATTTGTATATCTGTTTCCTTTTTTATTTCTGGAAAGTTTTCTGTAATTATTTCATTCAGCAGGTTTCTCATTCCCTTGGTTTGAATCTCTGTACCTTCTTCTATCCCTATGACTCGTAAGTTTGGTTTCTTCATGTTATCCCATAACTCTTGGATGTTTTTCTCGTGATTTTTTACCAGCCTTTCTGAGTTGGCTAGACTCTTTTCAAGATGGTATATTTTGTCTTCATTATCTGACGTTCTGGTTTCTACTTGCTCCACTCTGTTAGTGATACTCTCAATTGAGTTTTTAATTTGGTTTATCGTTTCCTTCATTTCTAGAATTATTGTTTGATTATTTTTTATAATCTCTATCTCCTGATATAGATGCTTAACTTCTTCTTTTATTTGTTTATGTAATTCATTCTCAATGTGTTCTTTCGCTGCTTGAATTTGCTGTCTTGTATCCTCTTTAAGGTTCCATTCCATCTGTCTAAGGTGTTCCTTGAGTTCTTTATATGACCATTTTTCTGATGACTCTAGGTCCTCCTGAATATTTAGGCTGTCCTGCATTGTTTGTACTCCTTTTCTTCCTTGTTTTTTGAAGCTGCTCATGTTACTTCTTGTTCTGTTTGACTGCTGAGTTACTGTTTACTCCTATAAATTAATTTGATGCTTGGGAGGAAAGGTATTTGAAGGGAAGGGAAGAAGTCACTAAAGAGAATGAGAGTGGGCAGGTAGAATTCAAGGAAAGGGGGGATAAGAAAAATGAAAAGACTAAAGAAGAAAAAAATAGGAACTAAAAAAGAAAAAAATTAAAAAAATAATAATAATAATTAAAAAAATTTAAATTAAAATTAGTAGAAAAAAAATTAAAAAAAAATTTGTAAAAAAAAATTAATAAAACAACAAGAAAGAAAAATGAAAATGAAAGAAAAACCCAAATCAAAAAAAAAGGGAGAAAAGAAAAAGAAAAGAAAAAAAAAAACCTAATAAATGCCGTCTTAGAGTTTGATTAACTTCTCTTCCAGTAGATGGCGCTGTGCCCACCAGGTCACGTTTCTCCTGTCAATACGCGGGAACCAATCACTGTGCAGCAGCTCCTCCCAGACTGGGCGAGTCTCCAATCCTGAGTGCCTAGGGCCTCCTCTTGAGTCTAGTCACTTCCCACTTTTCCTCTAGCCAGGCCCCTCTCACGGGTGCCACTCACCACAATACTGGCTACACGCCAGGTCTGCTGCTCCCGGGAGCCCTGTTTTCATGAACGACTGGGCACACTCTTCCAGTTTGCCATTCCCTCAGACCCTAAGTTTGTTGAGCTTGGGGCTGAGAATCCTCAGCGGATTTTACTTGCCCTCCGGTATCCACTTCCCCGTAGCTGGTGCAAGAGACCTCAGCAGTCAGCCCTGGTGGGAGCGGTAGTTCCGCGCCGCGGGTCCCGCACCACCTCTGATTCCCTCGGGCTGGCTGTAGCACTCACGGGAGAGCTGGGAGGGGCCCTTACGGGAGAGCTGGGAGGGGCCCTTAAGGTTTCCCCAATGTGTGGAGAGGGAAGGCTAGGGGCTCACACACCTGTAGCTGCCGGTTTCAGCGAAGTTATCTCCTCCGCAGCAGTCTGATGACGTCGTTTCCCTTTGCCGGGGGACCAATGCAACGGGTGGGTTCTTCTCTCCCAAGCCCCGTTTCAAACCTGTGGCCACTACTTATGAAGGCTCGGTAGGCATTTACCTTCGTATGATGAGAAGGGCTGACCAGTTGTTTCAGCCGGATGGATTAATGCCGATTCATAGCTGTTTGTCTGCGGGAAGCAGGTGACCGGGAGTTTGAATTCAGCCGATCAGGGCTCAGTGCGTGTTCTCGGATCACTTGGATTTTAAATTGTCACTCATCTTATCAGCTGTTTCATTTAATTCGGCAGCTCATTCGCACGGTGAAGAGACTGCTCTATGGTACTCCGCGGGAGGTGGTGGCGGCAACAGCGGCGGCAGCAGCCTTCGGGACCCCCAGGGAGGGGGTGCGGGTTGGGGGAGGGGAGGCGGCCCCTGGGGCCTCGCGGGCCGGGTACCGGACACGCGGGAGAGCGGGCGGGGTGGGGGAAAGAAATTGAGATCTCGATTTAGAGACTGAGCTTGGGAGGAGAGACAGCTGGGGAGAAGCAAGGCGGAGAGACGGAGAGGAGAAGGAGATGGGGCCGATAGAGCCGTGCAGCTGGGGCTGCAGCCTTACTGCTCCTATGTATAGTTTCTAATAGGATAGAGAAAATTAGTAGAACAAATATTTTCAAGGAAAGAAGAAAAAAAGGAGAAAAACATATGCAACAAAAATCATTTTGGAAAATAGAGAAAATACGTATCCACAATTCCACCAGCCCCTGACTTTTTATGCCAACTTTCTACAGATGGCTAGGCTCACAGAGTCATATGGTCATAGGAGAGCTGATCATTACATTTGGTAAGTATCTATTCACCTTGTTAAAAACTTTTCATAAAATAATAGCTCTTTCAACTCTTCTTCTATGCATGTAACAGCAGTTACTGTTTACCTGTTGGACATTTCCATTACTACTCCTAACTTCACTATTTTCCTCATCAGAAAGGAATAGATGCTCATTTGAGAGCACTTGTGAAAAAGACAACAAAAATGATTAACACCATCATCTAGAATTATTCATTAGCACCGATGGATATCTTCCAGTTTATTTTCTATTCATTTTATTATTTTTTTTACCATTACAACAAAATTCTAACATCTTTGCATATAAATGCTTGTTTACATTTTTATCTTTTTAGGTTAGATAGTAGAATGATTAATAGGTCTAGAACCCTAATAATGTATCAAACTTTTTGGAGGCCAGGTGTGGTGGTGCATGCCTATAATCCTAGCAGCTCAGGAGGCTGAGGCAGGTGGACTGTAAGTTCAAAGCCAGCCTCAGCAACTTAGCAACACCCAGTCTCAAAAAATAAGGGGGGATGGGGTGGAGATGTGGCTCAGTGGTTACATGCCCCTAGGTTCAATCACTGCTACCAAAACAAAATAACTACACTTATTTTGGGAACATTTCCTTTATTTTCATGTTGTTTTCTCGATCCTATGCCAGGTTAGTAGTAGTCTGAATTCAAACAAACAAATCTTCATAAAGTTAAAAGTCCAAAATCAAACAGTAACACACACTTGAGCATCTTTGGAGATACAAGCCTCCCTCTTGGTGCCGCCTTCCCAGACAGACCCACCAGCTGTTTCACTGGACAGTTGTTGATTCTCAACAAACACCTCCTAAACCGACTCACTTTTCCCTCCATAGACCTGATCCTCCCTTATGTCTCTGCTTGATGAACTGGAACCACTGATTGCCACTATTATAGTAGTCTCAAGTTGAGGATCTGATAGTTGAGATCAATTTATCTGTCTATTTATCTATCTATTCAATCAGATAAAACCTATCTTTCTGGTGGTATCTATCTAGAGATTGTGAGGCCAGAGAGAATGGATTCAAGAAATCTGTTTTTTTTAAGTGCTTTATTTTTTAGAGAAGTTTTCAGTTCACAGAAAAACTAAGCAGAAAGTACTAAGAGTTTCTATATATCACACCCCTACTCTGTCCTAGCCTCAAGTACCATCAACACTCTGAACCCAAGTGGCACATGTATTACACTCAACAAACCTACATTGGGACACCATTATCATCACCCAAGTCCACTGTTTATGTTAAGGTTGACCCTTGGGGTACCCAATGTGTCCTTGGTGTAGTACATTTTACAGGTTTGGACAAATGTATAATGACATGTATCCATCACTATAATATCACACAGAATAGTTTCACTGCCCTAAAAATCCCCTGTGTTCTGCCTGTTAATTCCTGCCTCTCCTGTAACCCTGGCAACCAGTGATCTTTTTATCATTGTCATAAGTTTGCCTTTTCCAGAATGTCATATCATTGGAATCATAAAGTAGGTAGCCTTTTCAGACTGGCATAACTTGGCAATATACAATCGATGTTCCTTCCTTTCTTTTTTTAAAATTTTATTTGTTCTTTTTAGTTTTACATGACAGTATATTTTGACATTTTATACAAACATGGAGTATATCTTATTCTACTTAGGATCTTGTGATTGTATAGGATTTGGAGATTCGTACTCATATATGTACACAGAAAAGTTGTGTCAGCTTCATTCCACTGTTATTTCCCATTCCTATCCCTTCTCTCTTCCCTTTATTCCCCCTTGTCTAATCCAATGAACTTCTATTCTTCCTTCCCCTGTCCTTATTATGTGTTAGTATCCACATATCAGAGAGAATATTCGATCTGTGGTTTTGGGGGATTGGTTATTTAGCTTTTAACATGATAGTCTTCAGATCCATCCATTCCCTGACAAATGTCAAAGTCATTCTTCTTCATGGCTGAGTAATATTCCACTGTGTATACACACCAAATTTTCTTTATCCATTCATCTGTTGAAGGGCACCTAGGATGTTTCCATAGCTTAGCTATTGAGAATTGAGCTGTTATAAACATTGATGTGGCTGTGTCATTGTAGTATGCTGATTTTAACACCCTTGGACATATTCCAAGTCAAATGGTGATTCAATTCCTAGTTTTTTGAGTAATCTCCATACTGCTTTCCATAGTGGCTGTACCAATTTGCAGTTCCAGCAGCAATTTATAAGTGTACTTTTTTCCTTACATCCTCACCAACATTTGTTGTTGCTTATATTCTTGATAATTGCCATTCTGACTGGAGTGAGATGAAATTTCAAGTGTAGTTTTTAATTTGCATTTCTCCAATTGATAGAGATGGTCAACATTTTTTTCATATATTTGTTGATCATTCATATTTATTCTGTGAGATGCCTGTTCAGTTCCTTTGCCCATTTATTGACTGGGTTATTATTATTTTTTGGTGTTAAGTTTTTTGAGTTCTTTCTATATCCTGGTGATTAATACTCTGAGGTGTACATGGTAAAGATTTTCTCCCATTCTGTAGGCTCTCTCTTCATGCTCTTATTTCCTTTGTTGTGAAGAAACTTTTTAGTTTGAGACCATCCTATTATTGATTCTTGATTTTACTTCTTATGCTTCATGTTGGCTTAGGAATTGACTTCCTCAATAAGACTCCTCCAATTCTTTTCATTGTTTTATTTTTACATTGTGCTGAGGATCCGACCCAGTGCCTCACACATGCTAGGCAAGTGCTTTACCTCTGAGCCACAACCCCAGCCCCTACAAACAATTCTTAAGAAACCATACTGATGTAATGTTGAAGCCAATTTATTAATTGTAAATAATGCCTTTTATGGCGGTTTACTCTAACATTTCAAAATGTATTCTGGAAGGCCACAGCAGGACACGAAAATCAGTTTGCATTCTTCTCCCTTTCTCTATAATCCTTCATTCTTTTTTTAAAGAGAGAGAGAGAGAGAGAGAGAGAGAGAGAGAGAGAATTTTAATATTTATTTTTTACTTTTCGGCAGACACAACATCTTTGTTGGTATGTGGTGCTGAGGATCTAACCCAGGCCGCACGCATGCCAGGCAAGCGCGCTACCGCTTGAGCCACATCCCCAGCCCTATAATCCTTCATTCTTTGTGCTCAGAAATATGTCCCTGTTGAAAAGAAGGAAGGGAGGGCAGATAACATATTTATACATGAATATAATTTGGGGGGTCCTGCCAAGGTCGGTCTGAAGGAATGACCAACTTAAATGCACAGGGCTTATCAGGAGGGCTATGACAGGGGCCTGGCTAAGATGAAGGGGACTCGACCTCTGGGGTCATTATTGGTTACCATCCAGGTGCTACTGTCTGCATCCCTTGTTTCTGTTTGGCTTCAATCATGTCACAGATGAACTACTATTCTTGGGCTGCCAGACCGAAAAGAGAAATTTGTTTCCACTGTGATGATACATATGGTACCTTAAAGAGATTAAAGTATTAATTAAGATAACTGCTTAGTGTATGCTACAAAATGCAGATTTTGTCAGGCACATTGAAAATATATCTGCAGGCAAGTGAGAACAGTTTATCAAGAGAGAGCTGCTCTATAGCTGTTTGATTTGATTTTCCCTTTCTTTTGAATAGTGGAGCAAAAAGAAGTCATGAAAGCTTGGAGCTTGCTGTGCAGTTCTGCAAAAAATCATGATGCACCACAGGGTAGAAAATTAATGAACCCAAGGCCGAGCTTCAAAGCAGAACAATTATCTACCAAGGAGTTGACAAAGCAGATGAGTCCAAAATCTCTGCTTGGTTTGCTTCCTATATCCCACTGAAGCACTAACAGTAAGTGGCACATAAAACAGGGTTCTAAATGATTCTTATTCATTTCATGTATATATTTTACCAGTTTCTTTGTTCGGTATTTATTCTGTATTCTCTTTCCTCTGGGTTACCATTTTGTTCACTATGGCTATGCAAAGTGGCTGTGGATGCCTTCAACAAGAACCTGTATCACAGTCAACAGTTTTGTTCTTTTAACTGTTGAGTTTGATCTGTTTACATTTATTGTGATATCAGATAAACTTGGGTATCTACCTCCTTATTTTGTGCTATATATCCTGATTTTTCTTTCTTCTTTTCTTTCTCCTTTCTTGGCTTCCAAAAATTTGTCTTTTTCACTTGCCTTTCTATAAGTTTGCATATTTTCCTATATCATTTTAGAACTTGCCTATTAGGTTCTGAGACATTCTTGCTTGGCTTTAGAATATAAAGTTAACTTCTCTATTCTGCTGTTGAACAATTAGGATTTTAGAATGTATCAGTCAAATTTAAGAAGAAATTCTTTCTTTTTTTTTAGAACTTCCAAATTGTCATCATGACTACTGATTTACATAATGACTGTTTCTTAAATTCACTTGGAAGTTTTCTAACTCTTTTGCTCTCCATTCTTCTGACATCTTGTCTTTTAATGTGTTAAAAAAGAACACATTAGGGGCTAGGGTTGTGGCTCAGTTGGTAGAGTGCTTGTCTCACAAGTGTGAGGCCCTGGGTTCCATTCTCAGCACTGCATATAAACAAATAAATAAAATAAAGATATTGTGTCTGTCTACAACTAAAAAAATGTTTTTAAAAAAACACTAAGATCTTTCAGTAAGGGCACTTTAGTCTCCTAATCTTTGTTTTGCTGAAACTGACAGTTTATCTGGATAAATAATTCCAGGCTGTTATCTTCCCTCAGACCTTTGAAGATATTGCTTTGCTTTTGGCTTCTAGTAATTCATCTTCTCTATCTCTACTTGGTTTCCCTTTTTATCTGGATAAATAATTCCAGGCTGATTGCTATTTTCCCTCAGACCTTTGAAGACATTCCTTTGCTTCTGGCTTCTAGTAATTCATCTTCTCTATCTCTACTTGGTTTCCTGTTGCAGGCAAGTGCTCTTTGCCTTTGGGAATTTTGAGAATGCTTACTTCTGGGTTCTGCAGTTTCATCACAGTGTGGCAGGTACAGATCTAACTTAGGATTTATTGTACATCTTAAATCTAAGGCTTCATTCTAAGAAGGACACTCACAGCAGGGGGTGGGCATCTGATGCGGGCATTCTGTACCCAAGTATGGTGTGGAGGGTGTCCACACAGAGCAGCCAGCCTGGGGTTGGAGCCTATGCATGGCAGAGGGTAGTCCACATAGTGGAAGGGCAATTAATGTAGGCTGGAAAAGCCTAAATGAGATAAGGAGGGCATCTGCATGGGAGACAGGCTAGAAACGGGATGTTGGGAATCAGAGAGGGTGAGAAAATAGGGGAAGAATGATGGCAGAGATGAGGGATGGCCACATATAGGAAAACTGACTAAGCAGATATGTTAAGAATAAAGGAAGCCTGATTTATCCTGTCAAAGAAGGGGGCTATGCTACGGAAAGGGAGAAAAAGAGAATGAACCTGTAGTGCTGGCTTGGCACTGGCAGTACTGGTAAGAATTCATGGCTTTTAATACAAATACAAAGAAATTGTTATGGTTTGGATGTGAGGTGTCCCCCAAAAGCTCTTATGTGAGACAATGCAAGACAGCTTATAGAGGAGAAATGATTGAGTTATGACAGTCTTAACCCAAGCAGTGAATTAATCCCCTGATCAGATTGAGTGGTAACTGAAGGTGGGTAGGGTGTGGCTGGAGGAGGTGGCGCATGGGGCATAGCTTTTGGATACATATTTGTGTCTGGCAAGTGGAGATCTTTCTTTCTGCTCTCTGATCATCATGTGAGCTGCTTCCCTCTACCACACTCTTCCGCTATGATGATCAGCCTCACCTCAGGCCCCAAAGAATGGAGCCAGCTTTCTACAGACTGAGACCTCTGAAACTATGAGCCCCCAAATAATCTTTTCCTCTACAGTTATTCTGGATGGGTCTTTTAGTCATAACAGCAAAAAGCTTACTAAAATATAAAGAAATGAAAATTAAACTTTTAAAAGAAACAAATGTTTAATGTATACATGTGTATAAAGGTTTTAAATTTTACATCTTTACAAACGTGTATTATATATACATGTGTATGCACATTCTTTCTGAGAGGGTCTTTGGGCAGTAACACATCTAGTAATAAGCACATCTATCATTCAGATCTTTACACATTTTTTTGGGGGGGATGCTGGGGATTGAACCCAGTGGCGCTCTACCACTGAGCCACATCCTCTCCCTTTTTATTTTTTAATTTTGAAAAAGGGTCTCACTAAGTTGCTGAAGCTAGCATCAAACTTACAGTTCTGCATCAGCCTCTTGAGTTGCTGAGATGAACAGGTGTGCACCACTCTGCCCTGCTCCCCAATACATTCTCATTCAAGAGGAACCAGAACTCCTTGGAGAAATGTTAATTCTGGGACTGAAAGGATGATTTTAGCCTGGAGCACCTTGCTATGCTAGAAAGCAAGGCAGCACTGAGTGAATGATGGGTGACACATCATGAGGATGCAGAAGTCACCTTGAAGGGGGTCTCAATGATCAAATCTGAAATAATTTGTAGGATTCAAGTAAATAGATTATATATAATCCAGTGAAGAAAATAGGAAATCATAAATCTATTCTAATGTAACTGAGAGAATAAATTTAAGGTATTTATATAGTTTTAAAATGCCTTCCACAAAAGCACTAATCCCAAAGAAAAGGCAGTAACTTCAGAGGGAAGCTTGGTAGACACCACCTTAACCAAGTAATTAAATTAATATTACCAGCAATGGAGCCAACTGAAATAATGCAATGAAAATACATACAACACTTTTTAAATACTCTTGACAGATGTAAAACCTGAATCAAACCACAAGGATACACTAGATAAATCCAACAGAGGCATTCTACAAAATAAGTAATCATTAAAAGTCAAATTGTGAAAGTTAAGGAAAGACTGGTATTGGTCCATAGTGAAGGAGACACGACAACTATGCAACTGTGATTCTGAACTTTTTCCAATAAAAATTATCATTGGAAAAATTAGCAAAATTTAAATGGTGCCAAGAATTAGATGGTGGTAATATATCAATGTTAATTTTCAGATGTTGATGGTTGTTCTGTGGTTAAATTGGAGAATGTTCTCGTATTTGAGAGGGACTGGAATCCTGTCAACTTATTTTCAAGTAGTTCAGAAACAAAACATCTGACTGCATTTACAACTTTTCTTTCAACTATTTTAAAATTCTAAAATAGATTTAAACAAACACCAAAAATATATACAAAGAGAAGAAATTTATTAACAAGAAATCAAATATTAGATAAACTTTTTTTTTGCATGCCAGTAGGAAATAATGCTTCCTTAGGGGAACTGGACATAAAAATAACTTTAAAAAGCACAAAAACTCATGGATCCTTTACAAATTCCTATTTAGAAACTCCAAGAATATTGGTATCCCTCAGATAAATTAGGCTTACGAGAGAAACTATCACACTTTTCTTTCCTACAGCAATTCTTTCCTAGAGGGATCATTTTAAAGATCCTTCTAGAAATCGTACATGAACTCCCAGGATGTGTGAACCACTTCAAGAGTGACTCAACCAAACTCAGATGTTTTCAGGGTATCCCTACCCATCTTGAGAAATATGTCATTTACTGATCCAGTTAGGGGGATCGCATTTTCAGGACAGCATCAGTTATTTATAAAATAAATTAACCTTCTTAGTCAAATTTGAATATTACTGCTCCCTTGCACATTAAGAAATTATAAGTAGTTTTCAGTTTTGTTTGTTTGTATGTGGTCCTAGGGATTGAACCCAGGGCCTTACTCTGAGAGGCAAATGCTCTGCCACTGAGCTTCACCCCTTTGGCCCTATTTTCAGCAGTGTGATCTAGCTGGGAGCCTATCAGTAACTCTGTGACATGTAATTGAAAATTTAACTGAAAATAATGTCAGAGAGTGTGATAGAAAAAAAATTCATTTAAAAAAATTCACTATTTTTATTCCTAAAGAAAAAACACTGGCTTTTCATCATCCAACCTTACTGTCTGGATGCATTAGGAAAACGTCAAATAGCGAGAAATAGAAAGTACAGCCTACAGAGAAGTCCAGATCAAGCTGAAAATGAAAAGGATGGGGCAGCATGAGTCTCAAAGAAACAGAACTTTTCCACCTTGGGAGGACAACAGCAGGGTTGAGCATAATTTACATAATGAAGGTAAGTCAGGAAGTTTGTGTTGAAATTTTTAGTTGAAAGGCAAGAGTGATACATTAATATAGAAAACTAATTTATAAAACAGTATACTTCTAAATACATTCCCTTTTAGGATGACTTTAATTACTCTGCTGCAAAAATACTCCATCTTGCACTAGTGTCAGTGTGAAGCTTTCAACAATAACATGGTGCTACAATTTTCCCCTTCTGCCATCCATAAGAACTCCATTATTATTGCTCTTTTCAGGAGTTGCTCAATCGTATTCTCACATATCATTATATCGTGTAATTTACTTTAAAGCTGAGAAATATTCCATTGAGTATATATACTACATTTTCTTTATCCATTCATCTATTGAGGGATACCTAAGTTGGTTCCATAGTCTAGCTACTGGGAATTGAGCTGCTATCAACATTGATGGGGCTGTATCACTATAGTATGCTGATTTTAAGTTCTTTGGATATAAACCAAGGAGTGGGATAGCTGGGTCAAATGTTGGTTCCATTCCCAATTTTCTGAGGAATCTTCATACTGCTCTCCATAGTGGTTGTACCAATTTGCAGTCCCACCAGCAAGGAAGAGGTAAAAATTAGAGCATTTGCCAGTAAATGGTGGGAGTTGAAGAATATCATGCTAAGTGAAATAAGCCAATCCCAAAAACCCAAAGGACAAATGTTTTCTCTAATATGCACATGATAATTCACAATAAGGTGAGGTGTACTAGGGAAGAATAGAATGACCTTAGATTAGGTAGAAGGAAGTGATGAGAGGGAAGAGGAGGGGATGTGGGGATACGAAAGACAGTAGAATGAAACAGACATTATTACTGTGTATATATATATATATATATATATATATATATATATATATATATGACTACATGACCAATATGATTCTGCAACATGTACACTCAGAAAAATGAGAAATTATATCTCATCTATGTATGATATATCAAAGTGCATAAATACATCTACTATCATGTATAACTAATTTAAAAAAATTTAAAAATTAAAAAAAGATTTAAGACACAAGGTAAAACCAATAAGATTTAGTGTCTATAACATATGGTTTTTCAAAATTATCAAATTCCCCTTGGAAGGGGAATATACAAAATAATATAGCTCAAGGTCTGAAAACAAATCTAAAAATGTAGTCATAATATTTTTCAAAATACAGTTATTGCATAAATTCAAAACAATTATCTATTGTCTCAAACTGAAGAAAACATTAGATATGAACTTACACATATCTGTTCAAAGTCTGTACACTAGGATCTAGTGTCTGAATATTATTTGTATATATAAACACATTTATTCAAATCAGTGCCCCTGTTTATAGTCACCACTTTTAAATACTGCAAAAGTACTCGAAGACCTGTCCATGACAAAATAAGTTTAATACTGGGAAAGAAATAAGAACTATATAAAGGTCCCACATCTGGATTTCTTTAGCATCCATGTAATTACAATCTATTATGCATGCTGTTGTGGTAGGCTTGGAACATAACAGATCCCTTCACTAGAGATCTGAACACACAGAGAAATGATAAATGCAACTGCAGTGAATAATGCCTGTAGACATAAAGTCATTCAGTCAACTATTCATCTAATATTCACTAAGCACTTACTATGCTCTGACCAATCCCTGTTTAAAACTTATGCCATCAAACCAATCATCCTTCTCTGCTTGCTTATTGCTACAATGGAAGAAGTCTGTGCCCAAGTCTAATACAGTTCACCTGAGCTTGGGATCCTACCCACCCCTCTAGCCACCCTAGGGACCTCACTTTCTGGATATTTTTCAATTAGACCTTTCCATAAGCAGTAAGCATGCTCAGTCTTCTATTGCCCTCACTCCATGTCCACTCCCATTTTCTTCCTTAGCTGAATGACTTGAAGAGGTTGGTCACATTTGCCATCTCTACTTCCTTAGCTTCCATACATCCTTACCCACTGCAATCTGAATTCTGCCCCATCTTTTCACTAAAATTTACTCTCAGAAGGCCACTGACCTCTCATCTCTAGATCAAATGGAAAATCACTGACTTTTAATCACTTTTGATCACTCTCCTCCTTGAAACACTCTTTCTTGGTTGGATCTTGATCACACCTGCTTAGCCTCCTTTATAGATTCCTTTTTTCTGCCTTTTTTTTTGGGGGGGTTGCGTACTGGGGATTGAACTCAGGGGTACTTGACCACTGAGTCATATCCCCAGCCCTATTTTGTATTTTATTTAGAGACAGGGTCTCACTGAGATGCTTACTGCCTCACTTTTGCTGAGGCTGGCTTTGAACTTGCAATCCTCCTGCCTCAGCATCCGGAGCCTCCGGGATTACAGGTGTATGCCTGGCTCTTTTTTTGGTCTTTTAAGTGTTGGTGTTTTCCTGTTTCACCAAAGGCTCCCTTTCTTGTCCTCTTCTACAGACTCTCCTTGGGTGACATTTGGTCACAGAGCTTTAACTACGTGACTCTGCTGTTGACTTGAAGAGTTATCCCTAACCCAGAGCCTCTCCCCACACATCTAATTTGTGTGTCTGTGGTTGAAGCCTTTCACAGTATCCACCCAGCTCATACAATCCTTTATTTTTTCAAAGGTCTCTACTTTCACCAAGAGGATAACAGCTGTGGGCCCCCCAAAACGATGCCTGAACTATGTGACCTTTGCCCCCTCACTGTAACAGATCAGCCACTTGCTCCCTACTGAACCAATCATATTCCAATCCTAGGAATTTGACTAAGAATCTATGCTCAAACTGGAACTTTTGCACACTGCTGGTAAAAACATAAACTACCTCTTTGAAAACTGGTAGTGTACTTTTAACATACAAATACCTAGTGACCTAGAAATTCTATTCCTAAGTATAAACCAAGAAAAATAATAATACATATCATCAAAAGATAAATATAAGAATGTTCACAGCAGCACTTTTCAGAACAAGCAAAACTGGAAATTACATGAATCTTCAGCATCAATACAATGAATAAATCATGGTATATTTATCAGATGGAACAGTATAACAATGCAACACAGATGTCTGCATAAATATAATAAGCAACAGATGGACACAAAAGAGTGTACTCTATAAGATTCCATTGAGCACACATCTGCAATCCCAGTGACTTGGAACACTAAGGTAGGAGGATCACAGCCTCAGCAACTCAGCAAAATCCTGTCTCAATCAATCAATCAATCAATCAATCAATAAATAAATAAGACTGGAGAGGTAGCTCAGTATGGTAAAGTGCCCCTGGGTTGAATCCCCTGTGTGTGTGTGTGATTCCATTTACATAAATTTCCAAAACAGAGAAAAGCGTGGTGTCAGGAGCGTAGTTATATCTCAGGTATAGGCACTAAGAGGGAGAATGAGGAAGACTCTAGGGTGCTGGTAATATTTTGTTTCTTGCCCTAGGTTCTAATCTGTGTGTGTGTGTGTGTGTGTGTGTGTGTGTGTGTGTGTGTAGTACTAGGGATTGAACCCAGGAGTATTCTACAACTGAGCTATATCCACAGCCCTTTTTATTTTCTATTTTGAAACTGGGTTTCACTAAGTTGCCCAGGCTGGCCTCAAACTTGCCATCCTCCTGCCTCAGCCTCTCAAGTCACATATTTCAGGTGGTTCCACTGCATCTAACTTGCCCTGGGTTCTAATAATATGGCAGGTTCATTTTTGTGAAAGCTTGTTAAACTAATGGATTATGCATTCTTATATGAATGCTATATTTCAAGAGTTTCAGCTAAATTTGGACTGGACTCTAGAGCTGAGATGTAAATTATTCTTTGTGATAATTGTTTATAGTAATAGGATCAGGACAGTATAATACAATGATAAAGTATGGTCATGAAAGTAAAAAAGGCCCCAGAGAAGAAATAATTTAGGGAGGTACCTCTCAGCTAAGCATACAGACCAATTTTTTGCTTCTAACTTAAGCCAATCATTGTCAAGACTTATCTCAAAGGAAAGAATCAGCACTTTGAGGTCTAGCCAGATGGTAGTATCAAAACTGTTTTCCTTGCTTTGATGCCTGGGTGTCTGAGATGATAGAAGGCTGAGAGTCTCATGGGGAAGCACAGTTGGTAACTCTATTCAAGTCATGCAAACCAATACATAAAATGCTTTACATTTATTCCATTGCAGGCATATCTAATGATAGTTTCTAAAAAACTTCCTTATAAAAATATTATATATTATTCAAATAAATGCAAAACTAAGACTTCAACTAGAAGCTCAAATTATTTAAACTTCATTTTTTTAAATAGGTATTTCTTCATTTCTAATGTTATGTATTTATAATTTGATATTTCAATTTAGATACCTTCCTAAAATATAATGTACATATTTCTATCTTACTTGTGCCCCTTACATCTCTACTTTATAACCTTATATTTTATTGTCTATAATTTGTTTCATAGCCATTAGTTTGAAGCTTAAGCATGAAGGCCTGACATTGTCTTGGCTACCACACCCTGACACTATTAAGATGGTGTGTTTCTACTATGGTCCCACACTGGCAATTGCAGAAACATAATAAGCAACAGATAATAGGGGCTGGCAGCATAGCTCAGAGTGGTTGAGCACTTGCCGAGCATGTGTGAGGCCCTGTTTAATCCCTAGCACTACAAAACAACAACAACAACAAAAATAGTAATGACAGAAGATGTACAGGGAATAAAAAAAATGCTAAAAAAAAAATCAACCCTACTTAGTCATTTATGAAAATAACTATAGAAAAAAAAATCTTATGGTAAGATGCTCTTTTAGGTTTACTGGTGCCCAATAATTTTCTTAGGGGAAAAAAAGGAAACTGATATAAAAATCTACTTAAGCTGAGAAGAGATTTTTTTAAAGGTGGTTCGCTGAAACAATAATATGCAACCTAATGGCAAATAATCAAACATACAGTGGCAGAGTGAATACATGAGTGTGGGACCCCAGTAGGAACTCACCCAGAGCAGGACATATGAGCCCTCAGCCAGCCAAGAAAACAATAAGACCCTGGATGCAAAAGAGATGCTAAGTTGTCTGGGGCAGATTACATATGCAACAGTCATTCAGAGGAGAAACAATTCATTGAACATGCTGGAGGTCACTGTGCTGGGCCTTCAAAGTCAGGGGCAAGGTATCAGGTGGAGGATCAAAAGGGCCAAAAGATGGGAAGTGGACATTCCCAACAGGGGTATGCAGAGCCAAGCACTGATGGGTCTGCCGAGGGAAAAGATGACAAAATATTAGCGAAAACATGACTGAGTTCAATTTCAACCTATCACAAGGCCAAAAGAGCTCTACTTTTAGCAATATAAACTATTTTCAGTATAGTAAAACTTCATTAGATTTAGATGTCATTAATTTTGAACTTAGCAAGATCATTTTATTTTAATGAAATATAAGATCAAAGAGCTTGTAAAGAATGGGAAAAATGAATTTTATTAGAAGCTTTTTAATCTACTGAAGAGAAAGATCATGGTGCAACAGAAAAACCCTGTGGGGCATCAGGTCCCTGAGGCTTTTATCCCATAGGTTCTCATAGACTCTAGCTTTGTTCCCGTGGCAAATCACATTCCTTCTTCTAGTATCTGTTCATGGGTATAATTAGGAGTTGTATAAGGTAAGTGGTTTCAAATTTGTTTTTAAGTGTTGTGAAACCCTTGGTTGTCCAAATGTATGCCTGTCCAGGAGGAGTACATATTCAGACTCCTGGGAAGCTGCTCTGGAAGGCCACAGCTGCAGTGGCCACCCTTAAACCTCTCTATCCACTCTACCACGTTCATTCCCCCAGTAATGGAAACCAGAGCTGCTTCCTCAGGAATACAGGCTATCCATCCCTTGACTACAGATTTCCAAAGACTTTTCTAGTTTGAGATTAGGGCTTTATCTTATCAGGTGCAATTATGCAGTAGTCAGTAAATTAACAAGAGGAAGCACACTGAGTAATATAAACATACTTTAAACACTTAATTTTAACCCAAAATGTACAGACATTCATTCTTTTGCCAATATCTTGTTGTAGGGCTGAAATCTTTTCTTTGAGAGGGAATCAACTGACTGGTACTCTGCTATAACCATATCCATAAGGCACCATCTAAAATCTCCAGCCTGTTTCTTTACAGAAAGATCTTTACGACACTTGAAAATCACTCTCAGTTCAGAATTTTTCTAGATTTTCAGGATTTGTGTTTCTGGTCTTTTACTGTTGGCTTGCCCACATCTAATGACGCAATAAATTTAAGTAACTCATATTTAACAAATGGTCTAAGTACTTGACTAACTTTCATAGAGATAACTCTTGTACTTATATTTCTTTGGTTTATATGCAATACTATTTAATTAAAGTACATAATTATAATAACAAATGCAATTAATATAAATAGACTTGAAAATGAACAGTTGGTTCTTAGTGAACAACTCAACTGATGGGAACAGCCTTGAGAATTCGGCATGCCTGTGTGTTTTCCAGATGGAAAGAGGAGTGTTATGTGGAATTCTGTTAAAAGGAATTTCATCAAATGAGTGGTTGAGAACATTTTTACTTTACATAATTCTATCTAACTTAAGCACTTTAGGAACTGCAATTTATAGGCAATTTTGTATAATTATAGGTTATTTTACTAATCGAATTTCTAAAGCACTAGGCTTCCATGAGTCTTACTTATCAACACTACCAAGCATCAATGAATACATCATAAAGTTATTATTTGTAAAAACCTTGGGGTAGTCAGCTTCCAAAACAGTTCCCAATAACTTGTGTTTCCTAATATTCACACTTGTGGGTAACACCCTCCCACACTGAATCAGGGCTCATGCATGTGGCCAACATAATTGTAGGAGTGATGGTACGTGACTTCTTTGTTTTTAAATATTTTTTTTAGTTATAGATGGCCACAACACCATCATTTTATTTTTATGTGGTGCTGAGAATCGAACCCAGTGCCCCACACATGCGAGGCAAGCAGTCTACCACTGAGCCACAGTATGCCCCAGCCCAAAGTATGTGACTTCTGAGGCTCAATCATAGGAGGAATGGTACCTTTGGGAGGTCTCTTGGATCACACTCTCATGGGGAAGCCAGCAGCCATATATTATTAGGATATTCAAGCAGCCCAGTGGAGAGGCCCACATGAAAAGGAGCTGAGTCTTCCAGTCAACAGCCAGCCACATGGGCCTTCATATGACTGTACCCCTAAGCAGCACCTGCAATCTATGAGACACTGAGCCAGAACCACCCAGCTAATAAGATGCTCCCAAATTCCTGTACCACAGAATTTTCCTTCCTAAATCCTTTCTGTAAGGACCACTGGGGTTCTGCACTGACTAAAGGGAGGGAAGAGAATCAGACCGGGAAGGAAGTGCCTTCCTGCTGCTGCCACTTCCATGCTCTCCTGTTCCACCTTGGTAAAGCTGCTGCTGCGTCAGCTGGCAAAGGAGAAATGTTCACAGGGTCCAACTCCTATTTCACAAAGCTAGGCAAAGAAATGAAAATTTGAGCTGAGTGATAATAAATTGATAAGTGACACACTTCTGAAACCATACTTCCTCTTTGTTTTCTCATCTATTTTATCCTGCCTTTAAAAAAATCACATAAGCACATGTTGCATCCAAAGTGTTGTGTTTTTTTTAAAGCATTTTTTTTTTAGTTGTAGGTGGACACAATGCCTTTATTTTTATTTACTTCTTTTTATGTGGTACTGAGGATCGAACCCAGTGCCTCACGCACACTAGGCAAGCAATCTACCACTGAGCCACAACCTCAGCCCTGTGTTTTATTTTTTGAATACTGGGGATTGAACCCAGAGGCATTCTATTTCTGAGCCATATCCCCAGCCCATTTTTTTATTTTGAGACAGTCTCACTAAGTTTGAGCCCAGGCTGGCCTCAAATTTATAATCCTCCTGCCTCAGCCTCCTGAGTAACTGGGATTACAGGTGTGTATGCCACACCACATCTAGCTCCAAAGCATATTATGATATTCAATACTTACCACTATATTTAGTGTACATGCCACAAAAACTCAATTTTACTCTATTGTGCAATTTATTTTCTGGGTGAAAAAGAGCTATAGTGAGTTAAAGGAATCTCACATTCCTAAACAGTTAACCAATATCTGGAGGAGTGAGCATGGGAAGAAGTGTGATAGCTGAATAGAATTTTTAAAAAAACCCCAAATTTCTAGAGTCCTAAAGTATATGAGTAGGTAATGCCTATAAATTAGAAATGTGTCATTTTTCATCAAAAACTACAGATTAGCCAGGTACAATGGTTCACGCCTGTAATCCTAGTGACTCAAGAGGCTAAGGCAAGGACTGTGAGTTTGAGCCCAGCCTGGGCAATATAGCAAGAATCTATCTCAAAAAAAAAAGGCCACAAATCAAGCACCTGCATGCAATGTGATGGTAAACTTTACACCAAGAAGCACTATACAGGTCTGGTGTGCACTCAGTTCTTACTGAGCAGAAGTCATTTGCATAACTTGCTTCCTCTGACAGAGTATCCTCTGTGACCATTACACTAGTTCCCGTCTGAGGAGCCACTGACCTCCAAAGATCAAATATCCTGACACCCCCCCCCCCAAAAAAAAATGGTGAAGAGAATAAAATACCTATACAAAAAATTAAAAGGAATCCTATATGCTATGAAGTCTATGAAAAATGATAGTCAGGAACTCTTCACATAACAAGACAGGAGAGTCCAGGAAAGGTGATACAGACAATGCAGGGAATAACATGTGCAGCTGGAAAGTGTATCATCGGACTCAAAATAGCTCCAAGAAGAAAATGTTTAGGGCATTCTGATTAAAGAAAAAAAAAAAGAAGCCATGTTCCTCAAATCAAATTTCCAGAACAGTCCAGGTTGGATGAAAGCTCTTACTTAAACTCTTTAAAGTACTTACCAGGTACAGTGTCACACACTACAATCCCAGCTACTGGGAGGCTGAGGCTGGAGGACGGTAGGTACAATGGCAGCCTGGGCAATTCAGAGAGACCCTACCTGAAGATAAAATTAAAAAGGGCCTGTGGCTCAGTGGTACAATCCCTAGTACCTCTGACACACAAAGTTCTCTGAGATGATAGTAAATAGCATTAACATGTACAATTAATAAGCGTTAATAATAATAAAAAGTTCTCGGGACACACTGAATTTTAACTTGGGGACATCTAGAAGGAAAGATGATTTTGGTTTCTCTATGACCTTTTATAAACAGGGTCCACAAATAATTTTACCCAAGCAAGGAGTCCCAGCGGCTGCTCAAAATATTTCACACCTTGCTGGCTCTCCATCTTTACCCATGTCTCCTTTGCTTTGAATGCCCTTCCTCCCAGGCTCTAGTCAATTTATAATCCCAACCACAGAGTCAAATAGAAAGGGCACAGATTTCAGACTCAGATTGCTTGAATTGAGTCCTCCTCCTACCTGTAGGACCTGGGTCCATGTTTTTAATCTTTCTGAACCTCACTTTCTCTCTGTCTCCTTCAAGAAAATCTCACTTAGCAGAAGGGAAGATATCATTCTCTCCCAAATCAGTCCTTCACCCACTTTTTCCCATCTTAGTAAACAGTCCCACCTATCTGATCAAGCCCCAAACCAAGGATCCCTTCTTCATTCCCCTCTTTCTTTTCAAACATACAATCCCTCAGCAAGTGCTCTCAGCTCTGCTTCCAAAATAAACTGCAAACTGTTCAAATTTCTTCCATTTCCACGGATTCCACCCTTATCTAAGTCACCAGTGCTTCTCTCTGGCTACTTTAATGACCTCCTAACTGGTTTCCTGGCTTCCACTCCTGCCCTCTACAATCCATGCACTATATAATAGCTAATGTAATCTAAAAGCACACTTCAGATCTTGTTACTCCCTTGCTAAAAACTCAATATCCTACCATTACCACTTAGAATAAACTTTAAATAGGTCTTTAAGGCCTTCACTAAGAATGAAATTGGCCAGCACATTGCCCTTAGACTTCCCAGTCTCCAGAACTGTGAGAAATAAATATCTATTTTTAGGTCACCCAATCTTGGTACTTTGTTGTAGCAGACTAAGCAGACCAATATATCATAAAACCAATGAAACTGAAGAGAGAAAAATATTATGAATGATCTCTTTTTTAAGTGAGTTATTATAAAATCTTCCTATCACAAGTACAGTTAAGGATATCAAGAGAAATTCTTTTACAAAATGTTCTTTCATTTTAATCACTTGATCAATGCAGCATAATCATAGTGCTTCATTTGTTCTTATAGTTTTAACTACAAGTGAAATTTAAAATGCCCCAGTTTGCCATCTGCTCCTTTTCACAAGCATGAACCATACCAATAAAAAGTAATAGTTTTCAAATAATCAGCCTCTTTTCAACAGAAAGTAAAAGAAATACAGGCTTAATGTATGGGTTCTATTTGAATCACAGTGACCCTGATTTTGAGAAATCCTCACATCCTCACTTGTATGATATCAAAGCAATGGAATTACTCTTATAATCTCTATTAAGTCATTATATCTATTTATCTAGATCTATATAAATGAATAATAGGGGCTGTCAGAATTGGGTAATATCCATGGTAGATGTGGGAAAATAAAACCTCCCTGGATTTCTCCGTATTCCTGAAAAAGTCCCTGCCCCCTGAGACATGAAATATTTATGATAAAGTAGAGAAGGTAGAGAAACCTTCCTTCACTTCCTCTAGAAGTTCTTACTTTTTGCATACCCTTAAGGATTAGATCCATAGCCAAATGTAATGATAAAACTTCTCTGATCTTTACAAGTTTGCCAAGTGGCTACAGTCTAGAACAGACCCGTAGGCTACAAGATGGGGGCAACTTGGCCTGTACTCTTGACTCATGCCCTTGAAACCTGAGGGCAATACACAAATACAGGGAACACTGGTGTGAAATTATGTGGTTCCACCTCTAGTCCAGGCCCCAGTAATGTTCCTGTATAAATATTAACACACCCATATAAATGGGTTTGGTGACAGCCCACCTTCTCTCCTGAATGTGTATTCTGGGGTTTACCCAATAAGCATCTCTCTTAAGATCCCTGAAATAGGCATCTATTTTCCTAAATAAAACACTCTGTGAAATTGAAAGAGAAAAATATTATGAATGATCTCTGTTTTATTTAGGAAAAACAAAGTGACAGACAAGAGCTTCCTCCCTGGTATTTACAGAAGTCCAGACCATGGAGACATCTGGTCCTCATAACCCCTTCTGGCCCTTGGAAAAATGTATTTATGCTCCAGAAGGTTAATAAAAACCCCAAATTCTTTCCATATATCTTAAAGGAACAAAGGATTTTCTCCCTTCTTTTAATGGCTGTCTCTCTGCTGTGTATAAATGGCAAAATACATTGTTCTCTGCCTTTTATCTGCACAGAGAAAATCCATTGATTCTCATCACATTGCCTGTGAATCTAGGTATGCAAACTGATGTTCATTTTTCTGCAGTACTTATATACATGTGTACATACATACACACACACACACACACACACACCTCACACAACTTTACAAGTAGGGTAACATCAAATCCTTCACAGGTTTAATAAAACAGTAGGGAATAGCAACATCAAACAAGTTGGAGAGGGAGCATCCACTAGGAAGCAAACAAGATTCCTCCAATATATTTACGTCAGCCTTAAAGAAAAGAGGTGAAACACACTTATAGGATTATTACATTAAAAGACAGACTAAAAACAAATCTCCTCCACTTGCCCCATGGCAGGGCTATGGGCCTCTTAATTCCAGCCCATCCTAACTAGATCCTACTCTCAAAGCTAAGCTCAGGAATCAAAGTTTTTTCTCAGCCCCCATCAGATCTACTCTACCATTAGCTGACATGAACCTAGGAATGTCTAATTGTCTAAATCAATCACATTTAAGTCAGTGTGTTTCCCCAGGCTTTCAGATGGCTGACTATGTTAGACAGGTCTTTAAAATTACTTTTAATCCACGAATCTACCGTTTACCAAAACAACAAAGAAAAGCACAAAGTAGAAAATGTAGGGTACGCATAATTTGGAGAGCTGGGGATTTGTTACAGGCATTGAGCATCAATAAGGAAAGAAAATGCTGCATCTGAGGTGCAATACTCATGGACCCAGTTCTATCTCTTCTTTCTCAGATGAGGGCACCACTGCTCAAAAAAAGTGAAAGAATTGCAATGGTGGCACAGGTAATGCTAGAACTAAAATTAGAACTAAGATTTCTATCAATGTCATATACTTCTCTCATTTAATCCCCCAAAATATCCATCTCCTACAATGGAAATGGGTTGATCCTCAGCCTAGATGTCCTACCCACAAGAAATTTTGACTGATTTGCATGTCCAAGATACTGCCATCCTAGGAAAGTAAAACCCTGCATATGACATATCACAATATTTAGGATACAATTCATATTAACGAGGTGTAAGTCTGGCCAGCACCACTCAGTTATCACTAGGGCTGAACCATAAAGGGAACTGATAAAATCAAACTTCTAAGTCCTCAAAATCACTGGCAGGATCCAGCAGAGAACATTTTAAGGTAGAGTCACATCCCAGGACCTTCTGGATAGCCTTCCTCCAACATTACTGCACAGAAAAGCTGTAGATGCTCCAAACCCATCCACTTCAGAGCTAAAAATATTTTTTAAAAGTGTAAAAGCTATTTTACACTTTTAAAAAATATTTTGTTTGAATATTTTGTTTGAATGTTTCACCAAAACTCAAATTAAAATCTAATCTCCATCATGAGGTATTAAAAGGTGGGACCAGGTAGGCCCTTTAAGAAGCACTGAGGTTATGATGGCTCTGCCCTCCCAATGAAACCATGAGTTAAAAGGTCATCTTGAGGGTGGATCTATTATAATAGCCAGTTTGGCTCTGTCTCTGGTATGTGTTCCTCTTGTCATGTGGTGCCCTGAGCCAGCTGGACACTCCACAGAGAGTCCACACCATCAATAAGGCCTCATAGATGCTGTCCCTCAACCTTGGACCTCCCAGCCTCTTCAATTTTAGCTACAGAAACACACAAAGGCTACAAAGCCATCCCTGGCCATTCTGGTTATTTCCATAACTCCTCAAATGTTTTTAATTATATAAGACCTACAGGCAAAAGAGGTCGAAGAGGAGGAGCAAACAAAGATAGAAGGAATGGGATGGGATTTTGAATGGAAACTGTGTAAAATGAGTTTCACCTGATTTGACATTCAAACTTAAGCAAAGCTCAGCACTTAATTAAACCAGGCTTCAAATTCCTCTCTGTAAGCCACGATATTTAATTCTGTTGTCATACCACAAAATTTAATTAAATATCATTGTTAAGAATATCTTCTCCACTTTCACCTTTTCCCCCAAATGAAGTGATATTTTTTAAAAAGTATTAAGTATCAAGGACATTCAATAAGTTTTTCATATGAAATTAAAATTTAAGCACCCTTCAGAGATGATTAATGCCCAGTCTATTTATCCTGACACAATGCTTGGCTGATACAAAATAGCTGACTTGATTATATTCTGAACAGCTGAATATATTTTGGCCCATTGAAGTAATTTCACAATTATTTCTTTCAATGTCAACTCAGAGAACAAAATAAAATTAAACATTTGACTATGAAAAGAAAAACTGCCTACATGTATTTTAAAAGTAAAGGAATTCATGGGATGCCTGTTTGAGGTCCTAAACAATCCTTTTAAGCAGGCCTCACTGGCAACATGAAATATGAATGGCTCAGGTCATAATTTGACCTAATTTTCCTGAGATTAAACTCACTCCAAAAGACCCTCTTTCATATCTACAATTACGGTCCACTCTGTCACTATGTATCTACTAGAGAGCTGGGGTGGGATGTTATCAGAGTGATCATGCTTTGTGTCCTGGAGCAACCCCACCACCACCACCCCTGCCTTTGCTCCAACGCGGGAAGCGTGTCCTCCTGGTCTCTCCCTCTTCCATCCACACCTCAGGCTGAACTGTGGGTCTTCCTTAGGTGTTCTCTCCAGGGATCATTTAGGGGCTGCCTTCCCTTTTTTAATGTAATTTGACAAAAGACCTGGGTACCCCTCATAAGCTCTCTTAGAAAGGTTTGGGAATCTCATGCAAATGGCTACTAGGTACTACTGTGACATTCCTAAAAACATGTGCAAACTGGACCCCACCAAAACCCTCAAAAGAGAGTCACACTTCTCAACAATCCACAGAGACTCTATGAGGCAATTCTTTAGACAGATAATTCTTGAGTACCAAATCTCACACATGGTGAGTACGCTCTATTTCAGAAACTCCCAGGGATCTGTTGAATTTAGAAGAGTGACAACCTCCTGGGCAGCAGGTGTCATTAAATATAAATGGAAGCACCGAGCTATACCCAAAGTAAGGCTATAGCTCTTCCCTCAGGCTTTTCTTCTCCTGCGAGACTGAACAGCACTTTGCCAATTACTCCTGTCTGGGAACAATTCAAGTTGACAAGAACTTTTAGAGTGCTGACATTATCCTTGGACTACAGCATTCAAAATGCAGACAGGCAGCACCCCTGAAATTTACCCAGACTTAAATTCTTCCCTCTGATTTTGTATCTCTATAGGGTGCCAGAGAGTAATTGAGCTAAATGATCTGGGAAAAAAAAATATTTACTATACTATATTACTAAGGATAACAACATAAAAATAGCTAAAACTTTGAATGAGGCATCATTAGCTTATCTTATGACTAGATCCAAAGTAGGAGATATAAGTGTACAGTGCATTGGCAACCTTACAAAGTCAAACTGTCTGAACTATAGAGCCAATTTTCAAATTGGCTTTTAGTCTCTTGGGGGAAAAAAACAACAATATTCACTTTAGTGTTCTAAATAAATTCTGCTAAAAATAATCATTTCATATTTTGGAATTTTTACCACCTGATTGTCATATATACAGTCACAGAAAGAAGTTGGACACACCTCCCAGAGTACCTGGAGTGACCTGAAATAACCACCCAGTGTTGGAATCACTCAGTCTTTTTTTTTTTTATATTTTTAGTTGTAGATGGACACAATACCTTTATTTTATTTATTTATTTTCAGTGGTGCTGAGGATCAAACCCAGTGACTCATGTGTGCTAGAAAAGCACTGTACCACTGAGCTACAACCCCTAGTCTCTGAAATCACTCAGTCTCAGAGATGCCTGAAAAGCCAGAGACTGCACCAAGTGTTCTCCCAAGTTGCTTTTCCTTAGCCAATGGGAATATCAGAGATAAAGGGAAATGAGTATCTTTCCCCATACTTGCTTTACAGCAAACCTTTGGACAACAGTGTTTCTTATTATTCCAGTGATTCCTTGCATACTGCCTCCAATCTTCAGGGAAAACTCCTATTTTTTTAATTATGTAAGAAATATTGATAAAAAGATTCCTAAAATACTGTTGGGTATTACAAAAACTGCCCCCTTTCGCCACCCACACAAAGAAAAATGTATGTATACATTTATATTTGTACATTCAGAGAGCCAACTTGCTCTAGTCTTGAAGCGAACATTGACACTCTCAGCAATGAAAGAAACTATTATTATCTATAAATAAATGAAGAAAAAATAAAACATTAGTGGAGTCTCTCGAGCAAATGCATAAAAAGAACAAAACATAGCTTAAAAATGTTTTCTCCTGACTCTCTTATTCTCCTAATATCCATGTACTGTGTATGTCACTACTTTCAAATTCTCCTGCAACTGCTGAGAAAAAACACAAGGGAACTTCCTACTGTAATGAAAATATGTTAGAGGGGTATGTCACACAAGTTAATGTATTTTCAAATTTATGAAAGTGTGCACAGAGGATTATTATTTCTTTGCATGTAAATTTTATTAAAAATTAATTATATCCCATCTATGTATGATATATCAAAGTATATAAGTGCATTCTACTGTCATGTATAACTAATTAAAACAAATAAAAAATTAATAAAAAATAATTATAAACAAATATGGAGCTCTCATGGACAGGTCTACTTTTTAAAATGACACGGAATAATGATTTTAAAACTATTTTCTGTGTATTTTGCTGGAACAAATGATCAAATGTATCGAACTCATAGACAGGTTCCTCACTGTTAGAGAAGTCAGTTAAATATATATGGAAATGGGGAAGATGAGAATGTAAGCTTTGATGTTACATTAGAATTGTTGGTTTTAATAAGAACTTGTAGCATGTGTGCATCATATAAAATGTATTCGGTGTGTTATAAAATACAAAGAAATAATACTTTAAATATATATTATATATTTAAATAATAATAATATACATTATTTCACTTATTTCACGTGGTCTTCTGAGCTATGCTACAACTAGTAGCAAGCTGCACACCTAGCTAGCCAGATGCAAGAAACCATCACAAGAAACCTTGGCTCTTTGGAGGAAAAGCTAATTCTAAGGTTGGGGCTGGAAAAATGGAAAATGAGCCTGAAATATCCCGTTGCACCAGAAAATAAGGAAGTACTCAAAGAATGATAGGAAGGGGTAGTGGGTAGTTCAGTGGCAGAACACTTCCCTGGCATGTGTGAGGTCCTGAGTTTGATCCCTAGTACTGCAAATAAAAAATAAAATAAAAAGTGTACATGAAGACATAAAAAAGATGAAGAGGGGCTGGGGCTGTAGCTCAGTGACAGAATACTTGCTTCACATTTGTTTGATCCTTAGCACCACATTAAAATAAAGGCATTTAAAAAAACCATTCAAGAGTCAAATTGAGGGGTCCTGAGTAGCCAAATCTAGGACACTTTCAGCACCTCAATAAATAATGATAATAAATGATTGGCCATTTAATTAATAATCTGTAAATTGATACTGGCGCTCAGTACTTTAAAGTTTGGAAATGCATCTGGGCATGGTAGCGCATACCTATAATCCTAGTGGCTCTGGAGGCTGAGGCAGGAGAATTGTGAGCTCAAAGCCAGCCTCAGCAAAAGCAAGGCGCTAAGCAACTCAATGAGACCCTGTCTCTAAATAAAAAATACAAAATATGGCTGGGGATGTGGCTCAGAGGACAAGTGCCCCTGAGTTCAATCCCTGGTACAAAAAAAAAAAAATTGGAAATGCAGATTAGGAAAAATGCACCTATTTTTCAAAGGGTGTTGGCTGTCAGGTAAACTTCATCTAACTGTATAGTTTCCAATAAGCTGTTTCAGTACCACACATTAAACATAAAAGCCGGAGCAACAAGACCAAAAAAAAAAAAAAAAAAAAAAAAATCTGGAGTAAGCAAAGGATAAGGAGGCAGAATGAAACCTCTCATTAATATCTTTAGAACTAAGACATGGCCTCTATAAAGCAAGAACAAGATTTTTAAAATTTGTGTGTGTGTATAAAATACCTTTTCTTTTTCTTTTGGGGTGGAGTCTTGCTATGTTGCCCCAGTCTGGTCTTGAATCCTGGGCTGAAATACTCCTCCTTCCTCCATCTCTGAGCAGCTGGGATCACAGGTACACATCACTGCTCCAGGCCTGTGGTTACCCACTGCCTTCTCAAGCAGGGAAGTCAAAAAATACAAGAGTTTTTGGAAATTAAAGAATTAAATAGCAGAAAAGAGAACTTCAAACAAACATTTAAGAGACTGGGTTAAGAAACTCTTCCAGAAAGTAGAAGGAAAAAACCAAGAAATACAAATTTAAGAGAAAAAAGATTAGGACAATAGAAAAGAAAGAAGATGAGCCCTGGAGATCCACTATCCAAATAAAGGGGGTTCTAGGAAGCTCAATTACAGAAAAAAAGAATGGAAAAAATTATCAATTCAACAAAAAAACAGAATTCTCCCACAACTGCCAAGATATGTTTCTAAACTAAAAGGCCCAACCTAGGCCAGCAAAATTATGGAGACAACACGCACAAGTTGCATCTTTAAGAACTTTCTGACCACCATGAGTGGCCTCATACTAAGGATCAAAAATCAGAAAGGCACTGGCTTTAATAATAACAAGGAAGCTAAACTATAATGGAGGAATGCCTCCACAATGCTGAGGAAAAGGCTCTCCCATCTCAAGTTGAGCATGCAGCCAAACTACACTCTGCGAAGTCTTCAGCACATGCTCACACCCTCTCCACTGGAAGACATGCTCTGCCAGTTTAAATGGTTTAACCAAGAAAGCTGTCTGGCATCGGAACCCAACATGACAAAAGATGATGGTGAAGGGGGACAGCAAAGTGGCAGCTGAGCAGTGGATAGGAGGCAAGTCAGAGGCTCCAAGAAAAATTCTTAGTTGAACTAATGATGAACTCTTAGAATTTCTGATGAGTTTCAATGTACTTAAAGGAATTTATATAGCTGAAGGAATGCTTGAGATTGAATTACTGAGAAGTATGAAGAAAACTAAGCACACTAGGATATGCTGTGCACACATATCAGCAATTTCTTACTCCAGACAAGACTTACAGTGTACAGAAAAGAAAGGTAATCATTGTTTTCTGTTGCTCACCAGTGAACAGCATTTACATAGTCAAGTCCAAGTAAAGCCTGGACACTGAGCTAAGCTTTTAACACTTTAAAGAGAAAAAGGAGACTAGGCTCATGCAGAAGTGAAGATAGACCAGTCCTTATCTTCCATAGAAGTTAAGAGAAAACATCTAAAACTGAAATATCAAGTCATAACAAGGGACACGCATCATTTAGAGCCATGAAGGTAAACAAAACTTATTAGCTAAGAATAGTAAGTACTTTCTTCTAGGAAGTACATGGAGGCCTACTATTTTTCATAGTAATTTGGACACATACTTTGGTGCTGAGGATTGAATCCTGGGACACTTTTAACCACTAAGCCACATCCTTAGCCCTTTTTATTTGAGACAGGGTCTTGCTAAGTTGTTTGTGGCCTTGTTAAGTTGCTGAGATAGGCCTCAAAGTTGTGATCCTTCTGCCTCATCCTCCCAAGTCACTGGAATTACAAGCATGTACCACCATGTCTGACTTGTATACTTCTTTGACTCAGCATATATGCAATGTGAATCCAATAAAATAAACACTAAATTTTTAAATACTTTTTTTTTCCAGTACTGGAGATTGGATCCAGGGCTTTGCACATGCTAGAAAAGTACTCCTCTACCACTGAGCTATATCTGTAGCTCAAACCTAAATATTTTTTAGAACTTTTTTCCTTTACGGGGTATTCTAATAAAAATGAAACTCAATTTCAAAATCCCATAAAACAGCTAGATAAGATATGGAAATTGCATTAGATGTAGTTTTCACTTGTTCTAATCAATAATATTTTTAAACTGTAGTATAAAAGACTTAAATTATAAGCAAACAAAAGTAAAAGGAAGTCAATTATACAGTAACAACAAATGAAAGCACCTTATTGTTCATTAGACACTTTCAGTGTACCTCAATTTTTCAACATCTTTGAAGGGTTTTTTATTTTTTTATTTTTTATTTTTAGGTGGACACAGTATCTTTATTTTATTTTTTATGTGGTGTTGAGGATCAAACACAGTGCCTCACGTGTGCTAGGCGATAGCTCTGCCACTGAGCAACAACCCCAGTCCCTTATTTTTATTTTTTTAATAGGTAAAGAAACCGAGGATTAGAGAGTTACAACTTACTGTTAGAATTAAAACTAAAGACAATGATATTCTTAGCATAATTCTAATTTTCTCCCAAAAGAAAATTATTTTTTAAGAATATACTCTCCTCACAAAGTGATAATAATAAAAAAAAACAGATAATCTGTATGAATTACTCTTAATGGAGTATTTCTCCTTAGTTACAGAAAGAAAGAAAATGAGAAAGAAAGAAGGAGAGAAAGAGAGAAAGAAAGGAAGAGAGAAATAAAGAAAGAGAGAGAGAGAAAGAAAGAAAGAAAGAAAGAGAAAGAGAAAGAAAGAAAAGGGAGCTATGGGACAAAATGGTTAATGGTAATTTTTTGGATCCATTTTAATTAGAGGGAAGAAACAAAAAGGCTCCTAACAGCTTATCTAAGATATGATAAGGCAGGTTTTTAAAAAAAATTTTTTCCCATACTGGATATTGAACTCAGGGGCACTCGACCACGGAGCCACATCCTCAGCCCTATTTTGTATTTTATTTAGAGACAGGGTCTCACTTAGTTGCTTAGCGATTCACTTTTGCTGAGGCTGGCTTTGAACTTGCAATCCTTCTGCCTCAGCCTCCCATGCCACTGGGATTACAGGTGTGCACCACCAAGCCCGGCAATAAAGCAGTGTTATAAAGGCCATGGCTGAGAAACAAGTGGAAGGATTCCTGCGCCGCTGGACAGGAGTCAGGTGATTAGTAATATGCACTGAGCCCCTGCTCTGTGCAGGCCCTGTGCCAGACACTGGGGATACAAAAGTAAGCAGGATATAAACCCTGCCCTCATAGATCTTACTGATCAAGGTCCAAGAGATAAAAGCATCACATCATGTACAACCATAAGAACGGGAAGTTATACTCCATATACGTATGTCAAATATATTCTACTGTCATGTATAATAAGAAAAAAAATTTAAATAAGTTATAGTTCAAAAAATTCCTTTTGAAAAAAAAAAAGAAATATGCTAGGTACAGCAAGCTGCAATTAAACCTCACCTAGGAATTCATGGGAACAACACCAATGAAGAGACTCAATTTAATAAAACAGTTGGTATTCAGGGCACAGTGATGCACACCTATAATCCCAGCAGTTTGGGAAGCTAAGGCAGGAAGATAAGTTCAAAAGGCCAGCCTCAGGAACTTGGTGAGACCTTGTCTCAAAATTAAAAATAAAAAAGACTGGGATATAACAGTGGTAGGATATCCTTGGGTTCAATCCCAGTATCATAAATAAATACATAAGTAAGTAAAAACAGTCCATAGCTGTACCTCGGTTTACAATCATAATTCAGAAGGTGACTAACATGCAAGTTATTTGTAGGATTCTTCTCAATCGTTGCTAAACCTAAAAGCTTTCTCTACTGCTTTAAAGTAATGCAAGTGGGATGTGAGCCGAGGTATCTGGCACAGGATCCAGATTTATAGAGAGGGAGAACATTTACTATGCCCAAACACGTGCTGGGTTAGGGTGATCAAGTATTTTTCTGCAGACTTCCTTGAAAATTATTGCTGGGGGTGGGGAGTAAAGTCCACAGTGCAGTTAAGGAGCTAAACCAGCTCTGCTCTGCCCTCTGGCAAAGACAGTTCTTTGGAAACATTCACAGTACTCATTCACACAAGGAGGAACACCTAGGGCAGGCATAATAACCTTCATCTTGAAGTAAAAGAAGAAGACAAAGACCTTATACTTTAGGTTCTATCTTCCAAAGAAATTTAGAGCACATCAGTAGTTATCCTTTGAGGACTATCAGAAGAATGCCAACATGCTTACACAACTGCAAGAAGCACAATGTATTCATGTTAAAAAAGACTGGCGTTTAAGTCCTGGGAATGTCATTGGGTCTGTTACTCTAATGACAACACATTGCTTTTTTTTTTTTTTCACATAAGCAATTTTACCATCAATCAATGGTTTTCAAAGCAAGTTCCAAGAAATCTGCAGAGGGGACCTAAACCTGGTAGGGATTTCCAGAGGAAAAGCTAGATAGACCAGAGTCTGGAACCCCAACACCATTTATCACGGGTGCCTACTTTATGCTTTATGTTGTAGGTTTCATCCTAACACACACCTTGAAATCAAGATTCTACTACTTAAATCTAAACATCTTTCCTGATGGTTTATCACAATAAAAAAGTGGGGAACAAATTGGTAACTACAAATAATTATAAAATGTAGTGTTATAAGTCACTTTGCAAAAAGAACAAACATAGTTGGGCATGATGGTCCACACCTATAAATCCTAGATCCTCTGGAGGCTGAGGCAGAAAGATAAAAAATTCCACACCACCCCTGGCAACTTAGTGAGACTCTGTCAACTTAGTGAGATCTTGTCTCAAAATATAAAGTAAAGGGCTGGGATGTAGCTCAGTGGTAAAACTCCCCTGTATTCAATCCCTAGTACAACAACAACAACAAAAAAGAACAAATGTAGAAAGGAAGGAATTTCTCAACCAAATTGGAATATTAAATGTGAAATTCCAAGAAAGAAAAGTATCTAGATCAAGAGAGTCTTCTAATTATCTGAACCAGTTCAGAGTATAGGTTGATAATATCTAATTTGAAAAACCCCAATGCTCCAAAATGCAAAATTATTTGAACATTCATGTTGATTTTTCAGATTTTGGGGTTTGGGGATTAATCATGCTCAAATGGCAAAAACTGCACAAATATTCCAAAATTCAAAACCTCAAATCTGAAACACTTTTTGCCCTAGGCATTTCAGTTAAGGAATGTTCAATCCATATCACCTTTTAGAAAACATAAATTTACTCAAGAATTTAAAGAATTTTACAGGAGAGCCTGAAATGTAATTGAAAACTATTATCTAAACAATATTACAGCTGCATTATGAAATATTATGTAACCATGAAAATTATGTTTAGTAGGAGTTTCACAAATATGTTAATAACCACACATACCTTTAAAACTTTATAATGGGGCTGCAGTTGTAGCTCAGTGATAGAGTGATTGCCTAGCACGTGGGTTCAATCCTTAGCACCCCATAAAAATAAACAAAATAAGAGCATGCTGTCTATCTACAACTACAAAGAAAATTTAACAACTTTATGATATAACTGGTATAATAAGTTTAATATAAAATTTATCAATTTTATTTTATAGTTCGTAAAGATTGTACTTTTCTATACATTCTTCTAGTAGTTCTAGGTTTTCATATTGAGTTCTTAAATCCATGTGAAATTTTGTGAATGTATGAAAGGAATTTACACTTCTCTATTTCTCCAAATGCACAATCAATTATCCTCAAACCATTGACTCTGTAATCTACCCTTTTCTTACTGATCTGAAATTTCACTTTTATAATATACTACATTCCCATTTATACATAGCTTGTTTCATCCAATTCCTGATGCATCTAGATATTCCTCGATCAATGCTACACTTTTTTAATTGTGTTTGCCTTAGATAACACCTGTAAGAGCAAGTTGCTTCTAACATTGTTCCTTTTTCAAAAACTTCTGTTCTATTTCTTTCCTGATAAATTAGATAATGAAAAATCCTGTTGCAATGACTTTGTAGGTTTGATTATCAATTTTTCTTTAAAAAAGAGGAAATGTTTATTTGGGCTCAGGGTTTCAGAGGTCTCAGTCCATAGCTAACTCCTTAGCTTTGGGCACAAGATGAGGCAGAACAAATAGACAGAAGGGCATGAATGAGGAAAGTAGCTTAGGATATTGCAACCAAGAATTGGATAGGGAGTGTGCTCCCCTCACCAGGGACAAAATATAGACCCCAAAGGCATGCCCCCAATGACCTACCTTCTCCAGACATACCCTACTCTGCCTACAGTTACCACTGGTTAATCCATATCAGTAAATCAAGCCATTAATTAGGTTACAACTCTCATAATCTAATCATTTTATTTCTGAATATTCTTGCACTGTCTCATGAGATTTGGGGGGGCACTGCATATCCATACCTTAACATTTCACCCCTGGCCCCAAAAGTTCATGCCCATTTCCTAATGCAAAATACATTTACTTCATTTCCAAGAATCCCATAGTCTTAAAAGTTGTAGCATTGACAAAAGTCAAAGGCAAAGTCTCCTGTGAGACACAAGACAAACTCCCACTGTGAGCCCCTGTAAAAATAAAAAATAAGTTACATATATTCAATATATAATGGCCCAGAGTAAATATTTCTATTCCACAAGGGGGAAACAGGGATAGAAAGAAGGGATGGAACCAAAGCAAGATCAAAATTCAGCTAGGCAAACAAGTTCTGCAGTTCCACATCCAGCATCTGGGCCATTTGGTATTGTGATGCTTTCTTCAAAGGGCTTATTTACCTCTGCGATTATGGCCTTGCTAGTTGTAGCCCACATGGCCTCCCTCTTGGCTTGTATCTGCTTGATTCCTGCAGCTTTCCTCATCAGATGTTCCAGGTTACCAGCGTCTTTTACTCTGGGGAAGGGGTTTCTCAACTGTAGCTTTGGCTTCCTTCTCAGATCTTCATGCATCACTCTATCAGGGCAGGCTGCAGGGACTCCAACCCTGCTACATTGTGCCTATAAAATCTTGGAGGAAACCTCCATGACCCACTAACTTTAGCATCCTGTCTTCCTACAGAACCAATATCATGTGGTTGCCACCAAGGTCTTTTATCATCTTAAGCAACAGCCAACCCTCTTGAACAATGTTTGTAGCAGCATCTGAATTCCTGGGCAGTTGAGCATGGTGGAAAAACTTCCTGGCACCCTCTGTGCAAGCAGGATGCCCCATGGCCTCTTCTCAAAGGAATTTTTACTTGTAAACCCTTGAGTTGGAGATGAGTATTGACTTGCCAACTGCTGAGAGGTCCTCAAGCCAGCTTTACTATTGTTTCTGGCTAAAGTACTTAGATTATAGCCACTAAAAACATGCTATTTAACAACTATAGTTTCCTTAGCCCCAGTTTTACTTGCAATTTACTGGCCAAACTTCAAGTTTTTCAAATATTTATTCTTTGCTTTCTGTTGTTAATTATCACAGTAAACTTGGCTAAAAGCTGCCAGTAATATTCAGCCACCATGTAAATGCTGTGCTGCCTTGAAATTTCCTCCACCAAATTAGTCCATCATCTTTCAATTCAACCATACAGAAAGTCTCAGGACATGAACAAAATGTAGACAACTTCTTTGCCAGAATATAAAATGAATGGCCTTGAGTTCAATTTCCAATAGTCCTCCTTTTCTTCTGAAACCTCATGGGCCTAGTCTTTATGTCCACAGTCCTATCAGCATTCTGGTCTTCCCATCAGAATCACCCATTGAGCTCCATTTACAATATTCTAAAGCTTTTCCAGCTTGCATCTCTAAACTTTTCAAAAATTCCTCTACCCACAAAGTAGCCCCAAAGGTTTCTGAAGCACGTGGGGTCAGAGTAGTCACAGCAGTGACCCCATTTCTCAGTATCACTTTCTGTTTCAGTCAGCTTTTTGTGTTTCTGTGACCAAAAGACTTGACCAAAAAAAAAAAAAAATTTTGGAGAAGGAAAAGTTTATTTGGTGCTCACATTTTTCAGAGGTCTTAATCCATAGCTGGCTGACTCCATAGCTCTGGGCCCCAGATGAGGCAGAATATCATGGTGGAAAAGAATGGTGGAAGAAAGCAGCTCAGGAAAACAAGAGAGCAGAGAATTCATTCTTCATATCCTACTCAATCCCGACAAAAAGCTTGAGTTACAAAACTTGTAGACAACTATTTAAAGCAGGAGTTAAGGTAGGCGCAGCAGCACACATCTGTAATCCCAGCTACTTGGGAGACTAAGGCAGGAGGGTTGGATGTTCAAGGCCAGACTCAGCAACTTAGTGAGGCCCTAAGCAACCTATCCAGACCCTGTCTTGAAATGAAAAACAGAAAGGGCTGGAGATGTAGCTCACTTGTAAAGTACCTTTGGGTTCAATCCCCAGTACCTAATAAATAAACAGAAACAGGGTTAAAATGAAAAGTCTAGGAACTAGTGGAGTGGGTGGTTGAAAGCTCTCATAGTGACACAGCCCCAGGCACTTGTCTTCTTGACAGCCATGACAGTAAGGCCAAATGACTTACTTCACACTTACAAGCCAACAGAAAGATGTTAATGTGTAAGGAGAGAGATTTGTGTCTGTACTGAAACTGACAAATGTAGCCCTTCATAAGAGATAAAAATAGCAGAGGACTCTTCAATGGGAATGGGATCATGGCTGTCTCCAATACCAAACTTTTCCAAAAGCTGATGGTTTTAGCTGAAGAATACAAACATCAAAGTCTCCACAGAAAACACAGAAGTGTCTGTTTGGTTGACACAAAGTAAAATGCACCGACTTTAGTGGCAGACATGGTGCTCTTTCTCACTGAAGTCAAAGAAGCTTCTCAGATGCTGCCCAAGGAAATAGTTACCTGCCAATACACATCATCATAGCAAAAAGAGAGACAGTTACAGGTTGCAAAATTTCATCCTGACCTCCATGTGTCATCTTTTAACAGAAATATTTTTAAATATGAGAAACAGTTGATACCTTTAAAAAATATATATATATATATTTGCCAGTTAACCTGCCATTAATTCTACCTTGCCCTTCTGTTAAGACACTAAAATCAAGAGGCCATCAAGAATTTGTAATTTGACTTCTACAGCTGAAAAGGTAAAGCTCCTGCTGAACTAAGCAATTAAAATTAGCTCCTTAAACAAATGAACATTTTTAGATCTGTTCATTAGATACCAGATGCAGCTCTAAGGTTTCTGTACTTTAGCTCATATTATAGCCATTAACCACTTGGGATTTTGCTTCTAATTATTTCAAATCAAATAAAATATCTTACAAGTTTTTTATTTTCTTCTGTGAGAATTTTTTCAGTACAATCAAGGCAGCAAAGTCACCACTTAGGAAATATTAAAAGGTACTTTTGAGTTTAATTTTCTATAAAGCTTCTAGCAGAAGCTTGTATCTGTTTTTATATGGGCCCATTTCTTAGAAAAGGTTAAGCTTTTGATCACAGTAACTATGCAACCCTTCCACAGTGTTATAAAGGAGTCATTTAAAGGATATTTCTCATTTAAAATTTTTTTTCTTTGCAGTGCTATGATTTGAACCCAGGACTTCACACATGCTGGGCAAGTATTCTATCACTGTGATACACTCACAGCCCTAGAATCTTGGGCCTCAGGGTATATAGCTCAGTGGTACAGCGTATGCTTAGCATGTGTGAGGCCCTGGGATGGAGACCCAGCACCCTGCTGCCAAAAATAAATCATTTCCCATTAACTTTTATTTCAAACTTGTTGTAAAAGTAACTTTTGAAAAAGTTTTATGTTACTTTATAGAGATTTGTTACTTTATAGAGATTTTTCCCCTCTCATTTTCACTTAGGCTTTAAGTGTCATTTTTATCTTGATCCATTCTCTGAATAAACTCAAAGTTGACTGTAGTACACAAATTTTTTGGTTTTTGATTTTCTTGTTTGTGTGTTCTGTTTTGTTTGGTACTGGAGATTGAACCCAGGGTCGATTTACCACTGACTTATGACCAAGTCCTATTTTTTAGTATTTTTTATTTTGAGACAGTGTTGTCCAAATTATTGAGGGTCCCGCTAAATTGACCAGGCTGGCCTCAAATTTGTGATCCTTCTGCCTTAGCCTCCCAAGTTGCTGGGATTACAGGTGTGCACCACTGTGCCTGGCTACACAAATCTTTCCTATGTGGCAGTGAGTAGAAATTTTACACTCTTATAGGGTGTTTAGTAAATTCAGAACTCTGTTCTCCTTCTTCAAATACATTAATCATCATTTGCCAGAAAAAGTATCATAAATTTACCTATCCACAATGCAAATGCCACCTCTTCCATGAAGCATCCTTGAGCAAGTGCAGAACCTGCACAATTCTATGTGGTGGTCCTGATTTGCTTGACATGTTGGGTTTAATCAGAGTTTCAAATAAATATGCTGTGGAAGAAATCCAATCCACACACTTTGGATTTAAAATTCAAAACTATAAATTTTAAAGTACAAAACAAAAATATCACATACAGTCCCTGACCTCAGAAAATATTCAGTCTAAATGAATTAAAAAGTACAAATCACAGAAAAATCAGTGGTCTTCATAACATAATCAATGGCAATGAAAACAGTCAAATCAAGTTTTAGATGAAGAGTTATTAAGGAATACTGGAGGCTGGACTCTAATGGACAGGATCTGGATATGCAAACAGAAGCAAACTAGGATATGGAAATTCTGATACCTTCAACTAGATGTGTTTTCTAGTGTGTTTTCTAGTTATTTGTTTCATTCATTTTATCATCTAAGAATTAAGTAGATTGCCTTCATAGGATTAATCTTGGGTTTGCCCAAGTCTAGTTTATTTTGGAGCTTTATAAAAGAGAGGAGAAAAATGGGGCAATATAATTTTATTGCCAGTACAGGATTATGAGAATCTGTATTTAAGCCCTGGCTCCACTACTTATTAATTATGTAAATGTTTCAGCATTCTTAGGTTTCAAATTTGCCCATCTATAAAAGATAAATAACTGTATGACAATGCCATGTAGCAATTACATGAGACTCTGAGTATAGTGAGTAATTTGTAATGCTACTCTTAACAAGTTATCACATTTTCATACATTGGTCAACCATTCAGATTTCAAGAACTACATTACTATAAATTAGTTCATGTGCATTTCAGGGAATAACTTCAAAATGTAAGACGCTGGACTATTTTCCTTGCAGCGGCGAGGGTGGGGGCTGACTGACTGAAAGGAGATAACATCTTGCTACAAATACAATACTAATCCCAATTATTTTGAAGTTCTTTGCCCAATATTCTGATTATTTAAAGTTGCACTTGACATCTGACTTTTTGAAGAATTAAAGTATTTTAATTAATTAAAGTTAATTAATTTCCTTTTCTGTAAAACCAACTGCTTCGTTATTGTTCTTTTAAACTAAAAAAAGTAAGCTTATTTAAATTACTAAAATAGCTTTTAGAGTCATTTACACATCAGCTGCTTCAATTATTTATCCTGAAAGACATAAAATTACTGGGGTCAGTGAAATATTTAATAAAAATATTTCTCCATATAATATGCTTGTATAAAATAAGCCTTTTCCAAAACTCCTGTTTCATAGAGGATTCTCTATAAAATAAATCAGATTATCTGACTAGTTAGCAACAAATTAAAATAAAGGGTATAGATTTATGAATACTGACGGTCCTAATGGAAAGAAATTAGACTACTCTCTGCTACCAGTTGTGAGACCCTCAAAGAGTAAATGATAAAATTAGTGACTGCCTTTAATACTCTAAAAACAATCTTTTCATTAAAGGCCCGTGGCCAAAATAGGTAAGTCCAGAATTATAAGATTTTATAAAAATCAAAGAAGTTGAAAGGTTTGAGAAAGCTCATTTAGATGCAGTTACAAATAAAATACTACAGCACTATAGAAATACATCTAACATTCTTTACTTGTGGTAAGTTTACTATCTTTTTGGCTTGAGGCACTCTTAATAAAATTTGTCATGTGAATAGTAAATCTTTAGATTTGTGTCAGAGTGTCACAAAAGGACTTAGACTAAAAAAAAAAAAATGGGCAAACAGAAAATTAAACCCTTCTTCAATAGCCCAGGATGGCTGGTTAACAAACTGTGTGCCAATTTCTGAAACCATATTGCTTATTAAAAAACAAACAAACAAAAAACTAAACTTCTGGTTAAGTCTAAAATAAACTGCTCTGAATTTACATGCCCTTAACAGTCAAATGAACAAATATATTAAACCTCATGGTATATAGGCTTTACAAATCCTTGGGAGAATCAAGAATTTCATCTTGAAGGCTTTTTCTCTTCTGTTGTATTTTCCACAATTCCTCTCTTCTCTTTCCTCCTCCTCACCCTCCAAAAACAAAAGAGAAATACACAACCAGATGACTTCTCATTACTTTTGTTCCTACAAGCAGAAGCTGATTAGGAAACTCACACCTCAACAGTATAAAATGAACCATAATGGGAAAGTCTGTGGTTATAATCAGAGAGCTGCCTTACTAATAACAAACGCGAGAAATCTAAGTTAAAAAGCAGGGACTGTTCCTTGGAAAGGAGCCTAACTCCTCTCACTGGCACACTGCAGCAATAAAGACTGTCCAGAACCAAAACAGATCCTCTACAGGATGCATATAATTTATTCTCCTAAATACCCTTAACACAGCTCTCAATAGAAATAGAGAAATGATTTTCACAAGTCACGGATAATTAGGTTAAATAAATGATTCAGATGATCCATGAACTTCCTTTAAAAAGAAACCAGTTCTTTCAAAAAGTGCTCTGAATTTTGTCTCTGGATACAAAGTATTGAAAAATTCTCAGAACCCGAGACATGATTTTCTCTTCTTTCACCCATTAGAAGCAGATTTCCCTTTTCAGGGCATTTTCTGGTTGACAGGCAGGACTAAGTAAGAAATTCATCTTCAGAGCCCATCCAGTTTGTCTGGGTCCATGTGATTGTAAGATCTGGGTGTGCTAGAGTTGGTGAAATTGACTTTGAAGAAATCTCTCACTTTTTCTTCAATTTCCTTTAAGCCTAGACTGGTTCCAAGTGTCTCCTCCTCCAATAGGACAGTCAGAACAATGGCTACATCTTTGAAGGTTGCATTTTCATAGTCACAATATTTATAGAAGATCAAAGTAGTGTTTGCAGGCAGCAACTTGAAGCGGTGTACCAATGCGGCTTTCTGGCCATTTCTGAATCCACTGCTCAGCTGCCGATCTACCTCTAGTTTGACAACATCACTGTCTTGAGCAGCTTTGCCTGTCCCATCAATCCAGATGGCACGGGCACCATGGGAGGAAGAATAGGCATCTGCAATTTGTTCACTCAGACACTTAAGCACTTCTTGGGCATCTCGAGCAGCAGTGAGCAGCAAGACAGAAGGCTGATTCCAAGGATAGGAACTATTAAGATGTTTTTCCAGGAACGTTTGGCTCCTTTTCCACAGGTTCTCATTTTGACCTTGGTACTTAGTCATAAGTTGTTGCATCTGGTTTTGGAATTCTTGAATAGCAGTGGTTCCTACCTCAGAAGTATGAAGGAACCAAAATCTCCCAAAGGCGAGAGTAACTAAAACAGCCACTACCCCCCCCCCCCCCCCCCCCCCCGTTTCCTCTAGACAAAAGATTTGTTTGTTCAGTCATTTGGTGGCTGGCTGGATGTTGATGGAGAGTGGTTTCTAAACGCTGATTTCTGAACACTGTCATTTTGCATCCTAGTCCTCATTCTTACATTTTATTCAATACATTCCTGAGGATTTTTTTTTTTATATATCCTGAGCTCAGAACTGAAGATTGTTTTTCATAAGCTGTGAAGTTTTGACTTTGTGATAATCTCCAAAGTGATTCTGAATGCTGACCAGCTGATCTCCAGATTCAAAAGAATCCCTGGATCTGACCTTTATGGTAGTGACATCACTGTAAGAGCTATCTTGATCATCATCTTTGGTTTCTCCTTCTTTGGAGAACTGACCTTTTGCAGGACACTGGCCGTTTCTAATTCACTCATTTTAGTATTTCCGTTGGTTTTGTAAGCTGAATCAGATCTTGGGTTTCTTAGAGGGGGGCTACATAGGCTAATTACAGGATCTTCACTTGCCACTGCTGGAGCCTCTTGTATTCTCCTGTCCATTTTCTTTGAGACTGTATGGCTTTTAACAGTTTGGTAAGACGGTTCATCCTTTTCAGAGAACTGTGAGTCCTGTAACCTTCTCCTGGTCATAATTGGTGACATTGGCTATAGCAGAAGCTGTTTTAAGTGCTGCTGCAGAAGGTGGGTAGCTCTTCATCTCTTCATCTTCTTGGCTTCCTGGGGTCGTGGCTGACTCTGCTGTGGAGACTCAAGGTCCAACTGCTTCTTTTGACAGAAAAAAAGAGTACACGTGGAACTTTACTCAGCAGTTTATTTAATTATCTGTTTCCTTGGAACCTCTAAAGTAAATTTTAAGAAATTTTATACTTTTATATCTTTAACATGAAACTAGTATGACTAGGTCATCTTTGTGGTATCTTTTAAAATTTAATTGCATAATTCTTATGGAATTCAAGCATTCATTTTCAAATGTGAATCAAGTTTTAGCAACATCTGAAGCTCTTCTTCAACTGAATCAACATAATCAAAACCTGAAGAGATAATGCTTTGTTTGTTTTCAAAGTAAGAGACATACCTCTACAACAAAGCAGACTAGCTATTGGGGGTTCAGGTCTTACAGGAGACAGGTGGGGTTTGGGCCTTGGTTGCTTCATCAGTTGATAGAAGTACAGCGGTAATACTGGCACTTCCTCCCAGGCAAGAGCTTTTGACAGTGTATGGCACATGCTGAATATGAGCTATCATTATATATTATTATTAAAGAAATGAAGGGGGTGCTGAATTCAATAGCTGGGAATATAATATGTATATATGGGCTTGCTCATTCATTAAGCACTAAAGTCTTAGCCTGGATTCAGAATTTTACAATTTCAGTTCTAATAAATGTTATAATGTTAATGTTTAAAGGAACAATTAATAATTTATGAGTATCTGGCTTGGCCCTTGACTCAGGGTTATGGCCCTAACTCCTTCTGGCACCTCTTTCCCCACCTATATCAGTCCCAGGTTACTGCACCATCCCTAATGGTTCTCCTATACCCTCATCTCTGTGAATAATCCTTTGTATGGAAACTCTTTTTTAATTATCCTAATCTGAGTGGGCCATCTGTTTCCTGTTGGGACCATGAATTATACAATCACTTGACACTCTCCCTAGCAGTCTAGGGAGTTTCCATACCATGCTATCCTTTATGCTTTCACTAGTATCCCTTTTTTTCCCCAATCTGATAACCACTCCCCCCAAAAGAAAATGTTTTCCTTTGTCTTATTGTTTTTGCAATTCTTTGCTACCAATGAGGCTGATCTTTCTTCATATGTTTATTTATCTTTTTCCTCTTTTTAGAATCACTCATGTCCTTTGCCCACTCTCTACCAAGATCTTAGTTTTTTGTCTCATTACTTCACATATATTTATTATTTGTACCACAGGAATAAACATTTACTTAGTTTAAGCAAGAATGGAAATTTACCCAAAGGACACAAGCATGTCTCTCATGGAGCCTAAATAGAAGGATTCAATGAAACCTTGGGAATGGACTGTAATTAGGGACTAGAGAGTAATACTGGGGCAAGGGAGTCCTCTTGATCCATATTTTATTCTCCTCCACTCTGTACATCAGCATTATTCTGCATGCTACTGTGAATTGATTTTCACTGTTCTCTGGTCTGTATGATAGAACATGGTCACTACCTAACAACTTCAGGTAAGACTCCACTATTCAAAAGGGCCACTGGTGGAGTTAGGAATCCTAGACTCAATTCCATATTCCTGGGTCAGGTGATAAATTGAATGAAGGTCATGTTGTACTAAGATGGCCAATGCTGCTGAATCATGTAGATAAGAGTAAGGAAGTTCCCAGAAAAGCAAAGTGACAGGTGGAAACCACAAAGCTGTTTTCTAAAGTTTCAAAATCAAGAACATTACTACACAAAACATTATATCACCAATTTTAATGGTCACTATTGCACCTATGAAAGACTTTTTTATAATGCCTAAAGCTTTAAATACATAGCCATAAATATGAAGATATTTCCTCCTAACCCAGTACATTCCATTGGTAAAATTTCTCTCCCAGAAAGATTTGACTTTGATGTTTTCCCACAATTGCAGGCATTACAATTACTGTTGATTACAAGGCTTACTCACTGGCACAAATGCCAACTTCGTTAATTAAATGGCAGTCTCACTAAACAGAATAAACTAATTAAATGAATATGCTTGGATTCATTATAAAGTGAATTCATATGGAAAGAAGGCCCATAACTTGAGAGCAGAGCAGCCAAGCTTAAGCGACAGTCATGGGCAGAGTGATGACACTGCTTCCAGGCAAAACCTCCCCACACATATTCAAAACCCAAACCTTTCACAGAAAGATTAATAATTCTATAAAAATAAAAGCCTAAAACAAGACCATTCCCACTAAGTAGTTACTGCACTGTAACAATCCAAAACTTTTTCTTGATGGGCAAAGAAGGTGGCAAAGCAGGAGTGGGAAGTGCAAGGGATGGATGGCATCTGGCTAATTTTTAGCTAGGCATCTCAGTGAATCAATTTCTAAACTTCAGTAGCTTTTGACTTTGTGATGGATATCAAAGCTGGGTACCTACGGGACCTCTGAGTACACGGGGGATAAAAGGAAGTGTAGGAATCAAGATCACCTCACCTCATCTTCTTTTGATGTGGGTCAGTCCTAGGTCCCAATTTCCCTTATTCAAATCCTCTTCTTGGCTTCTTCCTATTTTTAGTCTACCTTCCTCACACATGTGTAAACCTCATAATTTTTCAGATCTCCATGTCTTATGTAATCCATGTTTGATTTGGATTCTAAGTTCCTGGAACAGCCAAGTGATGCTTCCTTGATTTCTGTTCTGGTAAACTATCACTCCAATACTAGTGCCCTGACCATGGTCTAGCCTTGTCTCCCATTTCACCTTGACTTGACCATCTTGGCCATGTTCAGGTGCAGCAGTCGCCACCTTCAAGTGCTGCACAGGTGCTGAGGTGGTACCTCACCCCTCCAATATCACTGAAAACCATTAATGGTTACCAATGTATTGCCTGTCCGCTTTAAATTCACCCTTGTGACTGCTCTGTGAAAATGGATCTGGGCCTTTAAGTACTTTTCCTTTGTGGGCTGGCAGTGAAGTCTTGTCAATAGAGGGCACTGGAGGGACACTGAAGAAGGAAAGGGGTTTCTTCCTGGTTCTGGTGTAATCCCTTTACAGGCTCCAGTGACACTGGACCCCACCCTCTCCATGGCTTCTCCAGCACCAGGCTCCCACAGTACTGGTGGGTCCTCCAGTGGTTTCTAGCTTCTGCCTCTGTTCTTCTGGTAACACAGGAGTCCTGTACTCCAAGAAGTAGTTACTGATCAACAGCCAGAAGGACAACCCGTTCCTTACACTGAGCTGAATTCTGCTGACCTATTCTACCCAATCTTAGAGTGGTTTCCTTGCTCTAAAGCAACACAGAACGACTAACTTCAGAGGATACCGTCTCAGACGTCTGAATACAAATAGCTTACTTTCCCTTTGCTTTCTTTTCACCAGATTGAAAACATGCAGCCCCTTGAATCATTTCCTATATGAAACCTCAACATCTTTTTATCGCCTTCTTGACACACCTCCCCCTTCATCGACGTGTCAGTATCCTTTTTAAAGTACTGCCTATTAATAAAACACAACACCCCTAATGCAGTCTGACAATCCTGATATAACATAGTAACGGAACTATCGCCTGCTATGACCACGATGCTGCATTCCCTTTCAATCTGTGAGGTGCCACACTGGTGTTCTGGAACCTCACATTCATGGGTGGCACAAAGGTGAACTGAAACACAGATCCTTTGCACACAATGACCAGGTCAGGATGTGCACATTCTTTTTTTTATTTATTTTTTAAATTTTTATTGTTGGTTGTTCAAAACATTACATAGTTCTTAATATATCATATTTCACAGTTTGATTCAAGTGGGTTATGAACTCCCATTTTTATCCCGTATACAGATTGCTGTATCACATCAGTTACACTTCCATTGATTTACATATTGCCATTCTAGTGTCTGATGTATTCTGCTGTCTATCCTATTCTCTACTATCCCCCCTCCCCCCCTTTCTCTCTTTACCCCCTCTACTGTAAATCATTTCTTCCACTTGTATTATTCTTCTCTTACCCCTCATTTCCTCTTATATGTAATTTTGTAAAACCCTGAGAATCACCTTCCATTTCCATGCGATTTCCCTTCTCACTCCCTTTCCCTCCCACCTCTCATCCCTGTTTAATGTTAATCTTCTTCTCAAGCTCTTCGTCCCTACCTTGTCCTTGGTTACTCCCCTTATATCAAAGCAGTCATTTGGCATTTGTTTTTTAAGGATTGACTAGCTTCACTTAGCATAATCTGCTCTAATGCCATCCATTTCCCTCCAAATTCTATGATTTTGTCATTTTTTAATGCAGAGTAATACTCCATTGTGTATAAATGTCACATTTTTTTTATCCATTCATCTATTGAAGGGCATCTAGGTTGGTTCCACAATCTTGCTATCGTGAATTGTGCTGCTATGAACATCGATGTAGCAGTGTCCCTGTAGCATGCTCTTATTAGATCTTTAGGGAATAGACTGAGAAGGGGAATAGCTGGGTCAAATGGTAGTTCCATTCCCAGATTTCCAAGAAATCTCCATACTGCTTTCCAAATTGGCTGCACCAATTTGCAGTCCCACCAACAATGAACAAGTATACCCTTTTCCCCGCATCCTCTCCAGCACTTGTTGTTGTTGGACTTCATAATGGCTGCCAATCTTACTGGAGTGAGATGGTATCTTAGGGTGGTTTTGATTTGTTTGCATTTCTCTGACTGCTAGAGATGCTGAGCATTTTTCCATGTACTTGTTGATTGATTGTATGTCCTCCTCTGAGAAGTGTCTGTTCAGGTCCTTGGCCCATTTGTTGATTGGGTTATTTGTTATCTTATTGTCTAATTTTTTGAGTTCTTTGTATACTCTGGATATTAGGGCTCTATCTGAAGTGTGTGGAGTAAAGATTTGTTCCCAGGATGTAGGCCCTGTTTACTTCTCTTATTGTTTCTTTTGCTGAGAAAAAACTTTTTAGTTTGAGTAAGTCCCATTTGTTGATTCTAGTTGTTAACTCTTGCGCTATGGGTGTCCTATTGAGGAATTTGGAGCCTGACCCCACAGTATGTAGATCATAGCCAACTTTTTCTTCTATCAGATGCCGTGTCTCTGATTTAATATCAAGCTCCTTGATCCATTTTGAGTTAACTTTTGTGCATGGCGAGAGAAACAGATTCAGTTTCATTTTGATGCAAATGGATTTCCAGTTTTCCCAGCACCATTTGTTGAAGATGCTATCCTTCCTCCATTGCATGCTTTTAGCCCCTTTATCAAATATAAGATAGTTGTAGTTTTGTGGATTGGTTACTGTGTCCTCTATTCTGTACCATTGGTCCACCCGCCTGTTTTGGTACCAGTACCATGCTGTTTTTGTTACTATTGCTCTGTAGTATAGTTTGAAGTCTGGTATCGCTATACCACCTGATTCACACTTCCTGCTTAGCATTGTTTTTGCTATTCTAGGTCTTTTATTCTTCCATATGAATTTCCTGATTGTTTTATCTATTTCTACAAGAAATGCTGTTGGGATTTTGATTGGCATTGCATTGAACTTATAGAGAACTTTTGGTAATATCGCCATTTTGATGATGTTAGTTCTGCCTATCCATGAACAGGATATATTTTTCCATCTTCTAAGGTCTTCTTCTATATCTCTCTTTAGGGTTCTGTACTTTTCATTGTATAAGTCTTTCACCTCTTTTGTTAGGTTGATTCCCAAGTATTTTATTTTTGGGGGGGATTTTGTGAATGGAATAGTTGTCCTCATTTCCGTTTCAGAGGATTTGTCGCTGATATACAGGAATGCCTTTGATTTATGCGTGTTGATTTTATATCCTGCCACTTTGCTGAATTCATTTATTAGCTCTAATAGTTTCTTTGTAGACCCTTTTGGGTCTGCTAGGTATAGAATCATATCATCTGCAAATAGTGATAATTTAAGTTCTTCTTTTCCTATTTTTATGCCTTTAATTTCTTTCGTCTGTCTAATTGCTCTGGCCAGTGTTTCAAGGACTATGTTGAACAGAAGTGGTGAGAGAGGGCATCCCTGTCTTGTACCAGATCTTAGAGGGAATGCCTTCAATTTTTCTCCATTCAGAATGATGCTGGCCTGTGGCTTATCATAGATTGCTTTTACAATGTTGAGGTATGATCCTGTTATCCCTAATTTTTCTAGAGTTTTGAACATAAAGGGATGCTGTACTTTGTCGAATGCTTTTTCTGCATCTATCGAGATGATCATATGGTTCTTATTTTTAAGTCTATTGATGTGGTGAATAACATTTATTGATTTCCGTATATTGAACCAGCCTTGCATCCTAGGGATGAATCCTACTTGATCATGGTGTATAATTTTTTTGATATGTTTTTGAATCCGATTTGCCAGAATTTTATTGAGGATTTTTGCATCTAGGTTCATTAGAGATATTGGTCTGTAGTTTTCTTTCTTTGAAGTGTCTTTGTCTGGTTTAGGCATCAGGGTGATGTTGGCCTCATAGAATGAATTTGGAAGTTCTCCCTCTTTTTCTATTTCCTGAAATAACTTGAAAAGTATTGGTATTAATTCTTCTTTAAAGGTTTTGTAAAATTCTGCTGTATACCCATCCGGTCCTGGGCTTTTCTTAGTTGGTAGTCTTTTGATGGTTTCTTCTATTTCCTCTATTGTTATTGGTCTGTTTAGGTTGTCTATATCCTCCTGACTCAATCTGGGCAGATCATATGACTTAAGAAATTTATCTATGCCTTCACTATCTTCTATTTTATTGGAGTATAAGGATTCAAAATAATTTCTGATTATCTTCTGTATTTCTGAAGTGTCTGTTGTGATATTGCCTTTTTCATCCCGTATGCTAGTAATTTGAGTTCCCTCTCTTCTTCTCTTCGTTAGCATGGCTAAGGGTCTGTCGATTTTATTTATTTTTTCAAAGAACCAACTTTTAGTTTTGTCAATTTTTTCAATTGTTTCTTTTGTTTCAATTTCATTAATTTCAGCTCTGATTTTAATCATTTCTTGCCTTCTACTTCTCTTGCTGTTGTTTTGCTCTTCTTTTTCTAGGATTTTGAGATGAAGTATGAGATCATTTATTTCTTGGTTTTTTCTTTTTTTAAGGAATGAACTCCAAGCAATGAATTTTCCTCTTAGAACTGCTTTCAATGTGTCCCATAGATTCCGATATGTTGTGTCTGTGTTTTCATTTAACTCTAAGAATTTTTTAATTTCCTCCTTGATGTCTTCTAAAACCCATTGATCATTCAGTAACCTATTGTTCATTCTCCAAGTGATGCATGATTTTTCCTTCCTTCTTTTATCGTTGATTTTCAGTTTCATTCCATTATGATCAGATAAGATGCATGGTATTATCTCTACTCCTTTATATTGTCTAAGAGTTGCCCTGTGACATAATATATGATCTATTTTTGAGAAGGATCCATGTGCTGCTGAGAAAAAAGTGTAACTGCTTGATGTTGGGTGGTATATTCTATATATGTCAATTAAGTCTAGGTTATTAATTGTGTTATTGAGTTCTATAGTTTCCTTATTTAACTTTTGTTTGGAAGATCTGTCCAGTGGTGAGAGAGGTGTGTTGAAGTCTCCCATGATTATTGTATGGTGGTCTATTAGACTCTTGAACTTGAGAAGAGTTTGCTTGACGAACATAGCTGCATCATTGTTTGGGGCATATATATTTATGATTGTTATGTCTTGTTGGTGTATGGTTCCCTTGAGCAGTATGTAGTGTCCCTCTTTATCCCTTCTGATTAACTTTGGCTTGAAATCTATTTTATTAGATATGAGTATGGACACTCCTGCTTGTTTCCGCAGTCCATATGAGTGGTATGATTTTTCCCAACCTTTCACCTTCAGTCTATGTATATCTTTTCCTATCAAATGCGTCTCCTGTAGGCAGCATATTGTTGGGTCTTGTTTTGTGATCCATTCAACTAGCCTGTGTCTCTTAATTGGTGAGTTTAAGCCATTAACATTTAGGGTTATTATTGAGATATGGTTTGTTCTTCCAGCCATATTTGTTTATTAATGTTACTAAACCTGATTTGTTTTCCTCTTTGATTACTTTCCCCCCTTTACTGTCCTACCTCCCACTGTTGGTTTTCATTGTTATTTTCCATTTCCTCTTCCTGTAATGTTTTGCCAAGGATTTTTTGAAGAGATGGTTTTCTAGCTGCGAATTCTTTTAACTTTTGTTTATCATGGAAGGTTTTAATTTCATCTTCCATCCTGAAGCTTAATTTCGCCGGATACACGATTCTTGGTTGGAACCCATTTTCTTTCAGTGTTTGAAATATGTTATTCCAGGATCTTCTAGCTTTCAGAGTCTGTGTTGAGAGATCAGCTGTTATCCTGATTGGTTTACCCCTAAATGTAATCTGCTTCCTTTCTCTTGTAGCTTTTAAAATTCTCTCCTTATTCTGTATGTTGGGCATCTTCATTATAATGTGTCTAGGTGTGGATCTCTTATGATTTTGCACATTCGGCGTCCTGTAGGCTTCTAGGATTTGGGATTCTGTCTCATTCTTCAAGTCTGGGAAGTTTTCTCGTATTATTTCATTGAATAGATTGTTTATTCCTTTGGTTTGGAGCTCTGTGCCTTCCTGTATCCCAATGACTCTTAAGTTTGGTCTTTTAATGTTATCCCATATTTCTTGGATGTTCTGCTCATGGTTTCTTAGCAGTCTTGCTGAGCTGTCTATGTTCTTTTCAAGTTGAAATACTTTGTCTTCATTGTCTGATGTTCTATCTTCTAAGTGATCTACTCTGCTGGTAGTATTCTTAATTGAGTTTTTAAGTTGGTTTATTGCTTCCTGCATTTCTAGGATTTCTATTTGTTTTTTATTACCTCTATCTCCCTGTGTAATTGATCTTTTACTTCCTGGATTTGTTTATGTAGTTCCTTGTCAAAGTGATCTTTCATTGTCTGATTTTGCTGTCTCATGTCTTCCTTGAGACTCCAGATCATCTGAAGCATGTATATCCTGAACTCTTTATCTGACATTCCATCTGTTGCGGCTATTACCTCTTCTAGAGTTGAGTTGACCTGCATTGCTTGTGGTCCTTTCTTTCCTTGTCTTTTCATACTGCTCGCGTTTCTTTCTGCTTGGTGAAACTGTTGTGTTTTTGAAATTTTCCCCCTATTTATTTATATTGCTCTTGTATAGTTGGGAAATCTCCCTTGCAGGGCGGGTAGTGGCTGTGCTCCTCCTCTAATTAGGGTGATCTGTCTACCACGCTGGTCGGTCGCAGGTCTGCCCACCCTGCGGGGGCGGGTGGCGGCTCTGCTCTGCCCGCACTCCAATTGTGGTGACGTAACTACCATGCCCTCGGGTCGTTGGTCCTGATCCGGATGTGGGCAGCGGCTCTGCTCGGCCCCTACTCCAATTGGTGTGACGTGTCTACCACGCTGGCAGGCCCCTAGGCCTGTTCCGCTGGTGGGTCGCAGGTCTGCCTACCTTGAGGGCTCGGGCGGCAGTTCTGCTCAGCCCCCACTCCCAATGGGGGTACCTGAGTGCCTCTCCAACGGGTCGCTGGGCCTTTTCCGGACACGGGCGGCGGCTCTGCTCCACCCCCACTCCAACCAGTGTGACGTGACTGCCTCGGTGCTACGTGTCCACCACGCTGGCAGGCTACCGGGCCTGTCCTACCAGTGGGTCGCAGGTCTGCCTACCTTGCAGGCTCAGACGGCGGCTCTGCACAGCTCCTACTCCAAATGGGGTGACTTGGCTACCGTGCAGTCGGGTCGCTGGTCCTGTTCTAGGCGTGGGCGGCTACTCTCTTCGGCCCCAGCTGCAGTTGGGGTGTCGTGATACCATGCCGGCGGGTCACTTGGCCTGCTCTGGGCGCAGGCGGCAGCTCCACTCTGCCCCCCTGGCCCCCACAGCACCCAGCAGGACCCGGACCGAGAAGCAGTCACCGCAGGTTCCCCAACCCTGGGCCAAAGCAGCTTTGGGAGCCAGAACCCGGCCTCTCCGATCCTGGCTCACGCCCCGCTAGGAGCAGGCTCCAAGGAGCGACCCCCGCGGGTTCCCCGGCCCCAGGCCAAAGCAGCTCCGGGAGCCAGAGCCCGGCCGCTCCAAGCTCTCCGAGCTCGGTGCACGCTCCGCTGGGAGCAGGCTCAAAGACGCAGTCCCCGCGGGCTCCCCAGCCCCGGGCCAAAACTGTTCCGGGAGTCAGAACCCAGCCGCCCCGAGCTCAGTGCACGCTCCACTTGGAGCTGGCCTCAACACGCAGTCTCCGCATGTTCCCCAGCCCTGGGCCAAAGCAGCCCCGGGAACCAGATTCCGGCCGCTCAGAGCCCGGCGCACGCCTTTCCAGGAGCGAGCCCCTAGGAGTATTCTCCACTGGTTCTCCAGCCCCGAGCCTGAGCGATCTGTCTGCGAGACGCAGGCAAATACCAGCCTGAAATCACCTGCTCCGTAGCTGAATGAGCTGAGATCAGTAGAAAACAGGGATGATTACATCAGCTCTCCAAGATGGCGGCTGCTGTCCTCCTCCGTGGTCCGACTAGTGTCAAGAACCGAACTGGACCGCTTCTCTCCTCTGTCTCAAAGCCAGAACTCAGTACTAAGCACGGCCATTGCATCACTGGCAGGAGCCCCCAGAATCCGCATCGCTGCACCCCCGCTCCAGCACCTTGCCGCTTCCCAGCGCGTGCCGCAGACTCCAGCTGTGGGGCTATCTGCCGATCAGGCAATGCGACCCTCCGTGCGGAGAAATCGCCCGCGTCCGAGCCCCCGCAGCCGAACCTCGCGCGATGGAAATCCGCCCACTAGATTCTGGAGCACCTCAATTTCACTGGAAATTCCCAACAAGATAGCCTTCAGCTGTTTCACCTCGTCTTTCTCCCGCACAGTGATGCAGCGCACTGGGGTGATGCACTCCCTTCGCCACCATCTTCCTCGCCTCTGCTCATTCTTATACTGTTCTCCCCCATTAAGAGAAACTACCTTTTTCTAGCATTGCAAAGTTGGCTTTCTTTTACGATCTTTAAAGCAATATATGCTTACCAAGACCAGATTACTCCACTGCAGTGTAGGATAAGGAAAATAAGCCTATAGAAAAAGACACATGATCTACAATGATCTTTTATGTTTTGACATTGCCAGGTCAGGTACAGTTTATATCAGTAATAATAGTATACACTTGTAGAATTACATATATATGTATATATTACATAGTATAACCCTTTAGAACAATGCTTTAATTGAAGCCTTGCAACATTTCACAATTATGTAGTGTCCAAATTCAAGGATGTGTATTACAGCAATCTGTCATTTCATTGTATAAAATAATAATTATATGTAAGTACCATGAAAAGTAATAGGAAAGGAAAACATTTCTAATAATGCAAAGTAATACATTTAACGCTGTTAAATAGCGATATCCAAGCCTGATAAATTAAAATTAAAAAGCACATGTCTAAACCTAAAAATTGTGATTAAGTAAACAATGTGGTAAGGAAACACTATACAAGGTTAAGCTAAGAATTCTTTCTAATATACCCTGAACTAGTGGATTAGTTTCGGTTTCATACAACATACAAACATAACTTTTATTCTAAGACACAGTAAGTTGGAATCTTTCAAACAATGTAGGATTTCCTTTTAGACTATGACCTACAAAATGCCATTAAATTCATGCACTAAATACTCATGACACTTTTATAACTTTTACTATTGTTCATTCACCTATTAAGCACAATTCCTGTAAAGGAAGCCCTTCCCTCAAATCTCAACGTCAGCATCTTTTCTTAGCTGTATCTTTTCTTCCTTATCAGGTATCATTACATAAACTTAAATTCTGGCTTCGTGTTCTAACTGAAACATGATAGCTATTTCTCTCTCTTTCTTAGCTTAGAATGTACAAGTGAGACTATCCCCCTTCCTATTAAGTTACAGCCTGGAGGGCAGCTTATAATGAGCCCAGCAAGGTGTCAAATGCTCCTGCTCCAGCGCAAAGTAAAAATGCTGATGTTCCACCATTTCCTTTTTACTTTTTTTTTTTTAGGAAGAAATGAAATTTTTCTGTAAATATCTATTTCTAGGAACCCCTTATAATTGGGGATCAATAGTGCCTTGGAAATTTTGCAATACCAAAAAGAAAACTACCCTGTTTCTGGCTAAGAGGACAGCGGCATATACAGCTAAACGTCCACTGAAATTCATTCTTCTTCCACAAGTTTTACCGGACATGTAATACCTCTCCAAACCTATCCCGTAGTACCTTGAGAGACTAAAAACTCTCTGCTTTTTTAACTTTGGAAGCCAAGTGTAGAATATGACAGAAGAATAGGTCATCTTAGGTCCCTGCATGACTAAATGTGGAGCACAGCTACTGCTTGATCCATAAAGTTCATCTCAGAACCATTTACTAAAAGAGAAAACTTAAGTCTGTTAATAATATAGACTTTTAATTATTATTGAGTCTTTTTTGTTTCAGCAGTGCAGCTTATTCTAAACAATAAAGACATAGAAAAGTCATTTTGGTTAAAAAAATAAAGGCTTGGGGAAGTAAAACCAGGAAAAACATACATACTTACCATAGTTCTAATTTGGGCCCAGAAGAAAGGCAAGTCACATCCCTGGCTTAATAATAATTCTAAAGAGAAATAAACCTATTAGAATAAACACCTGTGATAGTCCACAAATTTCCTCTTAAACATTCTCAAAGCCTTCACCTTTTCATCCATTATGCCACTTTTCCAATAATTAAAACTCAGCACAGGGCTCTGATTCGTCCCTCAACTTTAGACAGCAACTCATTCCACAGCTTAGTCCCAGCCTTCTCATTCTCTTCTCTCATACATGCAGGGCACGGAGGCCTCATGGTTAGGTATAAGCCTAACTACAGAAAACTGTTGAAATTGCCACACATCTCACACTCCATTGTAACTGATTCTTATTATTCCAGCTCCATGTACAGTAACATGATTTGATGATGTATCCTTTTTAAAGTACTCACTTAACTCATCCCACTATACATACAGTGGATTTCTAGACCTGAATAAGTCTTCTGTCATAACACTTCTATCACTACTATTAAAATATATAGAGTCTATAGAGCAGGGGTTGGCAAACTACAGTCTATGAGCCATATCTGCTGCCATTATTTAAAATAAATTTACCGGCACACAACTATGCCCATTCACTTAAGCACCTACTTTTATACTACAATCGCATATTTGAGTAGTTGAGACAAAGGCAGAGGCTGCAACCCCTCCAGTGTTTATCATCTGAACCTTCACAGGACAAGTTTACCAACCCTTGGTATAGATCAACATTTCTCATGATAGCACTCTTCTCATACCTCATTCATTTAACACAACTACATGCACCTATACTAGCAAAACAAATCCAAAAATATATATGCCCAAAGATATAAAAGATGTGATTCCTGCTCTTCAGGAGTTACAATGCATACAGAAAGAATACTCGTGGGAGAGACAGACATGTCTATATAACAGCACACAAAAAACTCTAACACAAAAGAATATTTGAGTACCAAATGAACAGTAAAAAGAATAAACACTATATGCAGACATAATAAGGAAAGGCTTTATTTAGTGAAGTCGTAATGTCAAAGTTGGACTGCTAACCAGAAATGAAATATGTGTGTGGAAGCCAAGTGACCACAAGGTAAATAGTTATGCTCTATAAAATAGCCCACATCCATGTCTTGGTTGTTCTTCTCTTCCAGGTTTTAACTCTGGGTAACCATGCTTGGGGCTTCTGCAGTATCACTTTTTGAGAGCTTCCAATAACATCCTTCTCATTATGTCTCAATTTGTTAGAGACTCTTGACTGGCCTGGTCCACTGCTAGACAAGATACAGGCAAACATGCTATAACACACAGACCTCAAAATACAATGGGACTCAAACAAAAGGGATATTTGTTTTTTGAGTAGGTAGGCAGGTGGGGGCAACTGTGAGATCATCTATGTATCCCTTCTATCTAGTTGTTCTACCATCCTCTGGAGGGTTGTATACCACTTACACAAGGTCCAAGCTGAGTCGCCCCTTCCATATCTTTACCGTGACCCATTAGAAAGGATAAAAAAGAAGAGAAAGATCAGCTTTACAATTGAAAATGTGAACTAGAAGTCATATATATCACTTCTATGTTATGCAGGAGATCCAGAACTTGGCCACATGCCAACATCTGGGTGCAAAGAAGGCTGAGGAATGTAGCTTTGAGGAACATTCTAATCTGCTAGAGACAGAGTGACAAGATTGGTTTTGCCTGAGGAAACAGGCTATGAAGTAACAGGATATCACATAATCCATTCCCAGCCTAATTTCTGAATGTGGTGTTTCTCAAACTGAATTCTATGGACCACCATTCTGGGAAAAGTCACTGGGAATCCTGTGGGATAAAAGAGGTCTGTGATCAAACTATTTTCCATCCTTAGATTGTCCCAATGTGCATAAACAAAGGAAATTTTCCAAAAGTTTGCAGCAGATGAACCTATTTAGCTTAGTATGATTTAGCCTAGAATTCTTCAAACTTATAAAAGGAGAGGCTTTGTTCTCCTGGAATATCCATTAACATTCTACAAAACATGTTCTGCAGCATATCAGTTTGTGACACAGAGTTTAATATAATAAGCATAGTTCCTGTACTAAAAAATTTTAATGTAATATCTAAAATTCTAATGGAAGCCAAATCAAGGACTACACCTGACAGGGAATACTTCCTACAGCCAGATCAGACTGCTCACAGACAACCACTTTCAGACTCCACTCTCTGTACTCTTTGTTTCTTTCTTTTCTTTTTTTAGTTATAGATGAACACAATGCCTTTATTTATCTATTTATTTATTTATTTTTATACGGTGCTGAGGATGGAACCCAGTGCCTCACCTGTGCTAGGCAAACGCTCTACCACTGAGCTACAATCCTAGCCCCCTGATGTTTTTTCTGAACTTTTAAAATATGCCTGCCAAAGCCTTACCCTGCTTTGTTCCTTCTCTGAATTCTTCTAGGATTTATTGTCTCTAATATTTATTTGACCCTCATGGGCCAACTGAAGACAGAATACATCTCTTCTTAATATGTAGGCACCTTTTTATCTTTCATGTAGATTTTAAGGGCCTGAACACAAGCCTTCAGCTTTGACACCAACCACCCAAATTCTTCCACTGAGGCCTCAGGGCATAGGCAGAAGGGAAATAGGAGCAATTAAAAGGTGACAGACTTGGACTTAAAAATGAAAGATCAGAAGCATGAGAATCTGGACCTGAAACCCACAGTAAACCACCAGGGGGGCTTAGAAGCCAACTTTGAGCTAAAACAGTTTTTAGGAAATAAGGCAGAACCTAATCTTAGAGCTGGTCACAGTGGTAGCAGCACAGTGACAAAGGCTCTGGTAACAGCTGAAACCTCCATTGTCATCCTGTTTATCCATTCTGTCCTCAGAGTCATTGTGACCATGACTCATTCCCGAAATACACCCTTTAGATTTATAAATAAATCCCTATTAACATTTAGAGACCTTAGATTCCAGGCAGCTTAAGTAAATGGCTGATGGCAATTACTGTGCAGGATTACCTGTTCAGTACTTGAACTATCATCTGTGTTCAAAAAACTTCCACGCACCCTGCAGGACCTCCTTTCATGGGGTCTAACATTGGAAGACCAATGCATGATACCTTACTCATGCCAACTCTACACACCAAAGGAAAATTTGTCCTCCTTCTGGAGTAGCAATCGAGGCATTGTTACGGAAAGGATCTCTACTGATTTCCTAATTTCAAAAATTATATATATTTTTTTAGGTTAACTGTATTTTCCAAAAGGTCTATTTTATATTTTGTCCAGGAGGTGCATTTTACAATAATTTCTTATAATTGATTTTTAAATTAATGTTCTAAATTAAGTTTTTTGGACTAAACTTTTGGTACTAACATTTTGGGCAATCACAAAGCAGCACTTAATAAATTTTTTAAAAATATGACTTAATAATCTGAGAATCCCATTAGGAAAAGTTCCTTTATATGGATAAAAGTGATGTTTCCCCCACATATAACCAATTATCTTGAATCAATACGGGACTTTTTCAGTAGCCAAGAAAATACTTGCATTCCAGGCCATTCTTCCTTACAGAATTTATATATTGTTAAATCATGTCAATAATTTAATGTTCTTTAAGAAGTTCTTTTAAGATCCTAATATAAAAGCATATCTGAAATAAAATAACCAAAATATGATTTAAGACTACTGTTTGCTTATAATAGAAAATGCAATGTGTATAAAGATTGTTTTACAAATCATCAATAACAAAAGCTTCATATCACAAGAAGTACATAAGCTTCAAGATTTCCCCCTACTAGATTAAATGGAAAAGAGGAAATTAAGAAGGTAAAACCTGAAGAGAACACATCATTAAGGTACTCTATAGGCAATGTCTTTCATTCTCTATCATTCATCCTTTCATTTCTCTATCCAACAGCATTTATTATGTACCTACTGTGTCACAGCAGAGGTGATGAGGGATGAAGAAAGAATAATTATGACTACAATAGTCATTGGAACCCAGGTGGGAAAACTTGTACCAGCACAACTAATTGCAATGCATGGGTGAATGATGTAAGTACTGTGGGGCTGAAAAGGACAATGTAATTAATTCTGCCTGCAGAGATCTCATCAAAACTGGGGTAGGGTGGAACTCAGACTTGAAGGAAGAGTAGAATTCCAGAGAGTGAAGAGGGTTTTGGAATGGGAGGGAAACACTGCTGCCTGAAACACCAATGAGGGGTGGAAATACATGACAAGCCATAAAAAGCAGTATTTTTTAGATCAGCCATGCTGGGTTCAATCCCCAGTACTGAAAACAAAGCAAAACAAAAAACACCATTTCCAAAGCAGAGTTGCAAAAATGAGTTACGGGTCTGTAAAATTTTACCACTAATATATTCTCTAGCAAAGGCTTAGAAAGCCCATGTTATATTGATATGTTTGTAAAACATTTTCCAAAACAAATTATTTTTCCCCAGGTTTATGATCACATTGCTGGCTCTAGAAAGAGCAGTTATTCATCAACACAGTTAAAAATCCCCTCTTCAAATATCTCATTCAAACCACTAGGAAAATTCATATGCCAAAACAAAAACAAAATGTTTAACAAAGAAGAGAGTATCACATGATCACACAAAGAAAAACTACAGATAAGTTAAAAAGAATGGAACCCTCTTCCTTCCTCCAGTGGGGTTCACGGCAGTTATTATTTACTGTTGTGCCCAAGAGGTTGAAAATAAGCGAACTCATCTTTAGGACACCAGAATGTGATTTGAGCAATGCATTCATTATTAAAGTTATACATGCAGTTGAATCTAATAGGATTACCACTTGTGTCTGCAGCAGTTCAAGAAAAATAAAAAAAAAAACAAAAAAGAGGAAAAGGAAAAAACAAACCAAACTAAGCAATATACTTAATCTAGTCAACATCAAGAGAGCTGTAGAGAGGGCTTATTTGCCAGCCTGCAAGACATTTTCTACCTAAAGTTTGCCACAACAAAGCTTTGAGAACCCATCAGTTTCCTGATATGAGGTTGATGTTACACCATTCTTATTTCTGCTTACAGGCTACAGAAATGTCAGCTCTGGTCCCATTTCTTACTAGCCTTTCATGGTTCCTATTTCTTGCCCTTAAATCTATTCCAACAAGTTCTCTTCTATGGACTTTGTTTATAGTGCAGATTTCACATATCCATTCTCCACCACTTCTGTGAGTCCAAGAAAGAAATCTAATTATCCCTTGAAGAGCTGCCAAAGTGGGGGAAAATATCCTGTTTTGCAATGCTTTGTATTCACTTTGGGTAAAAGTATCAAATCAAGTAACACCAGTTAAGAGTTCATGAAATTGGAAACTGCAGGGTAAAGAGATCTATGGGCCTCTTTACCCACAGACCTTAACTGAATTCTGTTTTACTTGGGGATGGTAGAGGCAACAAGGAAATAGAAAGATTTAACTCATGTGAGGGTAAGAGAAAGAAGGGAAAAAGAGGAATTCTTTCTCTGTGTGTGAAGAATGAACAGCTTTAGTATTATCACCTTTCTATGAGAGGACAACACCATCAAAGACTGGATTCAACACAAGATCTACAGAGCTAATTCTATGGGTGAAGCACCAAAGAGAGTATATATGTGAACAAGAAAGAGTGGTCTGCCACACTTTCACCATTTATTACTTAGAGTATATTTGGCTCCCCCAAATTCCATCGCTTTCCCTATGCCGTTGTTCAGTCTCTGTGTTGGATTCCATGTCCCTCAAGATATAAGTCTGGAATCTTCTATGTGTTTCCCAGAGGGAAAAAAATGTGTCCCCAGAATCATGCAGCTCTTAATTAAGTGCATACATGGCAATTCTCTTGATCAGGCAACAAAGGCAATCCTTTATAAGGTTTTCTCACAATCTTCTCCAGTGACAAGGGCCACTAAGATAATCTTACTGCTGTCATGGGGACTCAAGCCCAGGGCTTCATGCTCATCCTCTAAGCTACACTTTCAGCCTTCAATTGCCCAGGAAACAAAAGCAAAAATTGACAAATACGGTTAAATGAAGTTAAAAAGCTTCTGCACAGCAAATAATCAACATAGTGAAGAGAGAAACTAAAGAATGGAAGAAAATCTTTCCCAGCTATTCATCTGACAGAGGATGAATATCCAAAATATATAAAGAAGTAAAAAATCAACAAAAGACAAATAACCCAATTAGTAAATGGGCAAGTGATTTGAATAGATGTTTCTTTCACAAACAAGGAATACAAGCAAGCAATAAATATATGACAAAATGCTCAATATCTTTAGCCATCAGGAAATACAAATCAAAACTACATTGATATTTCATCTAATCCCAGTTAGAATGACATACCAAAAAAAAAGCAAAAAATTAATGCTGATGAGGTTGTGGCAGGGGAAAGGAATCCTCTTATATTGTTGGTGGAAATGTAAACTAGTACAGTCAGGTTGAAGGTTTCTCAAAAAACTAAAAATGGAACTACATGATGCAATTTTCTCACTCCTGGGTATACGTCCAAAGGCAACAAAGTCAGCATACAAAAGAGGACCAGCGCATCCATGTTTATTGAGATATTATTCAAAATAGCCAAGATATGGAGTCAGCCTAGGTGTTTGTCAGCAGATGAATGGATAAAGAAAATACAGTACATGTACAAAATCAACTATTATTCAGCCATAAAGAAGGATGAAATCTTCGGCTGGGGTCAGTGGTAGAGTGCTTGCCTAACACATGTGAGGCACTAGGTTTGATACTCAGTACCACATAACAAATAAAATAAAGGCATTCTGCCAATCCACAACTTAAAAAAAATTTTTTTTTAAAAAGGATGAAATCCTATCATTTGTAGAAAATGAATGCAGCCGGAAGGCAACGTATTGCATGAAATAGGGTAGACACAGAAAGAGAAGTATCATGTGTTCTCTCATATGAAGAAACCAAAAAATGTGGCAGGAGGGAGGGAAAAGGAAAGGTGCACATGATCAAAGCTCAAAATATGTATGTATAGAAATGCCACAATGAAACCCATTAGTTTGTGCAAATTATATGTTAATAATTGATACAAATTTAAAACAATTTTTTATTCTTGTTAGATATACATGACAGTAGAGTGTATTTTGACATATTATACATACATGGAGTATAACTTATTCTAATTAGGATTCCAGTCCTGTGGTTGTTCATGATGTGGAGTTTTACTGGTCATGTATTCATACATGAATATAAGAAAGTTATGTCAGATTCATTCTATTGTCTTTCCTATTCCAATCCCACCTCCCTTCCTTCATTTCCCTTTGTCTAATCCAATGTACTCTATTCTATCCCACCCATATGATGTGTTAGCGTTCACATATCAGAGAGAACATCTGGCCTTTGGTTTTTTGGGCTTGGCTTATTTTACTTAGCATGATAGTCTCCAGTTTCATCCATTTACTGGCAAATGCCATAATTTCATTCTTCTTGACTGCTGAATAATATTCCATTGTGTATATAAACCACAGTTTGCTTATCCATTAATTTGTTGAAGGACACATAGGCAGGTTCCACAGCTTTGCTATTGTGAATTGAGCTGCTATGAACATTGATGTGGCTGCATCACTGTAGTATGCAGATTTTAAATCCTTTGGGTGCATACCCAGAAGTGGGATAACTGGGTCAAATGGTGGTTCCATTCCAAGTAAAACATACAATATTTTAGAAGTACATATTTATTCAAAGACCAAAGTGATTTTTAAAAATTATTTTTAAAAATTCTTATTAATACATCACTGTTTGCCATTAAAAGATGATTATAGAAAAATGGACAATGATATGAATGGAAGAAAAAAGGAAAATAGATAAGATAAAACTGAATACTATCGATACATAAAATACATGTTTTAAGGTTTTTCACATTGGCTAGAGATGGGTAGAAAATCTGATCAGACATTTCCTGGTAGCCAGTGCATAGAGATGACACCACTGGCTTTGGACTTCACTGTACACAAACGCTGCATCTGCTCATAAGAAACCTAACTATTCTAACACCAAGACTAGAAGACTAGACAGCAATTTCCTAAGTCTTTTTTTTTTTTTTTTCTGGTACTGGAGATTTAACTCCGGGTTAATCTTGTTGAAATCTTGACCACTGAGCCACATCCCCAGCCCTATTTTCCATTTGATTTAGAGACAGGGTGTCACTGAGTTGCTTAGTGCTTCACTTTCACTGAGGCTGGCTTTGAACTTGGGGTCCTCTACCGCAGCCTCCCAAGTTGCTGGAATTACAGGCATGTACCACTGGGCCCTGCTCTTGAGACATCTTAAATGTCACCTTTTAACTGACTATACAGTACTTGGCACAGTTGTTTCCTGAAAGATATGCCTATGTGGAAAATTGACCAAAAATGTTGGGGTGTGGCATCTCTTGCCTCAGGGTTTAAACACAGAGCTCTGAGAACAGAGACTGGAATTTCTTTTAAAAACCAGGCAAGGGCTGGAGTTGCAGCTCAGTGGTAGAGCACTTGCCTAGCATGTGTGAGGCACTAGGTTCAATTTTCTCAGCAGATAAAATAAGTAAAATAAAAGTCCATTGACAAGCAAAAACAAACAAACAAACAAAAAGCCCCAAAACAACTTTTTGAAAAAGAGGCAATATTGATAATGGTAAATAAAATGTGTTAAAAATGATTTTTCTAGAATGTAACAGACAATGCTCTTTTGTTTATTATGTACTGGTTTACAGCCTATAGATTAGCCTGAGATATCTAGTACTTAGTGATTTTAGAGTTCTAATGCTAGATACTTTTGAATAGACATTTCATAGACAAAACTACTGATAATAGCAGAATGAAGTATTTGAGAGATTTAATCTATTCTATCAGGCCGTGCTAACCCCAAATAAATTTCAATTTCTTTTCAAAGGGAAAACAGTATCACAACTACCACATAAAACAGCCCCTCTATAAAATACATAGGCTCATAAAAAGTAATTCTTCAATCATTAAGACAACCATCTGATACCAGCAATATTTTGTTCAAAGGTATATTTACAACTCTTGATAAAATAACAAAATGGCAACTTTCGAGATGGAAAGGGCTTTTAAGATCAATTAGACAAATCCCCAAGTTTGGGCTGGGGATGTGGCTCAAGCGGTAGCACGCTCGCCTGGCATGCATGCGGCCCAGGTTCGATCCTCAGCACCACATACCAACAAAGATGTTGTGTCCGCCGAGAACTAAAAAATAAATATTAAAAATTCTCTCTCTCTCTCTCTCTCCTCTCTCTCTCTCTCTCTCTCAAAAAAAAAAAAAAAAAATCCCCATGTTTGGAAAAGGGAACAAAACAAGCCCAAAGAGAGTGAATGACTTAGCTGAATTCATGGAGCTAAGTGGTAGCAGGGCCAGGCTGGCTGGCACTCAAATGTCCCAATTGCCCGTCTAACACCAGCTAAATTCACTGTTCATTTCTATTTCATGACCTAAGCTTATTTAGTTTATGTAGTAAATATTAATTATCAACCAAACTTTAGTCTTGGGTTTTCTACCTTATAGGAAACTCATTCAACAAATGAATTATCTGCTAACACACACACACACACACACACACACATAGAAAAAAGTTTCCTGGCTTACAGTACGCTATAAAATGGCATAATAAATACCATTTAATTACAGCAAATAAAAAGCAATCTTTTTTAAAAAAATAAAAGCACTAATACCAAAGTGCTGGGAAGATGGTAACATTTAATATGTAATAGGCAAAATCATCTAGAATTACTTTGAGACCAAAGCATCAACGTCTTTAGTGCTAATAACAATCACCAACACAACTAATCGCCCTCCTAAGGAGAGAGCTTTGAAACCAGTATTACAGAATACAGTGCACCAACTGAAAATACAAAAGGTGGAATTGTACAAAAATGTCAAGCAAGAACGATATGTTCATTAAATTCAACAGATGAAAACAACAATTTCTAAGTTAACATCTTATGATGGGATTTAAAACATCCATATGTTTTATTTCTGGGAGTTAAAAAAAGCACACTTCATACTTAAGATTCTCTGCAAAATACACTTGATTTTTAAAAAAATTTAAGCACAGCTTGTGTGAGGACTCAAATGCTGTGTCAGGGGAATGAAATCTTATCAGGGAGTTTCTCAATCTAAGCAGCAGAAAACCCAAATTAAGAAAGGCACAACTAGGCAAGAGCTTTCCATTTAGATGTAATTCACCAGACACCATCATCACTCAAACTGTGTCCCTGTGCACAGAAACAGCAGGAGCCATGGATTGCCCTGACAACCACTCAGGCAGAGTGCTGACAGCAGATGCTGCCACCTGTACATGATCATGGACACCAGGTTAAGCCTTGCCAAAGTACAATATGCCCCACCTCTCTTATGCCTCAGACTACATGTGTTCTCTAGAAAACAAAGCTGCTACACTAAACATCTCCATGTCAACAAACTGTTTTTCCTTTTTCCCACCCACAAAACTCTCACTAGCAGACAATTATCCTCCTACCACATGAAGGATAAGAACTGTATATTTTTCAGTTATTAAGTCCTCTTAGATGACACACTCATAATTTCAGAAAAGATCGATTATAACTGGAAATGCTCCTTTGCAATGCTACTTATGACAAGTCCTTGCAAGCTAGAATTTTATGAACTGCCAGGGTACAAACCACGTTTTTTCAAAGCTGCTTTCATCGGCTTTAGGGGTCTGAATGTTTGTAGAAAAAAATATAGAAATAATACTTGTCTTTAGCCACAGCAAATATCATATCAAGCACAGAACAGTGAGACCTTAGAATGAAAAATGCCCCTGTAATGAGGTAATTTGATTTGCAGAAAATGGCTTAGTAGTCCTAGCTAAACCTCCTAAGGGGCCAGATATTTTTATCTGTTTCTTTACAGTAAGATTTTAAAGCTTCATATAAAGAGGCAAACTGACAGACTTGCCTTTATTTGGGGTTGGGGGTTTTATTTTATCAGGTAAAACAATGGCAGCATTTTCGCTTCTGAAGTTCTGCAGATTGTCTTTGTTGCATGGAGACCTGATTTTAAAGTCTGCAAATTAGAAACATTCAAATACACGACTTCTTAAGGTGATTAATTAAAACCAAAGTACTAACCAGCACCATTCCACTATTATTAGGCCTAATAAGTCCCACCATATCATTTTCTACTTCTTTTATAAAGGCATCCACATTCCTGCTGGGGCAGGCCTGCAGTGACACCCTCTAGAGAGGATCAGGTGAAAAATATAGAGAAAAGGTTTGAAGTTGATAATTTAAGAAAGGACAACCAGTCCTGGGATCCATAAAGATGCTACTCAAAGTGTTAAAGGGCTGGGATGTAGCTCAGTGGTGGAGTGCTTGTCTAGCATGTGTGAAGTACTGCAAGTGTTAAATGAGTTTAACAGAAAACAATCAGTTGTTTAAATGGTGTGTGGTGAAGAGGTTATTTCAGTGTTTGGTATGTCTTTCTGAAATGCCACACTTAAAAGTACAATTTTAAAATGCCTCTCTGCTCAAGTACTTATTAAGCCTACCATTTTACATTTTAAAGAGCCTGCTCCTTTTTTTTTAAGTATTAGTAACAAAATGGCCTTCATTCATTTTCAAACATTCAGGGAAAACATTTGAAAAGTGTATTTAAATATTTTCTTAATCCAGGACTCTGAAGCACCGAGATAGTGGGGGGCGGGGCGGGGGAGGAAGTGAAAGTGACAAGAGAATCACATTGCTTCCTTTTTGCTTTCTTTTGCATTGGACAGATAAAAGATTGTTTTTAAATTTTGCCCTTTTAACAGTCAGAAACTAACAATGAGGGAGAGGGCAAACTAAAACTCAAATCCACTCCCTCCCAACCAATGCAGCCTGAAAACCCCTTTTAAAAGGCTGTCTTGGGGCTGAGGTTGTGGCTCAGTGGCAGAGTGGGTGCCTAGCACAAGTGAGGGCCTGGGTTCAATCTTCAGCACTACATATAAACAAATAAATAAATAAAGGTCCATCAATAACTAATATTTTTTTTTTTTTAAGGCTGTCTTTTCTCGGCGGGTTCAAGGAGGGCTCCAGGCTCCTGTCAGGCTCCATCACAGTCCCAGTTAACTCAGCACCTTCTCGGCTCTTCCTGGGTCGTTTTTAGTACACATCCATCTCCTCCCTCCTGCTGGGAGCAACGGTTCGACCCAGATCGCTCAGTGCCACTCTTTAAGGCCAACTGTTACTCACCAGCACCCTCATGATTCACCGTCTCCCGGGTCTCCCAACCAAATGGCAGTCTTTCCTTCCCTCTTCAAAAGGGAGGTGCTCTCGCGGTTCGCAGAGGGAAATGCCACTCTCCTGCCACAGTCCCTGCCCGGCTCCACCATCTCCGTAGCTCCCACTCCCACCACATCACCGTGGAACCCAGAGGAACTAGCGGACCGTAAAGCGGCTCGTGAAACTTAGTCCCGAGAATCTGCAGCCCGGGCCGCAGCCCCGCGCACCCGCAGCTGGCCAGCGTGATGTCCCCGCGTGCCATTCTGGCCTTTCCTCACCCCCCGCCCCCCGGTCCCAGGGTGTGACCCCCCGCCCTGCGTCGCCGGCCGGGCGACCACCTGTGGGCCTCCCCGCGCGTGGAGCCCGGGCCAGCACACCGTAGTGAACAGCCCGGCCGCTCCGCTTTCGCTCGAGCCAAAGTTGCCGGCCGGAAACTTTCCACCCACCTGCTCCGGGGCTTCCCGAGGCCGGGTACCTAGTCTTACCTGGGGCGTCGGTGTCGGTGGCCTCGTTCGAGCTCGGCCCGGGACTCCGGGGTTCGGCAGCAGCCGCCCCAGCCAGAGGCCCCTCGAGAGCATCCTCCTGCTCGGCGCCCGGAACTCTCGGCGTCAGCGGCGCATCCTCCCGCGCGGCGGGCTCCCAGCCGGCGCCCGCGGCTCCCCAGTCGGCGCCCGCGGCTCCCGGCCCCAGCCCGCTGTGGGCGCAGCCCGCCCCGCGCCGCCCCGCCCGGGGGCGGAGTGCAGGGAGGGTGTGTCCCAGCTTCCACTTCTCGATGGTGTGCACACCCCGCGCTAGGCTTTCTTTCCGCCGACAAAAAAGCGGGGGAGGGAATGCGGGGGCGGGAACGCGAGTGACAGTGAATCGTCCTGCGGGTCTTGGGTTTCGTAGAGCTTCTCACATCTTGAGAGCTGTGGGTTTCAAAACTCACGGCTAGTTCTGGGCACTCTGTGCCCCGACAGTAGTCTTCCTGTTCAACCCCGCGGGACAGAGACGCGGGGTTGAGGGGCAGGTGCGTCGGGATCTGGAGGGGGCAGCTGGGTGGTGTTCTCTATGACCCAGCAGAGAGGACGAGGAGACGGTTTGCCAGGCTCCCCTAGGCAGTAGGCTGGAAGGCAGGTGCCAGCCCCTGGTGGCCTTGGCCCACTGGAGCGCGCGATGCGCTTCAGACCTTTGGCCTGAAGCCTCATCTTTGCCAGAGTTGCACTCAGATTCTTTAGGGGAAATCTCCCCCAAAGGGGAACTGGCTTTCTTCCTCCTCCAGTCCATTTTTTTTTTTTTTTTAAACTAGGGATTGTAGAGAGGGGCCTTTTACCACTGAGCTATTTTTTGAGACAGGGCCTCCATAAATTGCTCAGGCGGGTCTGGAACTTGAGATCCTCCTGCCTCAGCCTCCTGAGTCGCTGGGATTGAGCAACTGCACTGGCTTTGGCTTCTATTTTGAAGTACCTTTTTAATTGAAGGAGCTACAAAACGAAACTTAAATTTCCCAACAACCAGGAAATCTAATGTTTTGCCTTGAAGAGTTTATGCTCATAAAGTCAAACACAAGCCATTTAAGAATGACTTAAAACAAGCTTTCACACAGCTTACAATAGAGGACTGTTAAAAAAAATTATAGGATACTCAGTTTGAATTTCAGAAAAAAAATAACGTTATTGTATGTCCCAAATATCACATAGGTCACACTTATTCTTTAAAAAATGAAATATCTGGGATATAACTACACTGAATTATTTATCTGCAAGAGGCTTGAGTTAATGAACCAAAGATGGCAAACAGTGCAACAAATGGTGAATTACTCCTGATGATGCTTGTCTTTCTTAATTAAAAAAGAAAAGAATTAAGGCTTTGGAGATACAGCTCACTTGGTAGCATGCTTGCCTTACATGCACAAGGCCCTGGGTTCATAGCCCCAGCACCATCCAAAAAAAAAAAAAAAAAGTTTCTATGATAGCAAAATATTTATCATGAAAGTGGAGGGAAACCTAAATAAACCATCTGTTCTTAGTTTCTGAACAAACCTTCTGGATGTCACCTGCTCTTATTTACTTTTAGTTGACTTTAGATAACATCTCTGACCTGTAGATCAGGATAACAGTTCATGCCTGAGTAAACCCTCTACTCAATTCCCCTGCTCCTACTTAACTTCCAATCACCTTTTCCTATGCCACAGCCCATAAATATCCCCGGAGGACTGGAGACTGGTTCTCCAGTCTCCACATGACTAGCCACCTGGGGAATAAACTTCATTCCTTTCAGTGACTGGCTTGCTGCCTGGCAGACCAAAGGAGACTGGTTCAAGAACATCACAGGTAAAACTGACATGTTAAGTAGCATCTGTGGTTCAAAACACATCTGCACTGGGCAGGTAGTGACACGTTCAACATTAAGTTCACATGGGAAACTAAATTACTTTACCTGAGTCTTTTTTCTCTATAAATGAGTGCTCCAAATGAAAGAAAAGAGTTTTATTAGGAGGGAAGGTGAGAAACGGAGGACATGGCCATTTTGCAGCTCAAAAATCTAGCCACTAAGGGAGGATCAGCAAAGTGCTGTGAGAGAACCTGAGGAGTCTGCAGACAAAAGAGGCTTATTTAAGGATGCTCTCTACAAAGCCGCCCAGCACACACAACACATTTCACCATAATGTACAGAACTCTTGGTGAAACAGAAAAATTACTCAATGTGTGATAGTTCTGAAATAATATATGCACATTACAGCCTTTTCACTTTTGTGTTATGGCGAGATTGCAATAAATCACTGAGTCAATCTTAAAGCAGGAGACGGAAACTTTATTTACCAGCTAGTGGTCCAGACCTACCAGCTGGCAGGCCAAGGGGCAGGCTGCAAGTCTACACCCTTTGACCCCCTCCCGGGGTTTGAGTACACCTTTTATACTATAAGTAAAGCATGTCAGTACATTAATCACAAGTGGCTGTTGCTATGATTCGAGACCATAAACAAACATCATGGGATCTAAAATAACAAGCAGAAGGGGAAGTGGGTCAAAATGACCCTAATTGAGTACAAGTTAAAAAATGGCTATTAACATCTTCAAGAAAAATGGGAACCAAAAAGAGAACAATTTTATATTACATAAGAAGAACAGAAACATTTGCATTCCTAAGCAGGGTGTGCTAAGCAGGACCAGAATGGCAGAGGTGGAGTTTTCTTGGGAGAAGCATTTTTTACATGACATGGAGTCTCAGGGCAAAATGGAGTCTGTTTGGTCATTGCCCATATAGCCTGGCCCATAACATTTGAATCTCTGACATTGCTTTTTAAAAAAAAGTTTCTTGGGCTGGGAATGTGGCTCAGGCGGTAGCGCACTCGTCTGGCATGCATGCGGCCCGGGTTCGATCCTCAGCACCACATACCAACAAAGATGTTGTGTCCGCCGAGAACTAAAAAATAAATATTAAAAATTCTCTCTCTCTCTCCTCTCTCACTCTCTCTTTAAAAAAAATATTAAAAATAAAATAAAATAAAATAGTTTCTTTAAATAGTTTTATTGAAGTATAATTTACTCACTCACTACAAATGTACAAATTACTTCTAGCAAATTTGCAGTTATACAATAATCACCATAATCCAATTTAGAACATTTCCATCACCCCTGAAATATTCCTTAGGTTCATTTACATTATGCCCAGACCACCTCCAGCCCCAGGTAACTAATCTACTTTCTCTCTAGATTAGCCTTTTCTGGATAGCTTATATAAAAACGAAATCACAATTTTCAATTTATTTATTTACTTATTTAATATTGGGGATTGAACCCAGTAGTGCTTTACTATTGAGCTACATCCCAAGCCCTTTTAATTTTTTTAAGTTTTGAGACAGGGTTTTGCTAAATTACCCAGGCTGGCCTCAAAATTGCAATACTCCTGTCACAGGCTCCCAAGCCACTGGGCATACAGGCATGCATCACTGCACCCAGCTTTTTTTTTTTTTAAGTCCTTCCTATATCTATTTCACATTTCTCATCAGTCTAAGACCTCCGATCACACTGCAGCAGTTGACACAAGCACTTCCTGTCTTGGCATATTATTATCCTACCTCTCTGGTCCACAACTCCTGGGCATTTTCTCAGTCACACTGCTTTAAGTTTTCTTGTGATATGTCTTCTTTCTACTTAGCATGCTTTCATTTATTCATTGTTGTCTGAATCCCTAATTTGAATTAGGTACTGTGCTAGACACCATGACACAAAGATTAATAAAGCCTAGTACCTGCCTTTGCACGCATAATCTAGCTGGAAAGTGAGACAAGAGTGCAAATAAAGTGAATGTGATAAGTGCTATAGAGTAGGTAGATATTAAATGCTATGGAAAACTCTGAAGTAATAAAATAGCATTCATTGAAAACTTAGCATTGAGAATTTACATGTCAGTATAGTTCATTTACTGTGACACTAATGAAACTTTCATTTCAAGCCCTGCACTTGCCAACGCTCTTCCAAGGCAGTGGGGAGAGAGAGGGTCTATAGCAACATGTTCACTTGGTTGTGTTTCTGTACTACTTCTAAAAAGTAAGGTATTCCAATTAGAATAGAAAAAACCACCATCACTTTCCTCTCTAAACCACCCTTCTGTCACACAAACCCCCATTAGGAAGTCTTCCCAAAATTAACTATACTAAGAATTGACACATTACTAATTATGAGTCGTTGGCTATGACCATTGTCCAGAGTCAGCAAAAAGTAAGCTGGGTTTAGTTTGGGTATAGTGGAATGCTTTTAGGTGACTCACAGTCTTTTATAATTTTTTTTAAAGTTATTGCTAACTTAGGAATGGCTTCCATGAATACTTCTATTACCTATTGGGTCAACTTAGTATTGTGACAAAAGGTGTAGGGCCAAGGATTGTGTTGTAACATGAATGTGTCCTACAGTGGTAGGTGGCCAGATACAGACAGTTCATGAAAAAGAAATGAACTAATCTATGGAATATCTTCTAGATATTATAATTCACATATCATGTGCTAAAAGTATTCTCAAATTTAAGAACAATTATAAGAAATAACACATTACTAACTGTGAATTATAAAGTTAAGGGATACTTTCTAAACTTCAATAATATAAAGCAAAACAATTGATAGAGAAATTATTATGGAATTGTTGTCATATAAAAAGGAAGTTAAGATAGCCCCAAAAGTATTCCAAGTTATTGATAAAAATGTTATATCTTTCTGGATTTTGAGCTTCAAAAATTTATTTATGATGTATTTTCTTACTCTTAATATTTACCATGTCAATTTTTCAGACCATTGGCCCAAAGCCTCATCTTTACCAGAGAGTTGCCGTTCACTATGTGGTGGCTCAAACTTGAAGGTACCCCAAATTATATAAGATTCAGGCTCCACAAAACCTGGTTCTGCCTCCCCAGCTCAGGCACAAGTTTTTTATCTGCATTACCTTGCTTAGTCATTACAAAAACCTTATGGGTTAAGAATTATTATTATTATTATTATTATTATTATTATATCCTCATTGTATATGAAAAAAATTCAAGTTTAATAGATTAAATAATTTGTGCTAAGGTCATATAGCCAGAATTCAAGTCTGAAATTACATGACTTTTAACCCCAGGATTTTAACCTTGACCTTAGACTTCCTATGTCTTTTGGCATCCTGACCATCTAACCTTCCCATAGCCTTAGGATTACGGTGAGGTCAAGTGATGAATCACCAATGTGCGGGGTCAAGTTCTATTTTTATTTAAAACTTTGACATTTTGTGCATCATGGAATTTTTGCATTATTTTCTGTTTTTACAAATATTTCTTTAAAATATTAAGGACTGAAATTATTTTGGTACTCCATCACACTACTTCCAAGGCTGTGTCCTTAGCTAGGGTTTCTACATTCAGATTAAGACTTTAACTTCTAATAAAAGTAGTCCCCAGATTTCATCCATCTACTTTCATATAACCTTCCTTCACAGATGCTATTCACTTATGTCCTCAAATGACCTTCAAAATGCAGATTATCTGATGGGTAATGACAGGTAAAGACATTAGATCACTGAAGGTTGGCATGTTTGCTTGCCCTGGCAGAGGGGGTCTAGCTTCAGTCGAGGAGGATGGAAAGCTTTTAAACAAGTTTTGTATTATTATCACCTGGTCTTATTTGTAAAATCGTCTGAAATGAACATCCGCTCTGCAGATGCAAGCAGCACTGAATTTACAATCTTCCTGCCTCAACTTCCTGAGCCACTGGGATTAAAGGTATGTGCCACTGCACCCAGCCCTAATCATTTCTTAATTAAGTTAAAACTCCAAAATTTACTACAAAAAGAGGCCCTAAATAGATTAATAGTCCTAGACTGAAACAGTGGTCAATGATCTATCTGAAAAAAGAACCAAAGCCCAGAAGCTTAATGGGCTAGTTCACCTCAAACTTCAAGAATAGGGAAGACCAAAATTTTTGCTATTTTATACAAACTGTTCCAGAGCATCAAAACCGAAGTAAAACAACCCAACTCATTTAATAAAACTAGCATAATAAAAAAGCAAGTAAGCACTAGCATAACCAAAATAATCAAGTAAGAACTATAAAAGCAAACTGTAGGCCCGACTTATTTCTTCAAGTAGATAAACAGATCCTAAATAAAATATTAGTAAAGAGAACTCAGTACTATAGTAAAAATTGAAGTAAGGATTAATCTAAACTGTCAGCGTCAATTCTCAAATTTTAGGGCAGTGAAGCTTCTATTAACCCAAACATCTTCCACCTAAATTATGCCTAGGGGGAGGAATTTATTCATATACTGCTCATGGCTTCCACCTTTGCCTTCTTCAGCTACCCACAGTAGGATGACTGGACCCATCCGAAGGTCAGATCACATGACAACTCTGCTCAAAGCCCTTCAAAGGCTTTGCATCTTTCACTGCAAAGACATCACCATAGCCTGAGAGCCCTGTAATGGGTGCACCAATTCCTCCTTCCTGCCTCCAGCCCTTTTGCTGCATTTTCTTCCCAGAATTTAACCTAACATGCATTTCTTTCTCATCTGTCTTCCCCAACTAGAATGTAAGGTGCAGACATAAGGGACCTACTCTGTTGTGTTCAATGGTCCATCACCTAACAATGCGTGACATGTAGTAGGCTCTCAAATATTTGATGAATGAATGAAGAATAATAAACTTGAACATCTAAGTTAAAACTGCAGCCACATTAAAGAATAATACAAACATACACACTTATGGTTATAAGTACATGGGGGGTAGCCAGATACTGTTCCAGTCTCTGATGGTAGAGGGCTAAAAAAAAAAAAAAAAAAAAAAAAAAAAAAAAAAAAAAAAAAAGATGAGTTTCTTGCCTACACAGACTATAGTGGCAAAGATGAACAGTGAGCAAACAAGTGGAATAAATTTATAATAGAAAAAGTAAAATGGCCTTTGGGAACATCTAGCAGGGATAAATCAAATAGGCTAGGGGTGAGGGAAGGGCTGAGTCAGTACACACTAATAACTGAAGGAAGAAAGAAGTGAGCCAAATAAAAAGGTGAAGAGGTGTTCCTAGCAGCAGGAATAGCATGTTCAAAGCTTCAGAGGCATAAAAGTTCATAACTCTCTACTAATGAAGAGATAAAACCAGATATAAAGTTTGGAACAGCTTTCTTTTTGATTTGTTTTAAAAAAAAACCCAATAACAAACAAAACACAACTGTGGCTCACAGGTGAGCACTGAGTTTTAAAGTCTGATGATATATGGATATAATGGCCTAAGATAACTTGTTTACATCTATATATCCATAGGCGTACATAATGTCTGTTAAATAGATGTTATATCTGAATGCCTGAAGCAAAACTAAATGTGGTTAATAAATTGATCATGAGAAATAGGGAGTTAAGATAGCAGTAGTCAGCATAAAAAACCATTTGTTTCTGAATGTTAAGTGGGGAAGAATTTCAGCGAAGGTAGAAACTGTAGTTGATATGAGGGCAAAGAGCAGGCTCAACAAGGGAGGATTTTTTTTTTGAGGGGGGGCTACTGGAGATTGAACCCAGGGATGCTTAACTACTGAGCAACATCCCCAGCCTCTTTATGTTTATTTAGAGACAGGGTCTTGCTAAGTTGCTTATGGACTCCCTAAATTGCTGAGATTACAGGCATTCACCAAGATGCCTGGCAGTATGGGAGGATCTTTACTACCACTGTGCAGCTAGTTTGTCAAGACACTGACCACCAGCTGTTGAGGATAAGCTGGGTGCTGCATCAGAAACTTTACACATTTGTTCCATATAATTTTCATGAACTCTTTATCAAGAGATTATTATTATCTCCAGTAGGCATAAGAGGTCTCAGAGAAATTTAAGACTTGCCCCAAGAGACAAAATCTAAGAGAGGGACTATAATTCACATTTTGTTCAGTTTGGCTACCAAACCTGTATTCTGTCAGTCTAACATACTATAACAGGTACAGAGATATAATTGATTTTTTTACTGTCAAATTTATTTCCATAATCTCTCAGATTATATTCCATTTTCTATCCAGAATGGTATAAAATGTTGGCTGATGTTCTTTACCTGGTGGAAGATGCAAAATTTAATTTCTGAAAAGTCTGAATCATCAATGATCCATTCTTTCATTGGGTTGCTATATCCCATTAGTTTTCAGTATCAAACATAGAAATAATAAGAAGCACTCCAGAAAATCTTCTAGGTTCTAGAACTAATCCTCCCTGCTCCATTATATAGAAACAAATTGATTCCCCTTCATAATCGGCATTACTCTTCTGGATGTTGATGTAAGGAGCCCAAAATGAACCAATACTAGTTCTAACTCGTGGGGACATTGTTGTGTCTGTTTGGGAACCAGGACTCTTAAGATTCTGTGAAAGGGTTAAGGAGAAATGTTCTTCCAAATTTTGATTCTCAGACCTGTCTTCTAGCTATAGAACAATGTTAGTGGCTGATTCGAGGCATATGCTGCATTCTGTAAGCTAGTACCCCAAATGTCTCCAGGACTGAATCTTCAGGACATTCTACCAGGCCAGTTGTTTTGGGGATAACAGGTTGTAGTAAGACAAGTGTACATTCCCTACCACAGTTCTTGTGATATGAACTGAGTTCTTTGATCAAAAGCAATGTTGTGCAGTCTGCGGCAATGATGAAAGCATTGTGTAAGCCCACAGATGGTGGTGTTGGCAGAAACATTGCAGGCAGAGCAGGCAAATCCATATCCAGACTACGTGTCTATTACATTGAAGAAAAATTGCTCCATGATCAAAGGAGTGCAACATAATCAGCATGCTATCAGGTGCCTGCCTGTTTTCCCCAAGGGAAGGACTGCATCTGCCATATTGGGGAATGGTGATTTGATGCACCTCAGATTAGAAGCCTTACAGGCTACTTGGTAATGAGTTAGAGCAGCCCACTGAAATGGAGTATATGTAATTCCCTAGATCCCAAAAAGCCGCCAAGCATTATGTCTGTGCAGCAACTTATCTTCCATATTGGAGGGGATCTAGCAACATGCTCCATACCACTAAACCTCCAGAAATTTCAGAGGTGATAACCCCCTGAATTTTCACAGGATTTATCTTCCATCGCCTGGCACTATTCCGACACTATTGGTATTTCTTTATATTTCTATTTAGTGTAAAATAGTAAAACTCTCATCCAAGAGATAGTCTTTACCTTTGTCTGCAGGTCTTTAACTTGTTTTCTAAATTGGAATTATTTAATAATGGTTTGGCATTTATTTAATTCCTAGCATGAGCTAGACATGGTGGGCACTAAGTTAAAGAGAGCACAGTTTCTATGAGAATTTCACTTATAACACAATGATAGGGGATACAGGGGAGATAAGCTGAAGGTGTTATGGATACACACAGGAGGGGTATCTATCCCAGATGGGGAGTGGTCAGAAAAGGCTGCCAGGAGGGAGTGATGCTTAGGCCATATTGTGAAGGAAAGGGGGGCTCAGTGCAGGAAGCTGGGAAGGAGTCCAGAAGGCTTTTTTAGGGTGCAACACGTGTGAAGCCTGAGGTGAATGAAGGCAGCACCCGTGATGCAACTGGCCTTCTTTTCCTTATAAAGTTATCCTGGATCCCAACCATTCCAATTCTTATTTCTTCTCAGATTATGACCCAAGTTACTGCCATAAACTCTATAAAAGACAATTTAGGTTCACTACATAGGGGGAGCAGGGAGAAACTTTGAGTTCACTTGTTGCTTGTGAACAGAGTACCCGGGGTCTTAGTTATTAAATAGCTCAGCTTCAAGGTTTGATCTTTCTTTAAACATCCCAGTCATCAATTTCTCTCTATGTATCTTAGTTATTTCTGACCCTGTAAATAATTATTTATCAGTTTTTGATAATGGAAGACAGGCTAGAGACAGTACCTTTTCTCCCATTAAAATCTCACAGGTTCTAATTGGAAGCAATTGTAACAGGCATTTTCTGTTACTATGCAAGTCATAAATCTAAGTTCTAAAGGAGAAGAACTTGGAAGAAATTGAATACAGAGAAAAATCCATTAAAAAAGCCTTTTGTTAAAAATGGGGGAAATTTGATAAAAATGAGGAAGAGTCCTTTTAACTGGTATAGCATTTCACAACTTTCCCAAGGGTCATTGTGAAAAGATCAGGTTATAAAAAATGTAAAAGGCTAATAAAATTATCTAGTAAATAAATAAGATTCAATAAATGTATTCTTGCTCTGTATTCTGTCTTGGGATGAGAACTTGGAGATATAGGAAGTAGGCTAATATGCTAAAAAAGGATCCAAATGGACTGGGTAATGGTATGGCTCAATGGTAGAGCTATTGCCTAGTATGCTCAAAGCCCTAAGTTTGATCCCCAGAATTTCAATAAATAACTAAACAAACGAAGATATGAGATACAATCCCTCCCACTAAAGCAGGTTGCTGTGTAATAAAAACTGAGAGGAACATATAAAAATTGCTTAGTGTTTATTTTTTAAAAAGAACCGAAACACATGGCTTAATATTATAAAACTATATGCTATTAACTTTAAAAGAATCCAGTATTACACTACACAAGCCTTAATACTATTTATAAGTTACTTAAAGTAGCACATGTTCACTGGCTACATCATCAATATAGTGTTAAAAGCAAAGTAAAAGGTAAGCAGATTATGCATATTTGTTTTAGGAATGAGTATAATTACTTAATTTCTACTGAGAATATTTAAAATCTTGCTAGAGAAAACTAGAAAAATATACTGTAAAATATGTATATATACATCATCACACATTAATCAAATTATCTATAACAGTCTAAAAAGATTCCAAGTTAACATGTACCCCAAAAGCAAAAAGAGCAGCAAAAACCATGAAATCCCAATAATGACGACACACTCAAAAGAAAATGCCTGAGTGTGATACAAGGTGGTTTCTGTCAGTTATCTTGTAAACCATCTGTGAAACAGGATCTGTATATGTACTTTTGGGCACTCTTGTAAAATTATAAACTTTGTATGTACAGTTAACAAGCAGAGTCCTTAGTAAACTCTAATGGTAAATACTGATTTTCATTTTTGGATACAAATTTTCATGATCTTTAGTAACTCATGGGTTACTAGTAATTAATACTCATTGGTCTAAAAACAATGAAAGTCTACAAAGCTGTACATTATTGTTCAATAATTGAAACTAAAAAAAAAAAGGAAAAAAAAAGTCTTTCATTTTTGTAACAGCTCATGTTACATTAAAGGCAACGCAGTAACAATTTCTGAGTCTCCTCATGATGGTTACCTTCCCCACTCAAGCCATCTACACATACATCCCCTGCCTACTTCTCATACACATCAAAAGGCAGGCAGGAAGATACAGATCATGTCTCTGAATTCAGACCAAAGAGAAAATTAATTATCAAATGTCTTCCTACCATTTTATTTTTCAGGTATTTTTTGCATGTTCCAAACCAAGCTTGAGTGTTGCTTTTATTTTTCCCCTTGAATTATCTTTTCTTTCAGTAATTTGTGATCCTATCTGGATAATTTCTGCAGGGTTCTCTTCAACTTTGTATGAGTTTTCCTCTCTTCAGAAATATTTTTGGAGGAAAACACTTTGAAAAGGAGGGCTCATGGTTTCCTTAATGTAACACTTTGTTCAGCTGTGCATTTCCTGACTTCATGAGTTTCCTGCAATAGAGTCATATCCATAATAGCCATCAAATAGTACTTACTACATACACATAATACATAGAAACTCTTCTAAAATACAGTATGTATATATGGTCAAGCCATTTCCCAGGTGTTGAATATCAGATTTGGGGAGGAAATTCTGTTTTCATTCCCAGCACCAACACTCAGAAAGAACCAGTTTTAAATGAAGTGTCAACTAATTGAAAAGAGGACTCCTGGCAAGCATACCCTTTCCTCTCACCCAATATTTGTATGGCTCACGAAGCAACTGGCCTAGACACTTCTCCCATTAAGGGGTAATAGGAATAGCTTATCATCTTTCTTCAGGATTGATTTAATCATGCCTATACCCTGGTTTGTCAGTCTCTACAAGTTGACTGAAACCTGACTGTTCTCTCAGGACACTATTCCTTGCAAACCTTTCAAAGAGTGGCTATTTTTTTTTTAAATTTTTTCTTAGTTATAGATGGACACAATGCCTTTACTTATATTTAGGTGGTGGTGATGATTGAACTTAGTGCCTCACACATGCTAGGAAAGCACTCTACCACTGAGCTACAACTCTAGCTTCAGGAGTGGCTATTTTTGATCCCAAATCTCAAGAAGGTATCTCTTTATTGCTTGTCTGTAGGCTTCTGGATTATTCTTGCTCCTTTTTCTCCCTAGGTCCTTCATGCTTATGCTATCCTGCCACATCATATGCCTTGCCACTCCTTAGTACAATCATTACAGTCCCCATATCACCACTACTTCTGACATTTTGGGGCACAATTGTAATAATCAAATAGAGAATTCATTTAAAACCCTGGGCTCCATGTCTGCCCTCTTCCCTTCTAGTTATCTTTAAGAGCGTCAATACTCACTCCCATGGACATTCTCTACGTCTTATTGCCAATATTTAACCTTCCCCTGCAATCTCAATTCCAAGTGGCCCATATCTGACTACTATTTCTTTTCTTTACAGCTTATTCATTCTGTTATCCGTACTCTAATAAGTTTTTGACCTCAGCAGAACCTCCAAACCACTGGGCTCACTGATTTTTCTCTATTACCTATTTTCTCTAGTTTGTGTTCCTTTAAGACACTCTCTTTCTCAAAGCCCTGACTTGTTTCTTATACCAACCCTGATTAAATCCAACTTTCCACCAAGCACTGAATGTAGCTGAAGGGAAGAGACACGCAATGCTTTAAGTTCATCCCAGGATGGGCCTGCAGTATTGTCTGACAATCCTACTTAACACCACTAGCCAATATCTCACTATTATTACAGACTAATTCATGAAATCACTAACATTCCTATTTATTTGCTAATAACTCTGCAGTGTCTTTCACAGAGAAAATGGGAGTAATCTGAAGACAACTTCCACATTCATCTGCCATAAAGTCCTCCTTCTTAACCTCGTCTTCCAAATATTCACAGGACTTGAGGTCTTTGCTCCGCTCTTTTCATAAGGGACTTCTCTGTTACTGTGAAAAATTGTATTCTCAATCCCTTTACCCAGATTTATTTTTCTTCACAATATTCATTGCACTTGACAAATTATATAGAATTTTTTCTCTCTCAGCCTTCCACATTCCAGCACCAGAGCATTAGCATCATGGAAGTAAGGATTCTGTTTTGTGCTTGGAATGGTATCTGACAAGTATTAAGTGCTTTTAAATTATTCAATGAATGACAGAATATCCAAAGGCAAAATATTTGTTTTTCTTAAAGTAGAAATACTGTAGTTTTTGTTGTAATATAAAAGCATTTATTTGTCCTTGGGGGTACTGCAGTTTCTACTGCAGTTTAATAAGATTCTTGCTGGAGACAGCATGGTATGGGGACAAGTACAGTCCTGGGGAGGGGTGGGGGTGGGGGGGCGTATCACTGGGTGGGGAGAATACTTGGCATTTATTGTTGCCTCTGTCACTATTTAGTATGTTATATCATTTAGGATGAGTCATTTAACTGCTCATTTCCATCAGGGAATGTAAGAGTACTTTTATTTTTATCTACAGCAAAGGGATACACAAAACCAGTAAAGATCACTCACCAAAACACGAGTGCCTTTTTTCCTTTCAAAGTTCATCACAGGGATGTTTGCAGTGAACAAAATAAAATTCTATTCTTTAAGCTAATGGACCATTAACAGTTTCCTCATAAATAAGCTGACGTAGATCAGAAATTTCTTCTTTTTACTAGGTGCTGGAGATTAAACCCAGGGCCTTACACATATTAGGCAAGCATTCTACCATTAAGATACATCCCTAGCTCAAGAGATTTCTTTTTTTTTTTTAATAATTTTTTTTATACATTTATTTTATTTGTTGATTTTTATGTGGTGCTGAGAATCGAACCCAGGGCCTCGCACGTGCTAGGCGAGCGTTCTACCGCTGAGCCACTACCCCAGCCCCTCAAGAGATTTCTTAATCCAAGTAAAATCACTCTCTAAGTTCCAGACAGTAATCAAGTCAATTAAATAAAAAGGACAGTCATGTTATTAAAATTTTGTTATAAATATGCATGAAAAAATGCTTAATTTAAATGACAAAGACAATTTGAGATTTATACTTTGCAATTGAATGTATTTTGGAAGTAGCACCATTTGTTTTTAAGAATACAAACGAAAAGTTAGTACTTGGAAATGTCCACAAAGTAATGAAAATTTACTGATTCACATGTATTCCTAATTGAAAAGCAGTATTGCTGCATTTCCCCCAATAATTAAATTTAGTATATCCTAGATGTTAAAACAAAAACAAAAACAGAAACAACACACATCAAAACAAAAATAAAAGCAAAAAACCCCACAAAAAACAAAAACAAACAAACAAAAAACAAAAAAAACCACCAAACCAATTGTCAAGCAAAATATTTTTAATTAGTAGGCTGATCATAAATAAATCCACATAAAAGATTTAACAGAATTACAAAGAGTTTGTGTTTCTGTGGACTCAATTCATAATATGCATTAGTCAACCTCATTCTCCAACTGTGACAAAAAGAGCTGTCATCCAACAATGCAGCACAGTTTAAGCAATTCATATTCTGTAGTTACATTTTTACATTTTCTTTACAAATGTAACATTTATGTACATTATATATATATATATATATATATATATATATATATATTTTCTATAGTTTGTGTACTGAAACTCTATTGTCTTTACAGGGAAAATGTTGAATTCATTTAATGAGTACGAATCATTCCTTGTTAAAAAGTAATTCATATAAACAAATAACACGGTACCACTGCCTTTTGGCATCTCTTGACAGAGTTCAAGTCCAGAAATGTTATATTAATTATAAGAAAAAAAATTCATCTAATTTTACATTATGACATTCCACACAGCTACGTAAATTTGCCAGCTTGCAATGAAGAGAGCACTGAACTGCTGCACTACTGGAAATGTGTAGAAACCAATTCAAAATATACTTGTTGAAACAGCATCATCATTACCATTAATTTATGCTGAAGAAAATCTGCCAAGTTCCTTCTTCCCATTTACGTTTTGCCAAAACCTCAGAGGGCTGTGCATTGTCTCTTATAACAACAAATGCTTTCACTTCAAATTTCCTATGTGCTTCTGTGACAGATTATGCTTTACCTCAGTTATGGATCTTTTTCTTCTTATTCAATTTTATTTTCCTTCACTTACATATTTGCTGCTGTACATGAAGCAAAAATTCATAGTAAGAGAATGCAGCTTCTGTCCGGTCTTCAATCAAATGTTGAAAAAATTCTGTTTTGGCAGGACTCTCATCTCTGACAGAGAGAAAAAAGCATTTATCTAAAAATATATAATATAAAAGAATAATTATATATTTAAGGAAGCACTAATACATGAGGACTTTTGGGAAATGTTATTAATCAGGTAACAACACTCTACCACTAGAATATATTTTGATATTAAAGCTGCGTTAAGGACAAGTAATTTCAAAGGTCACACTGGAAAAGACAGCTTCTTATTAAATTATAGAAGTACTTACTTTACCACATGAAGGACTGCACTTAACGGTCTGCCATCTTTAAGCCAAGTTATAAAGGATCTGGTCCGTTCTGATGAAAGTGTGTCTAGCTCTGGAAGATGTGTCTGGTAAAAGAAATATAATTAGGAAATTATTTCCTTTCTCATAGACTTTAGCAGTATTAGAATTAAATCACGATTTCCACTACCACTAATCTAAACTACCTAAACTACCTATAGTCTTATCTCCAGTCCAATAATAGTAGCCACATAGATAAAATTTAAATTGCTGAAAAATCTGTTTATATTTTTCTGGATAAGTTAAAAAATGACATTTTAACCTGAATAACCAGATAAGTTTATATATAAAGCATAATTGGTATGACACTATAGATGTGACTCTGCACCATGTACAGCCAGAAGAATGAGAAGTTGTGCTCCATTTGTGTACAATGTGTCAAAATGCACTCTGTCATGTAAAACTAATTAGAACAAACAAAAAAAAACACCACAATTGGTATGTGAATAGTAGTATGTTGCACTGTTTCTTCTAATGGAAACATTCAAATGAAGGGGACTTCCACTAAGTTCCAAATTCCTTTAATGATTTTTACACACACACACACACACACACACACACACACAGATTTTTCTTTTACAAAGCCAACTTAATAGTAAGCTAAATAATAGTATTTAATAAAATTTAAATTAAAAAGTTAGGTTAATTAAATTTGTAATGTCAAAATTAAAAAAAGCAAAAAAAATTCCACTTTGATGTAAAAATTTCCAGATATTTTCTAAGTGTTTATAGCTACTACTACTACAAATGGATCATATTATGCATTCTAGTCTCTTCAGATTTTTTGTTTTTGTAATTTTTTTCTAGTTGTAGATGGATACAATAACTTTGTTTATTTTTATGTGGTGCTGAGGATCGAACGTAGGGCCTCACACATGCTAGGTGAGCGCTTTACCTCTGAACTATGGCCCCAGCCCAGATTATTCTTTCATAAATACATATTCTTTAATAAATACATAGATATTACTTATTTAATGAAACAGAATGTGTGTACATACACATATTTCTATAAATATATCTATGGGATATATTTTTAGGAGTAAAATAATTTACTGTGTCATACAGTATGTGATTTTAATTTTAACAGATAATTTTACAGGCACTAGTGCATGCCTGTAATTCCAGCAGCTGGGGAAGCTGAGACAGGAGGATCGTGAGTTCAAAGCCAGCCTCAGCAATGGCGAGGTGCTAAGCAACTCAGTGAGACCCTGTCTCTAAATAAAATACCAAATAGGGCTGGGGATGTGGCTCCCTGGTCCAGTGCCCCTGAGTTCAATCCTCAGTACCAAAACGAAAAAACAAAACAAAAAAAAACAGATATTGTCAAATGGCTCTCCAATAAGGTTTAAAAATCTTTTGTCGATGTGGTAAAAGAAATGCTGTTATTATTTTATTTTGTTTTTCTTAATTACAATGAGGTTGAATGTTGTTTCATATGATCATTACAATAATGTTTCCCCCCTGAGAATTGTTTGTTCAAATCTTTTACCCATTTTTCTTTTCTTTTTTTTTTTGGTAGGAGTGGGAATCATTTCTTAAGCACTTTTCATACTAGAGAAGTTAGCCCTGTTTAGTCTTGAGTTATAGATAATCATACAATTTTATTGTCTTTTGGCTTTACTTTAAAATTACCAAATAGAAACTTTTCATTAATCTTTCAGATCACTGGCTTACAAAGGCCTTGTCCATTTTAACATTATTCAGTGGTCTCAAGATTATTTTTGCAATATTCCATTTTTTCCACAGTAGTTTTAAATGCAATCTTACCACATTTTCATGAATGAGATCCATTTCTGATCCACTACACTACGTTCCACTGATGTGCTTATTGTGCCAGTATGACAGTGTTTAAATAACTACAGCTTGAGAATAAGGCTTCCCATTTATTTAGTAGCATTTTTATTTTTCATGGTTCCTTTTCTGCTGACATTATTATTCCTTTTCAAATGTTTCCAACTATTCTCACTTGCTGAATCTTAGAAATGAGTCTGAGATTAACTTGTCAAAATAAACAAATAAAATCAATAAACAATGGATTGCGACAACTATTACCATGAATTTATGTTAATCTGAGCAAAAATGACACACACATATATATAACATCCAAGAATAAGGTAGACCTTCCTTTTAGTTAATTACATAAACATGACTAAGGTAATTAAAATTAATACATAGAATTGCTTTCAGCATCACATTTCCTTGGTATTTGTTAACATATATATTCAGTAAAGACTACTTAAAAATATTTGTTTATTACTAGCAAAATAACTTAAAGTTTAAATGTGTTGGGAAATAGTGTGGCAGTTCTTCATAAAGTTAAACATGAAAGTTATCAGATAACCCAGCAATTTCACTCTTAGATATATAACCGAGCACAGAAAACATGTCCACACACAAAAAATGTGCACAAACATTCATGGTAGGGCTATTCACAAAAGCCCCCAAACAGAAACAACCAAAATGGCCAACAATTGATATTTTTCAGTCATAAAAAAGAATTAGGTATTAATTTAATACATGTCAGCACATGGATGCATCTTGAATATGTAAAAGAAAGTAAAAGAAGTAAAAGAAACCAAACACAAAAAACCACCTATTATGTGATTCTACTTCTTTAAAATATTCAAACCAGGCAAATCCACAAATGGAAGAGAGATTCATAGTTGCCTGGGGAGAAGGGGAATGGAGAATAAGAAGTTAAAATTTGGGGGGGGGGGGCCAAGGGGGACTTGGCGGGTGTTGATGGAAATGTTCCAAAATAACAAAAAAAAATTTTAAAAGTTAAAAACAAAAAGTTACCCACTCACTGACCATTTTCTGTGGTATTGATGCAAAATTAGGATACCCAAGCACATCCTCAATGAAGTTATTGTCACAGCCTTTTCCAATCCAAATGTAAAAAACCTTAAAAAAAAAAAAAGCAAAATATTAAAACTCCCTAATAGTTTAAAATCCATCATAGTTAATTCTCTCAAAACTATGGTGTATAAGAGGTCAAATATACAATCTCAAATACAGTAGAAACAGACATAAAAGACAGAAATCTGTAATTGGCACATTGAAAATCTATATCCAAGAATAGGAACCTAGTTCTTATCTCCTTTGCCTAAATTTTAAGATTTCTCAGAAAATATATTTTACCTGCTTCCTCACTTATTTCCCTGGGAGGAATGTAACATTTTAATCAGGATAACTTATTATGAATACTTCCATCCACTATTTCAATTACTATCTCTGTATTTCAACCCCAGAATTTTCCCCCTCTTCGGTGGGTATCCAAACCCTTTTCTTGCTTGTAAGATACTATTTTGAAGCTTCACTGACCATTCTACATCCTTTAGCATTACCACTGTATGGTTACCTCTGCTGGACTCTTTTTTTTTAAATATTTATTTTTTAATTGTGGTTGGATACAATACCTTTATTTCACTTATTTATTTTTATGTGGTGCTGAGGACCGAACTCGGGGTCACGAGAGCGAGACGAGTTCTCTACCGCTGGGCCACAACCCCAGCTCCTCTGCTGGACTCTTAATCATTAACAGGATTTCTGATAATGGATGTAAGTTGAACTAGATAAATTCTTGAGTTCCTTTGAATTTTATGATTCTTATAGTAAAGTCCTTGAAAACAAGAATTCATCTCTCTACTCTTCTTTACCAAGTACACATAATCCATGATAATAAAACTTATTAATCTATGATAATAATATAATGTCCAACTCGAAAGGTCTAAAGTAAGTTGATTCTTGTCTCAGTCGACAATTTATTATATCATATCTCCAGATCTCCCTTTCACTGCTTGCTCTGTGATAACAGAACTAGACCCTGGTAAAAGTTTCCTCCTTTACCAATAGAAACAGTGAGAATTTTTGTAAGTAAAAGATGCTTACAGAGCCACAGTCCATAAGGAAAGCACCTTCTCTTGTAAGCTTCTCTGCAGACAATTTTTGAAGAGGTGGCTGAGGTACCACCCTGTCATTAACATGTATGGCACCCTGAAAAGAAAAGGAAGAATGTGAATGAGTTAATAATACTATCAACAAAGTGTGGGAACTAATGGCCACAAACTCTATAGGAAATACTAAAATATGACACTTGAGAATTTTTTTAAATTTTTTTTTTTGTCTTTGGGTATCAGGGATTGAACTCAGGGGCACTCAACCATTGAGCTACATCCCTAGCCCTATTTTGTATTTTTTTTGTTTTTTTAATTAGAGGCAGGGTCTCGTTTAGTTGCTTAGCATTTCTCTAAATTGCTGAGGCTGGCTTTGAACTCATGATCTTCCTGCCTTCGCCTCACAAGCCGCTGGGATTACAGATGTGCACCACCGTGCCAGGGCCCACTTGAGAATTTTTTAGGATGCAAAAATATTGATCATATCAATACCACTTTGGCTATAGAATTAATACACCCCAATGTATTCAAATTTAAAAAGTAAAAATGTAAAATAAATAAAATGATTTGTCCTGTTTACTCTCCTTTTGGGATCAAGATGTATTAATAGTACGGTTGTTGACAGGACTGCACAGCAAACTACTTCTTTACATTTGTTTAGTAACATAGTATTATTGTAGGATGAATACTAATTCCAAAGACTATAGTTTCAACACAAGGAAGAAGAAAGAGTCTACACATTTCCACATTAAAATTATTGTTGGATACTAGATTTAGTTTACTACATAATCAATACCACAATCTGATCATATCAGAAACTGCCAATGTCTACAATATATAAATAGAAATATCCATTATATAACTTTGCTTTGTAATAATAAGTTATTTCCTATACTTTTGAAAACTCCATATTCACACCTGAGAGTCCTATTCAGGTCCACAGCTAGTGTCCCTTATTTAATGTATTATTATTTTTTTTAAAGACTTTTTTTTAAGTTGTAGATGGACATAATACCTTTATTTTATTTATTTATGTTGTGCTGAAGACCAAACCCAGTGCTTCATGCATGTGAGACAAGAGCTCTACCACTGAGCCACAACCCCATCCCTTAATGTATTATTACCATAGGAAAAAAAGAAATGGAAGAAACTGCAATAATATATTATCATCTTAGCAATAAAATAGACTCTCAAATATACTCAAATTTACCAATTTCAAATGCACTAAGATGCATACCTCATCTGTCAATCTGTCTATTCTATATAGGTTGGGATGAATCATTTTCATTAGATGAACAAGAGGCTGAGACTTTATCTGACACATGGCATACACACGATCATCCAGGCGTGTGCTTGTACCAGTTCTAAATGCTTTCTACAAGAAAAAAGACAGGTTTTTAAGGAATACATAAAGGTAGTGGACAGATACTAAAGAAAAATATACTACAGACAATGGAAGAAGTATGTTTTCAAATCAGACAGCTCTGACACTTAATAGGTATATAAATGAATTACTTAGCTTCTCTTTCCTATACTGTCATCCTGTGAGGGTTAAAAAAATGATGTGTACACAGTACCTATTACAGTGATTGAGTCAATGGAAAGATGTTCAATAAATATTAGATCCTTTCCTAAGAGTTGGCTATGACCACTTCATTCTTCAAACTATTCACACATATTAAAGAAAGAGAATATGGTTTCACAAGAATCATACTGTATTTGTCTGCCTTCATTTTCCTTTGATTTTTCCCCTATTTTTTTCGAAACACTTCCAATGCTCAAGTACATCACCCTCTAAGTATTAAAAGATTATAACCACCTAGACTTCATCTATTTACATATGTATCTGAGAATTTTTAAAAACTTCATTAAATACAACAACATATACAGAGCTACCTGTTTGAGAAGGGCTAAAACATAGAGAGGAAACAACTTGAGGGAGCCAGGTGCTATCAATGCAGAGTGCTGCAAATTTGAGACAGTAGAGCCATAAGCAGACAGTGAATCCACTACAGCATTCACTAAGGCATCTCTTGCATCTGACAGACTTGATGAAACTGATCGATCCACAGCTATAAAGCAACCCAAAAGAAAAGGTGTTTAATCATTAGATTCCATTAGTTTCCAAGAAACACTACAAAAGATAAAGTATTTATGCATTATTTAAGAAACAAACAAAATGCATTTCATCTGTTTTCTCATTTTAAGCATCTCCTCGTTACACATTTTTTTCTGAATTAAAAGCTGAGTAAATCTGATAATCAGAACAAGTCTAGATACTTTTAGACTGTGTTTAATCTTTTAAATCTAAAAACACTTAAACATTATTGATATTAGAGAACATATGTTCCTTTTAAGATGTTTCCATTACTCAAATGGAAAGCACATGTTAAAAACACCATTTTTTTCCCTATACAACCAATACAAATTTCATACTGTAAGTCATCTCTAGTGATCTCTAATGATCTTTGCAAAACATTTCAGATCAACCAATTAAAAAAAAAAAAGAGGGCCAACTGAATTTGGGTTTTCATATAGACATTAAAGAGACAAATATCAATGTGAAACTTTTTCCTCTAAGAAAATATTTTATTAAAATAATCTATTAAATTAAAATAATCTAAAACTGTGCCCAAATACTTAAAAAAATAAAATAGAATGAAAAGCAATCAATTATGGTATAAATAATTAAAAATCTACATGTAAAATGACTCTTTAAAAATTGTGATCCCAGGGATAGGTATGGGGTTGTGGCTCAGCAGTGGAATACTCGCCTAGCATGTGCGAGGCCCTGGGTTTGATCCTCAGTACCACATAAAAAAATAAATAAGATAAAGGTATTGTGTCCGACTACAACTAAAAAACAAATATTCCAAAAAAAAATTGTGACCCCAGGCTGAGCCTATATAGTTCAGTGGTAGAGTACTTGCCAGCATGCACAAGGCCTGAGTTTAATCCCCAGAACTACATAAAGAAGGGACTCTTTTAGTGCTATTATAATTAATTCTATTATAATTTTTCTCAAGTGAGTAACCACTGTTTTCTCCAGGACTATATGGAAAATAGCAAGGCTCTTTTTATGTCTAAATTTATAAATAAGGAAAATTTTTGTTCAAACACTCAGTAGTATATTAATTCCCTAATGGATTTTTAAAATTCACTAACAGTAAAATTTATTTTTGACTATAGTTCTATGGTGGTTATGTGTCAAATGCATAGCCATATAACCACTACCACAATAAAATATACAAGAGTTCTATCACCCTAAAAATATCTCCCTATAGGCACCTTTGCAGTAAAACCTTCTCCCTGTCCCCAGTCCTAGTAACTATTGATCTATTCTCCACTAGATAATTTTCCGTTTTTGAATGTCACGTAAATACAATTATATGGATGTGGTCTTTTGAGACTAGCTTCTTTCCCTCAACATAATGTCTCTGAGAATCATCATGTTATTAGTCCAAGTAATGATAGTTCATTACCTTTCATACCGAGCTATACTCCATTGTAAAGATGTATCAGTTTATTCACACATTCATTAGCTGAATGGCATTTAGGTTTTTAAAGAACAGTCTTACTCTTCTTGCAAGTAAATGAAAATGCAAAATACATACTTTTTAAATGAGAGAGTACAAAGCTTAAAAAAAAAAAACCCTCAGTTCCAGTTTTTAGAATACAAAACTATATTTTGCCTGCTCCTCCCCTTTCTACTCACCCATGTTTGCTAGGAGGCAGATGGCAGCTTGTACATCTACTCCTGCATATACATCTGCTAGCGAACTTACCACTGGCAAACAAAGTGTATGCACTCTAATTCTGCGTTCACCTAGAGAAAATGGAGAATAACTGTCATTGTATAATACATTAAGTTAAGAAAGAAATAAGGCAAACAGGTCAAAATCTTATTCAAATACTGGTTTGGCTATATTAAATTACCAATAGGATTCTGAAATGTAAAAATGTGTTTTACAGAAAATTAAAAGACTCTCTAAGTCTGTAGATCATGAACATTATACTACATGTTGCACAGAGTTGAACATTAGGCCTGATTTTATTTTAATGTCACTCATGCTAAATTATTCCCAATACAAGCTGGGTGTGGTGGCACATGCCTGTAATCCCAGTAATTTGGAAGGTTGAGGTAGAAGGAACTTAAGTTCAAGACCAGCCTCAGCAAACTAGCAAGACTCTGTCTCAAAATAAAAAATGAGAGGGGGGGGGGGAAAGGGTTGGGGATGTCACTCAGTGATTAAGCACCCTTGGGTTCAATACCTGATACCAAAAATAAATAGACAAATCAACAAATTATACAAATAAAATAAAATATCAGAAAATGCAGATTGTCAAATAACAAACAAAGGCCTTAATTACTACATAGTTCATTTTATGGGGCAAAACAATACAAAGGATGGCATAATTGGATTTAGCATGAGGTGCTTATGAGAAACATATAGGATCCTACAAGTTTTCCACAAATTAAAAAAAAAAAATGTATTATCTGAAGATTCAAAAGGAGAGTTAAAAAAAGGAGAGAAAATAATAGAACATATACTGGATTAATGCAAATTCTACTACTTCACAGTTTGAATTCATCTCCCCCCCATCCTCCAATCTACTGAAGAGAACATGAAAACATTTCAGATAACATTACCTTTGCTTGATGTATATAACAGGGCTGTTTGGAAGCACACTAAGGAAGTATCTGTCAAACTTTCTTCAATTGACAACTGCACTGCAAACCCAGCATCAGGATTGATATTGGCAAGGGATAACAAATCAGTGGAACGCACAAAGAAGTTTCCATGGAAAGTATGCATTGAAAGACCTAAGAAAGAAAAACCTGATATAAAAAGACGAAGTAACACCAGTATCTTCACCTCAAGCTAGTTTTGTTTTAAAGTTAAAGATGCCTCTGATTTTGAATCAAAGGTTAACTAGGGAGTAAGGTTGGAGTGCTGACAGAGGTTCTAAAATACTAATTAAAAAATCCAATGCAGGTTATATAAAAGTGAGACTGTATGTTTAACTTGTATTGATACTTATCTTATTACCATGTTTCATGGGTGACCTGGAGACATAAACCTAATATATAAAACTAAATAATTCAGGATTACTATACAACTCCTTTTAGATTTAAAATAAGGGATCATAGTTCTGTCAGTAAATAATCACATAAAATGCCAATGAAACATAAATTATGTGTTAATAAAGGCAAGGATCCTTAAAGATTTCATTTAAGATCTTCCCTATTCCCCTAATTCTCCTCAAATCATTTGCAATATGGACTTTCTCTTAGGTTCTTCCTAAATAAACCAAAACATTATTTTTACCTACTTAGACAAATTATCTTAAAAAACTGCACAATGGCTACTCACAAATATATGTTGACTTAAAACAGTGTATAACCAAGTGGATCAAACACCAAGTTCTACAATGAACAATCATCATCACTGGGAGTCAATATATGAATGCTCACTCATTTTGATATATGTAATGTAAGGCAAAATTTGATACGCATACCTTTAGTACACCTTATTCTCATAACGGCTTCAAATCCAATTTTTCTTGTGAGATATCGTTTTAGGTCTTTTTGTAACTTTTCTGCCTGTGAAGGATTGTGAGTATGGTGGAAAGATGGATAATAATAGATGCACCCTGCAGAATACTTGGACATACAAGCTTTAGAGAGAAATACAGAAAGTATTTTCTTTAGAAGCAATAATATTCTACTTCTACAGTAGTACAGATGCTATATTATGAATATAAATAATAAGAAAGCTTAAGTTGTCAAAGTAAGAATAACATTTAAATCTGAGAAAACAAAAGTATTTATAAAATATACAATAAAGTTAAGCAGAATGGTAAGGGAATCATATAAACAAAATACTAATGGCATTTTATATTTGTATGGGGCTTTAAAGTTTACTGATAATCTTCATATTTATCTAATTCACATGCTTTCCCCCAAAATATTGAGAAAGCTTACTAAGAGTTTGGATTTAATAATATACTAAAGTGTTTAGGTAAATAGATAACCATTACAACATATTCTTACCTAGAGAAGCAAGATCAGAATATTGTGAACTTAAAAGGAACAAATCCACCGCAGTTTGCTGTCCTGAGCAATCCAAAGCAAGTTTCTTATAAAAATCAGTTGCAGGGCCAAGATGCTGTACCACCTGAGCCAACAGATCATAAAGTAAGAGTCAGAGGGTTTTAACTATGCACATGTTTGTATGCATCTATTATAATTAAGGAAGAGGACATCTGCTGCCTCACTACCAAACTAATGAGTTTTAAAAAACAAGGTCTAGACAGGTGGCACAGATTTCCTATAACAACAGCTAATATTTATAAAAAGTTCTGTAGATACAAATAGCTAACAAATATATATATATATATAATGTTCAACATTATTAGCAATTAGGGAAATGCAAATCAAAACTACAATGAGATTTCATCTCACATCAGTCAGAATGGCAGTCATCACGAATAAAAACAGTAATAAATTCTGCAGGTGATATGGGGGGAAAAACATTTACACTGGTGGTGGGATTGTAAATTAGTACAACCACTATGGAAATCAGTATAGAGGTTCTTAAAAAACTAGGCAAGGAACCACCATATGACCCAGTTATATATACCACTTCTCAGTATTTAATCCCTAAAGAATTAAAATCATCATACTATAGTGATACATGAATACTCAGGTTTATAGCACCGCAACTCTCAACAAGCAAACTATGGAACTAACCTAAGTATCCATCAGTGGATGAATGGATAAAGAAAATGTGATATTTATGGAGTTTTATTCAGTCATAAAAAGGAAAAGAAAGGTGGAAGGTCAGGGTGCGGAATCTCGTGAAAATCTAGGGAGAGCAGTAGAGGATGGGGTCCAAGGGTGGGAGATGTGGAAGGAAGGAGGAAGTACTAGGGAGTGATACTGACCTAATTATATTGTTACACTGTGTGCATGCAGAATATATAACAACAAAGCTCAATATTATGTTCAACTATAATACACCATTAAAAATGTGGGGACAAAAAAAAAGGGACTTTCTGTGCCAGAGATTTTATATAAATTAAATATATATTATACATAACACAATTCTCAAAGGGTTTTAATGATTTACCTTTAACAGATGAGAAAACTAGGGCAAAAGCCAAATAACTTTATCAAGTTTATACAGTTATTGAGTGGTGAATGCTAGATTAAAAATTCAAGAAATCTGATGAGAGTAAATGCTGTTAAATCAGTATTATGTGCTATTGTACAACACAAAGTGTAAAAGGAAGGTCTGATTACTTGGCACCCAGCCATTGAATAGTTAAATTAAGTACTTTCCCATTTACCAAGATGTATATATTTTTAAGAGTTTTAGGAACCTCAAATAATATTCATGAGAAAGGCCAGCTAAAAAATATAATATGTATTTATAAATGATGCCCAATTATGCTTATTTGTTTGTATTAACAATGCTAATCTTGTTAATGAGATTATTAGTTAATTATATATTCCTCTATTTTCCAGGTTTTATATAATAATAAGTATTATCTTTATAATTGCAAATGTTTTAGGATAAGCATGCTAAATTATAGCAACTCAGATTTAGTAAGTTTTTCTTTGTATAACAGAAAAGAACACAGGAGTCAGGAAATCATGCCACATCTTTACCACTAGTTATTTAACCTCTGGCAGGACACTTTAATCTATTTCCTCATTTGTAAAATGAAAAGATTAGACTAAATGATTTCTAAATATTTTTGGCTTGCAAACAAATAAGAAGAATGCACTGCAACACAAAATAATTTGAGTTCCACTCTCTTGCTAGCTTATTACCATTACTAATGAAAAATAGAATAAAGAACAAATAATTATAGTCTGTAATAGGTAGAAAACACAAGGGGATATGACAGAGAAACTAAACATAAAATACCTTTGTACTTGACCTTTGATTAGGATCTTCTCTGGACTGCAGAAGCCCTGCACCCAAGGAAGGTAACTGTGTCTGAAATACAGACACACGGCCACCTGTTGGAGACATTAATTTAAAGGCAGCCTGAAGCGCAGGACCAAGGGCACTGTGTGTTTCTCTTGTATTGGTGAACATATTTGGTAATGCATTCAATAAGTCTTTTATAAGCTGGGAAAACAAAGATTAAACGTTGAATTACTGAGCAGGCAAGGCAATGTTCTTCTTTAAAACATTCCAGAGTACGGTATGAGTCACTACATCTCTGGGGACTATAGAAGAGTCAATAGACGTGTCACCTACCAATGCTTATTGTCTAATATTAATATATCAAGTAAACAAATATTAATATCTAGTAAACAGTGGAGATGACAAAAATAGTTGATGTTTTAAGAAAATCAATCAATCTCACCTCTTTACTTTCATAGAGATTCACAAGTAAACTATCTGGAGTAGGTAGAAAAACATCTACAGGGAAAACATAAAACAATGCATTATTAAATACATATACTCTGTACATACTATACATACATATACACATGTAAAAACATATTTAGTAATATGTAAGAAACTTTAAAGTATTTCCAAGAAAACTTTTTTTTTTTTGTACCAGGGATTGAACCCAGGGACACTTAACCACTAAGACACATCCCAGCCTTTTTAAAATTTTTTGATTTGAGATAAGATCTTGCTAAGTTGCTTGAAGTCTCACTGAAATGCTGAGGCTGGCCTCAAACTTGTGATTCTCCTGCCTCAGCCTCCTGAGTGGCTGGCATTATAGATATGCATCACTGTACCCAGCTTCAAGAAAACATTTTAAAGCAAGTATCAAAATGGGCCAAATTATCTCCATAGCATATGACAAGATGTACTGTTAAAGAAGCCTCCATTTCAAAGCCTGTAGTTAGAAACACTTTAATTTTGCTGACTGCTTACCATCAATATCAGATACAATCAACATTTGAGGCTGTGATAATCCTTCCTGTAAATTATAGAAATGAATAGTGCTGTCAAAGGTCATGAATCCTATTCTTGTCCGTGAATCTCCAGGAAGCCTAAAGATAAAATTATTGATAAAGATAAATTGACAAATGCTCAGTAACATTTTATTTTTTAAAAAAATAGAGAAACAGTAAGCCATGTCTAAGGATAATTTTATAGGCAATAGAAAAATTATCTCAATCTAAACCCGTACAGAAAATAGAAGAGTAAGGAGGAAATATTTTGTTTTCAGATGAAACCACTTATATGATTAGAATTTATAATTCAGAAAACTGAACTACATTAGTATTCAAATAAAGGGTAAACCAAAACTAAAAATGAATTTATTTTTAAAATGTAAAGATTTCTTGCTAACTTTTCTTTGAAACATATTCTTTTAAGTGAAAACATAATTTTTCAGTTCACATATTACAACACTGGATCCTTTTTAAGCCTTTTAAGGGTGGAACGACAAAAAAACACTTTTCAAGAAAAGGTTGAGTGCAATGCAAATAAGATTTCAATGTGCTAAATTTTAAACAAAAAACACAGTTAAGAACATTCAAACATTTATCTATCATTAATTATTAAAATTTTTTCTATTAGAACTGTTTCAGAAGGCAATGCCATGGAATAAAAAAGTAAATTACCATTTCATCATCTGTCAAGCTTCCCTTATTAATACCATGATGGATGCCTCATTTTATAGATGCATATTTCAATAAGTACCACCAACTATGTTAACTGCAGTTATGTAATTTATTCTTTTAGCAATGCTTTAAAATACTTCTGAATATTATAATATGCCAAACTAGAATGTGCTTCAAAGCAAGAAGAATTCTTACTACTAAAGATGATCAATCAGGCTACTCAGTCTGCAAGGTAGGCTAAAAGAATTCCAGTGAACAGAAGGCACATATTTGGCTTACCAGTACTAGTCAAGATTTATGATGTCGCCAAACACCAATTTCCACTTCTTTTGAGATTTCTCTGGTCACTTACATTTAGGGTCATTTATTATCAGTTACTCGGAGATTGCTGATCCACCCCCCAAATCAAAATATATGAAGTTGAGCAGGAGCTGCTGCAGCATCAAACTCTTCTTTCTCAAAGATGTTTGCAGAACCCTTTCTAAAACTATGTTACTATACTGTTGCTGTCCTATTACCTTTATTATTCTTTTCTAATTTTCTTAAGTCTTCTATTTTCCATTGTAATCAAATGCAAATATCTTTAAAACACTTTCTATCGTTAATATTATCCTTCTGGTTTTGTAATCTTTTAATTTATAAAGTCACTCATTTTTGTCAGTGGCTCTTTCTTTTCTGAGAACAATATAGTTAAGTGGATTACTAGAACAAGGAGATGGAAGACAGCTTGTTCCATTACTCCATGAACAATTCTGGTATTGTGGTACCTCCAGAAGCATTATACCCTTGAGAGAAATTAAAATTTGGTGTTTACTAGAATGGAATCACCATTTGGACCCAGTTATCCCACTCCTCAGCATATACCCAAAGGACTTAAAATCAGCATACTATAGTGAAGCAGTCCCATCAATGTTTATAGCAGCTCATTTCACAATAGCTAAGCTAAGATGCCCTTCAACAAATGAATGGATTAAAAAAAGTGGTGTATATACAGTAAATGAATGGAACTAGAGACCATCATGCTAGGTGAAATAAGCCAGTTACAAAAAAACCAAAGGCCAAATGTTCTTCCTGATATGCGAATCTAACACACAATGGGGGAGGGGAGCAAAGAAGAGAAGTTCATTGGATTAGACAAAGGGGAATGAAGGGAAGGTTACAGGGTTGAGAATAGGAAAGACAGTAGAATGAATATGACATAACTTTCTTATATTCATGTATGAATACATGACCAGTGTAACTCTACATCATGTACAACCACAAGAATGGGAAGTTAGCTGAGCGCGGTTCGGTGGCACACACCTGTAATCCCAGTGGCTCGGGAGGCTGAGGCAGGAGGATCAAAAGTTCAAAGCCAGCCTCAGCAAAAGGGAGGTACTAAACAACTCAGTGAGACCCTGTCTCTAAATAAAATACAAAATAGGGCTACGGATGTGGCTCAGTGGTCAAGTGCCCCTGAGTTCAATCCCGGGTACCTCCCACCTCAAAAAAAGAATGGCAAGTTATACTCCATGTGTGTATGCCAAAATACATTCTACTATCACATATATCTAAAAAGAACAAACAAACAAAAAAAAAAACAAACTTCTTGTTAAAAAAGATCAAAGATTTTTATTCAGTGTGGTCTTTTGCTACTTGGTGTTAAAGCTATTTCTGACATAAGCACTTGTGATTAAATAAGGTAAACATTTAAACCAATGATAAAAATATAAAAACTAAATTATTAACAAACTAAAGGCAAATCTTTCAATACATCTGAATTTTTAGAATCTTGAATATCTTAATAATGTCAGTTTCATTTATAGGCCAAGATTAGTGACATGCAGACCGTAGTGTCTACTTGTAGCTTTGAAAGACTCCCAAGTTCAAATAAAGATGGGGGAGAACTTTTTGGAATTACCCACTGTACTCCTGACAAAGTATATATAAAGATATACTGTAGTGGGCTGGAGTTGTAACTCAGTGGTGGAGCACTTGCCTCGCATGTGTGAGGCACTGGACTAGAGGCTCAGCATCACATAAATAGATAAAATAACTAAGTAAAGGTATTGTGTCCATCTACAACTAAAAATACTAAAAATAAAACAAAACAAAATAAAAACCAACCAACCAAACAAACAAACAAACAAAAAAACCACTGTAGTAGTGTACCACTGTCATTAACAATCTTAAATCATTATCTCTTATGGATATTGGAATGAAAAAGAAATGTACAAAGAACTTTGTTCCCAGAGAAATGTATAATTTTTAAAGCTAGTTGAGGAAGTCCTTCACAATTAACATTGGTAGACACACAGGAAGGAATTATGAGCCACATATAAACTACTTAGCCTGTACTCTGTTCCTATTTCCACAACATGGTTGTTTACTAATGTGCTAAAATGAAAAGGATTGTCCTGGCTTCCTAACATATTTAGCACAAAATCGGTTCCCTCCTCCCCTTTCTTCAACTCATTTTATTCATTAGTGAATAAAAAATAGCTTATGTGGGGCTGGGGCTATAGCTCAGTGGCAGAGTGCTTGCCTAGCATGTGTGAGGCACTGGGTTCAATCCTCAGCACCACATACAAATAAACAAATAAAATAAAGGCATTCTATCCATCTAAAAGTACAAAAAAAAAAAGTAAAATTCCATGCTCAGGCATAAATTATAGGTATATTTCTCTCATCTAGATTATTATCTTTTAAATTTTTTGTTTGTTTAGTTATAGTTGGATATAATACCTTTGTTTTTATTTACCTATTTTCATGTGGTGCTGAGGATCGAACCCAGGGCCTCACATGCCAGGTAAGCGCTCTACTGCTGAGCCACAACTCCAGCCCCCCTCCTCATCTAGATTCTTTGAAAAATCTTTTAAATTTATTTTTAAATTTTAAATTGTGGATTGACTAAACCTAGTTAATTAACATAGGTATTCCCTCATAAAGATATCATTTTTGTGGTGAGAATGTCTCAGATCTGCTCTTAAGTGTTTTTCAAGAATATAATATATTGTTACAAATATAGACAGCATACTGTATGATAGATCTCTTGAATGTTCTCCTTCTAAGTAAAATTTTGTGTCTTTAGACCAAAATATCCCAACTCCACACCCCACTGACATCCTAGCCTCTGGTAACCACCATCCTACTCATATGAAATCAATTTTTAAATATTCCAAATATGAGTGAAATCATGTGGTATTTATCTTTCAGTGCCTGCCTTATATCACTTAACATAATGTTCTTTCAGTTCAGCCATGTTTGATAATAGTCTCATATAGATTCTTGATACTCTGGCCAAGTTAGGCTTTCTGTGTTGGAATTCTACGGAATTTGACCAGTGTTCAGGTCAGCTAAGTCAGAGGGAAAACTAGACAAGATCTAAATTCTTTACTAAGTATTAAAATTTTTATGATTGAGGTTACCAAGTCATTAAATCATCATAACTGAAGTAGAAGGACCCTTATTCTATGGTAAACAGGAAGTACTCTTTTAGTTTATAGGAAAATACAAGGTTAACAAAACCAACACTTTAAATTAGTAATAAATACTTCACATTTACATATATTTACATAGACACGATATTATGAGCAAAAAAATATTCTTACTTGTCTAAGTTTTCTAATAGTGACTGGCACAAAATTGTCAAATACCCAGCTTCCACTGCATTATGAGACACATCTAAAACAAACAAGTAAACTGCAGGTTGAGGAGGACGAAGCTGAAAGAAAAAAAATAATGTAGTTTATTTAGTGGGTACAACCTATTCTTTTTTTAATCACTATTACTGCTGAATATCTATTGAGTATATTATACCAAAAAACACCCAAATAGGATTGCTATTTATAAGCTCTTATGTGCTAATGAAAATGACATTCCTTCTTGCAAAGTTCCCTGTAGATTAAGCGTGATCAGAGAGTTGTAATGGTTAAATAGATGGTTTAAATGTATTCCAGATAAGGAATGTTGGCTAAAATATAACCTGAAGACCTGCTGTTAGTACTAACTACTAGGTCACCTGGTAGTGGCCAAATTCCATAGGTTAAGTGCTAAATATAAAGGAAATCCTTGTGCATACATATTTATAAAGGCTTTCTCTTGTCATTGAGATATATACTGATGTATTTATGGGTGACATGATATCTGATATTATCATTTAACATGATAAACTCTAGGGAAAGTAAAGGGGTAGGCTGGATGAAAATGAAATATATTTGGCAAAAAGTTGACAAATGTAGCTCAGTCATGGGTAAACAATAGTTCATTATACTATTTTCTCTTTAGAGTACGCTTAAAAATAACTGGTGTGGAAAGTTATAAAATGATAAATAACGTCTTTTTTTTTGAGGTGCTGAGGATTGACCCCAAGGCCTCATGCATGCTAGGCAAATGCTCTACCACCAACTACACTACCAACTCGTAAAGTCTTTAAAAAAAAAAACAAGTCAACCAAAGGTCATATGAATCATATGACAAAAATTAAAGATTTATTTCTTGCTTCACCACTTCAGTTAGATTAAAAACCGAAAACAGAGTTCAGAACATACTAAATTATAAAGGTAAAAAGCTGAAAGTAATCATAAGCAAGTTTACATGGAAATAGACATGAGAACTGTACCTAAGTCAGCACAGGCTAAATTAAAATAAAAGACTATAAAAATGACAAAAATAAAGATGGGCCAAGCACCAGGAATTTACTGCTTATCAAGTGTTCCTGTTCACCTTCCTCCATTAGCAGACAATGAATTTGAATTTCTGCAGGCAATGAAGATTAGAAGATAGTTATTATAGATATATTAAAAACAAGAATATATTACAAGAAGAAGAGCAAGGACTTAGGTAAAAAAATCATTTTTATAAGTGAAAATGAAGAATAAGATATAGAGTCAACATAATTAAAAAACAGTTAGATGGGCTGGGGATGTGGCTCAAGCGGTAGCGCGCTCGCCTGGCATGCGTGCGGCCCGGGTTCGATCCTCAGCACCACATACAAACAAAGATGTTGTGTCCGCCGAAAACTAAAAAATAAATATTAAAAATTCTTTCTCTCCTCTCTCTCTCTCTCTTAAAAAAAAAAAAAATAGAGTTTTTCAATGGCATAATATATTCTTCTAGGAGATCAAATAACATTTAGGAAGAACTTGCTAATTTTTAAGTAAAAACTTTCACCATTATTTAAAAAAATACTATGCATTAAAAATTTGGACAAAAATTCACAAAACATGGGCTGGGATTGAAGCTCAGTGGTAGAGCGATTGTCTAGCATGTGTGAGGTCCTGGATTCCGATCCTCAGTACCACATAAAAATAAATAAGTAAAATAAAGGTATTACGTCCATCTACAACTAAAAATATTTTTTTAAAAAATTTACCTAACAGAAATCAAATGACCAATATAATTGTGTCCCATGACTAATTTTAGCCCGGAACAGTTACCATGTAATCTGAAGAAGCAATGAACTCCACAGTTGAATTCTGAACTTCTGGTCGTTTATGAGGTTCTCCATAAGATCGAGTGAGGGGGTTATACATAAATTCTTCAGGAACTAAACAAGAGATAGGAATCCAGTATGAATTCAGTAACATGCCTAGAATTAAACACCTTTATTATCACTGTCTGAGGATGTTTGCCAACAATTCTGTGAACATTTAATGATAACAATAAATTCTGCAAGCTGGCTTTAATAAAAACAACAACCAAAACCATATTTTCTGAAATATGTGAAGAAACCAATACACAGATAACTGGTTTCTTAGACTTGTTTCTTATTTATTATATTCTATGACATAGAAAACATCAGAAATGCAAATTTGAAAGCGATTATCATAGGGAGACCTAATATATGAGCACAGGGGGCAACAGACATGATGCATGTGAGCGTCCACACACACTGGTAAAGGTGCCCCAGCTCACATTCTTGCCATTAAAAATAGCATCATAGTCTGGGGATGTGGCTCAAGCGGTAATGCACTTATATGGCATGCACAGGGCGCTGGGTTCGATCCTCAGCACCACATAAAAATAAAATAAAGATGTTGTATCCACTGAAAACTGAAAATAAATATTAAAAAATTCTCTCTCTCTTTCTCTCTATTTAAAAAAAATAGCATCAAAGTTGTTTTTAAAGCAATGAAAGAATTGACTAAAATGTTGAGAATAATATTAAGAAACATTTTAAGAATCTCACCATCATTAACTCTATAGCACAAGTTGCATTTCCATCTACGTTGATCAATGAAGGACACAAAGGGGTTGATGTATGTTCGACAAGATCGGCACCTCACAATGGTATTTGATGTTATTACTGGTAATTGCTGGAAAACAAAATAAAAATGTTGTAGCAACAAAAACACCCTAGGGAGAAACAGAACACCCACTGCTCTGCTCACACACAGAATAGAAACCAGAACTCTGTCTTTGTATGGTTTTATATTGAAGAGTATTATTACATTCAGTGATGAGCTGAGCAACATAAGCAACTGTCAAGTTTTCTCTCCTCTCATCACAAATCTTAATATGAAAACAAAGTCATACCAAATCTGATAAAATAACTAGCTGACAAGAAAACTTTGGCCAAGAAAATAATATAAGCTACAGTTCATCAGCTAGACTCAGGAAATAACAGTGAGAAAGAAACATATACCACATAAGAAGGCCTTTGTCTGGCTGTTCCTGGTACTACTAGCTAGCAAGCAGTGCTTGGTGGACAGTGACAGCAGTCCTAATGAGAACTGAGGCCACAAGAATCCAAACACAATGTACATTAAATTAAAAAATACTATGCTTAGTTTGGGAAAGGAACTTTATATTCAATGTAGAAATTAAGAAAATGGGAATAAATTAAGAGATCATAGCTTATTCTATATCTCTGAATTAACTTATTATTTCTTTTGTATTCTTCATTCAGAATTTTTAAAAATCTACACAAAAACATTATCTTTGTATTTAAGATTTTTTCACTTATACTGTTGTGTGCATATGTGTACATGCATATGAAAGAGAGAGGAGAGGGATGAAGTGGGGAGGGAAAGACAGACCTGGGACTGAACCAAGGGGTACTCTACCACTGAGCTATATCCCCAGCCCTTTTATTTTGAAACTGGGTCTCTCACTATGCTGCTGTGGCTAGCCTTGACCTCGTGTTCCTCCTGCCTCAGTCTCCCAAGTAGTTGGGATTATACAGGTGTGTACCAGCACATTCAGCCCATATACGCTATTTTTATTACATAAGTAGCTACAGATCAGGTGTGAAAAAAAATCAGGAAATACAATTAACTGAAAGTGAGAAAATTAAAAATGACCCTAGAGAATATTATGTTAATATTTTAGTGCACGCACTTCCAGAAGATCATATGTGGAATCTGTATTTAGAGAACTACTCTTATCTATGGATATAGCAAATTGACTGTCTTGGCTTAGAAATAAAGGTTGTAATCATAGGTGATTAAATAGTATTTACTTAATGAATAAATTCAAGGTACTTATCACATAGAATTATTTCACTTTTTATTCACTTTGATCCATTCTGTACATCCTAGTAGAAAAGTAAGGTCCACAAGGAAGGTGAGTGACCTTTGAATCTCCAGCATCTAGTATTAGATAGGCAGATATTAAGTATTTTTGTTTTTTAATAACCGAGAGAAAAAGAAATCTGTAGCAATAGGAGGGGTAGAAAATCATAGTAGTAAAAAAGTGTGAGGGAGAAATGCAATTTGTGAAGTAAAAATAAAATGTCTCTGGCTAATATTTTTTCTGAGGTTTTAAAAATGTAGTTTAAATACAACACATATGCATGAAATACCTGAAGCACATGTAAAAATCTAGCCAGCTATGCATTAAACAAAATGGACTGCAGAAACTTAAACAATACATAAAAATTTTAACTCAACACAATCTGAAGTGTTCAGATTTTCCCATTATTTGCTTAATTTGGAACAATTATGTAGTTCTCTTCTCTAACTGGAAATCACTTTAATAAAGAACTCATAAGATTTAATCTGCCTTTTACTTCCAAAATGACTAATCTTTCAAAACACACTTGGGACTTTCCATCAGTTATAGAAAACTTTACTATACAAAGAGGGATCACTTCTTATACTGTATTCACAATAAAAACATCACATAGATTTGATTAATTACATGTATTTATAGTACTATATATAACAATTTGTTTCTTCATGTGGGTAAGGTCAATGATGTGATCAGGGCTTAGCTTAGGGTATGATACAAAGCAGTTGCTCAGAAAATGTTTGTTGACTTGAATTGGCAGAAATGATTATTTCTAACTCCAAATAAACAATGATGAAAACTCTTAAGAAAATATAAAATTTGAATACCTTGTACATAAGCACTTGTCATTACTTAAAATATTTTAAAATATGTCACTTTACCGTTAGGTCTCTGAAGGGATGTAACAACAATCCTAAGGGAAGCTTAGCTTTATTCAGTAAAGCCTGAGTCTGTGGAATATTTGTCAAAGTACACCGAAATGAACTGCAAAAAACAAACAACATGGAGGACATAAGCTGTTAGGAAAAAAATACGATGAAGTAGATGGGATAATTAAAAACATTTAAGGGCATAACTGAAAATCATTTGAGCATGTTATTATAACTAAAAGCAGTGTTCTAGAGATATAACTTGGTGATATAGCACTTGCCTAGCATGTGTGAGGCACTGAGTTCAATTCCCAGTATAGCAAAAAACTAAAATGAAGCAGGGAGGTCCTGATTACTTTAAAAAGGCATATATGTAATAGATGTCAAAAGACCTAAATTAAGGAGTCAACATTTTCATGGTGGCAAAGCAAAACACATTCAGGAAAAAAAAAAAAAAAAACGAGAGCCTATTATATTAGCCAGTAGGACATGAATAAAAAGCTCTAGGAAACATGAATGAAAAGCCAGACTTCTTTTGTGTCTAACAATGCTGTTCCTGCTTCACTGTCCCCCTTTCACCTGACTAGACTGTCACTCTTACTACAGGACTTATCAAAGTTATCACTGTTTCTGAATACTCCTTTGCCTCTTCACTCCCCATATCAGAAGCAAAGACTTCTTTCTCTGCTCTGAGACAGGCTTAAGCTTCAGTGCTATCAATTAGTCTGACTTGCCTTGGTTGGCTATGGACTTCCTCTACCTTCTGCTGTTTCCTTCACAGAATGATTGCTTACAAGTTAGTGAGTTATAAGTTAAAGTTAACAGAGAAAGAATCAATAAAGGAACAGCCAAAGAAGTAAGTAGCAGTGGAAACCAGAAAAGGTATTTAAGAAGAGCAGATAACATTGTGTAGAGAGATCTATCTACTCCAGGCTTAGCCCTGTTCTCCAAAAATGCCAAGCTTATTCCCACTTCAGGACTTCCTTTGCTGGTTGGACACCTTGGAACAAATCTTCCCAGAAGTCCTGTGGCTTGCTGTCTCACTCCATGCAGACCTGTACTCAAATGTTATCTCTTTGTGAAAACCTAATTACAGACTTCTCAGCTAAGACAAGTACCCTCTAGCACTCACATAACCCTGTGTTTCACTAATATAAGTTCTCTAATTCCATGAGGATCAGGAACTTTGCTTATTTACAACTCTATCCCAAATACTTGGAAACAGTGACTTGTGCTTAATTAACTTGGTATTCAGTAAATATTTATTGAATTGATGATTTATCTTAATATGTAGGTACCATTATTACAGGTTTGAAGATTTTTAATCCAAAAACATGAATTCTAAAATGCTCCAAAATTTGAAACTTTGAATAAAGATGATGCTTAAAAAGTTGCAGATACTGAAGAATTTAATTTTTGGATTAGGGACGCTCGAGCAGTAAAGTCTGTGCAAATGCTTGGGTCCACAAGTATTTGGATAAGATATACTTAACCTGTATTCTGTTTTATAGTTGACAATACTGAGACTCTGAGAAGTTAAAAAAGTTGTTGTACTGTATTGTAGCTACCTACTTACTAGTGGAACCTCAGTAAGAACTTAAGTTTGTCCAACTTTAAAGCCTGTGCTCCCAATTACTTGTTCTTATTTTGATAAGAAATATTAAAAAAAAACACACATAACCAAGCAGGAAACATATACACCACTCCCCTACCTATGGGATCTCTTATACATATACATACTTTATTTATCTACTTAAGAAAAGCCTAACCTTTCATAATACAAGGCCATAATCAATATGATAGCAGCTTACACTCAAAAGGATGGGCAGCTGTTGTCAGTCTCTAATCCAAGATGCCCTATGCTTTTATAGAAAAGATTGTAGCACTGCTTTAGTCACTGATGGGTGTTGGTGATAGCATGAGGTATGAATGAGAGGCGAGGAAACCCTCGAAGAAATTTCACTTTGTTTTCAATATTTGAATTCTATACAAGACTTTGATGAAAAAGGAGTCCCGTTCCCCCCCCCCCCCCGGAATGCTTGGAAACTACTGCCTTAAGAAAAGGAAAATAATGGTTCTAAAAGAGAGAACTCATTTTCCTAACCCAAATACAAGGAAGAAGACAATGATGTTCTGTGAATCAGAGCTTACTTTGTGAGGCGAAGAAATCCAGAGCAGGAGAATGTCTTCTAAAAATGATCTCCCCCCCCCCCCAAATGATCTGGGCCAGAGGAATAACCTATTCTCAGAAGCAAGAACATCTGATCTAGGAGGTGGCCTGGGAGGCCCCAAGACTGGAGCTAGTTGAACTATCCACACAGACAAATCACCAAGACTTGGAGGCTGCCAGCTAAACTTCTCTAGGAGTTAAGGAAACATTCGATGAAGGAAGTTCAAGTTTAAATTCAGGCTGGATCAATAAGCCTGGGGGTTAATGGTTTTCATATTCTATATCGAGTAGGAAAAGAAAAATCAGAGATAAATCTTATCTAATCTATTCTTGGGATTTCACAAGTGAGGTCTGTTTCCTTTTCAAGCTAAGCCTGAAGAAGGGAATAAAATTTTAAAGGTTCCAATTTACTAAAAAATATCAGAAGTTAGTACTGACAAACAGTGGTGAAAAAGAGATTTAAGAAAAGAAAAACTCTAGTTACATTTGGATTACTGAAACCCTTCATTCAAAAACAGATAAATTGCCTCACATTAGATGATGGGGGAAAGGGACAGGTTTAAGACAGAGATGGGAAGGGGAAGAGATAACTCAGATAATTTAAACTAAATTTTACATCTATTTCTATACAAAGTGAAATAAAAAAGTCCACATGAACTTCCAGTCAGGAAGTTAATGCCATATTACTTTTACCTTTTTTTTCAGTACTGGGGATTGAACCCAAGGGTCCTCTGCCACTGAGCTACATCCCTACCCCTACTTTTATTTAAATTTTACTTTGAGACAGGATCTCACTAATTTACTCAGGCTGGCCTGGAACTTGTGATCCTCCTGCCTCAAAATCTCAAGTATCGGGGCTGGGATTGTGGCTCAGCGGTAGAGCGTTCGCCTAGTGTGGGCGGGACCCGGGTTCGATCCTCAGCACCACATAAAAATAAAGGCATTGTGTTGTGTTCACCTACACCTAAAAAAATAAATACATATTTTTTAAAAAAATTTTTTTAAAAATCTCAAGTAGTTAAGATTACAGGCATGTGCCATCAGCTCAGCTATTTTTAAAAGTCATACAATGTTTTCATTAAGGTATATTACATAAAGAAAGATTATAAAAGAAATGAATACCTACTCTGGGCTACAGTTTAGCTTTTTGAGTTCTAAGTTCAAGTTAGGCACAGGAGGCCAAACAGGAGTCATGGGTAAAACATTCCTCTCCTGAGTGAGGTTTATAGGTCTCAGGCTTTCTGGTTGTGGAGAACTCTGAAGACTCAATCCTCCTAGACCAGAGGACAGCTGGTTGACACCAGGATACTGCTGAAAGATCAAAATTAAAACAAAACAAAAGAACAATAGAACAAATGTGAATCAAATTTCATATACCAGACATAGGAGGAGTTCAACAAAAAGAAAAAATCAAGAAGGTAAGAAAATTTAAATTTGTCTTGAGAACAGCAGAATGACTTAATACAGCAGGCAACTTAAAGTATACTTTAAAAAATCTAATTAGCAAAGTTAAGTCTCACAACAATATTTCAGCAAACATGCCATTCAACATCAAGAATGTGGTTTCCCTGAATATAGCTGAAATGGACAGGCAGGATAAATGCTTACTTGTTTTCAACTTTTATCAATTAACAGTTTTAAAAAACTGAGATGATGCCATAGAAATATACAATGGTGTTCAATGAGTTTTGCTTTGCTTAATTTTTCTGTTCCTGTGTCTCAAATGTATCTGATTTGATAATGTTGTTTTTAATCTTTAAGAATTGCTTTTAATCTTTCTTGACTTAATAAGTTTCAGTAAAGATATTTATATAATTTTAATGCCAAAACATCATAATCAAGTGTATCCAGAGATATTTTATTTCATTTTAACCTCTCTACCTATAGTTAACTATTTATTATTATTTTTTATTTAATCCTGCCATTATTTATATTTATTAATATAAAATTAATATATACTGTTCCAACTATGGCCCTATTTTTTTAATCCAAGAAAAAGTCCTGGCAATAATTCTGTGGCTACATTTAGAGATCTCCCACATTTCTTTATACAGGTACCAAGTGCTCTATTACGTGAATATACTTCAGAATTCCAGCTAATACATACTGTATGATAATTTTAGGAAAGTCACTATTTACCACCCATCCTGAAATAATTCAGGTAATGGTCACCTAGAATAGATAATACCTACATATCAACAGATTAACAAAGCCAATAGGTAAAAGCTTAATGTAATAAACTGCGTAATACAGTGATAAAGAGGTCATCAAATGATGCTCTAATTAATCCTAGCACTACAAGTGGTACAACCAGATATCATTATGAGGCATAAATCATTAAATATATCATATTCTCACGTAAATGAATAAATACATGAAGTAATAAATCTAAATATTATGAAACTATTAGATTTAACTTCTAAAAAATATCAGAAATATGGATCAGAGGAAAAGTTAAATGATACAAGGAAGCAATGAGTCAGGTTCAAAATACGGGACATTCTATAGGACAACTGACCCAGTTTTCCCATTGGATCAAAGGCATGAATAGAAATGTTTTAAATTACAATGAAAAGCATGACATATAAACAAGTATAAATAATAAAATAAACAAATATTGATTTGTATAAAAAAAGTGTGAAAAGGTATTTTTAAAATAGCTAGGGAAATTTAAATATGCACTGAATTTTAAATGGCATTTAGAAGTTATTAATTTTGTTGGCTGTGATAGTGTTATTGTGGTTATGCAAAAATGACCACCTTCCCCCAAGAGCTTCAAAGTCTTTAGGAAGAAAAGGAAGTGGGGAGAGAGATGAAAAGAAGTCTAGCAAAATGTTAAAAGTAACTGAAGCTGTTGAAGTCAAGGAAAAAAACAACTGGATAATAAAAAAAAGTTTTCAATAGAGCTGTAAAGGATAAAGGAAAAAAGATCACACGGGTCAGTAACAGTATATAAGGGAAAGCTCAAAAGTGGATTCAAGTTTAGCATTTAAGAGATAAATAAAGGTGGGATATTCAATCAGTAAGAGAAGATTTTCAAATAAATGACAGTGAACTAAGGGATAACCATTTGGATGGGGTAGGAAGGAATGATTGATTCTTTACATTATATATCAAAATAAAATCTTAGATGGATTAATAGTGCTTGGACAATAAATACTGTAAACCTTTGAAAGGCACAATCTTGGCACAACTACTCTGCTCTATTCACTATGGCGCCAAAGCAATCATAGACAGTTATACAAAACACTGGGCATGGCTGTATGCCAATAAAGTGTTCTTACAAAAATAGGGGGCAGGTCAGATGTGGCCCAGTGGTCATAGTTTGCTGAGTCTTGCCCAAAGGCTATTATGGAACACCACTTACTATTTCAAAATAAGTTTTATTTGCTTGCCCAACATTTCTAAGAACCAATCCTTTCTTTAAATTTGGTTTTCTCCTCATTAAAGTGTAGAAATAAATAATAAATTATGACCCCAAATGGGAATTCACGTACAGTACAAGTCAGATGAGATTGAAATATTCAGTGTTTCATATGAACCAAAGAAAACCTAACAAAACCAAAGGCAGATAACTGTATACCAAATCAATAAAATTTTTCAATGCCTCTCCTAGTTTTCTTCTTTCCTTTTACCCTTCAACCTTAATTCTAAGATTAAATTCCCAAAACAAATGATTTTCCTATGTCAAAGTTTAATTCTTAGTTCACCATAAGATGAAATTTCTATAAAGTTAATCTACTAACAATGGTTTATTATAAGTAGAAATGCTTACACCATTTCAATCATTTCCCTATATGTCATTTCCTCTCAATAAATGTGAAATATCTACTGTTCTTATATGATTAAGATAATATGATCTTCCAGAGGTGGCTCCAGAAAAGTCAGTCCTGGTGGCAGTCAATGAGCACATGAACTGACGAGCTTGTGCCTGCACCAAGGTTCTCACCAGGTCAGTTCTATGCCATAAAGAGTTCTTCAACTGAAGGGTAGAGACTAGAGTAAGTTCTAAACCACATTCTCCTGTGTCATTTCCTATGGAGAATGCCAGCATAATAATATGGAATTAAAAAAAAAAACTTAACATTCACTTTAATTCCCTGCCTATAAAATTAACACCTGTGTATTGCAGACTGAAAACTAAAGATACAATCAAGAAAATAAAAATCAGAGCGAATGTCCTTATCAAGATTTAACTTCTTTAAAAATTTGATCATCAAGGGTTTATTAGAAGTGATAAGTTTTACAAATTTTAGAAATGCAATGTCTGTACATGAGGATTATATACATACTTGAGGATACTGCTGAAATCCAGAATACCCTTGGCTACTGGGATGTACTCCAGAATTAAGTGGTGCTGCAGCATTCTGATAACCAGGCTGAAGAATTGGGTAACCATAGCCAAAAGGCTTAGCCATTTTTGAAGGCTGAGGAGCAGCAGGAGCTGGTGCTGGCGCTGGAGCTGGAGCAGGATCAGGCTCAGGGGCTGGATCAGGAGCAGGGCTGCTGGCCGAGGAAGAATGCACATCTAGCCAAGGCAAAAAAAAAGGAAAATCAGGACTCTATAAAGACCTGATTCCTGGGTGAGCCATAACCTTTGGCATTTCCCCTTTCTTTTCACAATGTTTTACAATGAGAAATTTTAAACACAGAGAGATTAGAATCTGAACCAAAGAAAATCAAACTAAATTAAAGGCAGATAATTGTATACCAAATCAATTAAATTTTTTAATGCCTCTCCTAGTTTTCTTCTTTCCTTTTATCCTTCAACCTTAATTCTAAGATTAAATTCCAAAAACAAATGATTTTCCTATTAATAGAGCAGGCAACTTAAAGTATACTTTTAAAAATTTAATTAGCAAAGTTAAGTCTACAGGCCTATTACCCAGCTTCAATTGCTGAGAGCCATTGCCAAGTAGGAATGCCACATCGAAATTTCCTTGCCAGCATACCCCATGTTGCTTAGAGGAAGAACTCGTGGAAATGGACATTTGAAGTGACATTGCATGTATGTTTGAGAAAGGTGACCCTGCTCAAGGACCAGGGTGGATCCGGGTTTAAGAAGGATCCTACTGGATTAGGGCGGATCAGGTTTTAGGCAGTATCCCACTCCTTGGGTTTAGGGCGGTTCCAGGTTTAAGATTATTCCTGCTGGGAATAGGGCGTATCCTGCTGCCTGAGTTCCCGTTGGAATTCAAAAGTATTTGGGATTCAAAGCCTGGTGGAGTACCTGAATTTGGCAGCAGAACGTGGATTTCCCCAGAACGTGTTTGTAGAGGGCCGGTGTGAGTTTGGGAATAAAGAATTGCTGTTTGAATCTACAAAGCTGTGAGTGGCTCCTGATTCTGTGCCCAGCCAAACTGCGGCATTCAATCATTATCAATATTTTGCTAATCTCATTTTACATATGGTTCCATCCCATATTTTGAATAATTTCACCAAGTTTTTCAGTTGGTATTTCTTTTTTTTTAAATTTATTTATTTATTCTAATTTGTTATATATGACAGCAGAATGCATTTCAATTCATAGTACACATATAGAGCACAATTTGTCATGTCTCTGGTATCTTAACACATGTACTTTGGGTAATGGTGTCCATCTCATTCCATCTTTCTTACTCTCTGCCTCTCCCTTCCCCTCTCTCTCCTTTGCCCTATCTAAAGTTCCTCCATTCCTCCCATGCTCCACTCCCCCAGCCCCATTATGGATCAGCATCCTCTTATCAGAGAAAACATTCAGCATTGGGTTTTGGGGATTGGCTTACTTCACTTAGCATGATATTCCAACTCTATTCATTTACCTCCAAATGCCATAATTTTATTCTCTTTTAATGCTGAATAATATTCCACTGTGTATATATATCATGGTTTCTTTACCCATTCATCTACTGAAGGGCATCTAGGTTGGTTCCACAATTTTACTATTGTGAATCGTGCTGCTATAAACATTGATGTGGCTATGTTATTATAGTATGCTGTTTTTAAGTCCCAAGAAGTGGGATAGCTGGGTCAAATGGTGGTTCCACTCAAAGTTTTCCATGGAATCTCCATACTGCTTTCCATATTGGTTGCACCAATTTGCAGTCCCACCAGCAATGTATGAGTGTGCCTTTCTCCCCACATCCTTGCCATTCAGTTGGTACTTCTATCAGATAATACAAACATGGATATGTTTTATATATATACATATATAAAACATAAGATATATATCTCCTACCTTTTTGTTTTAATTCTCTTAGCAGTATTAGGACTAAGAAGCAAAAAAAAAAAAAAAAAAAAAAAAAAAAAAAAAAAAAAAAAGAGCATCTACTACTCTTCTAAGTTGTCTTTTATCTGACCCTGCCATTTCTATATAATGTTCATGGAAAGACTGACATATTTCTACAATCTCCTAGAAGTTATTTTCATAGGTGAACCATGAATAAAGAATGAGAGTGTCTAGAATAGTGTCCAGCTCCTAGAACAATATCTGGTACGTAATAGATGCCAAGTTAAAAAAAAAATGTTTACTGAGTTTCTTTTCCTCGTTAAAATTTAAAACAAAAACTAAAATTTGAATAAAACTGTTTATAATTTAAATATCATACAGGAAAAATAACAACAAAAACTCTTAAAAAATTACTATATAACCATTATTAACATTTTGGTATACTGACTGGAAGTCTTATTTTAAAGTCAACTCAATAATGTGTAATCATTTTATTTTTATCAAATAAAAATGGTACTCTCCATTAGCAATCAGACTCTGCTAAAACATTTTCTGAAAAGCATCTGACCTAATTTGTTTTTAAAAAGTTTCTTGACGAAACACATCTTTCTATTCACTTTGTTGATTCTAACTTTGAGGATACATTCCTTAACATTCTACTATCATCTTTTCCTGATTATTCAAGGGTCATAACTTCAATGCAGTGTAGATTCCTTAGATCACCTGCTTATGATGGAAACAGAGGTAGAAGGATCCCTTAATATGAAAACAATCATCAGTATAAGAAATAAACATTGAGTCTTGAAGACAGAAGTTTAAATATTCTCTCCTTCTTTAGGAAAGGATAATACGTCATACATTTCTGTACTCCTAAGATCTATCCTAGTACTGGATATATAGTAACCTTCAAGTCATTTGATACTATTAGTGTTCACAGATTTATCACATTTTAATGCAGTATAAATAGCTAGAAAACTTGTCCAAGATCACTAACATACTGTCAAAGCACAATTCATTATAAGATTAGAATTTGTTGATTGAATTAATACAAACAAACCAATATCTGACTCTCAGGTCATGATGTTTTAACTATACCACAGGGACTTTTCCCTTCAGGTTAATTCAGAGCTCACAAAATACTAAAGAATTGTAGTATTCATCTTTTAGTGAATGAAGTAATTCCCCTATGACTTTTGTTAATAGTGGTTGCTCTTGGAGTGGTTTATAACTTCTTATAAACACACAACTACTGATTCCCTAGCCACAAGGACTGAATAGTTTATTCAGGTATTCTTCAAAAAGTATGAGGGACTTTATACTACGCTGAGATTAAAGTTTTCTACTGATTCCTACCATAACAATAGTGGGTACTGTGTGAATAACAGAACATTCCAACTTCAGTTATGCTCTGTCCTAGATTAATCAAAGTGATAAGAAACAAAGATGTATATCAGACTTATTTGATATGTTAGTCATGAAGTTTGAAGTCATTAGGAACAAAGAGAGAGGGGGGAGAGAGAAAGAAAAAGGTCAGGTGCTTGTTAGGTCGTCAGAAAGGAGACAGGAGACTAAGGAAAACCATAGTATAAATATAATAATAAAATGACTATTAATTATAAGTTAATTCACTAGTTCCTTTAATACTTTCCACTATTTATGTATTCTTATGTAATGAATAGTTATTTCCAGATATGGTTGAAAATTATACACTATTAAATATCTTTGGAAAAAGGAAACTAACAAAAAATAACAGTAATAAATTTCTTCAGGTCTTCCAAAAATAATCTTCATAGTTGTCATATGAATGCCAGGAAAATGTCCCTTTTCTCTGGTAAAAATAGAATCTACTAAATATGTATAATACATGATCATGTCTGAGAGCAATTGATAGTTGATGACTAAAAATGAACATCAAGCAAGCATAAAACAAGTTACCCGGGTAGCTGCCTCCTTCCAGGGCATCATAACTGTTGGGCATTGGAGAAGCACTGCTTGTGGTAGAAGAGCTGTCAACACCTGAAAGGAAAATCAAAACACCTGCTAAGTTGAAAATGAAACTTTCACAGCAGTTACTGGCAATTTTGAAAAAGAGATTTGTGCTAAACTAGGAAAATTCCTGACTCTAGTAAAAAAGTAAAATGATTGATGTTTAAAAACATAAGGTCTGCTAATAAGAAAAATGTGTGAAGAAGGGAGAATATGAAGCTGTTGAGTAGATATAAAATTCAGGTAAACACAGGTAACTTAGAGAACAGACATTAAACTATTAAAAGTTGTCGAACGGGGGTTGGAGTTGTGGCTTAGTGGTAGAATGTGTACCTTGCATGGGTGAGGCACTGGGTTTGATCCTCAGCACGACATAAAAAATAAATAAAGGTATTGTGTCCATCTACAACTAAAAAATATTTTTAAAAAGTTGTCAAATACACAAAAATACATTTAGGTTGATAGAAGTATTAATATATCCACACCTTAAAGATTATGTCCACTAAATCTCAAGATATTAAATGCATATTATTAGTATTGCAATATTTTAAGATAACTAAATTTTAATGACTTTTAAAACTCAGCACAGCTGTTTGGCTTGTGTTGCTTCCTTATGTATTACTAAGCTGTTCTGTGCCTCAATTTATTCATCTGCAAAATGGGGAGTAAATAATAGCTAATATATTTAATAAGGTAACATAAATGAAAGGAATTTTAATAAATATAAGAATTATACAACAAGATTTTTATAGTTTATATTTATTCAAAATATAAGGTTTTATAGTTTATATTTATTCAAAATATAAGGTTTAAGTGAAAGAGTAGATATGAAGCCACTTATAAAGTATGAGAGCTATAAAATAAGTAATGAATGGAGGGCTCTCATATTTACCAAGTGCCTTCTTTGTCATAAACAGAAAACTGTTGCATATGTATGCTATTCTTCTTAATAAAGAATGGAAAGAATGGCTCTTCCTTTTTGTTCATTCTATTTATGAATTTATAACTAAAGAAAAATGTTAACATAAAGGTCAAAAATCTCACAATGCCTGTAATCCCATCTACTCTGGAGGCTAAGGCAGGAGGATAGCAAGTTCAAGGCCAGTCTGGTCAACTTAGTGAGACCCTGTCTCAAAATAAAACAAAAGGGGACATGGATATAGTTCAGTGGTAAATTTCCCAACAACACCCAGTACTTGGGTGGGGGGCAGTCTTGTAGTAATAGCATTAAAAAAAAAAAAAGACATTAAAATCCAAGTAGTCATCAACAGATGAATGAATAAACAAAACATGGTGTTATCTCCATCAGGGACAGTATTCATTCACAAAAGGAATGGAATACTAATACTAATACATTCATGCAATGTAATGAACCTTGAAAACATGCTGGTGAATGAAGCCAAACACAAAAGGCTACATATTGTCTGATTCCTTTTATATGAATATCCTGAATAGATAAGTATATAGAGTCAAGAGAGTTGATTGGTGGCTGTTAGGGCCTGAGGGGAGGGGGAAACTGGGAATTACTATTTAGTGTTTTCTTTTGGTTTAGTACACTCACAAAGTTAGAACTAGATAGATGTGGTGAATGCACAACACTGTATATACACTAGATGCTACGGAATTATATACTTTTCAAAAAAATTTTTTTTAGTTGTAGATGGACACAATGCCTTTATTTTGTTTATTTATTTTTATGTGGTGCCAAGGATTGAACCCAGTGCCTCACACATGCTAGGCAAGTGCTCTACCGCTGAGCCACAACCCCAGCTCCCCTGAATTATATACTTTAAAATAACTAATTTTGTTATGTAAATTTTACCGAAGACTAAACAATTTACCAAACATTTCAAAGAAGAAAAATTTTCTTTTCAACAAATACTTCAGAAAAACGAAGCTAGACTCCTTCTTTATACCTTATACTAGGATTAATTCAACATGAATTGCAGACTAAATATAAGTGCTAAAACCATAAATCTATAAAACTCTTATAATATAGAAATATTCATAATTTTTGGCTTAAGTATTGAATTCTTAAATATGACTTCAAAGGAAAAAGCAACAAAAGAGAAAAATTGATAAACTGAATCTCAACAAAAATTTTTAAAATAGTGGAGCTCTAAAAGCTACCAAGAGACAACCTCCAGGCATGGCAACGCATGCCTGTAATACAGCAGCTCAGGAGGCCAAGACAGGAAGATCACCAGTTCAAAACCAGCCTCAGCAACTTAGTGAGGCCCTAAGCAACTCAGAGAGACCATGTCTCTAAATAAAATATTTAGAAGGGTATGAATGTGGCTCAGTGGTTAAGCACCCCTGGGTTCAACCCTTGGTACAAGAAAAGAAAAGAAAGAAAAGAAAAGAAAAGGAAAGAGACAACCCACAGAATGGAAGAAAATATTTGCAATTATTTGTCTAACATGGTCTGGTATCTAGGGAAAAAAAAAACGTACATATACACTCATGTCTCAATAAAAGACAAATATCCAAAGATATTTCTGAAAAGAAGATAAACAAAAAGACAATAAGCACCTGAAAAGATGTTCAACATCCCTAGTCATTAGGGAAATGAAAATTAAAACACTGAGATAATACCTCATATCCACAAGGATAGTTATAACCAAACAGACTGGTAAACAGTTTTGGCAAGGATGCGGAGAGACTAAACTGTTGTGCAACTGAAAAATAGTACAGCCACTTTGGGAGACAGTTTGGCAATTTCTCAAGAGGTTAAATATGGAGTTACCACATGACTCAGAAATTTCACTCAAAGAGAAGTGGAATATAAACCTACATAAAATTTTGTTGACAAATGTTCAATAGTGGCATTATTCATGATAGTCAAAAAGTAGAAACAACCTAAATATCTAATCATTCGTGAATGGATTAATAAAAGATGATACATATACCTAATGGAATATTTTTCAGCAATAAAAAGGAATGAATTACAGATACATTCCATAAAATTAAAACATTATGCTAAGGAAGCCCAGTAACAAAAAAACAAAACAAAAAACAAAGCATGTAAGAAATATTTATATCAAATGTTCAAAACAGGCAAATCTAGAAAAAAAGAAAGTAGATTAGAGGCTCCTTGGAGCTGTGTGCTAGGATGGGTAGAATGTGAAATGACTGCTAACAGTTACAGAGTTTCTATTTGGGGGTGATAAAAATGTTCAGGAATTACATGGAAGTGATGGTTGACAAACTTTGTGAAATACTAAAAACTGCTTAACTTTAAAATTTAAGCAGTTGAATTTTATGCCATATAAATTATCTCAATAAAACTTATAAAAATACTATGTCACTCATCCTGCTCAAGAAAAACTTTTCAAGATGTAAATATCAAGAAGTGATTTAAAAAAAAAAGAAGTAATTATTCTTGGAAAAAATGTCCAAAGATAAAAGATTGCTTATATATATCAAATTATTTCAAGATCATAATACTATTAATTATGCTACTTAGCTTCTTTCATGTCAAATAAAATGTAAACATTAAAAATACTGCCCATTTTAATTATGCCATAGCTATAAACTTTTAAAAGATATCAATTTTATGAAAATAGTAATTCTATTTATTTGTTGAATAATTTTAAATTTGCTAGTTTACTTTAAAATTCACTTTCTGAAGAAAAGACTAAGTACAAAGCTCTATCCTAGAACCTGTCAAAATGTCAAAGAAACTGTACAGATATAAACCCAGAAAAATCACTAAGTTAGACTACATAGAGTCAAAAATTATAAGATCTTATTATTTAGATTAATGCATTCTCATTAGGCCATGCCATCACTGCCAAAACCAACCAGAACTGTAAATTTAAAAACACAAAGAGAGCACGTTATGAAACTTCTATGTTAACACTTTGAACATGCTTCAAAATACTTTCACTAATTCCCATGCCCTAAAGAATAGAGTCTAACTAAATGACTCAACACTGTACTTCAGGAACTTCAAGATTTGGCTTACGCTTGTCTTTCACTTGAATCGCCCACATACCCCTGTACCATTCTCCCTTTTACCTTAAGAGAAAACCATAACAAACTCCTTCCTCATAGCCCTGAATATGCCAATTTTTCCTTATTTATGCACATTACATATCCTTTCCCCACATGGCTTATTCCTATTCATCCCTTCAAATCACAAATCCTTTGTGAAACTTTTCTCATAAACCTGTGGAAAATCATTTCCTCTCATATGCAAGAGTGTATTTTTCAATCCTGAATTATGACACATTTCAAGAAGCCAGAAACTATTTGGCCTTTGCTTTTTAGAATTATGATACCATTCAAAAATACAGGTTAATCAATCCTTACCCAAAATGCTTGGGACCCAAAGTGTTTCAGATTTCTTTCTTTCTTTCTTTTTTTTTGAGTGTGGAATATTTGCATATACATGATGAGATATCTTAGGGATGGGTCCCAAGTCTAAACACACAATTCATGTACGTTTCATGTCTACCTTCTATGCAATCTAAAGATAATTTAAATAATATTTTTAGTGGGCCTGGGTTTGAGTGTCACCGTCATGAGGTAAAGGTAGAATTTTCTACGTGTGGCATCATGTTGGTGCTGAAAATGGTCTGTGTTTTGAAGTATTGAAGATTTCAGATTTTTAACCTCTATTGCTTTCAATGTGGAAGCTGGTTTCAGATGGATGAGTACTTTTATAATTATCCCACTATTTACTCATATCCTCCCATAAACAAGGGCATTTTTTTTTTCAATCCTGACTTACAACACATTTCAAGATGTACTTAATTTCACCATGGTGACAACAAGAATTCTAAGGCCAAATGGGGGACAAGTACAAATGTAATACTTACGAGGAACTTTTTCCTCATTCTTTTAATGGCTCTATGTCATAGCTTGAAAGAAGAAAAGGGGAAGGAGAAAAAAAATTTAAAAAAAAAGCTTAAATTTGAGGAAGCAAGGAATAGAACAGATCAAAAGAAAAGTTCAGAATCCTTGAAGTTGAGGAAAAGTATAAAGAATGATTTAAACCTTTTAGAGAAGGCTTCAGTTGTTCTCCCTCTGAAAAACAACCAATGTGGGTCAACAAAAAGACCAATATATTTACTAGTTTTGCCCAACTTCAAATTAATCATATAATTTGAGGGTTTTGTTCCTCATAATTTGCATAAAATATGGAAAAAGCATAAGCCAAATTTCATGAAGTTGAAAGAAAAAAATAAACAATATCTAAGCTGCTCCTTATTAGTACCAACAGGTTTCAAAATAATAGCCACTCAACAGGGCTAACTAAGGAGTAAGCATATGCAGCAGATAATACATAATAATACTAGCATGAGACTCACAAAATGATCTTCATTTTCTCTTTGCTCTCCTTATCCCAAACAGCACTACAAATATGGCAGGGAGTGAAAAAAGACAAGAACCTCTTGATTGATCAATTATCTTTGCAGAGATTTGAGTCAAGCTTTGTACATGTTGCAATCAGATCTTGATTTCTAAAATACCTGTCTCCACGAATGAAACCAGGACTACTTGGAGAAAAGGCTCATTCCAGGATCACAGCAGGATAAGCACAAGATGAGTTTGGAATTCCTACTGTGGTTTTAAAGCACTTAAAGTAACTGCTCAAAGATTCATAGGAATATTTGAAAATAATATCAGGGCTACTTTGAAGGAGTCATTCCTAGCCAAATGGATACAATGACTAGGACAAATGGATACAATGACTTTTCTTTATAATACAAATCCAACTCATCAATATAAGGGCTATCAGAGTTTAAAGATCATCAGCTGAATTCCAAAACAAATGGGTGAGAATTTAATAAAGAACAGAATATTTATACTGCCTCAAAGAATCTCTCCACAATTATTTATTAATTTCATGAGGGAAAAGTAGTTAACTTTATAGTAGAGAAATCTAGCAGATTATTACCTAAACTACATAACTGAAGATCAAGTCATCAATATGGGAGCAAATTAACATCTGATGCCTCAGACAAGATGCACAGAAAACACAATATACTTTAAAAATCCCATAAAAAATGCAATATCTAAATCTAATCATGAGGAAAGGCAAATCTTTTTTTTTTTCTAAAGAGAGAGTGAGAGAGGAGAGAGAGAGAGAGAGAGAATTTTTAATATTTATTTTTAGTTCTCGGCAGACACAACATCTTTGTTGGTATGTGGTGCTGAGGATCGAACCCGGGCCGCATGCATGCGAGGCGAGTGCGCTACCGCTTGAGCCACATCCCCAGCCCCAAGGCAAATCTAAATTGAGGAATATTTCACAAAATAATTCGCCTATATTCTTTAAATATGTGAAGGTCAAGAATAAAAATCTAAGGAACTGTTCTAGATTGTGAAAGTCTAAATAGACATGACAACTAAATTCAATGCATGATCATGAACTAGATCTTGGACCATGAAAATAGCTATAAATGATCAAACTGAGATACTGTGGAGATATGACTATGGGCAGATATTATTATATTAACAGTGCTCAATTTGCTGACAATTATATTATACTTATGTAACACATGTCCTTATAAATAGGAAAGACACACTTTTGTACTCAGGGGTTGTTATGGTTTAGATGTGAGGTGTCCCCAAAAAGCTCACGTGTGAGACAATGCAAAAAGGTTCAGAGGATAAATGAAATCCCTGATAGGGATTAACTGAGAGATAACAGAACTGGTAGGGTATGGCTGGAAGAGGAAGGAATTGGTGCGTGGCTTGGGGGTATATATTTTGTTTCTGGAGAATGGAGTCTCTCTCTCTCTCTCTCTCTCTCTCTCTCTCTCTCTCTGCTTCCTGATCATCATGTAAGTTGCTTCCCTCTGCCACACTCTTCCCCCATGATGTTCTGCCTCACCTCTAGCCCTGAGGAACGGAGCCTGCTGTTCATGGATTGAGACCTCTAAAACTCTGAGGCCCCAAATAAACTTTTCCTCCTAAAATTGTTCTGGTTAGGTCTTATAGTCACAGCAACAAAAACACTAACTAAAAGAGAAGTAAAGTTCACAATGTTTTCAACAACTCACTTTCAAATGATGTAGGAAAAAAATCCAGAATTATAAACCAAGTGGTGCAAAAATGGTTTACCAGCATAACGTGTATATAAAGTTTCTTTTAATCTTTTTTGCAACTTTTAATTAAGTTCAAAATCACATTAAAAAAATAAAAATTTCTGAAAGATAAATGAGTAATTATATATTTAAAATAAGAAAAATTACTCCCCTACTTTCTATTTTTATCCATCTCAAATCATGTAATAAGATATGAATATTTTAAAAATACACAGAAAATAGAAATTTCTGCTTAAACAAACTGTTTATAGAGCAAAGCCTCCCATCATTTAAAAAAAAATAGGAGAATCATGGTTACATATAGTAATTTGAAAGATCGTCACACTTACTGGGTCAGTCTACAACTATTAAAATTAATAGAGGGATTAACTACTTAATTTTCAGCAATGTTCTCTCTATCAAGCAGAAAAAGATATTAAACAGATTGCAACACATAACTATACGCACAACTACTTTATGATATGAACTACTACTTTGTGATATGAATTACTACTTCATGATCAGGAAAACAACTACAAATTGTGGACATTCTAAATACTTGATAAAAAAAGACCTAGAGGACATCATAAAACACTGTCCTTTTTCTCTATCACTATTATAAAATCCATATGGCTCATTTTCATTAGAACAAAGTATCATGCAAAGCAGAAAACATATTCCTCTAAGGAAGCTATAGCAATCATCAGCCAAGAGCTTGAGTCAGGACTCATTCCTTTGCACATGACATGGGAGGAAATGCATTTCTGAAAGAAGAAAATACTCCACAATCATGAGTGATGGATTCTAACCCTATTACTTACAAAATGATAAAGATGTCCAAAGGAGGAAAAACTAAATAAACACTTTATTTCAAGTGACCCCACCTTCTATAACCCAAAGCCAAGTTAAGTTCATCTTGTTAAATCTTTAGATACTTTTTAAAAGGCTAAGAATATAGAAATAAAAGAAAAAAACTAGAGTAGGAAAAGATCAAAGACTGGTGTAAAGCTAAAGCAGACCTGCTTCCTCATCCTCCTCCTCCTCTTCCTCATCATCGGAAGTTGATGACAAGGGAGTTGGTGCGGAGCTAGCTTGATTATTAACATATTCACCATACTGCATGCCTGTAAAGTGGAAAGCACAAACACAAGAGTCAAACCAACAGGAAAGACGAGAAATAAAATTTTGACATTGCATTAAAAGTGAGAAAGAACTCTGACATTCCAAAGAACATCACAGCATGCATATTAACATTAGCAAATTTATTATCAAAATTAAAACTGTTAGGCAATCTCTGCAAAGCAGTTTAGTAAAAGCAGCTTTAATATGAACTAACTGATTTAAGTATGAAAAAAGTACCACATATTATACTGAAAATATTTAGGAAATTGCAATGATAGTCTCTGGAAATTTTCCTAAGCTTTATACACATTTACCTTCTTTGACCATTGGGCCCTTGTGGTATACTTCCTTTGAAACTGTGCATTCTTGGTGGGCAGTGATCATTTCTACTGAACTAAATTTGTACAGCATCCAAAACACATTCAGATATTTGGTACCTTCCTTCTGCCAATGCCAACTTGACGGTAAGACAGTCCCCATTAACGGAAAAGAATGACAGTTAAAGAACTGTATTCAGCACAGTTCTCTGTTCACAGCAGATGCTCAAAAAAGCCAAAAATCTTATTAATTGTGGCCTTACAGGTGTGAGAATTGCAGAAAACTGGGTTTCCTGAGATAAGGTGGTCAGTCATATCAGTGTTATTTTATTGCCTAGATGTGGGTCTGAAGTAGGTAAGTAGCTCTGTGTGAGCTACACCAACAGAAGGCAGAGTCTAACAAAAAAGCTCATAACTGGTACTGGTAGCTATATAGTATTTCCCTTTTAAAAAGCTGAGTGGGCAGCCTCAGCAATTTAGCAAGATCTTAAGCAACTTAGCAAGACCCTGTCTCAAAACTCAAAATAAAAAGGGCTGGGGATATGGGTCAGTGGTGAAGCACCCCTCAGTTCAATTCCCAGTATCTCCCCACCATAACCCCCCCCAAAAAAAAGTTGACTGGGTATTTTTATTAATTATTTTGGTAAAATCAAGAGATGAAACATTAACATCCATAAAATTTTTAAGGGGAAAATAAAATTCATCTTAATTAAAAATGAAAACACTTCATAAAAAAAGAACAAACATGCTTGTAATAAAAATCTTACAGCTCTACTTTTAAAAAACAAAACCAAAAAACCCCCAGGAACCTAGTGGGGATTTCCAAGAATACTTCATAACACTGGGAGTACAACAAAGCCATAATCACCAAAATCACAAGGTTGTCCCCAAATACTCTCTCCACTGTTTCTTCAGGTGACCTTTGTGATTAGCACATGGGCAACATAACTCTTCTCTATTTTAAGAAAAAAGCTATTAACAAGTAAAACTTGAGTTTAGAAGAAAGCAAAGGTTAAACTGTATATCAGTGAAGCTTTGATCCTCCCAATATGATTAAGAGTCATGGAAAATCTGCTAGCTTTGCTGAAATATTTTTTTAATATGGATAAAATAGCTGTTATCACAAATTCATCTGAGGAAATAAAACTCAATGTAAAGTAAGTTCACACACTATAGGAAGCAAACTTGATACCTTCCAAATTCAGAGTTGCGTGTTCCTCTAACAAAAGCCTAGTTAAAATGAAAATGCGACTAATATTAGACTTTAGGTTAAATACACGAAAAAGTTTATGACAAACTAGATCAATAAGTTTTCTAGAAAAATCCTTCTAGAAAAGGCCTTTAAAAAAAATGAAGACCTTTCTCAAAATACTGTTAATAATGCACTGTAGGGCGGGGGTGGTAGCTCAGTGGTAGAGCACTTGCCTCCACGCGTGAGGCCCTGGGTTCGATCCTCAGCGCCACATAAAAGTAAACAAATAAAAATGAAGATGTTGTGTCCATTCACACTAAAATAATAATAATGCACTTTATTATTTTTGGATACCATTAATCAAACTCAGGGGCACACACCACTGAGCCACATCTCCAGCCCTGTTTTGTATTTTATTTAGAGACAGGGTCTCATTGAATTACTTAGAGCCTCATTTTTGCTGAAGCTGGCTTTAAACTTGCAATCCTCCTGCCTCAGCCTCCCAAGCAGCTGGGATTACAGACATTAGCCACTGCACCTGGCCACACTGCACTTTAAAAGATAAACATGTGTGTAATTTATATAATAAGAAGAAATTCTGTTCACTATACTAAGCTAAGAAAGACCAACAACCAACAGAAAACTCAGAAGAGAATATACTCTTTTTATGACTGACTACTGACTCTAATTAAATGTGCCAAAGTACAGGGCAGGTTTACATATGCATGATGAAATAAATATTTTCCTCCAGATTTACTGAATAAGAAAAAAAATGATTAATTTCAACTAATATCAGAAAAATATCCAATGCCTAATGATTTTAAAAAATTTTACACAGCTACTACTTAACACACTGAAACAAACCTAGAATAAGATAGAGTAATATTTCTCAGTATAGAATCATTTTAGACTGTACCGTGGTATTAGATTAACAGACTGTCACACAACATACCCAACTTTTCCTTTCATGAAAAAAGGTAACATCTGTTTTGAGAGGTGCTGGATATTAAAGCATCAAGAGTTCAGCCCATGACTCTTAACATGCTCACAATTCAGCTTACCTTTGCTTTGCTGGTTCAAGTAAACTTTGCTAACAGTTTGGGAATATTCACAGGACAAGAATATAACGCATTAGTTAACCCACAGAGGAGTGGCAAGAGATCCAGAATAATATTCATTTCATATTTAAGTGCCCTCCTCTAGGTTATGTGCAGCAAATGGGGAGTTGTAGCCACAAAACGGTGGACAGCCATGTCATCTACTCTATAATACATAAATGATTATGACACTTTCCTCATACTCAGATGCTCTTTATGCATAAGATTCAGGTCAAATATATGAGGTCTTCTTCCAAGTTCAGTCTAGAACCCCCTGTAGAAACATGCATGGAATACCTAGTATCAAAGGGATACTGAATGTACCTAGGATCAAAGGGAAAGTGAATGCTGCACCCTGATTCATTCTGTCTTAATCAGAGATTCTAAGGTATGAATCTAGTAAAATAAGAAGCAAGAAACATTTCATAGAATCTAACACAACAAAGAGCTCTGTTATTAACAGCCTCCAGTATTTTTTAAAAACACCCCCTTCTCAAAAAAAAAAAAAAAAAAAAAGAAGAAGAAAAATTATAAACATCACACCCTCAATTATTGGGGGTTGGACTGTAGCTCAGTGGTAGAGAGCTTACAGAATGCACAAGGCCCTGGGTTCAATCCGAGTATGGGGTATGAGGGTGTGATACTAAAAAGGACATCCAGATTAAACTACCTGCTATTAAAGCACCCTGAGGCAAAATTCTCCAGAAGACCACATCCTTTAGGACTGCTTAATAAAAATAAGATGTCTTCACTGTTCCCTAGATACAGCCACATTGGGAATAAATCAAAACTGATCTTAAGAGAACAAATCCCTGTGGAGGCTGGTTTACTTAAAGAGTCTGGAGCAACTGTTATTTTTCCTAAGCTGGTCTTCAAGCTAGGTACATATACTAGCAGGCTTTTCAAGGGTTCCCACAAAAGAATGGCTTTATAGGAATCAATTTTCAGATATTAGTATCTGTAAGCCTTCTCTTTCCTAAAATGTATCCACTTAAAAACTGTCTGTGTGGACAATAACCTTTCTCTCACTTCACACAGAAAACTTACCTAAATCTTACTGTGACATGTTGCCCTGAGATATAAAACCTATCAAGCACTAAAAGGAAAGCCTCCTCCTTCCTTCAATAGTTGACCAAGGCATTCCAAAAACCTAATGGCTTTTTTAAAAAACTTTGAAAGACACATTTCAGTTATGGGTGAAATATGTTAGAAACAGGACTGATTCTCACTAGGATATTCTTAATTCAGAAATATGAAAAGTGTTGTGATAAAGAAATGATAAATCAATTTAGTTAATAATTCTGCCTTTATGTAGACCCAGACCACTACTGTCAAAGAATCCATTGCTTTTAAAAGAGCCTGGTGAGGATTCCAACATGGCGGCGGGCACAGAAAGATCAAGTCCCTGACTTCTTCAGCTGTGCAGGCATAGGGAGTCGTAAACAACCTAAATCTGTTTGCTCAGGATCACTAGGCAACACTGAGCTGACGTGGATCTGGGGTGAAGAGTCTGGGCCTCTCAGAACACACACTGAGCCCGGATCCGCTGAATTCAAGCTCCCGTTCGCCTGCTTCCCACAGACAAACAGCTGTGACTCAGCACTAATCCATCCGGCTGAAACAACTGGTCAACCCTTCTCATCCTACGGAGGTAAATGCCTACCGAGCCTTCATAGGTAGTGGCCACAGGTTTGAAACGGGGCTTGGGAGAGACAGTAAGGACCCACCCGTTGCATTGGTCGCCCGGCAAAGGGAAACGAACTGTCGCCATTTGCAAGAGACACCACCATGGAGAGAACTGACGTCATCAGACTGCAGCGGAGGAGAAAACTTCATTGAAACCTGCGGCTACAGGTGTGTAATTCCCTAGCCTTCCCTCTCCACACATCAGGGAAACCTTAAGTGCCCCTCCCAGCTCTCCCGTAAGGGCCCTTCCCAGCTCTCCCGTGAGCGCGATAGCCAGCCCGAGGGAATGAGAGGTGGCGCGGGACCCGTGGCTCGGAACTACCGCTCCCACCAGGGCTGACTGCTGAGGCCTCTTGCACCAGCTACCGGGGGCGTGGCTACCGGAGGGCAAGTAAAATCCGCTGAGGATTCTCACCCCAAGCTCTACAAACTTAGGGTCTGAGGGAATGGCAAACTGGAAGAGTGTGCCAAGTCGTTCATGAAAACAGGGCTCCCGGGAACAGCAGACCTGGCGTGTAGCCAATATTGTGGTGAGCGGCACCCGAGAGAGAGGCCTGGCTAGAGGAAAAGTGGGAAGTGACTAGACTCAAGAGGAGGCCCTAGGCACTCAGGATTGGAGACTCGCCCAGTCTGGGAGGAGCTGCTGCACAGTGATTGGTTCCCGCGTATTGACAGGAGAAACTTGGCCTGGTGGGCACAGCGCCACCTACTGGAAGAGAAGTTAATCAAACTCTAAGACTGCATTTATTAGGTTTTTTTTTCTTTTTTTCTTCTCTTTTTTTTTTGATTTGGGTTTTTCTTTCATTTTCATTTTTCTTTCTTGTTTTTTTTAATTTTTTTTACAATTTTTTTAAAATTTTTATCTTCTAATTTTAATTTTTTTAATTATTTTTTTTTAATTTTTTTCTTTTTTTATTTCCTATTTTTTTCTTCTTTTGACTTTTCATTTCTTTTCAATTATCTTATCCCCCCTTCCTTGAATTCTACCTGCTTACTCTCATTCTCTTTAGTGACTTCTTCCCTTCCCTTCAAATACCTTTCCTCCCAAGCATCAAATTAATTTATAGGAGTAAACAGTAACTCAGCAGTCAAACAGAACAAGAAGTAACATGAGCAGCTTCAAAAACCAAGGAAGAAAAGGAGTACAAACAATGCAGGACAGCCTAAATATTCAGGAGGACCTAGAGTCATCAGAAAAATGGTCATATAAAGAACTCAAGGAATACCCTAGACAGATGGAATGGAACCTTAAAGAGGATACAAGACAGCGAATTCAAGCAGCGAAAGAACACATTGAGAATGAATTACATAAACAGATAAAAGAAGAAGTTAAGCATCTTTATCAGGAGATAGAGATTATACAAAATAATCAAACAATAATTCTAGAAATGAAGGAAACGATAAACCAAATTAAAAACTCAATTGAGAGTATCACTAACAGAGTGGAGCAAGTAGAAGCCAGAACGTCAGATAATGAAGACAAAATATATCATCTTGAAAAGAGTCTAGCCAACTCAGAAAGGCTGGTAAAAAATCACGAGAAAAACATCCAAGAGTTATGGGATAACATAAAAAAAACAAACTTACGAGTCATCGGGATAGAAGAAGGTACAGAGATTCAAACCAAGGGAATGAGTAACCTGCTGAATGAAATAATTACAGAAAACTTTCCAGAAATAAAAAAGGAAACAGATATACAAATTGAAGATGCATGACAACGAGCACATAAAATCACAGTAGACCAACGCCAAGACACATTGTTATGAAGATATCCAATATACAGAACAAAGAGAAAATATTAAAAGCTACAAGAGAAAGGAGACAGATTACATTTAGGGGTAAACCAATAAGGTTAACAACGGATTTTTCATCACAGACACTGAAAGCAAGAAGGTCATGGAACAATGTATTTCAAACACTGAAAGACAATGGATCCCAACCAAGAATTCTGTATCCAGCAAAATTAAGCTTCAGGTATGACAACGTGATAAAAATCTTTCATGATAAACAAAAGTTAAAAGAATTTGCAGCCAGAAAACCAGCATTGCAAAGCATTTTGAGCAAAACACTACACGAGGAAGAAATGAAAAACAATAACCAAAACCATCAGTGGGAAGTGCCTCGGTAAAGACAGAGGGCGAGGGGAAAGATAATCATGGAGAAACAAACTAAATTTTTTAAAAAAAGGATAAATAATCAAACATGGATGGAAGTACAAACCATATATCAATAGTAACTCTGAATGTTAATGGCTTAAACTCTCCAATAAAGCGACATAGGCTGGTATCATGGATTAAAAAAACAAATCCAACAATATGCTGCCTCCAGGAGACACATCTGATTGGAAAAGACATACAGAGGCTGAAGGTGAAAGGATGGGAAAAAATATACCACGCACACGGTCCTCATAAGCAAGCAGGGGTGGCCATCCTCATATCGAATAAAATCGACTTCAAGACTAAGTTAATCAAAAGGGATAAAGAAGGACATTATATACTGTTAAAAGGAACCATTCACCAACAAGACATAACAATTATCAATATTTATGCACCAAATAATGGTGCTGCGACATTCATAAAACAAATTCTCCTCAAGTTCAAGAATCAAATAGACCACAACACAATAATTATGGGTGACTTCAACACACCTCTGTCACCATTGGACAGATCCTCCAAACAAAAGTTGAATAAAGAAACTATAGAACTCAATATCACAATCAATAACCTAGACTTAACTGACATATATAGAATATATCAACCATCATCAAATGGATATACTTTTTTTCTCAGCAGCACATGGATCCTTCTCAAAAATAGACCATATATTATGCCATAGGGCAACCCTCAGTAAATATAAAGGGGTGGAGATAATACCTTGCATTTTATCTGATCATAATGGAATGAAACTGGAAATCAATGATAAAAGAAGGAAGGAAAAATCCTACATCACATGGAAAATGAACAATATGTTACTGAATGATCAATGGGTTACAGAAGACATAAAGGAGGAAATCAAAAAATTCTTAGAGATAAATGAAAATACAGACACAACATATCGGAATCTATGGGACACAATGAAAGCAGTTTTAAGAGGGAAATTCATCGCCTGGTGGTCATTCCTCAAAAAAAGAAAAAACCAACAAATAAATGAGCTCACTCTTCATCTCAAAGCCCTAGAAAAGGAAGAGCAAAACAACAGCAAAAGTAGCAGAAGGCAAGAAATAATTAAAATCAGAGTGGAAATCAATGAAATTGAAACAAAAGAAACTATTGAAAAAATTAACAAAACTAAAAGTTGGTTCTTCGAAAAAATAAATAAGATCGACAGACCTTTAGCCATGCTAACGAAGAGAAGAAGAGAGAGAACTCAAATTACTAACATACGGGATGAAAAAGACAATATCACAACAGATGCTACAGAAATACAGAAGACAATTAGAAATTATTTTGAAAACCTATATTCCAATAAAATAGAAGATAGTGAAGACATCGATAAATGTCTTAAGTCATATGATTTGCCCAGACTGAGTCAGGAGGATACACACAATTTGAACAGCCCAATATCAATGGATGAAATTGAAGAAACCATCAAAAGACTACCAACCAAGAAAAGCCCAGGACCGGATGCGAATACAACGGGGTTTTACAAAACCTTTAAAGAAGAATTAATACCAATACTTTTCAAGTTATTTCAGGAAATAGAAAAAGAGGGAGCTCTTCCAAATTCATTCTATGAGGCCAACATCACCCTGATTCCGAAACCAGACAAAGACACCTCAAAGAAAGAAAACAACAGACCAATATCTCTAATAAACCTAGATGCAAAAATCCTCAATAAAATTCTGGCGAATCGAATACAAAAACACATCAAAAAAATTGTGCACCATGATCAAGTAGGATTCATCCCTGGGATGCAAGGCTGGTTCAATATACGGAAATCAATAAATGTTATTCACCACATCAATAGACTTAAAGATAAGAACCATATGATCATCTCGATAGACGCAGAGAAAGCATTCGAGAAAGTACAGCATCCCTTTATGTTCAAAACATTAGAAAAACTAGGGATAACAGGAACTTACCTTGACATTGTAAAAGCTATCTATGCTAAGCCTCAGGCTAGCATCATTCTGAATGGACAAAAGTTAAAGGCATACCCTCTAAAATCTGGAACAAGACAGGGATGCCCTCTCTATCACCACTTCTATTCAATATAGTTCTCGAAACACTGGCCAGAGCAATTAGAAAGACGAAAGAAATTAAAGGCATAAAAATAGGAAAAGAAGAACTTAAATTATCACTATTTGCAGATGACATGATTCTATACCTAGAAGACCCAAAAGGGTCTACAAAAAAACTACTAGAACTAATAAATGAATTCAGCAAAGTGGCAGGATATAAAATCAACACGCATAAATCAAAGGCATTTCTGTATATCAGCGACAAAACTTCTGAAAAGGAAATGAGGAAAAACACTCCATTCACAATATCCTCAAAAAAAATAAAATACTTGGGAATCAACCTAACAAAAGAGGTGAAAGATTTATACAATGAAAACTGCAGAACCCTAAAGAGAGAAGTAGAAGAAGATCTTAGAAGATGGAAAAATATACCCTGTTCATGGATAGGCAGAACTAACATTATCAAAATGGCGATATTACCAAAAGTTCTCTATAGGTTTAATGCAATGCCAATCAAAATCCCAATGGCATTTCTTGTAGAAATAGATAAAGCAATCATGAAATTCATATGGAAAAATAAAAGACCCAGAATAGCAAAAGCAATTCTAAGCAGGAAGTGTGAATCAGGCGGTATAGCGATACCAGATTTCAAACTATATTACAGAGCAATAGTGACAAAAACAGCATGGTACTGGTACCAAAACATGCGGGTGGACCAATGGTATAGAATAGAGGACACAGAGACTAATCCACAAAGTTACAACTATCTTATATTTGATAAAGGAGCTAAAAACATGCTATGGAGGAAGGATAGCATCTTCAACAAATGGTGTTGGGAAAACTGGAAATCCATATGCAACAAAATGAAACTGAATCCCTTTCTCTCGCCATGCACAAAAGTTAACTCAAAATGGATCAAGGAGCTTGATATCAAATCAGAGACTCTGCGTCTGATAGAAGAAACACTTGGCTCAGATCTACATATTGTGGGGTCGGGCTCCAAATTCCTTAATAGGACACCCATAGCACAAGAGCTAATAACAAGAATCAACAAATGGGACTTACTTAAACTAAAAAGTTTTTTTCTCAGCAAGAGAAACAATAAGAGAGGTAAATAGGGAGCCTACATCCTGGGAACAAATTTTTACTCCTCACACTTCAGATAGAGCCCTAATATCCAGAGTATACAAAGAACTCAAAAAATTAGATAATAAGATAACAAATAACCCAATCAACAAATGGGCCAAGGACCTGAACAGACACTTCTCAGAGGAGGATATACAATCAATCAACAAGTACATGAAAAAATGCTCACCATCTCTAGCAGTCAGAGAAATGCAAATCAAAACCACCCTAAGATACCATCTCACTCCAGTAAGATTGGCAGCCACTATGAAGTCAAACAACAACAAGTGCTGGCGAGGATGTGGAGAAAAGGGTACACTTGTACATTGCTGGTGGGACTGCAAATTGGTGCGGCCAATTTGGAAAGCAGTTTGGAGATTCCTGGGAAAGCTGGGAATGGAACCACCATTTGACCCTGCTAGTGCCCTTCTCGGACTATTCCCTGAAGACCTTAAAAGAGCATGCTACAGGGATACTGCCACATCGATGTTCATAGCAGCACAATTCACAATAGCTAGACTGTGGAACCAACCCAGATGCCCTTCAATAGATGAATGGATAAAAAAAAATGTGGCATCTGTACACAATGGAGTACTATGCAGTAATAAAAAATGACAAAATCATAGAATTTGTAGGGAAATGGATGGCACTAGAGCAGATTATGCTTAGTGAAGCTAGCCAATCCCTAAGAAACAAATACCAAATGTCTTCTTTGATATAATGAGAGCAACTATGAACAGAGCAGGGAGGAAGAGTAGGAAGAAAAGATTAACATTAAACAGAGACATGAGATGGGAGGGAAAGGGAAAGAAAAGGGAAACTGCATGGAAATGAAGGGAGACCCTCATTGCTATACAAAATTACATATAAGAGGTTGTGAGGGGAATGGGAAAATAAACAAGGAGAGAAATGAATTACAGTAGATGGGGTAGAGAGAGAAGATGGGAGGGGAGGGGACGGGGGATAGTAGGGGATAGGAAAGGTAGCAGAATACAACAATTACTAATAGGGCATTATGTAAAATTGTGGATGTGTAACCGACGTGATTCTGCAATCTGCATTTGGGGTAAAATTGGGGGTTCATAACCCACTTCAATCTAATGTATGAAATATGATATGTCAAGAGCTTTGTAATGTTGTGAACAACCAATAAAAAAAAAAAGAGCCTGGTGAAAACAAAGCATAAGACAGTAAGAAATAATGAAAAGAGAAGCAATATGAATGGCTGGGGTTGTGGCTCGGTGGTACAGTGCTTGCCTAGCATACATGACGCACTGGGCTACATCCTCAGCACCACATAAAAATGAAATAAAGATATTGTGTCCACCATCTACAACTAAAAAATAATTATACATTTTAAAAAGGAATACGCAAGAAGCAACATGACAATGCAGATAAAAATGGAAACTCTGGATCCAATTCCACGTTCTACTACCTATTATTAGATAGATAATACTACCTATTATTAGATGTGTGTCCTTTGATATGTTCTAAGAAAGTCATCACCTTCTCTGTCCTTCACTTACATCATCTGTAAAATGGAATAATAAGTACCCCAAATGGTTGTTGTAAGGATTAAAGGAGTTAACATATTTCAAATGATTAGACATGGTACCTGGCATACACTAAATACTATGCAAGTATTAGCTATTATCATTGCTAAACCTTAACATGGTTTTGAATATTTAATTAAACAATTATTTTCTATTATTCTAAATACTCATCCCTAGGGCAAGTCATTAGTAAGGGGTGGAGGAGTCTTCCAACCTGAGGAGTTCACAAGGCACTTAGTAATGATAAGTCTTTTAAAATAAGCAGAGAGAGCTATTTGTGAGGCTGAGGCAGGAGAAATGCAAGCTCATGGAAGTTTGAGCAACTTAGTGAAACCATGTCTCAAAAAAGAACAACTACCACCACAACAAAAAGTGCTTGAAATGTCACTCAGTGAGAGTACTTGCCTAGCATGCACGAAGCCCTGGGTCCAATCTCTAGTATAAAAATAAAATAAAATAGAATATTTTCTAGGACTATCATTTTTTTTTCAAAATACATGGGTAAAACTCTAGATAAAGATCCTATGAGGGCCAAAGGTACTGTGGTACAGCACCTGCCTAGCATTTGAGAGGTCCTGGACTCAATCCCTAGCACTGCAAAGAAAAGACAGATCCCATAGAATTTCTTTCAGAGTCAATGAGAAATATACAAGAAAGTACTTCACAACCTATCTTATCATAAAATATTTGTAATATAGTATAAATAACATACTATTAGTAATACTAATTGCTGAGATTATTTTGATAAAACGTAATGAAAGAACATGGTAGGATATTAGATCAGCAAAGTGTGTAAAGAAATTCTCAATATTCTGAGTAACTGCTGATAGAGGAAAAGGAACACTGGGTTTAGAGGTACAAGGTCTATGTTGAGTGTTGGCAACCTCGCAGAAAGTCTAGATGTTTTTGGGAAAGACACCTAATCTCTCTAAACTTTAGTTTCCTCATTTATAAAAGACCTGTAATCCTGGCTGCTCTGGAAGCCGAGGCAGGAGGATTCCAAATTCACAGCCAGTCTGTGCAGCATAGTGAGACCCTGTCTCAAAATAAAAAATAAGAAGGGCTAGGGATTTAGCTTAGTCGTAGAGCACCCTGGGTTCAGTCCAAAGTGTAACCAAAGAAAAAGTGGAAGACAAAATGTGATTTGCCTGTTTCATGTGATGAGCAAACAAAATAAAAAATATTAAAGGCATTTATAAACTTTAAATTGTTACATGAAAATAACATTAACTACTATCTACAACTTGGAAAATAAAATCTAACAAATGACAATTTCTGACATGTAACTTAGAATACTAAAGAGATTAAAAATATGAAAAAGTCTTCCAATACCATTCTTATTTATATGAACAAAGTTTCTCATTAATTAATTATATGTATAAAAATGTGAACTAGGAATGAAATTAATCTGAACCCTATCTATTCTAACAACGAATCATATTAACCCAGATACAAAGCTCTGGTGGAGACTGGGGAAGGCCATTCATCTCACTGAAGGATGTATTTCCAATAAAAATATAAATAATTAATAATATCAAAACTCATGATGTTTAGACTGTTAGAATCAACTATATGATAAAAATTATAATGACAGCTTAATCCAAAAGAAAAAAATCATAATATTTAGAGACTTATGTTCATAGAAAATGAAGATTTTTAAATTTCAATTTATATATTGTGGCAGACTGTAACAGAATGATAAAAGAGTTTGTGCCTCAATAATATATGATTATATTCAGGGAAAGGGACAAGAATTTTTTTAAAAAAGGAAAAAATATAAATGTTAAAGAAGAGTTCATTCGGGTACTTTTATAAAGATGATGGTGGATATCATTTCAGTAGATAAGTTTTAAAAGTCAACAAAATTGCTTAACTGAAACTACTTACATTTTTTATTAAAAAAAATAGATGACTATCTGAAAATTGTTCAAGTAGTTAAGTAGTTTTGCAAGATTTTTTTTAAGTGATACTCAAGTAAACATGTGAAGTCTCCCCTCTAAATAATGGTAAAAAAAAAAAATGTTGTTTTGGGAGAACAACTCAACTAAACTAAAAGATAAATGACTGTTTTAAGTACAGTTGTCCTTTTGTGTCTGCAGGAATTTATTTTTAGGAGCACCCCCAGTCAGTGATATAAAAATCCATCCATGCTAAAGTTCCTTATAGGAAATGGTATCTTATTTACATATAATCTATGCACAACTTCCTATATACTTTAAATTCTCTTTGATTATGTTAATACCTAAGAATACTCAGAAATAATACTTACAAATAACAACAAGAAAAGGAAGGGGGGGGCGATAGGAACAAAAAGGACATAACTTTTGTAAGTTCATATACAAATACACGACCAGTGTAACTCCACATCATGTACAACCACAAGAATGGGAAGTTATACTCCATGTATGTATGTGTCAAATACACTCTGTCTGTCATGTATATCTAAAAAGGAAAAGAAAAAAAAAAAGACTGACAAGGAAAAAAAGTATAGTATATTTAGCATAGATACATATCTTTTCTGAATAGTTTCTATCTGTGGTTGATTAAATCTGCAGATACAGAACTGAGACTTTGGAGGGCAAATTATATTAATATTTTAGTAGTCAGATTAGGCCATAACCTATGTTGATGGTACACTGCACAATTCCTAGGGGCTCCATTCGTGAAGACTGCAACTTGAACAATCATTTATTATAGCTTATATATGCAGATATCCAAAGAAAAAGAGCACGCTAAGAGGCCAAGCTCCTACTTAAGAAAAAGGAAGAATAAAAGCTACAGTTCACATGTCTCCAGTATTATTTTCTCTCTTACTCAAGCAAGTATTTTAAGTAAATCAAGAGTTTGTCAATAGCCAACAACAACAATATTCCAGCCACATTTAAAGAACACAAGATAGAGAGGTTTGAGTTAAAAATCTTAGTTGTGAGTATAACTCAGGGGTAGAAGACTTGCCTAGAAATCTTTTGCTCTATTAGTTATTAAACTATAGACATGGGCATGGTACTTAAACTCTGTGAATTTTGCTTTTTTCATCTGTAAATCAGGTATATCTATGTCAAAGGATTAATATAGGGATTAATAAGATGATAATTACAAAGAATCTGGAACGTAAGTGCTCAATAAATGGTAGCTCCTTCTCCAAATCTATTTTCTACTAAAAAAAGAAATATAATTGTGACAGTTAAGTGGTAGACTGTTTTACAAAATGATAATTATAGTAAGATGATCAGATGGCATTTAAAGTGAGATGGTCAAAAAGAAAATACAGTAGATGGAAAGAAATTGGAAGGAACAATGTAAATAGTCAAAAGGAGAAACATTTAAGAAGTAGGAGACAGCCATCAATATTCAAGAAAGATATGGAAAAAAACACCACTCATTTACTTAGGGTTTTTATCTACTCTCAAGGTTTTTCTACTCATTATAAGCAAAATATTCCTACCAGCCCTTTACTTTGAAGGCAAATGCTTATAAAAACTAAATTCTATTTCCAGTACAAGCACTGACTTTGGGAATCAATAAACATTTTTTTGTATTGCAGTTGGTTTTCCTTTAAAACCAAATAAGAAAATGTATAATGTATAATCTGATTGATGGAAAGACCTCTTTTGACCACATAAACACTTCACAGATACAAGCAGCAAGATCAATCTACAAATTTATGATGCTTCTTCTTTTTTTGAGTTTCAGAATATAATAGAAGGGTTCTTCATAATCAAGGCTGGAAGCTGTCATTACATAAAACAGTCCTTAAAATACTATAATGGTTGCTCTGGAAATACAAACTACAGATTCCTGAAAATATCTGGTCAAAGGAAAAGTAGAGCATTTGACCTTTGATCAAATGAAAAATAGAGCATATTAACCTGAAACATCAATACTCTGGAATTTTAGCTAGATAGAAAGTGACCCAAAAAACCTTCCAAAAGAAAAGAGTATGTATGGAAACAGAATCAACACATTTTATTGCCTGTCACTTATACCAACCTTAAGGGGAAAAAAAAGGAAAAATATCACATGATAGAACGATGAATTAATAAATCCTAATATATCAACATAATGGGTTATTAGTCATGAATATGGCTAAAAAATATATATGAAGAACTGAATAATTTAATAAATGTAAAAGCAAAACACAAAAAGGTATGATTCTAATTATGTAAAATACATCATCATAAAGAGAAACTGGAAGTTGATATGCAAAAGTTGGGCCTGGGTTGAGATTATAAATTATTTTTCTTCATGTATTCTATAAATTATGGTTATAGTTTGACTTTTTAAAATCAGCCATTTGAATAACAAATTTCTCAAATACCTTTCTGCTGTAATAGCTCTGATGGCTGAGTAACTGGGGCCACAGGTTCTGTTGGGTGCTTTGCAGCAGAAGGCATTCTTGTTGATGAGGCTCCTGACAATACAGTGGATACTACTGGGCTGGACTTTCGAGGTTGGACATTTTGCATAACAGCACAGGATAGAGAATCTGCAACTGAAGACAACATACTATTTTATCCACAGCAAGAACTTGAAATATATTAAAGCAAATTTACTAACAAAATACAGTTAGTGAGTTTTTGAAGTTTTGTAGAAAATACCTTGTATTATTTAGAAAAGAAGGTGGTCCAAACAACAGCTTTTCGAAATTCACCAAATGTTTTAATAATTTTTAATGGCAATTTTCCTAAAACATTGCACAAGTTTCCTTACATTCTTAAAGAAAATGAACCCCAAACACCTTTTCTTTAACTAATGAACCATTAGTACACTAAAAATTAGTGTACTCTACAATGGTGTCTCAGGTAAGAAAACGAATAAAGTTTACAGCAGTAATGTGTTCTCTGAAATTCACAAATCCTTCTAGCATTAGCTCAGATTTCATTTTGTATTGTAAACTGCCACTTCTCAGTTGCCTTTCTAACCAGATGCCTTATTTCACATGCACCAAAGTAAGGGCCTCACCATAACACTAGATTGGGCTTCTGGAATGAAGTACACTTAATTCATAGTAGCTTTTACAATAGTTTAGATTACCAAATGTCTACTAAGGGGGCAAAATTGTTGTCCCTAGATGAAAAACACTGACCTTTAGGATAATCTTTAAGACAGTCCAACCAAGAGATAACTGAAAAACCCATGGTAAAAGAGTAGTGGTAAATAGTAACTATATATTGAATAAAAGCACACATATATGTGTATCTGTATGCATAAATATAAATGCACATATGTATGTACATATAAAGATGATATATATATGTAAAAAAATTTAGGTCTGAGACTGAAACAGTATAGGAATGTGGTGACAGAACAAAATGTTTATATTTCATAAAAAATATGTAGGAGAAAGAGAAAAGGAGGTTAGAAGGTAGTCTAAATAGGCAGATTGCTTCACCAATTTTAGTTAGGAAGACTGTCATTATGGGAAACTGAAAACATTGTCACAATATAGTGCAATTCCTTTCATCAAGGCAGACTCTGTTTTCCCACCCCTTGAATTGGAGCTAACCTAGTGACTGGCTTTACTCCACAGAATGTTATAGGAGTAAAACTGTGCGGTCCCAACCTTATTTCAAGAGGCCTTCCAGCTTTTCTGCTGATAAAATGCTGTACAGACCATCACATAAGGAAGATGATCTAGTCATATGGAAAAAAAAAATGTGAGTGTCCCAGTAAAGAGTAGGTACCATTGTTAGACTTGTAAAGGAAGCCATCTAGGATCTAGCCTAATGAACCCTCCAGCTAAGTGAAGACACAAGAGGGAACTTAGGAAAAACCAGCAGAGGAACTGCCCAGCCAACCTGCAGAACACTGAAAAATTACATCACTGTTGTCTTAAACCAGAGATGGATAACTGGTATCATTAAACTTCAAGTGTAACAGGCAGATTAAAATATTTAAGAGCATGCAAGATCAAACTAAGATGTAATCATGTATAATTAGATGTATGTACCTGCACGTGTAAATATATATATACACACACATATATATTTCCACATGTCTATCAAAGCATATAAAAGAAATATTCCTAACTTAACATCCAACTTTGAAGATAAAACATTCCCAATTCTATTGAAGTTCTCAGTATGCTCCTCATACAAGGAATGCACTGTCCCCACCACCCCGAACTGGTTACTGTTCTTTGCTTTACTTTGTAAATAATTTGTCACACATACAGCTATCCCTAAACATTATTTCTGCTTGCTTTTTAACTTTATAACAATAGCATACTGCATGTATTCCTCTAAGACTTCCTATGTTATATTTCTGGGATTCATTTGAATTAATAAATATAACTCTATTTCATCATTTTCACTCGTGTTCAGAAGTCCACTGCAAAAAACATATTTATCCATTCCACTATAAAAGGCTTTTAGGTTGTTTCCAATTTTTTGTTTTCATACAGCACAGCAGTGAACCAAGTCCCTAGTGCAGATGTGCAAGTTTCTCTACCACAGTTTCTGTGTGTATACACTGTGGCTTGAATAGGTGGAGGTGTGCAGAAGAAACTCTGAATCTTTAAGCTCTGGGGGCAGCTAATGGGAAATGAGGCTTTCATCCTAGAAAGCAGATCAGTCTCTTTAACCCCATGCACTAAGCATGTTATTTGCCATACGTGCTATACATCTAAAGTAAGAAGTGTGCTCTCGGGCTTTCCTATCAAAATGTGATCTGTGGATTAGCAACACTTCACACAGAAGCTTGTTAGACATGTAGAATTTTTAGAATTTTCAGTCAGATGGTACTAGACCCAGTGAATCAAGTAAATCAACACCTGCATTTTAATAAGACCTCAGGTAATTCACATGCACAAAGTTTGAAGAGGATTCCTCCTGAGTATACAGAAGAGGGACAGCTGTGTTTTAGGGTGGGGTTATTTTCCATTTTACTAATGTCAAGTGTTCCTAAAATATTGACCAATATACCCTCCTATCAATAATGTCTAAGAGTTTGCTATTACTTCCCATCCCTTAGTATGGTTAGACTTTCAAATTCTTACCAATCTGATGCCAAGTATAAGACAGCCCATGCTCGTTTTAATTTGCTTTCCTCCAATTATTAAAGTTGAGTATGTTTCATTTCAACTTCTATGAAAATGCCTGTTCATGTATATTTCTATTGTTTGTTGTCTTTTCTATATTAATTTGTATGTCATTTGTATATTCCGGAAAAAAAGTATAAGTTGTTTTTTCTCCCACTTCACAGCTTGTCTTTTCATTTTCTTTGTTGTTGACTTAATCATGTTTACCTTTTATGGCTATCATATTATCTAAGAAATCTTTCCCTATTCCAAGGCTCTAGCAATAATCTCCTATATTTTCTCTGAAGAATTATAAAGCTTTACCTTTTTACATTTAAGTATTATTCACCTGCAATTTATTTTATTACATGGTGAACTGAGCCCTTGGATTATAGCTAAAACATCGCTTCCTCAGAAAACTTCCTTAAGTTTCATGACTAACAGGCAAAATGCACCTAAAGTTAGCTCTCTAAGTATGATAAACCCCTGCTTCATATCACTTGATGGCCATTTTATATTGACTTGTGCATCAAAATAATGTTTACTTCCCCAAGTGGGAAGTAAATCAAGTCTTTTTACTATTTTACCTCCCAACACTAGAACAAACCCTGGCACATAGTTGGCTTTCAAACATTTGCTGGATGGAGATAAGACCTACCAACATTAGGGAGAAAAACATACCAACAAGAAGTTGCTCCTTTCATAAAGGGAATTTGACAGAATAACAATATATAAAACTGGCACTATGCAAAATGAATTGCTGAAGTACTGTTTCGTTTATGGGGTATTCTGAGAAAGAAATCGTGATTTAAGAATAAATCTTGTCTTTTTCTCATAACTAAGGTGGTTCTTTAGTTAGTAACTCCTTAGTTCTTTATAAATTTACTTAGAATTCTAACCCTCATACGTATTATATATATATGAGGATTAGATATCTGGCCAACATCTCAAAAGAATACTCCTTAACACCAGAAAATAAACCCTATTTTAAGTACTTATGATTAAAATTCTTTAGGAATTAGGAGAGATTAAATAAATTCTCAGTTAATAGTACTACCACTCATTCAAATTCTTTAAGATAGAAATTTTAAGTCACCTTTTATTCCATTTTCTTCATAAACTATATCAACAAATCTTTGAGGTCATCTCTGTGATCTGCCCTTTGTCTAAACCATTCCCAGACCAAGTTGTCATGCTCCACCTGAATAACTGTAGTAATTCCTTCTAGCTTGTCTTCCAGCTCTAGATTCTTCCTCCTCTACGCATCTATACCACCCTGCTCATAGAAGAAAGTTTGAAACACAAATCTGACAGTGGTATCATCTTGTTTATAAACCTTTGATGGCTGCAGACTGGACCAAGAATAAATTTTCCTCCATTAATTTCTCCCACCTATTCACCTATTCAATGTCACAGCACAAGAGAAACTGAGAAACTGACACACAGAAGAAGGGAGAATGATAAATCCAAATTCTGCAGGAAGTGAACATGAAGATGGATCTCACTCATCGTCTAAGCTTGGAGGAGTATATGTAGAAAAATTTAGAAGTGCTAGGAACCAAGTTGAGAAGACATAAGAAGGTGTAATAGTAGCTTAGAAAAACTGAAAGAATAGGACTCTGAGGGAGCAAAATTATGTTACTCCGATCTCACTCTCTATAATCTCACCAATTTCCAAAGCTAAAAATAACAACTTATGCTCTACTATTTCTATTTTTCATGAACATTTCCCCAATGAGCCTAATTTTTTTCCTAACTTATTTATTTCTAATTTCTTTCTTTGTCCAGATAATTATCTCCTACACAGTATTTATTTTGCTTTTCCTCAGGTATATCATCAATTACAGATAATGAATATAATATTAACATCGATGACTGTATCTTAGTGTCATGTATATAGTGGACTTTTACACAAAGATTATATAAATGTTTATTATTTTTAAACAAAAACTTTATGAATGTTTTCTGTGCATAGTACATTGACATCAGTCAGACACTATAAATTTTATAATTATGCTATCCATATGCAATTTTATTAAGAAAAAATTTTAAAATAATTTATTTTAATCAACATAATTTTTCTGGTAAAATTCTACATCTTGGCAACAAAATTTATCTTGTTAATTTTTTAAAGTATGTGCTTTTCAAAACAAAGAGATACTAAAAATAAACTAAAGAGAATGATATTAAATTAGTTTACAGAGTTCTGGTATTTATTTAGCTTGTCAAAAATGGGTAACATTATGAACTGGCATGCTGACACATGCCCGTAATCCCAGAAACTCAGGAGGCTGAGACAGTAGAATAACAAGTTTGTGGCTAGTGTTAGCAACTTAGCAGGACCCTATTTCAAAAAAAGAAATAAAAATTAAAAAAGGAACTGAGATTGTAGCTGAGGTAGAGTGCCTCTGGTTTCAATCTGTAGTATCACAAAAAATAGGGGGGTAATCTTTATATCCTAAAGTCACACACTCAAGTATCAAGCAATTCCACCTCAAACTTTAAAAATAATTTCTGTACTAGATTATTTGATTGTACTAGAGAGTCCCATATAGGGACAGTTGACTATTTTAAAATGGCCTAATGAAATGACACCTTTTAAACACTAGTTAAAAGTTTGGCCCAAGTTAACAACTAAACACAGCACCCAAACATACATATTTGGAGTAGACTTTTTAATAAAATAATATGAAATTATAGTGCTGAATTACAATGCATTAATAGGCTTTCTTCAAAAGACAAGTGGGGGGACTGGGGTAGTGGGTCAGTGGTAGAGCTGACCCACTTAGTAGGTGCAAGGCGCAAGATTTGATCCTCAGTACCACATAAAAATAAATAGATAAAATAAAGATATTGTGTCCAACTACAACTAAAAAAAAAAGACAAGTGGCATCACATCCCTGTAACCCAGCTACTGGGGAGGCTGAAGCAAAAGGATCACAAATTCAAGGCTAGCCTGGGCAAATTAGTGAGCCCCTATTTCAAAATAAATATTAAAAAAGAGCTGAGCCAGACACAGTGGCACACGCCTATAATCCCAGCAGCTCAGGAGGCTGAGGCAGGAGGATCATGAGTCCAAAGCCAGCCTCAGCAACAGCAAGGCTTTAAGCAACTGAGACCTTACCTCTAAATAAATTACAAAATAGGCCTCAGTGGTAGAGTGTCCCTGAGTTCAATCCCCAGTACCCAAAAAAAGGATCTGAGCCTATATATGTGTATGACTACACTACTAGTGTGACTCTGCACCATGTGCAGCCACAGGTATGAAAAACTGTGCTCCATTTGTGTACAATGTATCAAAATGCATTCTACTGTTATGTATAATTAATTAAAACAAATTAAAAATAAAAAAGGAGGGGCTGGGGCTGTGGCTCAGTGGTAGAGCACTTGCCTTGAACATGTGAGGCACTGAGTTCAATCCTCAACATCACATAAAAAATAAATAAATAAATAATAGAGTTCACTTTCCCCTCCAAAATATTAAAAAAAAAAAGAGTTGAGGCTGGGCACAGTGGTACACACCTAAAATCCAAGAGGCTCAAGAGGCTGAGGCAGGAGGATCGTCAGTTCAAAGCCAGCCTGAGCAACTTAGTTGAGATCCTGTCTCTAGATAAAATATTAAAAGGGCTAGGGATGTGACTCAGTGGCTAAATGCTCCTGGGCTTAATTCCCAGTACCAAATAAAATAAAAAATAAAAATAAAGGAGCTCAGGATTAGCTCAGTGGTAGGGTGCTTGCTAAACAGGTAAAAGGCCCTGGGATCAGTACCTAGTATCACTGGGTGGGGCGAAGCAAATGAAATAACATTTAATATCTCTTTTATTCCATGTTTTCAATATTACGATATCAACTGCCTGGGGGGGAAATAATGTATCCATCACCATATTTTTGATATTTGCTTAACTTAAATGTATAGTTCAGATCTGATATTAAAGTCCTAAATTTAAATAATCTAATTGTCGGGGCTGGGGCTGTAGCTCAGTGGTAGAGTGCCAGCCTTGCATATGTGAGGCATTGGGTTCGGTCCTCAGCACCACATAAAAACAAACGAAATAGGGGTACTGTGTCCAACTACAACTAAAAATAAATAAATAAATACTTAAAAAATAATAATAATCTAATTGTCCAGGGAAGAATACCTTTCCATAACACCTTTGCCATATGGCTATCTGAACACTGATAAACAACTTAAAAAAAAATCAGAAAACTACCACAGTTTTATGAACTATTGTTCTTTGCATGCATTTTCATATGATTCAAGAACACTTTGTTAAATTCTAAGTTCATGAGTTGAATTAAAGTGAGAATAACCTATGAAAACACCAACTTAAAAAACCATACATCTTACATACGTGATTTTAAAAACAATACATTTAACTATATCTTGATTTAGGAAGGTCAGAGAGGCGAACTAACAAGGTCCTCTTCATGCATCTCATTTCTCCCTCATTCTTCATCCAAATTTACCCATTTGAGAATGAGAAAACAACTTTTATGTGTTAACACATATCTTCCTTGAAAGTCCCTCACAGAGGTTAACTTAGGGAAGCCAGTGTAATGTCACAGGCATCATCTTTTCTATGTCAGTGGGACTCTAGATGGAAACATGCTTGCCCCACTCGAACATAGAAAAGAGAAAGTAATGGCCAGCAAGACATCCTCAAAATATACCCTTCCAGTTTACCCCATACCCGGTTCACATTAAAGACAACTATTACAGAGGCAAATAACACACGAGCAAATACTGCCTGAGGAAGGAACCAGGCTATACAAGGAAGACAGCTGGGTGGCTAACTGTAAATGGTAAGGCAGAAAGGTTCAGGGAGATGCAGTAAAATACCACAAAAAAATAAAGCAAATGCACTGTAATGGTGAGTTTACTGCCAAAATTTCTACCAAGCAGTATATCTTTATCCTTCCCATAAATAACCTGACAGAAAAAACACTGATTTTCAACATTGTTTTGGTGAACTGTTCATTCAACCTACCAGTATTTGTCGGGTTGCTGTTGGTTGGAGCCAGGGACCCCGTGTGGTTTCGGATGAGACTGTCTGGGGTTGATGGAAGGCCCGGAGCTGACCATGATAGGGTATTATATCCTGAAAGACTTTGCTGTTGCTGTTGCTGCTGCTGCTGCTGCTGCTGTGACGGTGGAAGTGGTGATGGATAGCTGATAACTGTATTTTGGCCAGGAAATGAATTATCTTTAACTGGCCTGACAGTGGGAGCATTTTGTGAGGTAAACATTTGCCCATATGGATCACCAGCAGGCAGAGAAGGATATGAAACACTAGGATACACAGCATTAGAAATAGTTGACATAGCGTAATGACCACAAGTAGAGGGAAATCCCTGAGAAGCAACAGAAGAGTTGACAGAGTACATGGCTGGACTATTGTAGTGATTCACAAAAGAGGAATATGGCTGGGAGGCACTCGTATACAAATGGGATGCTGATGATGCAGCACCTTGGAAAGATCCTGGAGTGGATCCCACAACGTGAGGGGCAGGAGGACCCCTGCCATACATCTGCTGTGCTCCTGATTGGTTTGCTGTGCAAGGAGTCACCACATTTTGTGTTGGTACTGTATAGAGACCAGAGTAGTAATCATCACGCTGGCTCTCCAATGGCAATGAGGTCATTTTTCCAGGTCCTTGAGGGAAATGTCCTGAGGGGGCAATATAGTTTGGATGATGTAATCCATACCCAGATGGAACCTGCATTTGACTGTGTGCTGGACCTGAAAAAGAAAATGAAAAGCAAATATTTATGGGAATATGTAAAGAGATACCTAAATTTTAAAACAGTTCCATCTAAATGTTGACCCAATTAATTTTCTTCTCCATAATCCCAATTTATCACAAAAGATATATACTGTCACAAACCTACTGTGGTAGCTAGCCTTTGGTAAGAACCCTAATGATCATATTGCTCCTACTATTCAGATCTTGCACAGTCCTCCCTCACAATGTATAAGGAATGGTCTGTGTGGTCAATGAGGCACAGATGGAGATATCATTTCCCAAATTAGCCCAGTCTTGACTTCTGATGTTCTTTCTCTTAGATTAGTCTTAAAGAAGCAAGCTGTCAAGATGTGAACAGTCCTATGGAGAAGCGATGTAGTGCGGAACAGAATTGTGTGACCAACAGCCAAAGAGAAACTGAGGCCTGCCAACAACCTCGAGTGAGTTTGCAAGTACATTATTCAAACTCAAAGAGTCTTGAAATAATGAAAGCCCAACTAACAACTTGACTACAATCTCAAGAGAGACCCTAATCCAGAACAACCAAGTCAGACCACCCCCAATTTAATGTCCCTCAGAGACTGTGATGTAAACATTTGTTGTTTTAAATTGCTAAGTTTCAGCGGATTTTATAATGCAGCCATAGATAACTAATACCCAGTATGAAAGGAGTTCAAACCTCTTTGTATCAGTTTTGTTTTTCTTATTTATAAAATAACAAGCTAGGGGTATAGCTCAATAGAACACAAGCTTAATATACACAAGCCCTGGGTTTAATCCCAGGACCCCAAAAGAAAAAAAAGTAACAATTACATCTGTTGCTTTAAAAAAAAAATACAAATAATGAAGACTATAAAGTAAAAATCCCTTCCTCTCTTTGGTAGCTGATATTGTACCTCCAAGATACAATCTGGTAATTTTTTTTTTATTCTTTGCATACCCATGTATGTATGCATATATAAGCATATATGACATTTATTTTTTTTAAACTGCATAAAATCATAATAGTTCACAACTTGCTTTTTTCACTTAATATATTTTGACTATCCTTCTGTTAGTATATGTAAATCTGCATTATTTTTTAAAGCCTATGAAATATTTCATTGAATAAATGACACTTACTAAATCCTCACTGATAAATATTTATTTCAGAGGGTGGATTAACATCTGGGATCAATATGCAGGATAAGTTATCTATAAGTGAAACTGGAAATTCAAAGTTTTTGTGCTTTAAAAATTGGCCACATTGGGCTGGGCTTGTGGCTCTGGCTCAGCAGTAGCACACTTGCCTGTCATGTGTGAGGGATTGGGTTCAATTCTCAGCACTGCATATAAACAAATAAAGGTCCATCAACAACTTAAAAAAAAAAAAAGCCATGTTTAAAGATCTCTCTTAAAATGTCTACCAATTTAAACCTTCCATCAATGATGCTTAAGAATGCTTCACCTTCCCAATGTAAATATATTTAAATCTTTGCCAATATGACATTTTAGCTTGCATTAATTAACTATGAGTGATGCTGAGACTCTTGTCTTTCTCTGTATTTGTCCTTTTTCTACAGGGCATACTCTCCTTAATGAAAATTAGCCCTACTTTATATGTTGTAAGTATTTTCTCTCAGAGTACTGTTTATCTTGTAACTTTGTTCACAGTATCTTTTGATATACTTTCATGATTATTATGTAATAAAACCATTCTTTATGTTTGATATATCTTTGAATTATACTTAATAGGCCTTCCACATTCCAAGATTATAAAACTATACATGTATGTTTTCCTGTAATGCTTGTAAACCTCCTTCATTAAACAGATTATATTATAAGCCACTCACTATTCTAAATGCTTTACATAAACTCCTTCCATTCTCTGAAGTAAATAGTGTTACCATATCCACTTTTTAAGTTAAGTGAGGCTCAGAAGTAATCTGTTTAACAAAGTTTCATGATTAGGAAGTAACAGATGTGAATCAAGAAAACCAGCTCAAATCCATGCTCTTAACTAACAACCTGCTGCCCCTCACTACAATTAAATCCAGCTTGCTTTCTTTAGCCAAGCAAATGGACAATTATCCCAACAATGGAATTCTAGTCTTGGTCCAACCACTTTTCTTTGTGTTTGGGGCATGCCTTAATTATCTTAGGATCTAGTTTCAATCTCCTGGGGAAGGAAATAAGTATCTGTGCCATAAGAAACAGTAACAAGAACAAAATTCATAAACTGCTTAAAATTCCCTGACACAAGTAAACAAAGGAAGTACTGCTGTGCTCCTTGTCATAATAATGTTTAAAAACAAATGTATAAAAGAGATGAGAAGGGGGCTGGGGATGTGGCTCAAGTGGTAGCTCGCTTGCCTAGCATGCATGAGGCACTAGGTTCGACTCTCAGCACCACATAAAAATAAAATAAAGATAGTGTGTCTGCCTAAACTAAAAAATAAATATATAAAAAAATAAAAAAGTAAAAAGTAAAATAAAAGAAATGAGAATAAAGCTTACATTTCCTGGTTGTATTCAATTTCTACTAAATAATGTGGTAGAATCTTCATTTGGGGCCATGTAATACATATTCTACAGCCAACACAAAGATAATTTATAATCAGGCATTAAAGGATAACTAATATCCACAACTGTATAATTTCAAAAAGAATACTAAGACCCAAAATTCACATAACATTTTACTAGGTTTAAAATTTACTTTTCTTACAGGTTATTTTATATAATCACAGTTTACCTGAAATAACTTATTTACTTAAAAGGAATAGTTATTGGGAATAACTAATGAGCAATGTTCTCCTCCTCTCCCTACTTACATATTATATAAGATAGATTTTCTTCATTTCACTTTAACCTCAGTAAACTACGCTATTAGCACTATAGTCTCAGAAATCAGTCTGGTAGAATGTTCTGAAGAGAATGTAATGAAGAGAAGATCCAAGTCAAAATCTACTTAAATATCTACCACTTAATTATTGATTTGCCTCATCCATGGTAAATGAACTGAAAATAGAGAAATGATCATCATGTCCAAACTATTTAAATGTCATTCTTCTAAAAATAGTGGAAATGTTATATCTGCTAAAATTTAACATCAGTGAATTACCCACCAGAAGAAGCCTTTTTACTTCCCAGTCCATTCAAGAAAAAAATGTACTCTGGGGGATTTGGGGGCAGGAATATTTAATCATATGTAGAGGTTTACCATTTCTTACTCAATATCACAATTTAAATGTTCCAAAGGTATGAAAAAGTATCTGAAAACTGATGGCCCCTATTTAGGATTTTTTGACTTGATTCAGTAGAAACTGAACTTCAAATTTTGATCTTGGGCTGGTAACAAACTGTAGGATACTCTCACCATGCAGAACAGCAGCAGGGAACCACAGCTCTGGTCAGCTACATAATCCTCCATAGTATACTGTGAGGCCAACATTCTTTGGATACTGATATTCAATAAATTACAATGAAATATCCAACACTTTATTACTACTTATGTTATGACACTTTTTATGTTTTATAGTTTTGTGTTAGATAATTTTATCTAACTATAGGCTAATATAACTATAGGCTAATATAATATAATATACTTAAGGTAAACTAGGCTAAGCTATGATATTTGCAGGTAAGATGTATTAAATATATTTTCTACTAGTGGTATTTTCAACACAAGACATGTTTATTGGAATGTAAACCCACTGTTTGTGGAGGAGCAACTGTAATAAAAATTAATCAAAAGATAAATATATCACATTAACATGCATTCAGTATTTAAAACTTAATAAGATATCTCATTTTTTTATTTTTCCTCAAACCCCATTGTGTATATTTTACACTTAAAGCATTTCTCAATTCAGATTACCCAAATTTCAAATGTGGCTAGAGGCTACCATATTGAAAAGTGCAGTTTTACAACACCTGTCTATAATTCTGTTGTTTTTGCCTCTCCTTATATACATAAAAAAAAAAAAAAATCAGTCTTTGGTTTTTTTCTCTCCATTCTTTTCTAGAGTACCTGTTTCAACTGTTTTTCATAGCTTACCTAAGGCCTCCAAATATTGTTTTCTAGGAAGGAAGGAACTAAGAGTATAACAACAAGTTTTTCTAAGAGTATAACAACATAGTACACTGTACACATTTACATACATATTATGTTAAACTTTTTTAAAGGCAATACTTTCTTTTGTAATAATTATTGAAACTGATCTTTCTTTCTATTGAAAATGATTTTGTGGTACATATTAAAAGACTACTGGTAAGGTTAGGGGTGTAGCTCAGTGTAGGGTGTTTGCCTGGCCTGCATAAGGCCCTGAGTTCGATCCCCAGCACCACACAAACACATACACAAAGAGTTATTTCAATATAGCAAAAATGGACAGAGACAATGGATATGGAAGAGAAAATAAATTAGCAATACATGTAGTTGAGTTTTTGAAAAATAACTTTAGATATATTTTACTTATTGCAAATGTGATGGTCATTATTTTAAAAGAAAGTGACAAAAACTGTCTGTAATCTTACTGAAAAAATTGCTATTAACAGTCACACTTTTCACCAACATGGCATCAAAAGAGAAGGAAACTTCTATCCCAGGCAAACCAAAAGCTTTGAAAGCCAGGAAGGCAGGGCTCAAAGGCATCTACAACCAAAATAATAATAATAATAATTAATTAAAAATAAAAATAAAAAAGTCCACACATTACCCACATTCTGGTGGCCCCAGACACTGTGGCTCAGGAGTCAGCCCAAATGCCCTTGGAAGAGTGCCCCCAGGAGAAACAAGATTGTTCACTCTGCCATCATTAAGCTCCCCTTGACTACTGAGTCTGCCATGTAGAAGATGGAAGACAAAAACACACTAGTGTTCATTGTGGATGTCAAGGCCAATAAGCTCCAGATCAAACAGGCTGTGCAGAAGCTCTGTAGCACTGATGTTGGCCAGCAAAAGTCAATACCCTAGTCAATCCTGATGGGAAAAGAAGGCATGTGTTTAACTGGCTCCTGAATATTATGCTTTGATGGTTGCCAAAATTTGATGTTGGGATCCTCTAAACTGAGTCCAGCTGACTAATTCTAAATATACATTTTTTTCATCATTAAAAAAGATACATAGGAGCTGGGGTTGTGGCTCAGTGGCACAGTGCTTGCAGGCAGAGGTGAGGCACTTGGTTCCATCTTCAGCACCACATAAAAATAAATACATTAAAAAGATATTGTTTTTAAAAATTTAAAAAAAAAAAAGAGGGTTGGGGTTGTAGCTCAGAAGAGCGCTTGCCCAGCATGTGTGAGGCACTGGGTTTGATTCTCAGAACCACATACAAACAAATAAAATAAAGGTCCATCAACAACTAAAAAATGTCTTTGAAATTTTTAAAAAAATAAAAAAAGATACAGAAAGTAAGCAAATAAAATTCATCCATAATCTTACTACATGAGATAACTGCTCTTAACATTCTCACGCATAACCATTCAATATTTTCTTTTAGCATATATATGCCCAATTCAGTAAAGAAGAAGTGGGTATAATTTAACATGAATCCTTCATTATGATGTTCATGAATATCTTTCCATCATCATTTTTAATGTGAATAGGATTCCATTACATGGATTTATTATTATAATCCATTTATTATTATTAATATATTATTTATTACTGATGATTTGGGTTGTTTTAAAATTTTAAAGTTATACTATGTGACAAAAAATAAATTTGTAGGCAAATCTTTGTGTCAACTTATTTTACTTTTCTAAAAGTAACTTCTTATCAGTTACAATTGTTGGGTCAAGTGCCTTGTCGACAGCTTAACTGTGTAGACAAAGGACACAACAAAATGCCCAGTAAAAAAGCAGGCAGACCCCAGAATCGAAGAGATCCCAGAAGTTGAATTCAATAAAACACAAGCTTCAAAACAGTTATAAATATGTTCAAATAAAGAAAAACATATTCAAGCCTAAATTGTTTCCAAACAAGACAAGAATGTCTATTTCACCATTCTTATTCAGCACTGTATTGGAAATCTTAGAGCAATAAAGCAAGAAAAAAGGGCATCTCAAACATTAGAAGCTTTTGTATATGCGAATAATAAAATTACTAAGAAAAAAATCAAGAAGAAAGCAATCCCATTCACAATAACTTCAAAAAATCAAAATACTGAAGAATTAATTTAAGGAAGTAAATAATCTCTACAATGAAAATTACAAAACACAATTAAAGAATCTGAAAAGAACACACACAAACGCACGCGCGTGTGCACAACCCCCCCACACACACACACACAGAAATGGAAGGATCCCATTTAGGGATCGGAAAAATTAATGTCCAACCAAAAATGATTTATGGATTAAGTCTAATTCCTATCAAAAAACCAATGACCTTTTTTGCAGAACTAGTAAAAATATTCCCAAAATTTGTGTGGAACCACAAAATAGCAAAGCAATCCTGAGCAAAAAGAACAAAGCTGGAGGCATTACAATACCTGACTTCAAAACATACTACAAAGCTATAGTAACCAAAACAGTAAGGTATTAACATAAAAACAGACACTTAAAACAATGGAACACAATAAAAAATCCACTTATTTACTGCCAACTGATTTTTTTTTTTAATTGGGGGAGGCTATGGGGCACTCTACTACTGGGCAACATCCCCAGTTCTTTATATTTCTTATTTTGAGGCAGGCTCTTGTTAAATTGGTGAGGCTACAAACTTGCAATCCTCCTGCCTTAAGCTTCCTAGGTTGCTGGGAACAGACTGTGTGCCACCATACCTGGCCTGCCAAATGATTTTTGACAAAAGAAGCAAGAATATAACATCAAGAAATGAAAAATCACTTCAAAAAGAATCCACAGGTAAAGACTATTTTTCTAACAGTGCTAAGATGTCATTTGCCTTCCACGATGTGTTAACCTTTGTACAAATTATATAAAAAAACATTATTGGGGGGGGTGTTGAAGCTGTGGCTCAGCAGTAGAGCCTTCACCTAGCAAGGGTGGGGCCCTGGATTTGATCCCCGGCACCACATAAAAATAAATAAATAATTAAAAGATATTGTGTCCAACTACAACTAAAAAATAAATATTAAAAAAAATACATGATCGGTAACATGCTAGACTTGTGGCATAAATTGAAGTAGTGGGACCAAGCAGTACTAGTTACTAGCATATTCTTTAACACTATGCACTGACAGGGAGAAAATGGCTGATTTCCCTTAAGAATGTTCTAAATAACACAGTAAAAATATTAATTTTATTAAGTACCAACAATGGAGTATACGTTTTCTTAATATTCCCTATGATGAAAGCAGGAATAAGAACACAGCACTCTTATTGCTATTATGCTTTGGAAGTGAGGTGTCTCCCAAAAGCTCAAGTATGAGACAATGCAAGAAGGTTCGGAGGAGATATAATTGGGTTGCAAGAATCTTAACCCAATCAGTGAATTAATCCCCTGATAGGGATTAATTGAGTAGTAACTGAAGTGGTAGGGTGTGGCTGGAGGAGGTGGGAATTGGGGGCATGACTTTGGGGTATATGTTTATATCTGGCAAGTGAAAACCTGTCTGCTTTCTGATCATGATGTGAGCTGATTACTCTGTTACATTCTTCCACCATGTTTTTCTGCCTCACCTGGAGACCTGAGGAATAAAGTTGACTGTCTATGGATTGAGGCCTTTGAAACCTTGAGCCCCTAAATGAGCCTTTCCTCCTCTACAGTTGTTGTGGTTGTGTCCTTTAGTCACAGCAGTGAAGTAGCTGACTAAAACAACTGCATACTGAAATATGAAGGTTATCGTGTGGAAAAGTACTGGTTAAACTTAGCTGCAAGCTTTTTTCATGAACAAAATATCAACAAATAAAATATAGTAGAATAAAAAAAGTAAAATGCATCATAATCAATCTGGTTCATACCAGGAATGAAAGGCTTCTTCAACATTTGAAATACATCCAAAGTAATTTATCATATTAAGAGATTTAAGAAGAAAAGCCATATAATACCACAGATACAAAAAAAAAATACATTAGATACAACTCAATATCCATTCATTTAAAAAAAATCTCTCAATAAACTAGAAATTGCAGTGGAATGTAGCTAATACTATACCTCAGTGGTACAGCATTTGCCTACCAAGGCCCTGGGTCTTATCCCTAGTACCAGCAAAAAGAAAAAGAAAGAAAGGAATTCTTAGGAAAATCAGCTTTTCTTTCTTTCTTTTTGCTGTGCTTAGTATCAAACACAGGGCCTTAGGCATGCTAAGCAAGTGCTCTACCACTAAGCTACATCCCCAGGCCCTAGAAGAAAACCTTCTCAATATAATAATGAATAGCTACTAGAATCCCATGGTAAACATCATACTTAATGGTAAAGGAAAACTTCTTCCTAAGGAAGAAAACAAGATGTCCTCTTCTACCCCTCCTGTTCAAAAATTTATAGGACCTACTAGTTACTTCAATAAAGAAATACATCAATTAAAAAGAACAAGTAAAATTCTCTTCATTTGCAGAATGACATGACTGCTCAAAAAATAAAAGGATGGGGGAAATGGACACAGGAGCCAACCTGAAAAAGCTCCCAATGGCTAAAGTTGGAATAATGTGAAAAACAAAAATAAATAACAACAGTATTATAAGCCAAAGGATAAGTTTACAATAATACATATGATTGAATAAATGTTAAAATGAGATTAGCAGGGGGTTGAGGATACAGCTCAGTTGGTAGAGTGCTTGCCTTGCATGCACAAGACTCTAGGTTCAATCCCCAGCACCACCAAAAAAATAAAAAATAAAGGATTAGCAGGGTAAATCTTCCTTACAGAAAAATTCAAATAATGAACACAGAAGAAAGGAAAGAAAACTGCCATTAGAATTCCACAGCAATAACTGCATCAGGAAGTCACTGAGTAATGGTTAAATTATTAAAATTTTGCCAGGCTCAGTGGCACACACCTGTAATCTCAGTGGCTCAGGAGCTTGTGGCAGGAGGATCCCAAGTTCAAAGTCAGCCTCAGCAATTTAGTGAGGCCCTAAGCAACTCAGTGAGACTCTGTCTCTAAATAAAACACAAAAAGGCCTGGGGATGTGACTCAGTGAATAAGTGTTCCTGTTCAATTCCTGGCACACAAAAAAAATTTTATAAACACAACACACACACACACACACACACACACACACACACACACATTTAATATAAATTTTAAGGAAAAATAGAACAATAGAATAACTTCAAAGTATCTTCCCCAAAACATTTACTAATTACTGTGATGATTTTAACATGCAAAAAAAAAATCATTTAATACACCTCATTCCAAAAAGTGGAAGTTAAATTTCCTTTCTTTTGAATGTAGGCTATAGTTAAGTCAAGTCAGTCCTAATGAATACACTTGGAAAAGAAAATGATAATTTTATAGTAGAGGAATCAGGCAAACCCCTATGGACTGAATGTTTGTTCTCCCCTCCCCAATTATGTTGAATCCCTAATACTTAATTTGATGGTATTAGGGAGGCGAGTGGGTTTTGATTAGGTTATGAAGGTATGACAACCATAATGGAATTAGTGAACTTATAAGAGAAATCTTTCCATGTACATACATCAAAGAAAGGCCATGTGAGCACAAAGCAACAAGATGGAAAGGTAGGCCCTTGCCAGAATGTAACCATGCAGCCACCTTGACCTTAGACTTCTAATCTCCAGAACTATAGAAAATAAATGTATCTTGTTTTTAAGGCACCCAATCCATAGTATTTTGTTATAACAGCCTGAGTTATAATACCCACTTAAATAAGTATCCAAGGTTAACATGACCAGCTTAAAAGAAAAAAAGTAAAGCTGATGTGCAAAGCTGATATGATGTCACCTCCATGACATTCTTCCTAAAAATTCATAACTCACCCCTAATGTAATTACAAACATTAGCAAATCCAAAATAAAGGATTAAAAACAAAACACCTAGGCAATATTCTTCAAACTATCAAGGTCATAAAAAATAAAAGTCAGGCACAGTGGGCACACACCTGTAATCCCAGCCTCTTGGGAGGCTTAGGCACAGTGGTACATACCTGTAATCCCAGCCCCTCAGGAGGCTTAAGCAGGAGGATCGAAAGTTCAAAGCCAGCCTCAGCAAGAAGGAGGCACTAAGCAACTAAGTGAGACCCTCTCTCTAAATAAAATGCAAAATAGGGCAGGAGATGTGGCTTAGTGGTTGAGTACCCCCGAGTTCAATCTCCAGTATCAAAAAATAAAAAATAAAAGACCAAGAAACTGTCACAGACTAAAGGAATACAGGAGACATGACCACTAAATTCAACATGTTATCCTGAACTGGATCCCAGAACAGAAAAAAGACATTCGTGGAAAACTTGGTGAAATTTAAAAAATTAAATAAAAAAATAAATCTAGTTTAGTTGTATTTCACAAACTTAATCTCTTAAAACAAATGACTACCCTAAACAGAGAGTGATTTTCCTAAAAAGCAAATCCAATTACTGCTTCCTTGTTTAAAGCTTTCTAATGGTGCCTCTGACTATAGAAAAAAATTCAAATTCTTTAATATGGCCTGTAAGACCTAAGTCCTACTCTCTGAAACTTGTGAATACATGAGGTTACTTGGCTAAGGGAAGTAAGGCTGTAGATGTTATTAGATTCTTAATCAGCTGACTTTAAAATACTGAGATTATCCAGGTGGGCTCATATAATCACAAGACTCCTTAAAAGTAGAAAAGGGAGGCAGAAGAGAGTCAGAGGGAATTCCCAGGGAGATGCTTTAAACATGGAGAAAATGGGTTGTGTGGGCCAAGGAATATGAGCAGCTTCTAGAAGTTGGAAAAGGCAAAGACATGGATTCTTCGATAGATCTGCAAAAGGGAATCCAGCCTTGCAGATACCTTGATTTTAGCCCAGTTGGACTTCTAACCCACAAACTATAAATTCATGCTTTAAACCATCAATTTGTGGCAATTTGTTACAGCAGCAAATAGAAAATGAATACAATTTTGTATTCATTCACATTCATTCATATTCATCATCAGCCCTTGCTGATCTGTTTGATCTGCTTAACTCTCCTGCTTCATAGCTCACCACTCCTTCACTTAGTTTTGCTACAACTAAGGATGCTTGCTGACATGCAGGCAAACAGCTGGTAAGGTGGTGAGAAAATGCAAGAGGTTGATCTGGGCAGAATACAGTTTTACTTTGTTAAAGGCTTAAGTGAATATGTGATACTTTCCTGAAACTTGGTTTTTTAAATACATACACACACACACACACACACACACATTCATACACATATATTCAAAGCTTAATTATTTCAGTAATGCCAATAAAAATGTTAGCACTAAAGTAGTTGCAAATATGAAAAGGCTGAGAATAATAGCTCTATATACATTCTTTTTCTTTTAGCGGAATGCATTATAATTCTTATTACACATATAGAGCACAATTTTTCACATCTGGTTGTATACAAAGTACATTCACACGAATTCATGTCTTCATACATGTACTTTGGATAATAATGTCCATGCCCCCTCCCTTATACATTCTTATTACACTAGTATTTTCAAGCCAAGCCTTCTCATCTCTGAATCTTTTCTTTTTTTTTCTTTTGGTAGCAGGGATCAGGGGTACTTAACCACTAAACCACATCCTCTGCCCTTTGTAAATTACCCTTTTAAAATTATTTTATTTAGATAGAGGGTCTAAGTTGTTTGGGGTCTCACTAAGTTAGTAAGGCTGGCTTTGAATTCACAATCCTCCTGCCTCACCTCCCAAATTGCTGGGATTACAGGCGTGCACCACCACATTGGCTTCTCACCTCTGAGTATTCTTATGGGTTCTTACTCTGCAAAGACCCTTCCAAAATTCTCTCTTCCTCCTTCATCTGCCTGACTCTTAACTCATTGTTCAGATTTCAGCTCAGCTCTTCCTTTAGAAAAATATTCTCTAACCCTACAAGTGAATTCTGGCTTAATACTGCTTCAAGACCTGGTTGCTGGCTCAGGAAAACAATTACTATATTTTGAAAATTATCAAGTCTAATAAAAAAAATCACCAAATATTTCTGCATCTGATACTTACCTCAATGTCTCAACAATTCTTACAGAGAAAGAACATGAAACTTTACAAGCATCCATTATGTAAAACAATTTATGTGGCAATACAAAAGCAAATACACAGATCTGAATATTTTTACTTTGGCATTTTATACTTTTTACTCTGTGATAGTACAAGAATAAGAACAACATTTACAGCAGAAATAGAAATTTACTGTATTTCATTAAAACTAAGGTGTTTTGATTCGGCCACTGGAAAAAGAAAAGTCGTAACTAGGGTGTAGTAGTCTCCTACTGTTTCTGTAACAAATTCCAACAAATTTAGTGGCTTAAAACAACAAAAGTTTATGGACGAGGGTTGTGGCTCAGTGGTGGAGCGATTGCTTAGCATGTGTGAGGCTCTGGGTTCGGTCCCCAGCACCACATAAAAATAAAAACAAATAAAATAAAGGTATTGTGTCCATCTACAATTGAAAAGAAAAAAAGCTTATTCTCCTAAGAGTTCTGAAGTGCAGACATCCAAACTGATTTAAGTTCAGATGTGATGGGGTAAAGCCAGTTTCTTCCGGAGAATTCATTCCCTCACCTTCTTCGGTTCTAGCAGTCACCTTTATTCTTTGGCATTTAGCCCCTTCCTCCATCTTCAAATCACCTCGTTCCTGTGATTATATCAGACCCATCCAGACACAGGACACTCCCCATCTCAAGTTCCTTAATTCACACAGCTGTAAAGGTTTCAGGGATTAGGACACTGACATATTTGGGGGCCTATTATTCAGCCTACCGCATCAGTGTCAATGGGACTTCTACTTCACAGAATGCAATTTAAAAAAATTTTACTAGCCTAAGATGCACCCCAATTTCAAAAGTAAAAATGTAGAAAGTGTCTTAGAATCAATTAAATAATTGGATTGCATTCACCAAATAGCCTAACACTGTACAAAAAATAAAAAATAATTCAGTTTATATATAAAATCTGAATTTTGAATTTTGCATTCATAGTTTCAAATACAATATGTCAAATAAAAGAAGGAAAGGGATTATCCTAACTCATTATCTACTCACTGGGACCAATCTGAATTGAGAAATAAAAGGTTTTTAGCAAATAGTCTAGGTACCTTTTCCATGGAATTGTATAGTCAGTCAGCCTGAGTGATAATGTCATGTACCAGCAAGACACAGCCTCTGGTTTTCTATAAGCATCAGTGTCCTCCTCTGCAAAATCAAATAATCACAAAATCTACCCCAAGAATATATCTGCCTCAGTGACATACTCTTTTCAGAGGCTAGATTCCCACCAAAGGAATTTGATTCTATTCCTGCTTTAAGCAAATGTGACTTGAAAATTATTAAAACAAGCATTTTATGGAATATCTAGCTATAATACAGAATTTTAAAAGTACAGAATCTCTTTAAATAAATGAGTTTCTTTAGGGCAAAGACAATATGCTACTGTTTAAAAATTTTCAAAACCCTCTAACAGACTGCCCTTTATTCCACTTTCACTTCCCTGTAATTCATGACCAATACAACCAAACTACTTGCTAACACTCCCCTAGCACACAATTTTCAGCAGCTTTTTTTTTTTTTTTTTTTTTGGTTCAAATGAAGTCCAAATCTCTTAGGATAATTTCCAATAACCTCTACCAACAGCCCGAACATACCTTCAAAAAACTATTCTTTTGTTACTTTCTCATGAACCTTTCCACCTCTCAAAGTACATTCTTTAAATTCCTTGCCTTTGATTCCTATGCATTCTTACCGTGACCATTCAAAGTCTGTTCATTATTTTAGACAAGGACCTCTTCCCTTAAGTTTTCCCTACTACAAATTAAGATTGCCACTGGCTAGTTAGGGCATTATTTTATTACTATTTCATCATGTTTTTCCCCGTTTTTATTACAAAGAGTTTTTTACTCACAATCTTAGAAAACTTCAGATCCACTAAAACAACCTTCCTGCAAGTTGCCTGACAAAGGTAAATGGCCTATTAGCAGAAACCTTCCAAGGGTGGTTTTGTGGGAGGAAGAGCTAGAAAATAAAGAAAGGCCCCAAAGAGGGACTGATCCTTAAATACAGTAAGAGGGTACATTCCTGTTAATGGCCAGCCTTCAAAAACAATAATGAGGGCTGGAGATGTGGCTCAAGTAGCGCGCTCACCTTGCATGCGTGAGGCACTGGGTTCAATTCTCAGCACCACATAAAATTGAAATAAAGATATTGTGTCCACCTAAAAAACTAAAAATAAATATTAAAAAAAAAACAATAATGAAATATGAAGTCAAGTTCACTAATTCAACTGTACCTGCTGTATGTTGCTACTTAGGTATATAAAGAAAAATCCACATCATCTCTGCCATTCCAAGAATTTATAGTGTTCTGAGGGAAATGGAATAAGGGGTACTTTCACTGCTAAATACCTATTAGTACTAGGTACCTTAAAAGAGTTTCTCATTTAATGTAATCCTGTCAACAACTTTACAAGGAATGGATCATTATACTCTGAAGCTCAGAGATATTAAGTAGTTTTCTCCCCCAAAACTTGGGCCGAATCAAAGCCTCCAGCTTTTCACTAGTCCACACCTTCTGAATAATTCTGAGAATGCTTAGCTTATTATAAATCATCTCTCTCTAGGGCTGACTATAATAGGATCTCCTCGAACATACTACAGTGCTATGAAAATACCTCCCTCTAGGAAAGTCCACTGAAAACTGGCTTCAAATCTGAGCATCAAACACTTCAGAGTTTACAGATGAATTAGAAAGAGGAAGTTAACTAAAGTACTATTAGTGGCAATGACTGTAGTGTAAAAAAATTATTACAGCTATAATTTCAGAAACCTGAGGGGCAGAGGATGAAAAGATGCTGCAAATAACTAAAGCAACAATATAATAATAAAAAATAAACACAGATTTAAAAACACTTGTTTATAATGGAGTGAATACTTTTTAAATATCTTTGAGATTTCTCTTAATCATTTTAGATGGGGAGAAATTATGTATTCAGATAGCTCCATAACAATGTCCACACCTGCTGTCCCAGTTACTTTAGAGGCTGAGGCAGGAGTATCTCAAGTGAGTTTGAGGCCAGCCTAGGCAACACAGGGAGACCAGCATAGGCAATACAGAAATATAGTGAAAGCCTATTTTAAAAACAATTACCTCTCTCTCTCTCTCTCTCTCATACACACACACACACACACACACACACACACACACACACACACACTCACATTGTATAAAACCCTGGAGGAAAATAAAATGTTCATTAATGTTGAAAAAAAAATGCCATGGCAGTATCTTCATGAAGGTCCCCATGTTTCTGGTGAACTGTAAATGCTGACTGGAAACCTGACACACAGAAGCTGCTCTGATCAAAAGGAACTTAAACAGTATGGAGATCTGTATCAATTTAAATTTTGCATGTGCTTTCAAAGTTGAAGGGGTTCCTATAACTGACAGACCAGATAGTTGTTGTTGAGTGAATGGTTTATTACCACTTATTATGCCCTTCATAACAAATTCTATTGACTCCCACAGTCTCACTTCTCTTGCATTATCAACAACTAAAATGATAAGACTGCCAGTAGTATCATGGAAAGAGCATATAGAAGAAGAAGGCACATTTTCATTTGAACAAGAGCAAATTTGCTTCCTAAAGGTGAAGTTAAGAAGCAGTGTTGTGTTGGTTCAATCTGGATGTATCTTAACCCCCTAAAATTAGTTAAAAGACCCTTTCAATTTAAGTCAATTGAGAACAATCTTGGAATTACATCACTACCAGGTTTTTACCTCACTTAATCTTCCTATGTTTGAGGATTCATCTTTGTAAGAAATTTCACAAGGCAGAATAAAAGATGAAAAATACTCAACTAATACTTCATGTAGAAAATACAAATAATTCTAAAAGTCTGTATGCTGCTCTATGAAAAACTGAAGAGTAGAAATATAAAAATCTAAGGAAGGAGGCTCAACAGAAAAGATTTCACAGACTCAATGAAGTCAAACCATGTCTTCAAACAAGTTGGGGAAAAGCATATTAGTAGTTCCACTTAGAGAAAAAGTAAAAGTGGTAATAAAGATTCAGTTTTCTGCCTCTCTGTTCCTTACCCTTCCCAAACAATGTCAAAGTTTTTAAAAACAAACTTCTTAGAATCTACTAATAGAAAGGGATCTGGACATAAGAAATTAAGAGAACTGGACTTCAATTTACCAATGTTTAAGGACTAACTACAACTTGCTGTTTATAAGTATTATTTCTGACCTTGAACATAAAGCAAAGAACAAGAGACAGACAAAACTGCTCCTCTCAAAGCTTACATAGGATTTGGTGAAAAATATACCTATCTTAACTTTTCTGGATCTTGATATCATCTGTAAAGTGAGAAAAGTGGACTGTTTTTCCAATTGTTCAAAAAACAACAGGACCTCCACCTCTACTTTAACCACACCCAGTTTGGTTTTTTCTAATTTCTCTCAGTGCTGCACCCACCATTTCCTTTGGAAAAACAAATCTTTTTTTTTTTTAATGTTTATTAACATTTCTTGTTTAAAAAAAAAAATTACTCTGCACAGACCACCTTGTATGTTCAGATGTTTGTGGGAATATTCTCCCACCAGCAATTCTCTATTGGACATTAACCGGATGTCCTTAAATCCAACACAACTCTGACACTATCTACCTGAATTTAAGAGTTCAGATGCCACATCTGAAGAGCTCAGTCCCACAAGACTGGTCACTAAACTCAAGGAAATATACTTATCGGTCTGCTATAAAGGATATTATAAAGGACAGAGATGAAGGGCTGGCGAAGAAGCTTAATAGTAAAGTACTTGTACTTGTGAAACCCTGGGTTCAAGCCCCAGCCTTTTAACAGTGGTCTACTTTATGCTTTGAATATAACCCTTGCTGCTCTGCCACTACAACTTACTTTTAAAACGGACAGGTTTCTTTCTCTTCCCCTCTCCCTCCTCCTTCTTAATTTTCCCCCCTCCTAATCTCCAGGGAAACAGGATTATCTTTCTCTCCCACTGTAGGCAGAGTTATCAGTCCCAGAGTACACACTCACCACAATAGGAAGGAGGTAATCCATACTTTGGGGAGGTACCAGCAGGTCTCAGAAATGACCACCTCCCAAATTAACAAGTGAATCACAACTCCAGCAGAGAACATGTGGAAGGTAGCCTTTGAGTCACCTATTTTAAAGCCCTCTGTTCCTGCTGATGGACAGAATCACAGCCTTTGGGACAGGAATCCCCTGCTTCTCCTTCGCTAGCAAAGCGATAAGCCTTCTTTTTTCTATTTCTCAAAAACGTTCCCTGGTTATTGGATTGGCATTGGGGGCAGGGAGCGAGCTTTCGGCAACAGCATGGCAAAAAACAGCAATAAAAAAAAAAAATTTCAACAAAACCCAAAAGTATGAATACAGAAAAACAGCCACATGGAAAAGAAACAGAGCAAGATATTGCTGAGGGAGTGCACTGCCACCCTGCCAGCACCTCCATTCCTTCAGCAACAGAGCTCATCAAATCTTATTAAGTTTCTATACAACTTCATCTCCAGCCAGCATCCCAGCCCCTACTCTCCCAGGGTTGGTGGGTAGGGACCAAAAATTCCAACCCTTGGGGCTGGGGCTGGGGCTCAAGGGTATAGCACTTGCCTGGCATGTGTGAGGCACTGAGTTCAATTCTCAGCACCGCATACAAATAAATAAACCAAGGGTCTATCAACAACTAAAAAAAAGAAGAAAAAAATTCCAACACTCTAATCACTTAGTTTTTCTAGTAACCAGTCCCATCCGGAAGCTATCTGGGACTTCACCCTAAATCACTTTATTAGGTATGACCAATGTATTCACTGTGAGAAACAAAAGATACTCCTATTGCTCAGAAAATTAAAGGGCTTTAGCTCATGACAAGAAGCAGAGACAAAGAGAAAATATATTTCATATTATACCAAATATTTGAAATAAATTATCTCATTTTGTCTTACATGATGTTTTCAACTCAGACTTCTGACCTATTTCTTTATCACCATGTCTGGAATTCCATAGAGATATATTAAAAGGCAAAGAAGTTGATATAGGATTGAACAATAAACCAGAAACCCAAGTGACTGATGGGCACATTGGCACACATCTATAATCCCAGTGACTGGGGAGACTGAGTCAAAAGGACTGCAAGTTCAAGTCCAGCCTCAGCAATTTAGGGAGACCTCTAAGCAACTTAGTAAGAACACTGTCTCAAAATTTAAAAAAACAAAAGCGAGGGCTGGGGATGTGGCTCAGTCTTTGAGCATGCTTGGGTTCAATCTCCAGTACTGCCTCCCCACCCCCCCAATAAAAAAATAAAGAAAGAAAGAAACCCAAATGACTGCATAAATTTTACCCATTTTCTCTTCCTAAAATTAGCAAACAAAACCAAAAAACAGACTTGATCTTGTTGCTTCTCTACTTAAACTAACCCCTTCAACAAAAACCAAAAGCCAGGCATGGTGGCACCCACTTGTAATCCCAGTGATTTAAGTGGTTAAGGCAGGAGGATTATTAAATAGAACATGTCTCAATAAAAAGTACTGGGAATGTGGCTCAGAGGTTAATTGCCCCTGGGCTCGATCCCCATTATAAAAACAAACAAACAAACAAACAAACAAAACAAAAAAGTCTGACAATAGTCCTGTATTCCAAATTTCTTACCTAAGGCCTCTCTGTGACCTGGCCTCTTTGAACCACTCCTTTCAGCTTCTACACTTTGCTTTCCTTACCAACCCTCTCCCTTTCTCCCCTCTGTGGCTTTCATTTTCTAAATATGGCCTACACTTTCTAAGTGTCCATTTCCAGACTTTTGTTCAAGCTCTAACCTCTACCTAGACACAGCCATTCCCTCCTGTCAAATCTCTCAAGGCCAGTCAGAACAAATGTACATTCAGAACAAATGTACTACACCATTTGAATGTCACCAAAATACAGGTCAAGTTAGGAAAGAAGAGGGATTCTGTCTTGTCTTGTGTCCTAACCTTGAGTACCTAAATAATAAGCACACAACAAATACTGAAATGATTGCTGCAACTTCAAAGGAAAGCAAAGATCATAAAATGTAGAAAGCAAGCATCAAGCTATATTTGGCATCAAAACATTGATTTGTTCTTAAAAATTTAACATCCTATTTGGCTGAGTAAATACTTTGGCATCTGAGTGTTCATAAAATTTATAAGGCTACAATAAATATTTGCCACTTTTAAAAATTGTTCATTCAAAACGATAACGTATATTCAAAATCAAGGAAAGACACAATCCTTGAATCACTATTAAACTTGCATTTACAATGTTCTAAAAGACTTGGGACTATTCCTAAATATCCTGTTCTAGTTTCTTCACAAGCAAAGTTGTCTCTAGGAAAAAAAAAAAAAAAACAATTTATATTAAGGTTGCAAGAACAAGAACTGCTTATACATAATATTTTTATATACATTCAGAACAAATGTACTACGACATTGTTCACAAATCCCTTTACAGTAAACAATAACTACTGAAAGTAAAACATGTAATCTTGACAAGTATGAATGATCTGAAAAACATTAACACTAAACCATCACTTTTGATTATGAAAAATTCAACCTCCGGTTCTCAGGATGGATAAATAACTCTGTTTGTAAAGCATCAGTTTTAAAACTTTGATGTTCGTTAAACTGAAAATAAGGTCTAGTAAATTTTCTTTAGCAAATTAAATAAAGTCATCACTTGATGACTACTGATGTAGCTTTGTTCTCTTACCAACACAAAGCACACATATTTGTCCAATGCAGTCAATTACTTTCAAGGTTCTCATCTGACATACTATCAAATCTATAGAGTTCCCCCTCCCCCACTCCTAACCGCGAACACTCCAAATCTCAAGATTAGGGAACAGATTTCCTAGAAATTATTATTTTTCAGCTGAAATTCCTGCATATTCAAAGCCTATGATCTTAGTATAAAAGCGGCTTTCATGCTGTACCGGCTGCTCCCCTATGAAGGCCTTGCCTCAAAGCAGGACCAACCAACTCTGGCACTTTTTTTTTTCTATTTCTGAAAGTGGAGCTAGAATTAAAAAAAAAAAAAATCAAAAGACAGACCGAAAAATATTCGTTTAGATCCGTTTGACACCTGCTCTGTTTCAAACACCACAAGCAAACTCCAAAAGCTTAAGCAGCAGAAGCAACATCAATGACAGATCTTGAGGCCAAACTGGGTCAGGGTTACTGTTACACTTAGATAGCATATTTACGCCCTTTTGTCTACAAACTTGGGTGCAAACTTAAGTTCTCTTCAAGTCAGCCCGCTCCTTGGGACTCGGAAATCAAAGCAATTTTCCTGAGACAGGAAGGGTATAATCCACCCGGCTTAATGACTGCATCAGCCTTCCACAGACCACGCACTCTGCGGCCTGGGCTGCTCGCCGGCTCTCCCAGCCAAGGGGTCGCTCAGGCCAACTCGCCCGCGCCCAGGCTGGGTAGCCCGGGTTCACTCGGTACCTGGGCTGCCCCTTTCCCAGGACACCGACTCCCCCGCGGCGCTTTAGGGCCTGGGGTCACATTACATAAATACCCGGCCCCGGGCTTTCCCAGGCCGACCCCCACCCCCACGCCAGGGCGCCCCTCCCCTCGCGTCCCCACCTCTACCCCCGACCCCCACCACTCCCGCGGCGGCAGGGTCCCCGCGCGGTACCCCCAGCCCAGCGCCTGGCCCCGACCCCTCCCGGCGCAGGCCGCCCCAAAGCGGCCGCGCAGGCCGCCCCGCCGGCGCTAGGCCCCGCGCTCCGCCTGGGCCACCCGGCTCACCGTTCTGGTGGTGCGGCGCCGGGCCGGGGCCTGAGGGCGCGGCGGCTCCCGAGGCGGCGGCTCCGGCGAACTTGGGCGGGATCCGAGCGCTGGCGGCCGGGTGAGGGGACCCGGCGGGGGCCGACATGACGGCGCTGCTGGCGGCGGCGGCGGCGGCGGCTCCGCTTAGGGGAGGTGGGCGGAGGGAAGGGAAGGCGGGGCCGGAGAGGCTAGAGGAAGAGGAAGGAACGCGCCCGGCGTCACCAAGGGAGTCACCCGGGACCGCGAATGGATTGCCCACGCTCCACCGCGGAGCCCAGCGCCGCCGCTTGACCGCCGCGGGGCGCCGGGATCCTGGCCGGCAGGGCCCAGCCTCGCCCCGCGCCGCGCGGCGGGACTCCCACCTAAGGCCAATCCCCGCACGCGCGGGCCTCGCGCCGCCGCAGCGACCCCTGCAGGCGGGAGCCGGGCGAGTCTGAGGTTGCGGGGCCGGCCGGGGCGAGGCTGCTTCCTTGAGAAGCCTCCTTGAGAGCCTGGAGGCTGGGGGCTGGGGGCTGGGGGCTGGGGGCTGGGGACTTGGGCTCTGTTCCACCTGGAGCTGAGGCTGGAGCGGCCTCGGCGGCGGGCCTGGGTCGGGCAGAGCCCGGCAGTGGTATTCGAAGCTGCAGATTGATGTCCTGAGCTTTGAGCAACGCCAAACCCAAGGGACACACACCCCGCCCTCCAAAGAGGAATCTTGGCTTCGGTTTTGTTTTTTATTATTATTATTTTAAATATTTATTTTTTAGTTTTAGGTGGACACAATATCTTTATTTTATATTTATGTGGTGCTGAAGATCGAACCCAGTGCCTCATGCATGCTAGATAAGCACTCTACCACGGAGCCGCAACTCCAGCCCCTTGTTTTTTTATTTTTGTTTTTTTTTCCTCCTTGATTCCAAAGAAATACAGCATTCAAGATCTATGTCTGTGGGTAATGTATAATTCCTTGCCGAAGAAAAAGGAAGCATTTCTTTATGATAAACAAGACTCACCGTAAGAATTGTATTATTCAAAACTTTCCACGGTGACTGTAAAGTATCTAAGGAAGAGGAAGGCAAAAATAAAGGACAGCTGAAAGACAAAACTTCCATTTATTTATTTACTTATTTACTTATTTATGTATTTATGTTTGCCAAGGATTTGGCTGATCCTGTTGATATTCAGGGAAGCTGCGGCATTCAGAAGCTTGCTTTGTCTATATTAGTGAAATCTTTGAATTGCTCTGGTCTATCCAGCATGCAAACTGGCAAGCCGGGACTACCTTACCAAAGTCATTTTGGCATCTTGGAATCTTCAGGATGCCACTATCATTCTGTCCTTGAAAATGAAATTGCTAAGAAAGATTCCATTCAGAATGGAATCTAGCGAGACTATGTTTCTGGACTGATAAGAAGTCTAATTTACCTCAAGATTATGCAAAACATAAAGTGTGTTTTAGTCCCTGGGCAATACAAAGCTTTTCTTTTGTTACCACGAGTTAATGATGCTGGATACTTCAATGGACCAGAAAAACCACAAATAGGATTTTAGTGGCTGTATTTATACTTTTTAGTTCTAGGATTTTCTACTATAATATTCTCCATATACCTATATTTCATAGCCTTTCCAGCTTTCCACAGAAACCTAAGCCTCATTTGAGCAAAAAAAAAAAAGATCACACTCTGCCTCATCAAGGAGATTACACAGTTGAAAACGTCAACACTACCCAGGGTCCTTTGAATTTGGATTAAAGGCTGCCATTATGAGAGTAAGGGAATAACTAAGCTATTGACTTTGTGCCCCTGGAATGTATCTTCCCAGGTTTGAGAAGCCATAGGTATGTGGAGTTAAGCGCTAAAAGCGCTCCCCTGAAGAGAAGGATTGGGACTATATTTTCATAGATCTTCCCCACAGTCTTTAGCACCTAAGCTGCTTCCAGTTGTCCTGTAACTCACAATAGTATTTTTCTAGCATGTTTATGCCAGTGTTCAGGACATGCTATACCAGATAGCATGTACACCAATAACACTTTGGTGTATTGAATATTTTAAGCCAAAGGAATTTGAGAAATGGTGGGTGTAGGAAGGACTCTCTGACTTTTCTCTGAAGTGGTCCAAAAGACCCTCATATCAGAGTTGACCTCTCTTCATCTGGGGAAGAAAATGCATCTTCAGCTCTGAAGACAGGAATGCTGAGAGAAGTCTAGGTGAACAGATCTTGCTAGTTGCCCCTTTTTGTTCTCTCATGTTTTTCCACATCTCTTTACTCTTCCTCAAACCTAATGTAAAACACTCATGTTTCATTCTTTCTTCAGGTCTTCATTTTCTTTATGAATTTGCATTAAATACATGTATATCCCTTTCTTTTGTTAGTCTGCCTTTTGTTACAAGGACCCCAATAGGAACCTAGAAGGATAGAAGGAAAAGATTTTTCCTCCCTTAACATTTCCTATCACCTCTATGAAAGTATTACTTCACTGTCTTGTTAAAGTTCCATAACTGCTAGGCCAAGCGCTGTGGCCTGTAATCTCAGTGGTTTGGGAGGTTGAGACAGAAAGATTGTGATTTAAAAGCCAGCCTCAGCAACTTAGTGAGGCCTTAAGCAACTCAACGAGGCCCTGTCTCTAAATAAAATATAAAAAAGGGCTGGTTCCGTGGTTAAGCACCCCAGGGTTCAATCCCTAGTACCAAAACAAAACAAAAAAAAAAGTTCCATAACTGCTAGGGACAAAGAAAAGGATGAAGAATTGAATGAATACTTGCCATATAGCAGGCATTGGGCGTGTGTGTGTGTGTGTGTGTGTGTGTGTGTGTGTGTGTACATATATATGCATATATTTAGTTCTCACAATTATCCTATGGGATATTTTTCTTACCTGCATTTGGCTGGTGAGTAAAAATCATGAACCTGTAATTAACAGAACCAGAGATCAAACCAAATTCTATTTAGCTTCAATGTTTTTGTTCTACTCACTGCAAACTAGACTGGGTTCATATTTCTCCCCATAGAGTTATGCTAATTATGATATCCTATTTTGTATCTCAAAGGATTTTCCGTTTTACATATTTAGGATTTGTTTCAATATTTTTTGGTTTGATGGATCTCAAACTGTTTGAGATGCAAATTCTCAGGCCCAACCCCAGACCTACTGAATCAGACACTCTGGAGATAGGGCCCAACAACAAGCTCTCCAAGTGATTCTGAAGTACTAGAAAGTGTTGAGAATCATCGCTTTTAAAGAGCTGAAATTGACTCATTCATTTTGACTTTGTGAGATGATGATCCTTTTTTAAGATATCTCTCCAATCTTTTACAAACCCTTATAAGTGGTATTTTGTACATTTGTGATTACAATCCCATGAGTGCCAAATATGGTAGTTCTTTTGTCACCTTACATGGTTTGATGTGCAGGGCTAATGGAAATGCTGACGCCAAGTCTGTTCAATGGGGCAAAATTGAAATTAATACCTGCCACATAAACAGAAGGGAAATTTTTGATGTGTGTCAAATTGTAACATAGGGCCATGCACAGTGGTGCATGCCTATAACTCCAGCAATAGGAGGATCACGTTAGAAGCCAGCCTCATCAATTTTGCAAAACCCTGTCTCAAAAAAAAAAAAAAAAAAAGGAAAGAAACAGATATCTTTAATTATCATCCCAACTTAGGACTCACTGTCTGTAGCTGAAGTATGACAGCCTTGGACAACTGAACACCTACCTATTTCAAGAAACAATTGTCCAGTTCTTTTTCTATGTAGCCTGGTTTTCCATATTCCTCCACCAGGTTTTATGCTCTAGTTTTAAATTACACTTGGCATTTATAGTGACATTTTCTATTAGTTATCCCCTCCAAATATGAAGAAACTTTTTATTTCTCCTTTATTTGAACTATTTACAAATTCACTGCAAGTTCGAGGCCAGCCTCAGCAACTGTTTTAGTCAGCTTTTGTGTAGCTGACTACACAGACATACACAGATGAATAAGGTGTATTCTGTCCCCAGAAGTATGCAGAATCTTTTAAGTATATTCCTACTCAATTGGATTTGGATTTCTTAATTTTTTTTCCTACAAACTTACTATATTATTTTCCCTTCGGCTCATTGGTGAATCTTTGTTTCTTCTTTTCATTATGGCATTCTAATTTGAATTTTACCATTTATATTGTCATGGGAAAATTAATTTCACTAACCTTTATGTTATTTAATCATAGGTAGTTGTCATTTCACTATCATTTACGTCTCAACTAAGACCTAGGTAAGATTCTAAAAGAAGAAAAAGAAAGAAATTACTAGTCAAATAATTAACACATAGTCAAACTTTGCACTTACAGGAAATTCCCTCAGACTCTCTCATTTGACTGTTTTTTTGTTTTGCTTTTTGTGGTACTGTAACAGGAAATTAAAGAGGCTGCCTTTATTGAAAGCAATGTCCTTTAGGTCTGCAGATACCCAATGGGTAACTAAAAGCAGGATAAAGCATGGCATCTCTGCCTTCCTTTTCTGTCATCCTTAAACTTTTGTGACCTGCTCAGCTCTGCACATAGATATTTTAATCATTTAAGGAGTTTTCATCTACAAACTGGTAAGACAGTTTTTTTTTTTAGCCTTAAATATACCTAATCTAGCTTATCCCCTCAAGGCTGAGGCAAGATTTTGTAGGGACATTTACAATAGCCTGTTTTAGACCCCAGGAATAACACCTAGAAGTCTATAGACACTTTCCAGGAACAGCAGAATCTTGCAGGTACATCACCCCACAATGAGACTCCCCTGCTAAGTAGGAGCAGTCATCTCCTGGGAACCCAATAGTTCTTTCCAGTATCACAGGTCTGATAGATGAAAAACCCTGAGCAGCAAATGGAGCTTGACCACTCAAGTAATAAGGACATCTCTAGAGCCACCATGGAACCAAAAATGAGATAATGATTAACCATACCAAAATTTGATCAAAACTGCTTAATTATACATACTTCTCATTTCCTGCCCAAGTTTTTCTTCTACTGAAACCTAAAAGGTCATGTCAGCACCCAGAAGACAGGTCTGAGATGCTTGATCTATCTTTCCCTTCCCAATATGACCATAGTAATTAAAGTTCCTTTCCTGCTTTTCACCATTACCTTTTCAGTTTGGTGTTTGGGTGGCCCAACCTGGTTTGGGCCCAACCTAGTTTGTTGGATCCTACAGAGTCAGGCCTCTGGCCTAGTATTCCTGTAACAGTGCTGGTAATTGAACCTAGAGCTCATGCATGCTAGACAACCCAGCCCTTTTTATTTTTTATTTTGAGACAAGGTCTTGCTAAGCTGCTCACACTGATCTCCTGAGTCCCTGGATTACATGTGTGTGCCAGTGCGCCTGGTCTTAGCTATTGGTATTTTTTTTTTCCAAGCCAAACTGTATCCAGCTTTATTAAAGATACTTTTCATAAACAATCATGGTATTTCAGGCAGGATTGGCTATTATTTTTGATAAGCTCTAATTTTTATAGAAAATTATCCATCCCATATTAGGAACAATGAGTGACAAGACAGGAAGGAAATGCTATTGTTATAGGCATGGTAAGAGCAACAATCCTGTTAGTTTCCAGACTAAGTATAGGAAAGAAAACAAAATTAGAAAAATGGAAGAATTAAAAGTTCTTCCTGCATATCTGCAATCCAGGCTGCTCAATGAGGCTGAGACAGGAGGATTGCAAGTTTGAGGCCAGCATCAGCAACTGTTTCAGTCAGCTTTTGTGTAGCTGTGACCAATATATCTTGTCTGGAACTGCCACATAGGAGCTGAGCGCCCCCTAGCTTTGAGTGATGGAAATGTGGAGACTGGCTTCTCTGACTGGGAGACAGATGGATCCCCATTTCAGCTTAGCAAAGGAGCACAATTTTGGGAGTGGGCATTACCCAGTAGGAGTGGGCTGCCCCTTGTAAGATTACCCCTCTGCCTTATATGGATGGAATGTTCTTTCAAACAGTGTACCCCAATAAAACCCGGATTTGAGGTGTGCTCCCTCTCTTTCTTGCCTGTCTTGCTTCTATTGTGGGAGCTGGGTCAGAGGGGTGGTCACAGAACCCAAAGAAAAAGATATATCTCTGTCTGTGTGTGATTAATTCATGCCAGCCCAGTTCTCCTGGAGTGACTCTTACTAGTTTAGTCATGTGTCATGGCAATATCTGATAAGAATAATTTAAAGGAGGAAAAGTTTATTTTGGCTCATGGTTTCAGAGATTCAATCCATGGTCATCATCTGACTTCATAGCTCTGGGCTTGAGGTGAGACAGAACATCTTGGCAGAAGTTCGTGGGGGTGGAAAGCAGCTCAGGACATGGCAATGAGGAAGCAAAGAGCACTCTGCTCACCAGGGACAAAATATAAACTCCCAGAACTCACCTCCTCCAGCTACACCTACCTACCTGTCTACAGTTACTATTCAGTTAATCCATATCAGTGGGTATGTTCACTGATTAGGTTAAAGCTCTCATAATCTAATCAGTTCACCTCTGAATATTCTTGAATTGTCTCAGTTGTGAGCTTTTGGGGGATACCTCCTATCTAAACCTAACAGCAACTTAGTCAGACTGTCTCAAAATAAAAAATAAAAAAGGCTAAGTGTGTGGCTCCGTGGCAGAGCATCTCAGGGTTCAATCCCCAGTACTACAGTGGGTAGGAGAGGGGATTGACAGATCCTTTTTAGAATTTTAGAAACATTTATATATGAATGAATTAAGTTCAAAAAGCTCTATCTTTCATAAGTTCCAATATTCACAAGTCCAGAGTAGGCAGAAGAGTTGAAACTCATAGGCCATAAGTACGTTTACACCAAACAGAAAGGAAGCCAGTCCTTTGATGCTTTAGAACCAAGCGTACTCTTCTGCTTTTGATGATACAAGTTGTAAAGTGGTGCATCTCCAACTTTAATATGTATATGAATTACCTAAGGGTAATGTTAAAATGCTTTGGATAATGATAGGATAGTTTGGATGGTCTGAGATTCTGCCTTCTTGGCAGGCTCCAAGATGATGCTGATGGTGCTGGTCCATGGACCACACTTTCAGTAACAAGGTCCCAAAGGATATCTTTTCATTTACATTTGAAAGTCAATTAAAGGAGAAAATATCCTTCCTTGATGATAAGGGAGTTTCTTTAACTATAGTGTATTTACACCTAGTAGCACTCATATGAATGTTGTACAGATTAAAATATGCCTGACATCCTTTCTACAGCAACAGTACTTTCTTAGACCTTTAGATACTTAAACTGTTTTGTAATGGATTAATGAATGCCCAATGTTAACACTGATCCTTTCATCACATATTCAATAGTATTTTCATTTTTTCAATTACCTTTCTTCTTGCTAATTATTGTATGTTGTAGAAAATGATGAATTAGTCTGCTTGGGCTGCCATAACAAAATACCACGGACTGAGTGGCTTAACCAATAGAAATGTATTTTCTTACAGTTATGGAGGCTGGGGAAGTCAAATCAGGGTTGCCAGCATGATTGGATTCTGGTGAGGGCTTCTCCTGACTTGCAGATAATCATCTTCTTGCTCTGTCTTCAGATGGTGGGAGGTGGAGAGAAGAGAGCAAGCAAGTTCTCTGATGTTAAGTCCCATAAGGGCATCAGTTCTATTGGATCATGGTAGGTGTTCCCTCAAAATGATTGTGTTAATGTAGAAATGTTTGAAGGTGAAGTAATAGGATTGTGAGAGCTATAACCCAATCAGTCCATCCTAGTGTGAAAGGACTAACTGGGAGGTAATTGTAGGTAGGCAGAGTATGCCTAGAGGAGGTGGGTCACTGGGGGTATGTCCTAGAAGAATTCCCTGTGGCCCCATGCTCCCCACCCTAACTCTTTCTCTGCTCCCTGGTCACCATGAAGTGAGCAGCTTTCTTCCACCAGACCCTTCCACAATGATATTTTGCCTCACCTTGGGAGACTATGGATTAAACCACTAAAATCATGAGCCTAAGTAAATTTTCCTCCTCTAATTGTTCTTGTCAGGTATTTTGGTGACAGAATGCCATCCTGACTAATAGCTGGCTTTACCCTTATGATCTCATTTAACTTTTAATCTCTTTCTCAAAGGTCCTTTCCTCAATATAATTAAGTGGGGGTTGCAGTTGCAACATATGAATTTGGGGGGGGACACAAATTTAACCATAGCAAATGGCATTTTCACAGACAGCATGATTCACTCCATTCTTTTCAAATTCATTGCTACTTTTTTTTTACTTTTTAAATTTAATTTTTTAACTTGTTTTAATTAGTTGTATATGACAGTATAATGCATTTATGCACTTTGATATATCATACATAGATGGGATATAATTTCTCATTTTTATGAGTGTACATGTTGCAGAATTATATTGGCCATGCAGTCACGTATATACATAAAGTAATAATGTCTGTTTCGTTCTACTGTCCTTCCTATTCCCACATCCTCTCCCCTCCCTTCACTTCCTTCTACCTAATCTGAGGTAACTCTATTCTTCTCTAGTGCCTTTCCCACCTCATTGTAAATTAGCACCCACATATATGGAAAACATTTGGCCTTTGGTTTTTTGGGATTGGCTTATTTCACTTAGCATGATATTCTCCAACTCCATCCATTTACTTGCAAATGCTATAATATCATTCTTCTTTAAAGCTGAGTAATATTTCATATATATAGCTTACATTTTATTTATCCATTCATCTATTGAAGGACACCTAAGTTGGTTTTATGATTTATATATTGTGAATTGAGCTGCTATAAACATTGACATGGCTGCATTACTGTAGTATGCTGATTTTAAGTCCTTTGGGTATAAACTGAGGAGTGGGATAGCTGGGTCAAATGGTGGTCCCATTCCAAGTGTTCTGAGGAGTCTTCATACTGCTTTCCATAGTGATTGTACCAATTTGCAGTCCCACCAGCAATGTATGAGTGTATGGTTTTCCCCAAATCCTTGCCAACATTTATTGTTGCCTATATTCCTGATGATTGCCATTTGATTGGAGTGAGATGAAATCTTTGTGTAGTTTTAATTTCCATTTCTCTAATTGCTAGAGCTGTTGAACACTTTTTCATATATTTGTTGATCGATTATATTCTTCTTCTGTGAAGTGTCTGTTCAGTTCCTTAGCCATTTATTGATTGGGTTATTTGGTTTTTTTTTTTTTTGGTGTTAAAGTTTTTTGAGTTCTTTATATATACTAGAGATTAATGCTTTATCAGAGGTACATGTGGTAAAGATTTTCTTCCAATATGTAGGCTCTCTCCTCACATTATTGTTTCCTTTGTTGATAAGAAGCTTTTTTAATTTTAATCCATCCCATTTATTGATTCTTGATTTTACTTCTTGCACCTTAGGGGTCTTATTAAGGAAGTCAGATCCTAGACCTACATGGTGAAGATTTGGACCTATTTTTTCTTCTATTAGGTGCAGGATCTCTGTTCTAGTGCCTAAGTCTTTGATCCACTTTGAGTTGATTTTTGTGCAGGGTGAGAGATAGAGGTTTAATTTTATTTTGCTACATGGATTTCCAGTTTTGGCAGCACCATTTGTTGAATAGGCTAACTTTTCTTCAGTGAATGTTTTGGTACCCATGTCTAGTATGAGATAACCACATTTATGTGGATTTATCTCTGTGTCCTCCATTCTGTACCATTGGTCTAAAAGTTTATTTTGGTGCCAGTACCATGCCATTTTTTGTTATTATAGCTCTATAGTATAGTTTAAGGTCTGGTATTGTGATGCCTCCTGCTTCACTTTTCTTGCTAAGGATTGCTTTGGCTATTCTGGATCTCTTACTTTTCTAAATAAATTTCATGATTGCTTTTTCTTATTTCTATGAAGAATGTCATTGGGATTTTAATAGGAATTGCATTAAATCTGTATAATGCTTTTGGTAGTATGGCCATTTTGACAATATTAATTCTGCCTATCTAGGAGCATGGGAGATCTTTCCATCTTCTTAGGTTTTCTTCAAATTCTTTGTTTAGTGTTCTGTTTTCATTATAGAGGTCTTTCACCTCTTTTGTTAGGTTGATTCCCAAGGTTATTTTTTGAGGCTATTGTGAATGGAGTAGTTTTCCTAATTTCTCTTTCAGTGGATTCATCACTGCTGTATAGGAATGGGTGCTGATTTTATATCCTGCTACTTTGCTGAATTTATTTATTAGTTCTAGAAGTTTTCTGGTAGAATTCTTTGGATCTTATAGATACAGAATCATGTCATCAGCAAATTGTGATAGTTGCCTTCTTTACATATTTGTATCCCTTTAACTTCTTTCTTCTAATTTCTCTGGCTAGGTTTTAAGGATGGTGTTGAATAGAAGTGTTTAAAGAGGACATCCTTGTCTTGTTCCAGTTTTTAGAGGAAGTGGTTTCAGTTTTTCTCCATTTAGAATGATACTGGCCTCGTGTTTAGCATAAATAGCTTTTACAAATGTTGAGATATGTTCCTACTATCCCTAGTGTTTCTAGTGTTCTGAACATGAAGGTGCTGTATTTTGTCAAATACCTTTTCTGCATCTATTGAGATGGTCATATAATTCTAGTTTTTATGTCTATTAATATGATGAATTGCATTTATTGATTTACATATGCTAAACCAACTGTGCATCCCTGGGATGAACCTCACTTGATCATGGTGCACTATCTTTTTAATATATTTTTGTATACGATTTTCCAAATTTTTTAAAAATATATTTTTATTTTAAATTTTTAAAAAATATATTTATTTTTTAGTTACAAGTGAACACAATATCTTTATTTTATTTACATGGGATACTGAGGATCAAACCCTGTGCCTCACACATGCTAGGCAAGCGCTCTACCACTGAGCCACAACTCCAGCCCCACTTTGCCAGAATTTTACTGAGAATTTTTGCATCTATGTTCATCAGAAATACTGGTCTGAAATCTTCTTTCCTTGATGTATCTTTGTCTGGTTTTGATATCAGGATGGTATTAACCTCATAGAATGAGGTTAGAAGGGTTTCTTCCTTTTCTATTTCATGGAATACTTTGAGGATTGTTGGTGTTAATTCTTCTTTGAAAGTCTTGTAGAACTTGGCCGAGAATCCATCTGGTTCTAAGCTTTTCTTTGTTGGTAGGCTTTTTTTTTAACCTTTATTTTATTTTTATGTGGTCCTGAGGATCAAACCCAACACCTCCACATGTGCTAGGTGAGCATTCTACCACTGAACCACAACCCCAGCCCCTGGTTGGTAGGCTTTTGATGGTGTTTTCTATTTCATTACTTGAAATTGATCTGTTTAAATTGTGTATGACCTCCTCATTCAGTTTGGGTAGGTCATATGTCTCTAGAAATTTGTCGATGTCTTTGATAGTTTCTATTTTATTGCAGCATAAATTTTCAAAATAGTTTATAATTATTTTCTGTATCTCAGACATGTCCATTGTGATATTTCCTTCTTCATCTTGTATTTTAGTAATTTGTCTCTTCTCTCTTTTTCTCTTCATTAGCATGGCCAGAGGTTTATATGTTTTATTTATTTTTTCAAAGAACTAACTTCTTGTTTTGTCAAATTTTTTTTTAAATTTTGTTGTTGTTTTGATTTCATTGATTTCAGCTCTGATTTTAATTATTTCCTCTCTTCTACTGCTTTTGGTGTTGACTGTTCCTATTTTTCTAGGTCTTTGAGATGTAGTGTTAGGTCATTTATTTGTTGGCTTTTTATTCTTTTAATGAATGCACTCAATGCAATAAACTTTCCTCTTAGTACTGCTTTCATAGTGTGCCAGAGATTTTGATATGTTGTATTGTATTTTCATTTACCTCTAAGAATTTTTTTTATTTCATCCTTGATTTCTTCTACTATCCATTCATCATTCAATAGCATATGATTTAGTCTCCATTTGTTAGACTAGCTTCTATTTTTTATTTTATCATTGATTTCTAATTTCATTCCATTGTGATCTGATAGAATGCAGGGTGGTATTTCTGGGCTTTTTTTTTTAACTAAGAGTTGTTTTGTGGCATAACATATGGTCTATTTTAGAGAAGGAGCCATGTGCTTCCAAGAAAAAAGTATATTTGCTCATTGATGGATGAAATAGTCTATATATGTCTGTTAAGTCTAAATTATTGATTGTATTATTTAGTTATGTAGTTTCATTATTTAGTTTTTATTTGGAACATCTGTCCAGTAGTGAGAGAGGTGTGTTAACGTCACTCAGTATTATTGTGTTGTGGTCTATTTGATTCTTGAAATTGAGAAGGGTTTGTTTGATATATTTAGATGCTCCATTTTGTGGGGCATACATATTTATAATTGTTATGTCCTGCTGATATACACTTCCCTTAAGAAGTATGAAATGGGGCTGGGATGTGGCTCAAGTGGTAGCTCGCTGGCCTGGCATGCGCAGGGTGCTGGGTTCAATCCTCAGCACCACATAAAATAAAATAAAGATGTTGTGTCCACTGAAAACTAAAAAATAAATATTAAAAAAAGAAATATGAAATGTCTTTCTTTGTTTCTTCTGGTTAACTTTGGCTTGAAGGCTACTTTATCTGAGATGAGGATGGAAACCCCTGCTTGTTTATGCAATTCATATGAGTGATATGTTTTTTCCCATCCTTTCACCTTCAGCCTATGGATGTCTTTGCTCATTAGATGAGTCTCTTGAAGAGAGACTAATTTGACTTAGTTTCTCCTTTGGTTGAATATTCCTTTGTGTAGATCCTCCCTTTGCTGGTTTTCACTATTTTTTTTTCACTTCATCCTCGTGGAATATTTTGTTGAAAATGTTCTATAGTGTAGGCTTTCTACTTGTGAATTCTTTTAATTTTTGTTTATCATGGAAGGTTTTAATTTCATCTTCAAATCTGAAACTTAATTTTGCTGGATATAAAATTCTTGATTGGCATCCATTTTCTTTCAGTGCTTAAAATATATTATTCCAGGACCTCCTAGCTTTGAGGGTCTGGGTTGAGAAATCAGAGAGACCTCCAGGCATCAGGTGAGATCTGAGTTGGTTTCCCCTATATATAATTTGATTTTTTTCCTCTCACAGAGTTTAAGATTTTATCTTTATTTTCTGTGTTAGTCATTCTTATTATAATATGTCTTGGTGTGGGTCTGCTGTAATTTTGTACATTTGGGGTCCCATAAGCCTCTTGTATTTAATTTTCCATTTCATTCTTTAGATTTGGGAAATTTTCTGCTATTATAGCATTGAAAAGATTGTGCATTCCTTTGATTTGTTTCTCTGCTCCTTTATCTATTCTGATAACTCTTAAATTGGTCTTTTCATGTTATCTCATAATTCTTGGATGTTCTGTTCATGATTTCTTATCATCTTCTCTGCATGGTCAACTTTACTTTCAAGATTATATATTTTGTCTTCATTGCCTGAGGTTTTGTCTTCCAAGTGGTCTAGTCTGTTGGTGATGCTTTCCATTGAATTTATAATTTGGTTTATTGATTCCTTCATTTCTAGGATTTCCCCCCAATCTCTAACTCTTTCACTTCCTATATTTTTTTCTTTGATTTTACTCCTTACACTACCCTTACTTCACAGATAAATTTTAACTATATACATTCTGAACTCCTTCTTGGACATTTCTTCTACTGTCTTATCAGTGGCTTCAGTTGTTGGAACCTCTTGGTTTGTTTGGGGCACTTTAGTCCCTTCCTTTTTCATGTTATTTGTGTTTTCCCATCTAGCAGTATGGATCTAAGGCAGCACAAATTCTATCCTGTAGGCCTATAGTGTCCCTGAAGGTTTCTGGTGCCTTACCTTTAATGGTGAGACCAATATCAACAGCACCCGGTATAAATAATAGATAGCCTTAAACCTAATAGCTCCCACTAAGGTGTCTATTGCTTTCTTGCATTAAACCAAAATGATGAGTTCAATAACTATCTATAGTATAAACAGAAAATTTGCTAAAACAGTTTACAATTTCAAATGGTGGATGAGAGAACATAAATAGTGTAGTATGCGATGTTCTTGAGGGAGGAAGAGCGGAGCTGGAAGCAAAAATTCACAGGAAGCGTGGAAGAGGAGCTGACAGAGACTGGCTGTTGGTTGGAGAAAAGTTGGAATGAAAATCCAAGAAAACAGACAAGTGAGAGGAAAAATATGAACAAAGAGAAAAAAATTAAAGACATAAGAATACAACAAAAATGTAAAACACCATTCATATTTCATTGTCCTCCATACACTGATATATAAAAAACACTTGTTCTAAATATGGTCGAGAGATTAGTAAATAGAAAAATAAAATAAAATAAATCTTGATGGAAAGTCAAACTGTCTCCTTTAGCATTCAAAAGTTTTTCAGCCCTGACTCTGATACCTCATGGGATCACCAGGCCCAGATCAGCGTTGGCAGACCCAGTCACTATCCCACTGATCTGGGCTTCAGATACCTCAGGCTTTGCCATGCTGCAGTCTCAAGATCTCAATGCTGTTCCTACTTGCAGAGAGACCACCAGGATATGCTCATGCAAAGGAGTGACCCTGAGATGCAGCAGCAAGACACAGGCCAGGAAGGAAGACCCCCATGCCTCCAAATCCACAGGCACCCCAACACTGGATCTGCAGTTCCCCTCCGGAGTTCCCAGACAGGCTCTTGTGGCAGTAAACCTGCTGGCACCCTGGCTCCAGGTCCTGGCCAGCATCCCAAGATGGGTGTGGCTCCATGCAACCAAACCTGGAGTCTCCCCTGCAGCAGACCTCTAGATGGTGGTAGCAGTGGTAGTGGTGGTGGGTGGTGGCAGCAGGCGGTGGGTCAGCAGCAGCTGCAACTGTGCCTGTGAGGGCAGCGTCATCCAGGCAATCTCTGGGGTACAGCAGCAGTGTTGGCAATGGCTGTATCGGTGGCAGTAGAGTCCACAGTGGCAGCAGTGCATGGGCAGCAGCACCCGGGAAGAAGAACTCCGTGACCTCTGGGTGGCAGCAGTGTTGGCAGTAGCAGTGCAGGTGGCAGCAGACTGAAGAGACCTCCAGGCATCAGTGGCAGCGACCTCAGAGTAACAGCAGAGGAAGTGGCAGCCCTACCCAGAGAAAAGACCTTCCGGCACAACAGCGGGGTCTGCCACAGGTGGTGTCTGCCCTGTTTCTACTTTTAAATGGGTTGTCTCACTATAATATTTATCAGTATGAATTTTCATTTTTAAATATTCTTTTATCAGCTTCATCAAATCACTCTTCTTACTACCCCCTTCAAAATTCTTATTGTGCCAATATAGATGTTGCAAATTAATATTTGTAAAATACATTTTGAAAACATGACCCTATGTTAGCCCCCAAATTAATAAGAAAGTAATCTCAATCAAAGCATCACATTACCAACACATACTATGGACTGCCGTTCATTAAATGGTATACCAACATGCTCTCCTTCGGAGCTTCGGATAGCTGGGGAAGTGCTGAGATTATCAGACTAGTCTTCTTTAGCTGCAAGCATATTTGTCCTTTTCCTTGTATTTTCCAGCTATGCTATGACATGAAGGGGGTGGGAAATGCTGCACTAGACCAAAATTATTGGGCATGATCTCCAGTGCCATCTGCTGGAAGCAGGCAAAGTTGATCTACTATTGCTATAGAAAGCAGGGGTTTTTGTTTGGTTGGTTTGGTTTGGTTTTTGATACTGGGGATTGAACCCAGAGTTTTGAGCATGCTAGGCAAGAGCTCTGCCACTGAGTTACATCACCAGCTCATCTTATTTTTCTGAGACAGGGTCTCACTAATTTCCTCAAACTAGTCTTGAATTTGTGATCCTCCTGTCTTAGCCTCCTGAGTAGCTGGGATGAGAGCAGCTTTATTTTTATTTATAAAACTATAGACATTACAAAAGATCATTAGAAATGATATTTTGTATTTTTGTATTGCAAAATGGTATTTTGTAGTAAAAAAGGACTTATTACTATTTGAAAGGATAAACTTCAATTACGTGGAAAAATAAGAAATTCTACTCTTTATTCAAAAAACAGATTTTAAAAAATATTATTGAACATGCTAATTCACTTAGTGAGGACACTACATATTAAAAATAATATTGATAAGCTAAAGCACCAGTATGATGGCAAAGAATGTTTAAAACTTTTAATATGTGATACACCGTATTAAAAAAAATCAACTTGAGATGGGTTGAAGACTTCACATTTTTTGAGACACAAAATTGTAAAACTACATTACAGAGGAGAACAGAGGGACATTGGTCTGGAGATATTTCTTGGATCTGATCCCCAAAACACAGGTAAAGCTGGGTACACAGTGGCTTGTGCCTATAATCCCAGCTATTTGGGAGGCTGAGGCAGTAGGATCACAAATTCAAGGCCACACTGGGCAATGTAGTGAGACCCTGTCTCAAAAAAAAAAAAAAAAAAAAGGAAGGGTGTTGTTTTCAGTGGTAGAGTGCTGTTTCCCTGAGTTCAATACCAGTACCACGTAAATAAATAAATAATAAAATAGAACTACCATATGATCCAGCCATCCTACTTCTGATTTCATACCCAAAAGAATTGAAATCAACATACTAAAGAGACAGCTGCACTTCCAAGTTAGTTGTAGCATTAGTCACATTAGCTAAGATATGAAACTTATGTAGGCATTTGTCATTAATAAATAGATAAAAATATATATACACAATGGCATACTATATATCTGTCATTTGTGACAACATGGATGAGCCTGGAGGATATTATATTGAATCGAATAAGCCAGGTACTGAAAGACAAAATCCACATGATCTCACTTACATGTAGAATCTAAAAGTCAGTCTCAGAAGTAGAGAGTAGAATGAGGGTTACTAGAAGATGGGGGAGGGGTGTGAATGGGCAAAGGGAAATATTGATCAAAGGTACAAATTTGTGACTAGATAGGTAGAATAAGCTTTACTGATCTAATGCACAGGGTTGAGACTATAATGAATAATCATACATTGTATGCTTTGCAATTGCTTTAAGAGTAGATTTTAAATGTTTTCACCAAATAAACACATGTGAGTTGATAGATTTGTTAATCAGTTTGATTTAATCATTGCATAATGTAACCTATATCAAAATGTCACATTGTATCCCATTATTACATTCAATTATTATTTGTCAACTAAAATAAAATTAAAAACAGTTTGGGATATGAGAAATGTTAAAGAATTAGGGGAGTTGGGTTAGAGAAGACAAGATCATGAAAAAATGATGCACATCTTAAAATATTAGAAAGTTGTCTAACATACCAAAACTCAACCCATTTGCCCTTATTCTGCAGTATGAAGCAGAACAAGGGCAAATGGGTTGAGTTTTGGTATATTAGATGTGTTCTAGTACGAATGGATGTACTTATGCTGGGATTCCTGGAAAAGCTATTCCCACATTGGGAGGGAAGTTCCATTACATGCTTCCTCCAATTCTAGATTCTATAACTTGTGATTTTATTTTTATTAATGTCCCTAAGGTTTTTAAAGGCATATCTAACTTGAGTATAATTTAAATACTTTTTTCTCTATGTTTTATTCAAAAAATGAATAATATCTTTAATTTGTTGGTTCACAATCTTGTTCAAAAAGGTTTTTCCTGTTACAACTTTCTTCTTCACTAATGAAAAGCAGAAATCAAGTACAGTCCCATATGCAATTGCTATGTAATGCACTAAAACTAATAGTCATCATATTCTAGGGAGCTCATATGGTTAGAGGACTTAACATGCAACTGGGATTGGAGAGAGGGATTTTTTTTTTAAGTCAAGCGTCATTATTTATTTGAAGCAGTGTGCTGCTGATTTGTCAAAGGTCAATGCTATCGAATATCTCAAGAAAAGTATTTCTCTCAGAGGAGAATTCAGCATGTTATTTCATATATTACCAATGCATTCCAGCACAAATGGTTGTAAAATTATATTCTCATTACTTTATGTTATAAAAACTATAACACATTCCCAAAGGGCAGAAAAATAAATGAGCAAACCTTCACAACGTACTAAGTAAGCCGAAAACTTTATTGTCTACGTATGTGTTTCTAAATAAGATATCATTTGTTATTATTAACTTTACAAAACAGCTTTTTAAAAAATTGACACATGATAATTATGCATTTTTATGAGGTACAGTGCAATCATTTGATCAGCACTGATCAAATGGGAAGAGGGTTATTTTAAAATAGCAATTTCTCCCATGGGATTCTCTCCTTTTAAACATAACAAAGTAGAGGATTTTATTCTCCAGGAATTCTCCATGAGAAAATTTCTCATGAGAAAAACATGAAGGAGGAAATAAATATGCATTCTAAAGAATGTCAAGTAGAGAGATGGAAGTGTAAGGCCTCCAGCTGCCCTCCATGTGTGGTTGGTAGGCAGGGGAATAAGAGAAGCTATTCACTTTTCCACCTTGAAGGTAGAACGAAGAGGACAGGGAGATGCAGAGCTGTGAGGGAACAACAAGGAGGGATGGGGAATTGAAGGAGGAGGAGGTGGAGGATTGTATCAGTTGTCATGAGTAGGCAACTTCAGAGAGAGGAAAGATGGAGGAAAGTATTGTAGAAAGCTTAACTTCTTTAAGGCAACTCATAGTTAAGATTTATACTATTTATCAAAATTAGCTCACTGCTTTTGAATGAGACTCCCCACAGAAATATATTACATGGATCTTTAGTTGTAGAGTGCACAAACTTAATCCAAAAGCCAACTCTAGGCTTGGACACTCTTCTTTTTGGATGTAGGAGATTTCTGACATGAGTGAAGTATGTCTATTTCCCAAGGTTAAAATACTGTCTTTGTTTTCTACAGAACTCCAGTGCAGCTGTAAGTTGTATAGCTGAAACCACACCATATAACCCATATACTTTCTCCGTAAGACAGGACAGGAAGTGGTTCTGATATCTATAAGTTTTCCCTATGAGCTGAAATTTGGAAAATATGTGCTTTGAGACACTCACATTTTGGGCTAAGGTAACATTTCTTTTCTGTGTGTTTATGTATTTTATATTGTTGTTGTAAAATCAGCCAATTTAACTCAAGCAACAAAAAATTGGGTGTCTGCAAATACATGAGTTATTTTTTTTCAGTTTAAAATTTATTTAAAATAAAAACATTATTCATTACTTTGAAAAAATGCTAATGTTTCTCCTATTGTTTACAAATTAAACTGCAAAGGAAACCCCAATAAAAATTGCATAAATTATCTGAAAGCATCAATAAATCTTTACCACATACTTTCATTTGGTTTCACCTTATGTTTCCACAAAAATACTACTATTTGATGAGTATGAGAATTTACTTTTTTTTTTTTCTGGCTTTGACCTTCAGGTTACTACTAAAGTTACTACTCAAAAATCAAATTACATGTGCTATTTGTTTACATAAAATATCATGTAGTCTTATTTGCTTCTCTAGACCAACTTTCATTAAGCACAATTACAAATACCAAACTCAAGTTGTTATCACACCTCACAGTAGTTTTTAAACTGTTTTGAAAATAACAATTCACATTATCACATAATTTTAAATAGAAAAAGTTTTAGTAACCATATTCCTTGGAAATAGTTAATACATGAGTTCTTTGCAGACACAAAATATAGACACTTTGATAGGAAATATGCACAAATCTATATACAAAATAGGCACAATCACAATTTTGTTACATGATGATTAGGTACAAATAATAACTATACAATCACTATAATTAATGTCACATGTCTACTTTGAGAATAGGATAAAAATTTGAGGTAACAGTAGTAACTGTTCCCAATTTTTAGAGCACTTAGCAGGTGCCAGGCATTGTTCTATGTACATTAATATGTTATTTCCATTAAGAAGTAGACATTTGAGAAATAATTCTAAGGATGAGAAAGTTGACATTCCCTAAGATCACCCATTAGTGAGTGGAATGAGAAATAGAAGTCACACAGGAGGAAAGGAAGGTTTCCCAAAAGTCTAGCTACAAAGTTCCAGTTACCAGTAGCTGACAAGGTCCGTTATAGAATTTTCTCCAGTATGCCTCAGTTGGGCGTGAAGAGCATGAAATATTTCAACCACATTGAGGAACAGCAGTTTGTATTTCTTCCCTAGATTCAATGAACAGATTACCGAGAACTTACAAAACAAAACAACAAAAGAATTCCTTAGTAAAATTTTACCAAGGCCTTGGTAGTCATTACAATTTTGTTTCATTAAAGGAAGAACCAGGAAATATAAATCTCACAGGTTAATAAAAATACTTTGTTGTTAACATTTCTTAAAATTAAAAAGAACTTTTAAGGACTTATAAATTAAAGTTTTTAAAAATTTAAAAAATTAAGAAATGGGCTTATAAAAAGACCACTATCTGAAGTCCTGAAATGCAACAGACCTTTTCCACTTAACAATTAATTTTACTTTTTTTCTTTTGTCGTGCTGGGGATTGTCACAGGCCATCCATGGGTGTGTGTGTGTGTGTGTGTGTGTGTGTGTGTGTGTGTGTGTGTGTGAGATATGCGCATTTGAGCGTATGGGAAGACTGTGCCTGGTTTTGGACGATCTTTGGGCCATGCAACACACATGTACACTTTACTCTTGCTCTGCGTGTGTTCCCACACAGCACCCGAGATGGGTGTGACTTGCCAAGATGTCAATCAATCTACTGACCACAAGACATCACAAAGCTAGATTCAACCCCTTGCCTTATTTGGAAAAAAACATTTTATGGAACCTCCCTTTGCGTGCCCCCCCCCCCCATAAAAATAAAGAATCCAGGTGCAAGCTCTTTCTTTTCAATGGACCCCTAAGGTCGAGAGCTGTCCTGGATTTTGAAAAGGTATTTCTGTGTGCTTGTGTACTTTCTTCGCCATTTTGTAAATTATTGATGTAGACAGAATTTGTGAACCCAGCATTGGTCGCCATCCCAGCTTGTTGGTGATAGGGGATCAAACCCAGGGCTGTGGTCATGCTAGACAAACAAAACCACTGAGCAACATCCACAGACAGAAATAAATAGTTTAAAGAAAAAAGATCAGCCAGGCTCCTCAGCCCATGCCTGTAATCCTAGCCGCTCGGAGGCTGAGGCAGAGTTGCAAGCAAGTTCAAAGCTAGTCTCAGCAATTTAGTAAGGCCCTAAGAGATTTTTATTTTGTTTCAAAATAGAAAATAAAAGAGCTGGAGATGTGGCTCAGTGGTTAAGCACCCCTGGGTTCAATCCCCAGTGCCAAAACAACAACAACAAACACATAAGAGAAAGTCTTACCCTCCTTTTCTTTCTTTGGTGGTCTGTGGCTGGGCTTCCATCGCCATCTGGTGGTCAATGTATAGATATGCTCTGATTTAAGATGATTTGGAGGCACAGAGGAGTGTGATGTTTTCCATTAGTGCAATTGATCTGAATGCATGGGATATAAAAACTAAATGGATAAAATAATTTATTTCTAGGTGATTAGAATGGGGAAAATTTTTTGCATGATGGATATTACATAACCAAAGAAACCAAAATGTTCTTCAATTCTGCTGGAATCATTCAACTAACACTTCGTAGCATCTATGCACTATGAACTAACTTAAGTAAAGCTCTTTGTGTGGTGGTTGAGAGGAGAGGAAAGTCTGCATCTACATCCAGTTATATGTATTTTTTGAATAATCTCACTTGTCCTGCATATATATTTTCAATATAAAGAATGTACTCCTGCTGAGGGCCATTACCAAATAGGAATGACGCATTGATTTCCTTGCCAGCGTACCCCATGTTAAATTTGCTGTGACCTTGCATGTGTGTTTAAGATGACCCTACTCAAGGACGAGGGTGGATCCAGGATTAGGGTGTATCCTGCAGTTTGAGGAAGTATAGTATCCCGGTCCTTGGGTTTAGGGCGTTCCCAGTTTAAGACCTTGGGTTTTAGGGAAGTTCGATGTTGAGGATTATTGCTGCTGGAAATAGGGCGTTCCTGCTGCCTGAGCTCCCGTTGAGCTCTCGTGAGATTCAGAGAGCATTTTGGGAAGAAAGCCTCGTGGAAGAGGTGAATTGGGTGGCAGCAGAACTGGGATTGCCCCAGAACGTGTGTGGAGGCCGGTGTGAGTTCGGGAATAAAGAATTGCTGTTTGAATCTACAAAGCTGTGTGGTGGCTCGTGATTCTGTGCCCAGCCAAGACTGCGGCATACTCCTACTAAGAGAAGTCCTGAGCAACTGAGTGAGATCCTGTCTCAAAACAAAAAATAAAAAAGGACTGGGAATATGGCTCAGTGGTTAAGCACCCCTGGATTCAATTCCTGGTATTATAATAATAATAATAATAATAATAATAATAATAATTTATTTCTGATAGCATTGTCCAGTTTTCTATTACTTAAGAATACATATAACTTTATATGCATAACATGTGGTGGAGGAAAAGCAGCTGGTAGTGCTGGTCACCAAATTGTCCCAGCATTCTACCATATACACATGCCTGGATTGTACTTGGTGGTTAGGATGGGCCAGATGTCCAGTTCAGGTCAATGAGGTATAAGTTAAAAATTTAAATATCCCAGACATGCATGGTGACATATATCTACAATCCCAGTTACTCACTTAGGAGGCTGAGGCAGGAGGATTGCAAGTGTGAGGCCAGCCTGGGCAACTTAGTGAAACCATGTCTCAAGATAGAGGTGTTAGGGATTTAGTTCAGTGGCATTCAGTACCCCCCATACAAGATTTTAACTATCCCTAGGATTCTAGACAGTTAGTTAACATTTGACAGTAAGGCAGCAGAGTAACTCTCATAATATTCAGCAATTTGGGAGTTAATTTCCTTACTCATTTCTCCAATAGTAGAACAAATGAGACATTCAATATACTGCAAGCTTAATATCACCTTCTCCTATAATTAATATGACAAATGGTATGAGATGTAGTACTATATAATGAAATTATTTTTCATACTTTTAACCTTCTATATAAACGCTGCCTTTCAAAGCAGTCAATTCAGGTATTATTTCATCAATTCTCTGGCACTCAGAACACTGGAAATCTTAAGCCTCCATATTTTCCCAGCCACCAATGTCTTCAACTATTAGACAGAGACTGAGATTTTTTGCCTGTCCAAACTCTTGTCAGGCTTCTGAAACTTCTCCCAGGTCATTTTAGCAAGAATTCTCCACCTTTGATATCTGATTGTCCTTGGTATCTAATCAGCTTCCTCATGCTCCACCAATTCCTAGGGGATGTCTCTGATCACCCTGGCCTGTCTTTAGCCAGATCTTCTTAGTCAGATTAGGCAGAATCCCCTTTACTCCTGATGTTCCCTTTTAGTAATTTTCCATCCACTGAGCCCCACCCTGTGCCTGATGGAACCCAATCTCCCTGCCCCCTGTCATGACCCCCACTGCAGAATCCCTATGCTTATTTCATTGATCCTAAATAAAGCCTTCCTTACTTCCTTACTGTGCTTTAACAAGTATCACTAGATAGTTTTTTTTTTTTAATACTGGCACCTATTAGATATGGAAAATGACAAATCCCAAAATACTGAGGCCTGAGAAAAGGGAGTGAGAAAGGGAGCCATACATTGAGAGCATTGACCCTGTGCCAATACATTCTTTCCTTGTGATAAAACAAACCCTGGGGAGGAGGTGTCCATCAAGCCTAGAAAGGCAGTCTCTGGGAAGAGGCCAAAATATTGATCCTTCCCTAAACAAGTCCTTTCCAGATACCAATCACTGACCCCAGGCTCTCTATCCAGTTCAATAAGATAAATCCCAGGGACTGACCACTGACCCCAGACTCCCTCTCATTTTACAGTAAAATGACCCTAAATTCCTGAGCGTCCTAGCTGACATGCTTATTAATTAAGTCACCTCTCAGTTAACCTATATAGGCCCAGTCCCCTCCTTTGTTCGGCGGCTCATTTTCTACCAAGAAAAGTCCATGGGGTTCATTTTCCACCAGGAAAGTGGGTCCATCAGAGGGACGGATTCTATTCCTGAATAAAAGTTCTGCTGAGATGATCCCGTCCTTTTGTGCTAACAGCCCCAACTGATAAACTACTCTAAGAAGCTATATATGATCCTCAGCCCTATAAGTGGTAGTATCTGATATAACTAGGATGAGTTCTAAGACCTTCATGTCCACAACTCACATTGAACCGGGTCCTACCCTACCTCTGTTGGATTGCTTAATGCTCAAATTTAGGGCCAACCCTTCAGTTATACAGGTTCCCTGAAGACCTGGTTTCCTCCACTGAACCCAGGGTGATGGTGTGTAGTGGATAGCTTATTGGTTACCTCCATCTCCTGCTAGTAAAGTAGTTTCCTTTCCTCCCTACTGCCCACAGCTCTCTAACCCTCCTAGTCTCAGGTGTCACTCTCAGCCACACTGATTTTGCTACATGACCCTCCAGCTGATGGGACTATAAAGCACTTGACATGAACTTTTCTTTGAAAAAGGTAAATCAGAGCCCCTTCACTCTCAATTTAGAATCAAGGATAAAATAATTCAATTTGTTTCGAACTCTCTTAAATGTAAATTCTGGGTCTGTGGGGGACCATGTTCAACTTGACAGTTTGAACATGAGTAGCATCTCTCTTGTCTCCCCGTGATTCCGTTATTATCAGGGAAAAAAACTGGAAAAAGAGTGAAAGACTGGAAGAAGTATCACTGCAAGTGGAGGACTGGCAGAAAGGGGTGACAAAGAGCACTGCTGTCAGCCACCAAGGCCTGATCCAGCCCACTCCTGAGTCTTAGCTCCTTATGAGACTGGGACAAAGGATAGACAGTCAGCTTAGATAACTAATGATCCAGGGAAGATGGGGGATAATTCAAAGAAAAGAACAAAATGCTAACACCTCCAACTGAAATAACAACTGAAATAAAAAAGACAGGTTTTTAGACAATTTTTAAAATTTTTGATTAATTAATTAATTATTATTAATTTTAATGCATTAATTAGCTTTGCTTCATGCTACCTTTTATCTGTATTTCAAATCTTCAAAGCCTATTTTATTTTGTAGGTTTGAATGACAAAAATTGTTTCTCACGTTAAGTAAGCTTAGAGCTAAATGTTGAAGAATGTTGTGTAACTCTTATCAAATAAAGTCTTTGATTTTTTAATATTAAAAAAGATATATTAGTTATACATATTAATAGAGTTCAATATGATATTTCCATACATGCATACAGTATGCACTGATTAAATCCAGTTTCCCTTTATTCTCCCCCACCCTAATCTCTAGTAATCACTACCCTATATTCAGATTGACTTTTTCCCCCACAGATGAGAAAGAATATGTGATATTGTCTTTCTGAGTCTGGCTTATATCACTTAACCCAATAGCCTCCAGTTCTACTCATTTTGCTGTAAATGACAGATTTCTTTCTTATTGATGAAATAAAATTCCATTTCAAATTATGCCTCATTTTCTTTATCTCCATTCATCCATAGATGAACACCTAAGTTGAGTTCATATCTCACAATAAACATGGGTGTGCAGGTATTTCTGATATGACAATTTCATTTCCTTTGTATGTATACCCAGAAGTGGGGTAGCTGCATCATACAGCAAATCTATTATTAGTTTTTGAGGAACCTCCATAGTTGGAGTGGTTTCAACTAACCAATGTGCGACTTGAGACCTGAATGTGGCCAGTGAGTCCTGTGGACCTCCTGAGGTCTGTGCCTTTCATCAAGTTTCTCTGTTACCTGGCAATAGGTTGCTGTGACTCCCATGCTGTAATGCTTTTCCTTGTCCCCAGCAGGTTGAACGTACCTGTGGCAATCATACCTGTCCTTGGAGGTCTGAATCTCAGTCTCTGTGAGAGATGCTCTTTCTGAATTTCTAAATTTCCTTCCTCTTGCACTCTCTATTGACTTGAAAGGAGAAACTGCCATGGATTCTATACTATTCTATATTGGACATTCTGTATTCTTTCTATATTCATCCAACTCCTCCTTTTTGGTACTATGTCGCTTTTTAACTATGTCATTGCTTATATTAAACTTCTCTTTAGATAACTGGGTTTTTTTCCTTTTTAAATTTTTATTTCTGAGGTACTGGGGATTGAAAGCAGGGATGCTCTACCACTGAATATACCACCAGCCTATTTTATATTTTATTTTGGGACAGGGTCTTGCTAAATCGCTCAGGCTGGCCTCAATTTGCCATCCTCCTGATTCGATCTCCTGAGTAGTTGGGATTACTGGCATGGGCCACTGTACTTGGCAAAACTGGTATAGTTTTTATTTTCATTATTGGCCTCTGGCTGATATAACAAATCAGAGGGAGGATTTGGGAAAGACACCACATAAAGCACCAATCATAATATAAAAAAATTAAATAATCTGATTTCATAAAAATTAAAGATTTTTGTTCTTTTAATGATACTGACAGGCGGCAGACAGATGTGAGTGGTGGAAACAGAACACGATGTTAAGGGAATAATTCTTTAAAATGGGGCCACTGTGCTTATCCCCACCTGCTTTCTTTCCAAGAAGGAATTTGCATGCAGCCCTGTCTGGCTTAGGACAGGATATGTCACATTCCTCAGCAAACTACTTGTTATCTGCAAGGGAATGCAGATAACTTTGAAGGGAGATAATTTTGAGACCCTTTTCACAGACCAGATTCTGGTAGATAAGGATAATTCTTCCTAACCATAAAACCTGTAAGAATGTATGATGAAGAATCCAATTAGAACCGGCCAGCATGGACCAAGGTGACCTAGAGTTGTCATTACAGTGGGAATTTGAAAGTCTGATGTCATCCTACTGTCAGTCAACAATCAAAAGGTGGACCTGGGTGGGACTCTCTGGAAACTTCTCTGGGATCTCCTATAGAAAATCCTTTTTTATTTTTTTAAAGAGAGAGAGAGAGAGAGAGAGAAAGAATTTTAATATTTATTTCTTAGTTTTCGGTGGACACAACATCTTTGTTTGTAATGTGGTGCTGAGGATCGAACCTGGGCCGCACGCATGCCAGGCAAGCGCGCTACCGCTTGAGCCACATCCCCAGCCCCTGGGATCTCCTATAAAACTAGAATGTAGGAGAGGCACTCTGTCATTCTCTCTCTCTCTCTCTCTCTCTCTCTCTCTCTTTAAAAAAAAAAAAAGAACTATGTAATGTTTTGAACAACCAACAATAAAAAAAGACCTACTCTTCTTTTCCTATCCCTTCAATAAACTCATTCTTGGTACTCCAACCAAGACATCTGAAATCTTTCTGGCTTGATCCCTAGAATGAGGGTTTGTATCGAGGGGATCTTCCCCCTGCATTTGTTTTCTGGAAGGCCCCAGCCCTGTAACACTATCAGTTCCTTCCCATAGCACTGGAGTCCTCTCTTCTCCCTTATATAAATCCTACTCTGTTCACTCTTCTCTTTTGTTATCATCTGGATTTTATTCTTCAAATTTTCGAGACAAGTGGAGTGCAGTGGCACAAGCCTGTAATCCCAGTGGCTCTGGAGGCTGAGGCAGGAACAGTGCAAGTTCAAAGCCAGCCTCAGCAACTTAGCGAGTCCCTAAGCAACTCAGTGAGACCATGTCTCTAAATAAAATATAAAAATGGGCAGTTGTGGTTCAGTGATTAAGTGGCCCTTGGATTAAATCTCCAGTACCAAAACAAAATAAAACAAAACCGAAACCAAAACAACTACAACAAAAAAATCTAAATTTGTGAAACAAGAACCCAGAAGGAAATTGGTGAGAACTGCAGCCTGCACAAATCCCATCTTTCAGCAGAAGCCAGGAATCTAGTTTCATCTCAAAACTCTGGTTTCAATACTATTTAAAAAGTAAAGAGACAATTCAGTCTAGTAGAAAATATTTGCAATAGATTTAGCTAACAAGAAACTTGTGTGCATAATATGTAAAGTATCTAAAAAATAAGAAGATGCAGGGCTCAGGGACACATGCCTGTAACCCGAGTGATCTGGCAGGCTGAGGCAGGAGGATTTCGAGTTCAAAGCCAGCCTCAGCAATTTAGTGAGGTCATAAGCAGTTTAGGGAGACTTCGTTTCAAAATAAAAAATAAAAAGGGCTAAAGATGTGGCTTAGTGGTTAAGCACTGCTGGGTTCAATCCCTGGTTCCATAAATAAATACATACAAAAAATAAAAAATAAGAAGATTGTGTTAATTTGATAGGGTTGCCATAACAAAATACCACTGAGTGGCTTAAATAACAAAGATTTATTTTCCCACAGTTCTGGAAGCTAGAAGTCTAAGATCAAGGTGTCAGCAGGTTTCCTTTCTTCTGAGGCCTCTCTCTTTGAAGATTCTGTTTCTTACTCTGTTCTCCCATGGTCTTCCCTGTGTGTGCCTGTCTGTATGCAGATCTCCTCTTCTTATGAAAACAAAGGAGGTACTGGCATTGTATAGCCTGAGCATTCTCCCTATTGCAATAGTTCTTTGCTGAGGGCCATTGCCAAGTAGAAATGACGCATCGAAATTTCCTTGCTAGCGTACCCCATGTTAAATGGATTTCGCTGTTGACATTGCATGTAAGGTGACCTTGCTCAAGGAAGGCGGATCCGGGTTTAGAGCTGATCAGGTTTGAGGAAGTATCCCGGTCCTTGGGTTTAGGGCGTTCCCGGTTTAAGACAATAGGGGTTTTAGGGAAGTTGGAGGTTGAAGATTATTGCTGCCGGGATTAGGGTGTTCCTGCTGCTTGTTCCCGTTGAGTTCTCGTGAGATTCAAAGGAGATTGGAAAAAAGCCTCGTGGGGTAGGTGAATTGGGCGGAGAAGAACTGGGCTTTCCCCAGAACGTGTGTAGAGGCCGGTGTGAGTTCGGGAATAAAGAATTGCTGTTTGAATCTACAAAGCTGTGTGGTGGCTCGTGATTCTGTGCCCAGCCAAGACATTGGCAGTTCTTTTCCTCCTGCAATGAAGCCTCTTCTTACCCAAGACTGGATTTGATTTGCCATTTCATTCCCATTTACCATATATTCAGAGTGGTGAAATAGAGTAGGAATTAAGCAAGTAAATACCTTAATAGCCACTTACAACTCAGTAAGGTTCACATTTTGCAGATCCTGCTAAATAATTTTTCAGGCCCAGTGAAAAATGAAAATTCAGGCTGTCTTGTTCAAAAGAGCAGGTAAAAGTGCCAATAAAAGAACTCAAATAGTTTTTTTTTTCTTTTCTTCCATAGTCTTCTCAACTTCTTATGTGTCTTTTACTTTTTATTAAATGTTGTTTTAAATTTAAACATTTTTTAATTTAACTATTAGCACAGATTTTACCATTGATCTTTTTAATAATATATTATGCTTACATCTTTTTAAATACCTTTATTTTATGTATTTTTTATGTAGTGCTGAGGATCGAACTCAGGGCCTCACATGTGCTAGGCGAGTGCTCTACTGCTGAGCCATAGCCCCAGCCCTACCATTCATCTTTCAAATGTACAATGCCAATTTAAATGCAAACATGTGGAATCTCCAAAATATACAATTTGTGCTTCTTGGTTTGTGTATGCATATGCATTTTGTTTTCAGTGGAAGATTAAAAATGTACAAGATTAACTTTTTGTGTGCATGCGGTACTGAGGATTGAACTCAGCGCCTTGCATATGATGGTAGGCAAGCGCTCTGCTACTGAGCTATAACCCCAGTCCCTTTTTTCATTTCTTGACACACTCACATTCTACTAACTGTCTCCTTTCAGCTTACAGAAGAAAAAGGAAGGACTGAAGGGAAATGCAACTATGAATTCTCCTGTATTTTCCTCTCCAATGACATTTTTAGTGTAAGTGGTTTGTTTTAGTCAGCTTTTTTGCTGCTGAGACTGAAAGGCTGGACCAGAACAGCTGCAGAGGAAGAAAGGTTTATTTAGGGGCTCGGAGTTTCAGAGTTCTCAATCCATAAGAGGATGGTTCCATTCCTTGGGGCTCAAGGTGAGGTAGAACATCATGGCAGAAGACTGTAGCATAGGGAAGTGGCTCACTCGGTGATCAGAAAGCAGAGAGAGAGGTCTCCACTTGCTAGATACAAATGTATACCCAAAAGCCAAACCCCAATTCCCACCTCCTCCAGCCACACCACCAGCCTTCAGTTTCCACTCATTTAATACCTTTTTGCGGGGAGGATTAATTCACTGATTGGGTTAAGACACTCACAACCCAATAATTTCTCCCCTGAACCTTCTTGTATTGTCTCACACGTGAGTTTTTGGGAACAACACATCTAAACTGTAACAGGTTGGTTCACGTGAGAGGGGGGTGTAACATGAATAAGGAAAAATGTAAGGTTCCTTAGTTATTTATGGTTTTTAGAATCCTGTTAACTTTTTTAGGCATTCAAAGCAAATTCTTGTTTGGATGAAAAGTGTGGTTTCTTGAGGCTGAGAACCAACACCCCAGTCACAGCCTAACATGCTCATCTGCACTCTCCTTGAGCCTCTCAGAAACTCTGTCTCTTCCACCAACTGCATCATCCTTGGGCAAACTACCATCCTCCATTACCTGGGTTACAGATAGAATCTACTGAGTCATCTCTCTGTTTCCACTTCTTTTCCTGTAACCTGTTTTATGCTTTGTAGCCAGAGTGGTCTTTTCAATACCAACCCTGATCATGTTATCCCTAATTTTTTAAGAAAAAGCCCTTTAGAGTTTTGCTGTATCTTTTTGCTGCAATTTCATTTTGCAGCATGCTCCATGTCGGGTTTTCCATTCCTGGCTTTGCTGCTCTTTGATTACCCCATTTCTTCTCTGCTCGTCATGAACTTGCTGGGTCTTGTCTGATCATCCTACATTTTAGTCAGCTTTGACCAAAAGACCTGACAAGAACAACTTTAGAGGAGGAAAAGTTTATTTGGTGCTCATGTTTTCGGAGATCCTAGTCCACAGATGGAAGACTCCACTTCTCAGGGCCTGAGGTAAGGCACCATAATAGTGGAAGGGTGTGGAGGAGGAAAGCAGCTCAGGAGTGACTACCAGGAAGCAGAGACCCTGCAGACCAGGGACAAAATGTATACCCCAAAGGCATGCCCCAAGGACCCACCTCCCCCAGCCCCACACGATCAACCTACAGATACCACCAAAGTAATTCCATCAGGGGATTCATTCACTGATTGGGTTAAGGTTCTCCTAACCCAAACATTTCACATCTAAACTTTCTTGCATTGTCTCACACAAGAGCTTTGGGAGGACACCTAATAGCTAATCCAAAATACCCTATTTTTTTCCTTCCTTCCCTTTTTAACAATTACCCTATTTCTTTATATTCTTTCCTGGAGAACACTTCCCTACTTTCATATAGCCTATTCAAATTAAATCTCACTCATCCTTCAGGTTAAAATTTAAATATTCTTTCCTTGAGGAAACTCTAACAAGTTCAAATTTTCTAATTATCTTTCTTGTAGAATTAACTATATCTCCTCGTAGCACTACTCACAATTGCAATCTTAGATCTGTTTTTGTACTTATTCAATTACCTTCCTTTTCCAGAGTATAAATAAAGGAGAGAAAAGAAACCCCTTTTCTGCACACATTTTTTTTTTGGTCCACATTTATTGTGGGTGGGGACTGATGATTTATTCATGAGATTTCCTGAATGATGTTTCTTCCGTAACAGACCATGTCTTTTTTATTCACTATTATTTTGTCCTACTCCTATTACATACTAGGAGCTCAACAATTAATCAATCCTTGAATGAAATGATAGGCCAGCTGATCAGACTTCTAAATTATAAAGAATTGCTGATTTCAATGAGTGCCTAAGTAGCATTGAAAATAAACATATTAGCTGCTTGTAATGGCACATGCCTATAATCCCAGCGGCTCTGGAGGCTGAGGCAGAAGGATTGCGAGTTCAAAGCCAACTTCAGTAATTTAGCAAGGCCCTAAGCAACTTAGAGCCTGTCTCAAAATAAACAAACAAAAATGGGCTGGGGATGAGGCTCAGTATTTAAGCACCCCAGGGTTAAAAAAAATTCCCAGTACCTAAAATAAATAAATAAACCCATTGTCCAGATGTCTGAACACTCCTTTGTCTTGCAAATTTACCTTAGTCTCTTTCAAAATCACAATTGTAGGATGAGTCTAATCCTCTGGCCCTTTGAAGCAGGAATTTGGAAGGATTCACATGATCTTACTACTTTCTTCATCTCCACACATCTCTGAACCCTCTTTCTGTCTATTCCTGATATAGTTCTTGCTAAAAATCCCCCTTTTCTCTCTTTGGGCCAGTCTTATGGTGCTTCCAACATCTGGTATGGTTTATGGGGACTCTTGCTTAGAAATAGAAGTTCTTTCCAGACCACAATATAAATGTCTAGTAAACACAAATGAATGAATATAGCACGAAGAACCATTTCATAAGGAAGTTGCCCTGGAAGAGGGCTGCTGTAGGAAAAGGAGACATTAGCCTGTTACTTAGTCCCTGTAGCCTGTTCACTCCAGCCCAATCAGGAACTTTCCGTCACATTGTGTGGTTTGCTCTTCCAGTGCTAGGCAGACTGTATGGATTATAGTATGTGCATTGGCACTTGTTATATAGCAAGTGCAAACAGCTGGGCTTCTTGTGTCAGTCCAGTGCCAAGATAGAATTCCTCATAAGACTTTTAAACTGCTTTTGCAGTCAGTAACATCAGTGACTGGGAAATCAAACATTTTATCTAGCGGTTTGTGAACTTATTGCTATTTTCCAGATGTTTTCTAGGGCTATTTCTCAGATGTTGATTTGTGGTGGTGTTGATATTTTCTTTCTATAGCATTTTATTATTTTTGAGCAGTGATATTTAATTTAGTTGGGGGGAAATGTCTTTTCCAAACTCCTTGTTTCTGATGACACACAGTTATTCTGTGTCTCATGTTAATCCCACAAACTATGGGACTTGGCTCGATATAGACATGACTAGATAAAAGCAGCTTTAGCAGAGCTGCTGCACCAGACTTCCACTTTTATCAAGCCTTCCAGATACACTGACAGCTCATAGATCCACAGCATGTTAGAATTGGCAACATTCTTTATTCAGACCCCCTCTCATTCACAACAGCATAACTGGAACTCATAGTTGCTAAGTAAGAGGACCCTGGGCCACATGGCTAACTATTGGTAAAATTGAAACTGGGACCAGATCTCCCAGATACAGCAGAGAGGAAACCATTTTTTCTTACCTTTTTACCTGGAGGCATGTGTAAGGATTCACTGGTCCTCTCCAGTAACCCCAAATTCATTCATTGGCAAAGAAGTATCTTGATTGCATTTTTTTTTTTTTTTTTTTTGGCCTTGCACATGCCAGGCAACCACTATGCCATTGAGCATATTCCCCGATCCCTCCCTGCCTGGACAGTATTCTGGGGAGGCAAGACACCCTCCTGCTTCATATTTAGGGCCTATCACTGGGCCTCATGGCCAGCCCTGCTGTGTGGGGCACTGCCACCTCCTTTCCTACAGGCTCACACTGCTGAGGTGTCACCTAGTGGAATGGCTCCATGCAAAGCCACTTGGTCCTTTGTCACCACTCTCTAGTCCCTTCTTTCTCTCCATAATTTCCTCCCCGCCACACAAACTCACCAAGGGCCTCTGAACGCTTTCTCCATCCATGGTGAAAGTTCAATCAAGTTCAGTGTGCTACGAGGCAGAAAAGTTTGGCCAGTTTGACAACAGTTTATAAATAACTCAGGGTGGATGCTGTCGACAATGGGAAGTATATATGGGGAACACCAACATTACCAAAATGTGTTCTTTGAAAATGAAGAATGACAGCATCCAGACCAATTCCCCCAAAGCTTAACAGAAATTCTCATAAAACTGCAGGTAAGCTTACAGTATATTATATAAGTTTTAAACTCTGGAGCTGGGCCGAAAACGTCACCTGCTTTAGGTCTTCACATAGACACTTAAGAGCTACAGAGCAATACAACTGACCAGCAAAACACTTTTAGATTTGGTCGTAATCATTGTAATCTATAGACTGTCAACTTGGGGGTAACTGGTAAAGTAATTTGTGGTCTCTTTTTGTCTGTTTTTAATTGATGATTTTTCTCTGCAGCTAGCCTTACAGGAGAAATTGAAATACAGCTGCTGCATTATAAATCCACAAAGTGAAATACGTGGTGTCCAGCGAATAATGAGAAGGCCCCCAGAATAGCTCCTCTAACAATCCTGCTGGCTTCTTTTACTGGAATCCTTCCTTGTGGGCTCAGGGATGATTCATGCGTTGAGGGTAGGGGGATGTGGAATTCAAAGCCACACTGGGGCAGAAAGGAGCCCAGAGCATATTGTTGAGAATTAGCCAGGTGAATTAACAATAGCACGAAGGACTGGAATGAGCTTGGAAATCCGAGTCAAAGCTCAGCCCTATGAGAACATACCTGATTAATCTTATTTGATTACGTTAACTCTTTTACTATTTGTCAGCATGCATATACTTAGACTTGTTGGCACCATTGTCCAATACAGAACATATTTATGGTCAGTACTGTGGCTGTCCATTCTGGATCATATTTAAGTGGAATCTTTCCCTTGGGCAGGCTGGGCCAGACTGTACCGCACATTTACTAGACAAGGCCCTCCTGTCCCAAGTGCCTGGCTCACCAGCCTACTCCCTCTACATTCCATCTTCTTCCCCTCTTGGCTGCTGATGTTGATACTTCTCTGTGGTTTGGGTCCTCACCCTACTCTTCTAACTTAATATAGCTTCTTTTGGCTTTTGAATTTGCTTTTTTTCTCTTGTCCACATTTTCATTTCTCTGCCTTGGCTTGAAGCATGCAGAATCTGAGGATGAGAAAACTATTCTACACTTAGCTTTGGCATCGGCCCTTGGCATGGCCTTGCCACTCACCTGTCCTGGGAAGGCCCAGATGCTAATTAGGAAGCAATGGTAGTGAGTAGCTTTTTTTTTTTTTTTTTTCTTGGTGGTGCTGGGGATTGAACCCTGGGCCTTGCACAAATGGTATACAAGTGCGTTACCACCGAGCTACATTCTTAACTGGAAGGTAACATTCTAAAATAATTTTTCTATCCAGAAGGTTTAAGTAGAGTTTGGATATGTAAGGAGGGGATGGGGAAATGAGGAGGTGGGCAAAATCACCTGTACATATTATTCAGCTATTCAAATAAGTACATTCCTCAGGTGCCCCGAAGGAATACAATCTGATCGCATCAACATGTTGCTGTATTAAAATGTTCCCTATTCATTTGGTACATACATTCCATTTGCCAATTAAACTTAGCTTCTCCAGGGCAGAGAGTGAAACTTTATTTCTCTTATTTCCGTTGCAGAATAGGCACTCAATTTTTCAAAGTGATGAACTGACAGATTCACCAAACCAAACCCTGCAGGTTAGAAAGTGTTAGCTGTTGATTTGGGTACAGGTGTCACAACACATTTAGAAGGCAATCCTTGTAGACCTGATAAATTGCATGATGTGGGCATTATTCTCTCCACCTACCTGTTCAACCACACAACACTGGTATTTTATTGAAACAAAATTCTATTAAAATAAGTATCAAGTAATGACTCCAGCAACAGAATCAACACTGGGAATTTTAGTAAACTAATATATATGCACTCGTGGCCTAAAAATTAGAGTGACAATATCATTTAAAATGCAATATTTAGGCTTTCTGGGGACTTGTGGAAACAGAGGGGCATTGTTGCTGCCAGGCCATTTAGCTCTTCCCTCTTCGCTTGCTTAGTGGCTTTGATAGGTGGGGACTTTAGCTCTACATTTCTTTCTCCACCACTCACTGCCTCAACAATAGTCCAGATGTCCTCAATCTCAGACCTTATTGATAATAGCTTCCTCATTTTACTTTCTGCCTTTAGTTCTTCCTTTTCTTGTCCATCCAATGTAATCCTATGGGATTGACCTCCCTAGAGTACAGGTCTGATTGCGTTGACTGTTTAGTCATAGGGTTCAATCTGTCTTGTGTGTTTAGATCCTCTTTCCTTGGTTCAGCAATCAGCACCATGCCTGAGCCAGCTGTAATCCACAGCTATAATCCATTCCCCTGTGTTTACCTGAACTGCCTGGTTTAGTGCTCTGGACTAGACACCCAGATTTTAATATTAGATTTGGTCATTTCTACCATCTTTATTATTAACTTGCTTAAGTTTTGGGGTCCTTCACTGGTAAATTGTTGATAATTGTAACTATCTCATAGGAATATTTTTGAAGATCAAACAAGGTAATGAGTAGTAATGAGTATAATACATTTATCTCTAGATCCACAGTAAAGGTAAAAAAATTCTGTTATTTTGTTTAAGTCTTACTATTGCTATAATTTCCTTACTAGATTCCAACTGTCTTGAGGGTTAAATCTTTTTCTCTAGAAGGGGTCAGCAAACTTTTTCTACAAGACCAGCTCAGCTAGTCAGTATTTTAAGCTTTGCAGGTGACGCATCTCTGTTGCCTTTTAAAATAAACCTTTTAAAATGTCAATTCATCCCTGGCTCATGGGTTGTAGTTTGCTAATTGCTGCTAGAGAGCATCCAGATCAGTATTTCCTGTGAGGAAATTTCTTGAGCTGTTGTCTGATTTAACAGCTGATTCCATATTGGACCCTACAAGTATGTCTCTGTTCTTGTTTTACCCTTTGCAAATGACTCCATTTTGCTCTCACACACTCTAACATTCTAAATCCTGATTTTCTCAGCAAATCTGGTACCAGGAACAACCTGAATGGAGGCTGGGGTGAGTTGTCCCTTCACACAGAGACTTCTCTAGGTTGTTAGTTTGTCTTTAATCCAGTCTAGCAGGGAGACCTGTGCTAGGATAAAAAGTGGTGAGAATGTTAGAAAAATATTAAGTTGCATTTAGATGGCAGCAAATGGTTTCTCCAGGAAAGTGTAAAATCCTTGCTTCCACACTGGCTTTAATTGAATATCAGACAAATTCAACATTACTGTTGCAAAAGAAAATGAGAATGTTGGTATTTGCATAGATTCTCTCCCCTTGCTAACTACATTTACATATCAATCCTGAGATAGCATTATTTTCTTTTAAGCCTTGATTTTACCACAACAGCAAAAATTACATCTAGGTAATTTTACAATAGGAAATAAGAATCTTACCATAGGTAATATGTGTTTAAGAATGAGTGGCTTACTCTGAGAATTATTATTGTTGTCAGTTCAGGTGCTGGCTATGCTTTAGGAAATAATATGACATAACTAAATTTAAAGCACTAAATGTGTTTCATCACCCTTAAAATACTTTCATCATGTGCAACATGATAAAGTGGGGTTCATCCCAGGGATGCAAGGTTGGTTCAGCATAAGAAAATCAATAAATATCATTTATCTCATCAATAGGCTTAAAAACAAGAATCACATGATTATCTCAATAGATACAGAAAATGCATTTGAGAAAATGCAACATTTATTCATGTTCAAAACATTAGAAAAATTAGGGATAATAGGAACATAACTCAACATTGTAAAAGCTATCTATGCTAAACCCAAGCCCAACATCATTCTAAATGGAGAAAAATTGAAAGCATTCCCTCTAAAAACTGGAATAAGACAGGGATTCCCTCTTTCACCACTTCTATTCAACACAGTCCTTGAAGTTTTACTCAGAGCACTTAAAAGAAAGAAATTAAAGGAATATGAAGAGGAAAAGAAGAATTCAAACTATCCCTATTTGCTGACGACATGATTCTATATGTAGAAGACCCCAAAAACTTCACCAGGAACCTTCTAGAACTCATAAATGAATTCAGCAAAGTAGCAGGATATAAAATTAACACCCACAAATCAATTGCATTCCTATACATCAGTGATGAATCAATTGAAAGAGAAATTAAGAAAACTATACCATTCACAATATCCTTGAAAAAAAAAATACTTGGGAATCAATCTAACAAAAGAGGTGAAAGACCTCTACAATGAAAACTACAAAACACTAAAGAGAGAAATTGAAGAAGACCTTAGAAGATGGAAAAATCTCCCATGCTCTTGGATGGGCATAATTAACATTGTCAAAATGGCCAAACTACCAAAAGCTCTCTTCAGATTTAATGGATTTCCTATAAAGTTTCCGATGATAATATTCATAGAAATAGAAAAAGCAGTTATGAAATTAGTTTGGAAAATTAAGAGGCCCAGTATAGTCAAAGCAATCCTCAGTGAGAAAAGTGAAACAGCAGGCATCACAATACCAGACATCAAATTATATTACAGAGTGATATTAACAAAAATGGTATGATATTGACACCAAAACAGACATGTAGACCAATGGTCCAGAATAGAAGATGCAGAGACAAATCCTCATAAATACAGTTACTTCATTCTAGATAAAGGTCCTGTAGACATATATTGGAAAAAAGATAGCCTCTTCAACAAACGGTGTGTGGAAAACTGAAAATCCATATGTAGCAAAATGAAATTAGACCCTATCTTTCACCCTGCATAAGGCTCAACTCAAAGTGGATCAAGGACTTAGGCATTAGACCAGAGACCCTGTGCCTGCCAGAAGAAAAAGTAGGCCCAACTCTCCAACATGTTGACTTAGAAACTGACTTCCTCAACAAGACCCTAAAGCACAAGAGGTAAAATCAAGAATCAATAAATGGGATGGTATCAAACCAAAAAGCTTCCTTCCAGCCAAGAAAACAATCAAGAACATGAAGAGAGAGCCTACAGAATGGGAGAAAATCTTTACCACATATGCCTCAGAGCATTAATTTTTAGGATATAGAAAGAATTCAAAAAGCTTAACACGGAAAAAATAAATAATCCAATCAATAAATGGGCAAAGGAACTGAACAGGCACTTCACAGAAGAAGAAATACAATAGGACAAAAACTTATGAAAAATGTTTGGCATGTCTAGCAATTAAAGAAATGCATATTAAAAGTACACTAAGATTTTGGGCTGGGGTTGTGGCTCAGGGGTAGAGAGCTTGCCTAGCACATGCGAGGCACTGGGTTCAATTCTCAGCACCACATAAATATAAATAAATAAAATAAAGGTATTGTGTCCAACTACTACTAATTTTTTTAAAAAGTACATTCTTACTCCAGTCAGAATAGCAATTATCAAGAATATAAGTAACAATAAATGTTGGTGAGGATGTGGGGAAAAAGGTTCACTCATACATTGCGGATGGGACTGCAAATTGGTGCAGCCACTATGGAAAGCAGGATGGAGATTCCTCAGAAAACTTGGAATGGAACCATCACTTGACCCAGTTATCCCACTCCGCAGTTTATACCCAAAGGACTTAAAATCAGAATAGTATAGTAACGCAGCCACATCAGTGTTTGTAGCAGCTCCATTCACAATAGCTAAACTGTGGAACCAAACTCAGTGCCCTTCAACAGATAAAGAAAATATGGTATACATTATACAGTAGAATATTATTCAGTTATAAAGAAAAATGAAATGATGGCATTTGTCGATAAATGGATGGAACCGGAGACTATCATGCTAAGTAAAATAAGTCAATCCCAAAAAAACAAGGCCAAATGTTCTTTCTGATATGCAGATGTTAACACACAATAAGGGGGTGGGGAGTGAGAATAGAAGTTCATTGGATTAGATAAAGGGGAAGGGGAATAGAAAAGAAAGTGGAATGATGTTCATATATGAATAAATGTCCAGTGTGGTTCCCCATCATATGCAAACACAAGAACGGGAATTTATACTCCATGTAAGCGTAGTATTTCAAAATACACTCTATTGTTATGTATGACTAAAAAGAACAAATAAAAAAATAAAAAAAATACTTTGATCATTTTCAATAACTTTGAGTCTGATTATTATTATTTATATCATTTAAACTCTATGAATTCACATGTTTTCTTACCAAAGCAATATTAAGAAATAAATCTTAAGCAAACTTCATTCCTTGCAAACTTCATTCCTCAAAACAAGCCGACATCACACTGTGAAAGTACTTTTTCATAGAGAAGTACTAATATATCCACTAGGTGTCGCTGCTGTACCCTGAATTAGCCAAAAGAAGGTAAAGGGAGAAAATGTAATAATTCTACCCATAAATTCATTATAATGATTATTTTAAACAATCATTACTTCGGAAGATATAGAAAAAATGGTACTTAACTTATTTATATATAATTTTGAATACTCTTTCATTTACAACTTTTGTTTTATGTATGGAAAGAAAAATATCTTGGGAGAAAAGTTAATAAGTCAATGCCAATATTTATTTTTTAGAAAAACAACCAAAAGGAATATATAAAAATTAAAAAAAAATAAAAATAAAGTATATAAATAGGCTATAGACAATGTTATGTATTAGGAATGTTGAAAACTTGGTTAACAGTTATTAATCTGAGAATTTGGTAAAATTCTGTAGCAATCAAGTGAAGTCTTAAAGAGAAAATCTTAATTTTGATTCTGGCTCAAAATTCACACCCTGTTCATTTTATTTCTAGACCTATAGAGTGCCAGTAGTTGGTAACACATTAAGTGTAAACTGTAAATTTTATGAAGCATGCTTTAATTTACCTTTTAGGACTGAGATGTTGAGAGTCTATGACATTATTATTTATGACAAAATTCGAGACACAGAAGGCCAGGAGACAACAAGCTCATGCCTGCTGTTTGCAGATACTGCAGTAGTTGAATAAAGGCAAAGTGAAATGATGTGGAATTTTTTCTTTTAACTTCAGTTTCTGTTTTCTCCAACCTGTGGGGAATGACTGTAGACTGCACTTTTCAAGCCCACAATGAGAGCATTACTGCTGCGCTGCTCCTTCCCTCTTATGGAACAAATTTGCAAGGTCTGTGGCAGTGATTCATAGTTCAGGAAAGACACACCTTCCCGAAGCAAAGAGGAAGAAAGAAGGATATTATATGTTTAGTCTTTGCTATTTTTTACCCTTTTGGTTTTCAGTTAAATTATGACTTACAATCGTTTGGTTTTGGTGACCCATTAATTCACCAAACAGAAGCTCCATTTGAGTCAACAACTCCTTTTTTTTTTCTTAAGTTAAAAATGAATGTATATGCTCTTATGCTTTTCCTGAAACATGTTCTGTCAGTTTGCTAATGTTGGCAGTCTAGCCAATAGGCCTGGACACATCACAAATAAAAATTTAGAGTTTCACATGAATAGCTAAGTAATGATTAGTGTTTTCATTAAAAACGAGCAAATGAAGTCCAAATTAGTTTTTTTTTCTTTTTCTGTCTGTGAGTATAATATGAATTAAAATTGCTACCATACATAGGAAGTATTTTTAAGATTGAAGTTGACTTAATGGTATTGAAATATTTGGATCTTCTGATTGTTCCTATGGTTGGGAACTCATTCCACATAAAATTTCATTTTATGTGCTTAATGTTCATCTGTTTCTTTAGCATCTGTCTCTCCCACTGGACTACAAACACAAAAACTTTAATATAAACACTGTCTAGACAAATAAGTGCTATCTATCTATTGGCATGAACCAGCAAATGAATAAATGAAGAGAAAAACTGAAACATATGAAATATTAGCCAAGACTATATTCAATCTTAAATTTTTTTTGTGTGTGTGAATTGTGAGTCAATCAGATTATTCCTACTACTGAGTGCAGAAGTCCTTTGGTTAGGAGGATCATTTAGATGCTAAGAAACTTGTCATCTTATTTCCTAAATTCACTTGATCCTTAATTTCTCCTCTAGAATAGTTTTCAGCACCTTGTTTTTTGACTCTGCTATTTCATGGCAATGAACCTGCCACTTGGGCAACTGATGTGCATGAATTCCTTTTTGGTTTCATCTCTAACCATTGGTTACTCCAGATATTCTAGGCCCACAGGAACACTGAGCAATTTAATTTAGGCCAGTAAACACTACTGTGCATTGTCTGTGCTTGGTCCTGGGCTAGTATTGTGTATATACCGTGATGTTTATACCTTTGTGTCTTTCCCCTTCTCCTTCACAGCAAAACCCCTGCACATTTCCTTCCCAAACCAAAGGGCAAGGCCACCATGCATGGCTCTATTAGAAAATCAGTACATTGTTTTAGTGTTTATGTGTCCATATCCTCCATTGAACTATAAGCTCTTTAAAGGAAAGCAGTCAGAAGCAATATGAAGAGAACTACATCCTATTTTTTTTTTAATCAAGAACCTATCTATATCTGTATCCAAATACTCTGTCTTAGTGCTAGAGTAGTGGATGGACAGCCACTTATTTATCTACAGCCAATCTACAAGGGCACTTCCCTTGCACTGTAGTTTGTATTGGTATAGAATTCTAGTTCTGGAATTATTCTGAAAATTATTCTGGAAATAATTTTCTTTCAGAAATTTGAAGGCATTTTTTCTATTGACTTCTTGTTTACAACATTGCTGAGAAATCCAAACCATTCCTAACATTTGTTTTTGTCTAAAATTGTATATTACAGAAAAATTTAAATATGTTAGGAGAGAAGAATATAATGAATCCCCATGTATCCATCAGTCTGTTTTGACAGTTGTTAACTTATAGCTGATATCATTGAATCCTTAGCTCACTCCAATTCTTCATCCAACTTTTGATTATTTTCCATCAAGATCTAAAATCAGATTTTCATAATACATATTCAATATTTATCACTAAAAGTGATGATGGATCATATTTCTGATCCTTTGTGTTTTTATGTGATTTGCTTTATTTTCCCAGAAAGATTTTAGGAACCTACTGTTTTTTTTTTTTTTCTAAAATAATTTCTGACATTTTTCAGTGACATGCCCTGTGCCTATTTCTGAAGGCCTTACTTTATCTGACTTTCTTTGGTTCTAAGAAATATTCATAAATTGTTTGATGATTTCTTTGTCTCATTACCCCGATGCTGGACTTCTTGGAATGTTGCTCTTCTGTTTTGTTTGTCTCCCTTTTTCCTTTGTGGTGCTGAGAATTGCATCCAGGGTCTCTTGGGTGCCAGCTGAATGCTTCATTGCTTCATCGCTGAGCTACATCCTCAGTCTTTCCTGTCTTTTTTCCCCGATGTTTTTTTATTGGTGCATTACAGTTGTACATGACGTTGGGATTTGTTGTTACATATTCACACATGCACACAATATAGCAATAGAATTTGGTCCTATCTGATTTTGATCACTGACTTTTTGTTCAACTTTTCTTAAATATTTTCTCAAATTTTATCTTCCAACCCATGTCTTAGAGCTCTTTCCATGTCTTAGAGCTTTTTTCTGCATTATTTGGATGTTTCTTTTTTAACAATATCTTGCTTTTATTTCATAGATGGAATATATTCTCTTTTTCTTTTTGATCATTTAATTTTGAGGTTTTTCTCTCCCTCAAAGTAGCCCCCTCCTCCTTTTTGTTTGTTTGTTGGCTGGTTTGGTTCCTGACCAAGAAAGTGTGAGACTGCAAAATTGATTGGCATGCTGAGTTTTGCTGAAGCAGAATCTGCGTGGGCTGTTTATGGGGGAAACTCCGAGGTTAGTATCTTTAAGTCTTGCTCTTGGGCAGGTCAGATTCCGAAGAAAGAAGCTTTTCAGTTTGGTTTTGGATGGTAAACCTCTGCCTGTCAGCTCTCTGAGAGTTGTGTTGGGGGATGGGAGGAGGCGGGATAGGGGTGAGATGGGGCTGGTGGAGTCTGCTTTGGGCCCTAGATGTGTGATCACCAGACACCCCTCTGGTCTCATGGCATCCCTTCTGTTTTATCTAGGTTGGGGTAAGGGATTTGGGAAATCGATCTGCTTCTCAAACAGTTTTTACCCACACTTCCTTATTTAGGAACATTTTCACGCTCAGTTGCAGATTTTTCTGGTGTTGCCAATTTCTGATCATTTTGAGAACTGTAGTGCACATTACACTGGATCTGAACTTTCCTTCCTGCCAGCTAGGGATTTGCATTTCTTGGAGGTGCTAAATCAATTATTACACATCCATTTGCTTTCCAACTTCCAAAATTTTGTTGCTGCTGTTGTCTTTATGGTTTTCCTCACACTGGCAGGTTTTGGTATTAAACAAAACATTTATTGTACTCTTGTGTGTTTATATTATCTTAAACTGAAAGAGTGCCTCCTTCCCTGTCCTTCTAAACCTTAAATCCCATAGCCACAGTTTAATATAAAGGTGAGCCCTGCTCCTCCTGGTAGGCCTTTTGGTAGGATTTCTGGTAGCCATTGTGGTACCAGAGCCTCTGTACTTCTTGGATTTGCAGTGAGGAGAGTGAGCTGTCAGCAGGGTCTGGTCCTACTTGATGAGGATGTCTTTGGTCTTCTTAGAAGCCTCATCCAGGTATTTCTGGTAAGAGGCACCAGGCCTTTGGAGATGGACCAGCAAATTTCTTAAATCTGGGTCACATGATCACCATCCTTCACACAGCCACTATGTCTATGCTAACCAAACACTCTTTGCTCAGAGGTAGAACAGATTCTAGCAACTTGTAGTGCTGTTTGTTTGGTTCACTCATCTCCAGGAGTGACCCATTCACTTTGTTGAAGTTGTTGGCCCATTTGCAGTGTACCAAAGCTGTGACCATCTTCTATCCCAAGACCTGCATAGATTGCAACCAATTCTTGGACAGCAAGGATGTGAGTGTAGACAACAGCTTTTCAATGTGCAGCTCTGCACCCACAAAAGGAGATTCATATGGAAATTCAAAAGTCCCCGAACAGCCAAAATAATATTGAAAAAGAACAAAGGTGGAGGACTCAATACTTCCTGGATTCAAAATCTACTTCAAATCTGCAGTAATCAAGACAGTATGGTATTGGCATAAGGTTAAACATGTGCAGCAATAAAATAGAATTAGAGTCCAGAAATGAATGCTTACATTTGTGGTCATTTGATTTTTAACAAGGTACCAAGACCATTCAATGGGAAAATAATAGTATTTTTTCAATTTTATTGGTGCATTATAATTATACATATAATTATGTATTGTCATTAAACACAATAGTGGCATTTATTGTTGCATATTTATACATGCACAAAATAGAACAATATAACTTTATTAATTTCTTTCCCCAGAACCTCCACTTTCCCTCCTTCTCTCCCACTCCCTGGTAAGAATAGTTTTTCCAACAAATGGTGCTGGGACAACCAGATACCCATATGGAAAGGAATAAAATTGTACCTCTAATTCATGCTACAAACAAAAAAAATTAGCTAAAATGGAGCAAAGACTCAAAATTTAAGAGGAAAATTATAAAACTTTTAGGTTAAAACAAAGAAATACATTCACATAGCTTTGGATTAGGTAGTGCTCAAACAACAAAAGAAAAAGATAAATTGGATTTTATCAAAATTTAAAATTTTAGTGCTTCAAAGTACACTATTAAGAAACTGAAAAAACTGACATAACACTGGTGAAAGAAATTAAAGAAGATATATATACAAAACTGCAAAGATGACCAAATTATGTGCATGTAAGAATATGCCACAATGTATCCCACTATTATGGATAATTGCAATACAACAATTAAAAAACAACCTGAAAAAAGACATCCCATGTTCATGAATTGAGAGAATTTATACTGTGAAAGTGCCCATATAGCCTAAAATAATTAACTGATTTAATACAAGTCCCATTGAAATACCAATGGCATTCTTCACAGAACTAGAAAAATTATCTTAAAAATTATATGGAAGCAATACATACACACACACACACACACACACACACACACACACACACACACATATATATATATATATATATATATATATATATATATATAAAACCCATACAGCTGAAGCAATCTTGAACAAAAAGAATAAAGCTGGAGCAATGCAATGCTCAATCGCAAGGTATATTACAGGCCTATAATAATCAAGACATCATGGTACTGGAATAAAAATTGACACATAAACCAAAGAAAGAGAATAGAGATCTAAGAAACAAATTCACACATATATATAGTCAATTGATTCTTGACAAACTTACCAAAGACATACTTTGGAGAAAAGACAGTCTCTTCAATAAACAGTGCTGAGAAAACTGAAAATCAATATGCAGAAGAATAAAAGTTGACCCTTACCTCTCACCTTGAACAAAAGTTAACTTAAGGCCTGGGGTTGTGGCTCAGTGGTAGAGCGCTCACCTAGCACATGTGAAGACTGGATTCCATCCTCAGCACCATATAAAAATAAATAAATAAAATAAAGGTTTATGTCCATCTACAACTAAAAACAATTTTTTAAACAGTCAACTCAAATTAGATCAAAGACCTAAATATAACTATGAAATCTTTAGAAGAAAGCAGAGGGGAAGCCCTTCAAAATACCAGTATAGGCAATGATTTTTTGCATATAGCCCTAACAGCACAGGCATCACAAACAAAAACTGACAAATGGGATTAAAGCAAACAAAGAAATGTCTACACAGCAAAGGAAACAAACAGTAGAATGAAAAGTCAAACTAAAGAGGAGAAAATATTTGCAAACTATCTGACAAAGGATTAATATTTAGAATGTATAAGGAATTCAAAAACATTAGCAACACCAAAAAATCCCCCAAATAATCTAATTTAAAAATGGGCAAAGATCTGAACTGACATTACTCAAAAAAAGAAATACAAATGGCTGACAAGTATATGACAAAAACCTTAGTATCACTAGTCATTGGGGAAATGAAAATCAAAACCATAATGAGATATCATTTTACCCTAGTCAGAATGACTATAGTGGGGGGGGGTAGGGAAAAATGAAGGAATTTTGGATTGTGCAGAGGGGAGTGAGGGGAGGGGTGGACAGTGGGGACGGGAAGGACGGTAGAATGAGACAGACATTATTACCATATATACATGTATGATTACTCTACTGGTGTGAACTCAGTACCATGTAGAGCCAGAGGAATGAGAAGTTGTGCTCCATTTGTCTACAATGTGTCAAAATGAATTTTCTTGTTTATATTTTGTCATCAAGAACAGCAAAACTGAATTACAAATATGACCGCTGTTTGACTCAACTAAAAAATGGAAATGGAATTAATAATTGGGTCCCCCACACATGGTCTCTGGACCCATGTGCTATTTCTTACAGGTTATTCGTTTCTTGGGGATGTTGGAGACCTATTCCTTACTTCTTCCTTGAATAAATGGGTTTTCTACTGTTAAAAAAAAAGAAAGAAAAAAAGTGAAAACAACAAATATTGGTGAGGATGTGGAGACAAGAGAACTCTCATGCACTATTGATGGAAATGTCAGTCAGTATACTCATTATGGAGAACAGTACGGCGATTCCTCAAAAACTAAAAATAGATTTACCATATGCTACAGTTATCCCACTCCTGAGTATATATCCAAAAGAAGTAAAATCAGTATATCAAAATTACCTGCATTTCCATGTTCACTGCAGCACTATTTACAACAGCCAAGATATGGAATCAATCTAAGCATCCATCAATGGATAAATGGATAAAGAAGGTGCGATACACACACACACACACACACACACACACATAATGGAATATTGTTCAGCCATAAAGAGGATAGAATTCTGTTGTTTTCATCAACATGAGTGGAACCGAGGACAATATGTTAAGTGAAAAAGCCAGAAACAGAAAAACAAATACCATATGTCCTCTCTCATATGTGGAAGTTGATCTGAAAGTAGAATAGTATTTGTACCTGGCTAGGAAAAGTAGGAGGAAGGAGAATGGAGAGGATTGATAACAGGTACCAAAAGTATGGTTAGCTAAGAGCATTAAGTTCTAGTGTTCTATAGCACAATAAGGTAGCGTTTGTTCACAACTTGTTTATTTTATAAAAAGCTTGAAGAGAGGAACTTGAAGTTCTCAAACATCAAGAAGTTATAAAAAGATGAAAATGCTAATTATATATGTATTCAAAAGTCACACCGCACCCCATCGATATGTACAATTATGTTTATACATAAGTAATAAAAAGGCACTTAACTTAATTACAAATGGACATGAGGACACGTCTCTCTAAATATATCCATGTCCTAATTCCTGGAACCTGTGGACATATTAAAAAACATTGAGTTGTACACTTTGATTTTTTTCTTATTTTTATTTTTTTGATCATGAGGATCAAACCCAGGGTCTTGTGCATGCTAGGCAAGGGCTATGCCGCTGAGCTACATCCCTGACAGTTTTACACTTGAATTGAGTGAATTCAAGGTAAGTAAATTCAACCTCAAAGAAGTTTCTTTTTTTTTATTATTTTTTAAAAAACAGTACAAGGAACTCCCATGTATTCTTTACCTACTTTCACCAATCATTTACATTTTATCCCTCTCCTTTGTCATTCTCTCTTTCTCTCTGAGTGTGTGTATGTGTGTGTGTGTGTGAGAGAGAGAGAGAGAGAGAGAGAGAGAGAGAGAGAGAGACAGAGAGAGAGAGAGAGAATGTGTCTATACATCTTTTCTGAGCCCATTGAAAAATCATTAAGGACCATTGTGACATACAGTTCAGTAATAAAAAAAGAACTATTAATACACACAACAACGTGGGTGAGAACTTTAATAATTATGAGGAGTAAAAGAAGCTGGACAAAAGCCTGTATGTTTCTATTCATATAGAACTATAGAAATTCAAACCAATGAATAGTGACAAAAAGCAGATCTGCTGTTGTCTGGGGAATAGGAAGAGGGGGGACTACAAAGGAGCACAAGAAAACTTGGGGAATAATGAATGTGTTCATTGTCTTGATTGTGTTTCACAGGTGGACACACAGGTAAAAACTTAATCAAGCTGTTCAGTTAAATATGTAGTTTATTGGATGTAAATTGTACTTCAGTAAAGTTTTTAAACTTTAAAGTTGTACACTTTAAATACAGGCAGTTTATTGATGTCAATTATCTCAATAAAGTGTTAGTTGAAAGTTGAAAGACAAATGAAAACTGACAGAATACTTGTAAGTCATAGACAAAAGGCTAATTTCTTAATATTAAATCTTCCACTAAATTAATAAGAAAAAGGCTAAAAATATATTCAAAAGTGAGAAGGGATATGAGCAGTTCACAAAAAAGGAAGTACAATTGGCTCTTAAGTCTAGAGAAAGATACTCAACCTCATTCAAAAGCTTCAAATTAAAACAACACTGACACTGTTTTTTTTTTTTTTAGAGAGAGAGAGAGAGAGAGAGAGAATTTTTTTAATATTTATTTTTTAATTTTCGGTGAACACAACATTTTTATTTTTATTTTTATGTGGTGCTGAGGATGGAACCCAGCATCCCGCGCATGCCTGGCGAGCGCGTTACTGCTTGAGCCACCTCCCCAGCCCCACTGACACTGTTTTTAACTCTTTTTTTTTCAGTGGTACATTATAATGATACATAACAGTGGAATTCATTAGGCCATATTTTACATATACATATTTTGATCAATCTCATTCCCCAATAGCTTCCCTTCCTCTCCCCTTGATTCATTTGCAATGCTCTACTGACTTCCCTTCTATTATTATTATGGTTTTTCTAGTTAGTGCATTATAATTTGTACTTATATAAATTACATAATGTGTATTACATATGCATTTCATGTATTGGCAATTGTGAATAGTGTTGAAATATTATATATTATTATTTTACATGTACAAATTTTATGTATAATTATATGCATAAATATATATTATAAATAAAATATATAAAATCATGTACATATGTGATGGAATATAATATATACATAAAAGATGAAACATTATTCATCCTTAAAAAAGTGAAATCCTGTCATTTATTTACAACAACATGGATGAATCTGGGGGACATTTAAAAATTTTTTTTAATTTGTTCTAATTAGTTATACATGACAACAGAATGCATTTCAACTCATTGTAAACAAATGGAGCACAATTTCTCATTCCTCTGGCTGTACATGATGCAGAGTCACACTGTTCATGTAATCATACATGTACATAGGGTAATAATGTCCATCTCATTCCACCATCCTTCCCACCTCCACCCTCACTCCCCTCTGTCCAATCCAAAGTTCCTCCATTCTTCCCTAGCACCCCCACTCATTATGGATCAGCATTTGTGTATCAAAGAAAACATTTTTATTTTGGTTTTTGGGGGACTGGCTTATTTCACTTAGCATGATATTCTCCAACTCCATCTATTTACCTGAAAATGCCATAATTTCATTCTTCTTTAAGGCTGAATAATATTCCATTGTGAATATGTACCACATTTTCTTTATGCATTCATCTGTTGAAGGGCACCTAGGTTGGCTCCATAGTTTAGCTATTGTGAATTGAGCTGCTATAAACATTGATGTGGCTGTGTCACTGTACCATGCTGATTTTAAAGTCCTTTGGGGGACATTTTTAAATGAAATGTCAGGCAGAGAAAGACAAATACCACACATTTTCACTTATATGTGGAAATTAAGAAAGTTGTTCTTATAGAAGTGGAGGGTAGAAATGTGGTTACCAGATGCTGGGGAGGGTGTGGCAGTGGGAAGATGGAGATAGGTTGTTTAACTAGTACAGGGGCACCATTGGGTAGGTGAAATAACTTATAGTGTTTGCTAGCCCAGAAGAACAGTAACTATGGTTGACAACAATTAGTCAATTGCTTCAAAATAGTTAGCAGAGAGGATTTGGATGTTCCCAACATAGAAAATGGTAAATGTTTGAGGTAATGCACATAGCAATTATCCAGGTCTGATCATTACACATTGTGTCCAAGACTGAAATATCATGTGGTATCCTCAAAATAAAAACATTTACTATGCATCAATTAAATATTTAAAAATATGTTTTAAGAAGTGCCTTACCTTAATTCCACTCTTGAATTGAAAATTCAAGATTGATTGAAAGCAGGGGCACTCTACCACTGAGCCACATCCCCAGCCTCATTTCGTATTTTATTTAGAGACAGGGTCTCACTGAGTTGCTTAGTGTCTCACTTTTGCTGAGGCTGGCTTTGAACCCTCAATTCTCCTATCTCAACCTCCCGGGCCACTGGGATTACAGGTATATGCCATCATGCCCAGGAAGAAATGTATTTTTTAATTATTTTGTTTTCTTTTTAGATTTTTTTGGTAGTTGTAGATGGACAGCATGCCTTTATTTTATTTGTTTATTTTTATGTGGTGCTGAGGATCAAACCTAGTGCCTCACATGTGCTAGGCAAGTGCTCTACCACTGAACTACAGCCCCAGCCCCCTCAAAATATTTTTAATGTAAGATTTCTGGGTGTTTTTACAGAAAGAAGATTTCTGGGTTACATAGTTCAAAATATTTCTAGATATTGAATTTCTCATTATTTAAAAAACATTTTCTAGAGGTAAAAAGATGTGAACATTTTCTAATATTTAGAAGCATTTTGCCAAATTGCTTCTGAAAAGATTATATCAATTTATATTCTTACTGAAGTTAATGGAAATGCCCTTTCCTTGATCTTTCATAGTTTTTAAATGCCAATTCAATTCCATGGGCTAAATTCCTATCATAGTTTTAATCTGCACTTTTAAATTGTAAAGAGTTTGAGCAGGGCTTGGTGGAATAGGCCTGTAATCCCAGTGGCTCAGAAGGCTGAGGCAGGAGGATCATGAGTTCAAGGTCAGCTTCAGCAACCTAGTGAGGCCCTAAGCAACTCAGCAAGACTCTGTCTCTAAATAAAATATTTTTTAAAAAGGGCTGGAGAGGGGCTGGGGATGTGGCTCAAGCTCACCTGGCATGCGTGAGGCCCGGGTTCAATCCTCAGCACCACATACAAACAAAGATGTTGTGTCCGCCGAAAACTGAAAAATAAATATTAAAATTCTCTCTCTCTTAAAAAAAAAGGGCTGGAGATGTGGCACAGTGGTTAAGTACTCCTGGGTTCAATCCCCAGTACCAGAAAAAGAAAAAAGTTTGATCACTTTTTCAAAGTTATATTGGCCATTTTATTTCTCACACAAGAAATATATCGATTGCCTTAAAACCAATTGTCATTGAAATTGTACATAAATACAGCAATGCTTGATAAATATAATGTTAGTTAAGGAATCTATATTTTTTCAGAGTTAAAAAATTTAAAGCAACTGCTTATTAAAAATCTACTCTTTTGGAGAATTGTAACACATTCTGCTGTCATGTATTTTAAAAATAAAATCAATTTAAAAAAGAAGAAGGGCTAGATAATAATAAAACAAATAGAATCTGAAGAGTGTTTTCTTATACATAATCAAATTTGTTTCATTAAAGACTCAAACATAAGGAAAAAAAAATAAAAATGTACTCTTTTCGGCTGCAGTTGTAACTCAATGGTAGAGCGTTTGCTTCGCAAGTGTGAGGTACTGGGTTTGATCCTCAGCACCACACAAAAATAAAATAAATAAAATAAAGGTATTGTGTTCACCTCCAACTAAAATTTTTTTAAAAAATCTACTCTTTCTCTGTTGATTAAAAATAGCAATTCATTAATTTTAAATCTGCATATATTTTGGATGAGCCATTGGATTTGAAATCTGTTTTTTCAATCCTTCTAATAGCATGACAGAACTACATTGTCCAGATATTTTTGCTGAAGAATTTTAATTCCACTCTTCATTCTTTTGTTATATAATTTTGGAATCAGGATTTTTGATGGATTTACACTTATAAATGAAATTTGGGAGTTGGGAGTTTTAAAATTTTATGTAAGTTCTTCTCATCTGAGAACAATGTATTTTGTTTCATTTATTTAGGACTTCTTTTACATTCCCCAGTAAAGTTTTGTGTTTTCCTTTATGTCAGCACTGAATATTTCTTGTTAATTTACTCCAAGGTATTTGGAATTTATAGCCCCTTCTCCAATGGTTAGGTTACTTTCTTGTATTATATGATATCACTCAGTGTCGTTGAGCCCTGGGCAATACCCTGCTGTCAGAGCAGTGGATGTGAGCTTTGAATGCCATAGATCTTACGGACATTAATTTATTCTTCTCATGCTTGAATGCAGCCACTTCTTATTCTCCTTTTATGGCCTGCAGAGAGTTTACAGTGATCTACGGCTGGACCAGGAAGAACCAGGACCTCTAGTAGCCCTCCTTCATTTACATAAACAGCTAACTGGTTGGCTGCCAGCTTCTATGGTGCCACCCCACAGCAAGCTCACTACTGTGCTTCTGATCCCCGCTTGGGTATCTGATTCCAGGTATTTCCTTCCTCACAGGTCTTATCCCCGCCCAGGGCCCTTCCAACAACCCTAGAAAAAAAGTCAGTTGCTTATTTCTGTGTGAACTCAGAGACTTTCTCCTATTTTTATTAAATATCTCTACCATATCATAGGGCATATAAGAGCCTGGTTCTAAATCAGAAAATTTCAAAAAGAGAAAGATAATAGTTGTCTGTTGAAGTTGTCTATGTCATGTATGTGTTTTTTTTCAAGATAAAACAAGACCTTTTTTTTTTTTTTACACTTTTCGTTTTTAAAATTTTCTGTTGTGATAAAACACATGCAATTTACCTTTGTAACCATTTATATTGGTGCATTACAATTACACATAATAGTGGACTCATTATGTAATATTCATACATGCACATAAAATTTGCTTACTTTACTTCCCCACTACCTCCCTTTTCCCTCCTATCATAACAGTTTTCAAGTGTACAGTTCATGTTAAGTTTTCTTTCTTTTTATTGGTTGTTCAAAACATTACAAAGCTCTTGACATATCATATTTCATACGTAAGCTTCAAGTGAGTTATGAACTCCCAATTTTACCCCAAACACAGGTTGCAGAATCATATCAGTTACACATCCACATTTTTATTTGCATATTGTCATGCAACCAATCTCCAGAACTTTTTCATCTTCCATAATTGAAACTTTTTACTCATTAAACGATGCCTTCCCATTCCCTGTCCCTGCCAACCACCATTTTATTTTCTTCCTACGAGTTTCACTATTCTAGATAACTCATGTAAGTGAAATTACACAATATCTGTCTTTCTGCAACTGGCTAAATAGAAAACGTCCTCAAATTTCACCCATGTTGCAGCATGTGTCAAAATTTCCTTCCTTTTAAAGACTGAGTAATATTCCACTGTATGTATATACCACATTTTGTGTATGTATTCTCTGTCCATGGACTTGGTACTACAAATATGGATTTCTCTTTAAGACCCTGTTTTCAATTACTTTCTAAGCACTTTGCTAGATTTATGTCATTCAATCCTCATTACAATTTTATGAATCAGATACAATTAATATTCTGGTTTTACAGATGTGGAAACAGGTCACTTGCTAAGTAATTGTGATTCCAGAACTCCCATGTATTTTTTATTCGTTCATTTTAGTTATGTATAATATTAGGGTTCATTTTGACATGATTATACAAGCATGGAATTGTATAATATAATTGCTCTAATTCAGTCCCCAGGGCTTCCCCTTTCCCCTCCCTTTCTCCTTCTCCACTCTACCGTTTTTTCCTTCTATTAATTTACAGTTTTTATGTAAAATTAGTGCTTTGTGGATATGCATGAAGGTGAGCTTCACGGAAGTATATTCATATATGTGCATAGGAAAGTCAGGTCAGATACATTCCACCAGAACTCCCATGTTTAAGACCAGTCCATACTGCTTTGCAGAAGAAAAATCTAAGAGTCTTGTAACAGGGAATGAAAACTAAAGATGAGAAGTGAAAATCATGTTTGCATTATCTATTGATAAAGTAAGAGGCAGGCATTCATTTTTATCACTTACCATGTTTGAAGAACAGTACAGTAACAAGGATATTCAGGTCATAGCTATTCTGACAGAATGGATTATAAATTGACAGCTATCCACATAATGTAGAAAATCATCCTGCATTTGAGTTGTCTTTCGAAAATAAATTTTACTCAGATAATTGCTTTGATGTGAGGGATCTAGGAAGGCTATTTTATGTTTTCAAAATTAAACAAGATCTCTATTTCCTGTGTGCCTATATGTCTCGCCATGAGGAAATAGGGAGAAAACGTAAAAAGAAAGAGAACAACTGATCTGTGAGAGCCTCATGAAACAGAGCTCCTTGTTGAAACAGTTAGCATCTACCAGTGTGACTCTAAAGGCATTTCTTACAGAATCCTTTAAAAGATTTTGAAATATTATTCTAGGAAAGAAAAATGAGCCTGAACAATCGACTCTTCATAGTCAAACAGCCAGTGTGGGGTGTGGGAACTGCGATGGCTGTCACACTGTGGTTCAGATTCCTGTCCTATTGATTTGATTGTCTTAATGTGCATCTATTCCACATGTGCTCTTTCAGTGCTCTTTCAGTACAAATTCCAAAATCTCATGAGAAATGTAAAAATGTGTTCTGGGAACTGTTCTTTAATGGATTGTCTATAAAGTAAGCGTGTGGGTTGCATATATCTTGATTTTTTTTTCATTTTTTTCAACTTAGCTGCACATTAAAATCATCCATCTTCCTTAGGTCTCAAAACACTGCTGTATTTTCAGGATCAGGAAATAAATATGTTTTTGTTTCCTGTTCCCCAAAAATAAATTATTTGAGTTGTTTTTCCAGGCTAAATTGTATTTTACTTCCTTTTAGATTTCTTTTGCCACTGCACTTTTTTCTCCCGTTAGTATAAGATTTATACCAGCACAAACACATTTCATTTAAAAAATGTAAAGTTGTTTCTAAAAATGGGAATTATTTAATGCTTTTTTTTCCTACAAAATTATTCTCAAGATAGATGGAGGATGTTTTACTAAGTCTGATGAGTTTGGGTTGTACAAAGATGTACACAGCAGTGGATAAATAAATATCTGAGGCAATTTAAAAATGGTCTCTGTTTAAAAATAAGCAAAGCAAAACCTGCTACTAAGGGATATGTGGAGGTTGGAGCTGAAGATTTTGTGACTGCTGCTCTTCTGATCACATTTATGTGAGGGACCTTTCAGAGTGACAGTATTGGAATCTCATCACAAAGATATAGATGACAATAACTTAGTAAGTATAAGATTTTTTTGTTTGTTTGTTAGTTATTTGGTTTCTGGTTATGTGACATGAACCCAACTCAAATTTTTTGAGATGTAAAGGTGATTTCAATAGCTATCAATTGTTTGCTGAACTAAGAAAAGGTTGAACCGACAAAGTTATGGCCTAGGCGGGCCTCAACAACAGTTGGAGGGCACATAGGTTGGTTCCATAGCTTAGCTCTTCTGAATTGAACTGCTATAAACATTGATGTGGTTGTGCTGCTGTAGTGTGCTGATTTTAAGTCCTTTGGGTATAAACTGAGGAGTGAGATATCTGGGTCAAAGGGTGATTCCATTCCAAGTTTTTGGAGGAATCTCCATACTGCTTTCCACAGTGGTTGCACCAGTTTGTAGTTCTACCAGCAATGTGTGAGTGTGCCTTTCCCCCCACACCCTTGCCAACATTATTGTTACTTGTATTTATTGATAATTGCTATTTTGACTGGAGTGAGATGGAGTGAGTTTTAATTTGCATTACTCTAATTGTTACACATGTTGAACAGTTTTAATATATTTTTTGGCCATTTGTATTTCTTCTTGTGTGAAGTGCCTGTTTAGTTCCTTTGCCCATTCAACAGATGAATAAGAAAATGTGGAATGTTACTCAACCATAAAGAGTGAAATTATGGCATTTGCCGGTAAATGGATGGAACTGGAGAATATCATGCTAAGTGAACTAAGCTGGTCTGAAAAAAGAAAAACAAAGGGCAGAATGTTCTCTCTGATATGTGGATGCTAATCCACAAAAAGGGAGGGTAGGAAGGGGAAGAATAGAAGTTCAGTGGATTAGACAAAGGAGAATGAAGGGAAAGAAGAGAGGATGGGAATAGTAAAAATAGGAGAAATGTCTGCTTAGATATTTTGCCCTTTTTAAATCAGATTTTTGCTTTTTGCTGCTGTTTGTGTGTCTTATTTGCTCTGGATATTAATTCTTTTGAATGAATAGTTTGCGAATATTTTCTCCTACTCTATAGGTTATTTCTTCATTCTGTTGCTTATTTTGTTTGCTGTGCAGACACTCTTCAACTTGAAAGACAGTAAAATGAATCAGATATAACTTTCCTCTGTTTCATATATGAATACAAGACCAGTGTAACTCCACATCATGTACAACCACAAGAATGGGATCCTGATTAGAATGTTATACTTCCTGTATTTATAATATGTCAAAATACACTCTACTCTCATGTGTATTTAAAAAGAACAAAGGAAATAAAAAAGAATAGTTGGGAAAAGGGCTTCAGTCACTGTCAGCATTTCTCTGTAGGTCCATTTCCTCTTGGTCCCTGTAGGATAGATTCCTCCACATGGTAGAAAGCACAGTCTACTGAGGGTTCCATAAACCTTGTACCTTTAACTACCATACCACACACTGTTGCTGCCCTGATCCTGGGCCTTCAACCCATCCCTGAGGACACCTGCAATTGGGGACTTGTTCCTCTAGCTATCCCAGGCTTCCTACCTCAAGCACCTGTGAATTCCTGCCTGAGGACATTCTCTGGCTGGGAGAGTATGCTGGGATGACAGATAGAGGAGGACAAAGTGGAAAGTGGTCAGTACACCCAGGAATAACCTTTGGCCAAAGAGGGATGGGAATTGGTGCCTAAGTAGGTCATTTTCCGCATTTCTTCAGAGAGATGATAAAGTGTGGTTCACTGGCCTCTTAGAGGGTGCTCCACAGGAATGAATGTATGTATGTATATGTGTGTGTGTGTATATATATATATATATATATATATATATATATATATATATATATATATTTTATTGCCTTCCTCTTTTCTTTGCCTCTCTTCCCTCTTGTACCATGCTCCCATGAACCAGTTCCCAAACAAACTGCTTGTACTCAAATCTTAGCTTAAGAGTTTTCTTTTGGGAGAATCCAAACTAGGACAATCACACAAGAAGAACTGATTTGTGTTTTCTTTACAATGCAGTGCAAAAATCATGGAGAAATTCTTTGATTGGCCCATCTTGGGTCCAGTGCTAACCCTGGGACAGTCAGTGTAGCCATGTCATGGGAGGACATGGTAGTTATCACATGGCCAGTAGAGAAGATAAGTATTCAGACCCACAGTTGGAGGGAATGCAGCAGTGGGTCAAAGACACAGGAAGATATTATTCACAAAAGATAGAATATATGTTGGGATGATGCATTTTTACGTATATAAAACAAATAAAATTTGTCCATCAGGCAGTTAATGAGGTGTTTTATAAAAAGTTTATCCTGAATAAGTTTTTTTTAACTTTATAACAATTTCAAATTACAGAGAAGCTACAAGAATAGTCCAGAATTTCCCATGTACCTATTATACAGATTTACCAATAGTATATATGTATAAATTAAATTTTAAGTTGATGTAAAATAATTACATATATTTATGGGGTAACATGGTAGTTCAGTACACATAAACAATATGTAATAATCAGATGAGGGTAATTGGTATATCCATTACCTTAATCATTCATCATTTCTTTGTGTTGGAAACAGGTCAAATCCTTTCTGTTAGCTCTTTGAAATAATCAATTGATTTAAGTCAACATAGTTAGTGCTGTCAGTCACTGTATGTCTCTGTGATCAAAATGCCTGTGAGCCAACAAGCTGGGGAAGAGGAGCAAGGACAAAATACAGTCCCCAAGGTTATACCACCTGTGACCTACTTCTGCCAACTAGGTCCCACCTTCTTTAATTTCCACCACCTCCCAATTTTCATCCAAATGATTAATCTATTAAATGGATGAATCTACTAATGACATTAGAGAGCTCATGGTCAAATTATATCCTAAAAGCACTGCCTCTGAACTTTGCCACACTGGGGATCAAGTCTTTAATACATGAGTTTTGGGGGGACATTTCAGATCCAAAACACAACAGGAGTTATTTCTCCTATTCCTCTTAACCATCCTCTCTCCCTCTTCCTCCCCACTTCCTAGGACCTGGCAACTGCTATTGTACTCTCTATTTCTATGAGATCAACTATTTTATCTTCTACATACAAATGACAACACACTGTAAACTATATTTCTGTGCCACTTATTTCACTTAGCATAAAAATGTCTTTCAAGCTCATCTTGTTACTGTAAATGATAGTATTTCATTCTTCCACATGGTCAAATAATATTCCATTGTGCATATATTACTACATTTTCTTGATCCATTTATCTGTCATTGGGCACATAGGTTGATTTCGTATGTTGGCTATAGTACATAGGGCTGCAATAAACATGGGAGTACAGATGTCTCTTTGACATACTAATTTCCTTTCTCTTTGATATATACTCAATAGTGAAATTACTGAATCAAGTGGTAGTTTTATGTCTAGGTTTTTTTTTTAAATTATTTTATTGTTGGTTGTTCAAAACATTACATAGTTCTTAATATACCATATTTCACAGATTGATTCAAGTGGGTTATGAACTCCCATTTTTACCCCGTATACAGATTGCTGTGTCACATAGTTACATTTCCATTGATTTACAAATTGCCTTTCTAGTGACTGATGTATTCTGCTGTCTATCCCATTCTCCACTGTCCCCTCACCCCTCCCCTCCCCTCCGCTCCCCTTCTCTCTCTCCATCCCCTCTACTATAAATCGTTTCTTCCACTTACATAATTTTTCTCCTACTCCTCCTTTCCTCTTATATGTAATTGTGTATAACCCTGAGGCTCACCTTCCAATTCCATGCAATTTCCCTTAACTCTCACTTTCCCTCCCGCCTATCATCCCTGTTTAATGTTATTCTTCTTCTCCAGCTCTTCGTCTCTACCCTGTCCTTGGTTACTCCCCTTATATCAAAGAAGACATTTGACATTTGTTTTTTAAGGATTGGCTAGCTTCACTTAGCATAATCTGCTCTAATGTCATCCATTTCCCTCCAAATTCTATGATTTTGTCATTTCTTATTGCAGAGTAATACTCCATTGTGTATAAATGCCACATTTTTTAATCCATTCATCTATTGAAGGGCTTCTAGGTTGGTTCCACAATCTTGCTATCGTGAATTGTGCTGCTATGAACATCGATATAGCAGTGTCCCTGTAGCATGCTCTTGTTAGGTCTTTAGGGAATAGACCGAGAAGGGGAATAGCCGGGTCAAATGGTGGTTCCATTCCCAGCTTTCCAAGAAATCTCCATACTGCTTTCCAAATTGGCTGCACCATTTTGCAGTCCCACCAACAATGAACAAGTGTACCCATTTCCCTGCATCCTCGCCAGCACTTGTTGTTGTTGGACTTCTTAATGGCTGCCAATCTTACTGGAGTGAGATGGTATCTTAGGGTGGTTTTGATTTGCATTTCTCTGACTGCTAGCGATGTTGAGCATTTTTTCATGTACTTGTTGATTGATTGTATGTCCTCCTCTGAGAAGTGTCTGTTCAGGTCCTTGGCCCATTTGTTGATTGGGTTATTTGTTATCTTATTATCTAATTTTTTGAGTTCTTTGTATACTCTGGATATTAGGGCTCTATCTGAAGTGTGTGGGGTAAAGATTTGTTCCCAGGATGTAGGCTCCCTGTTTATCTCTCTTATTGTTTCTTTTGTTGAGAGAAAACTTTTTAGTTTGAGTAAGTCCCATTTGTTGATTCTGGTTGTTAACTCTTGCGCTATGGGTGTCCTATTGAGGAATTTGGGGCCTGACCCCACAGTATGTAGATCATAGCCGACTTTTTCTTCTATCAGACGCCGTGTCTCTGATTTAATATCGAGCTCCTTGATCCATTTTGAGTTAACTTTTGTGCATGGCGAGAGAAAGGGATTCAGTTTCATTTTGATGCAAATGGATTTCCAGTTTTCCCAGCACCATTTGTTGAAGATGCTATCCTTCCTCCATTGCATGCTTTTAGCCCCTTTATCAAATATAAGATAGTTGTAGTTTTGCGGATTGGTTACTGTGTCTTCTATTCTGTACCATTGGTCCACTCGCCTGTTTTGGTACCAGTACCATGCTGTTTTTGTTACTATTGCTCTGTAGTATAGTTTGAAGTCTGGTATCGCTATACCGCCTGATTCACACTTCCTGCTTAGCATTGTTTTTGCTATTCTGGGTCTTTTATTATTCCATATGAATTTCCTGATTGTTTTATCTATTTCTACAAGAAATGCTGTTGGGATTTTGATTGGGATAGCATTGAACTTATAGAGAACTTTTGGTAATATCGCCATTTTGATGATGTTAGTTCTGCCTATCCATGAGCAGGGTATATTTTTCCATCTTCTGAGGTCTTCTTCTATGTCTCTTTTTAGGGTTCTGTAGTTTTCATTGTATAGGTCTTTCACCTCTTTTGTTAGGTTGATTCCCAAGTATTTTATTTTTTGGGGGGATATTGTGAATGGAGTAGTTGTCCTCATTTCCGTTTCAGAGGATTTGTCACTGATATACAGGAATGCATTTGATTTATGCGTGTTGATTTTATATCCCGCCACTTTGCTGAATTCATTTATTAACTCTAATAGTTTCTTTGTAGACCCTTTTGGGTCTGTTAGGTATAGAATCATATCGTCTGCAAATAGTGATAATTTAAGTTCTTCTTTTCCTATTTTTATGCCTTTAATTTCTTTCGTCTGTCTAATTTCTCTGGCCAGTGTTTCAAGGACTATGTTGAACAGAAGTGGTGAGAGAGGGCATCCCTGTCTTGTACCAGATCTTAGAGGGAATGCTTTCAATTTTTCTCCATTCAGAATGATGCTGGCCTGTGGCTTATCATAGATTGCTTTAACAATGTTGAGGTATGATCCTGTTATCCCTAATTTTTCTAGAGTTTTGAACATAAAGGGATGCTGTACTTTGTCGAATGCCTTTTCTGCATCTATCGAGATGATCATATGGTTCTTATTTTTAAGTCTATTGATGTGGTGAATAACATTTATTGATTTCCGTATATTGAACCAGCCTTGCATCCCAGGGATGAATCCTACTTGATCATGGTGTATAATTTTTTTGATACGATTTTGAATCCGATTCGCCAGGATTTTATTGAGGATTTTTGCATCTAGGTTCATTAGAGATATTGGTCTGTAGTTTTCTTTCTTTGAAGTGTCTCTGTCTGGTTTAGGTATCAGGGTGATGTTGGCCTCGTAGAATGTCTTTGGAAGTTCTCCCTCTTTTTCTATTTCCTGAAATAGCTTGAAAAGTATTGGTGTTAGTTCCTCTTTAAAGGTTTTGTAAAACTCTGCTGTATACCCGTCAGGTCCTGGGCTTTTCTTAGTTGGTAGTCTTTTGATGGTTTCTTCTATTTCCTCTATTGTTATTGGTCTGTTTAGGCTGTCTATATCTTCCTGACTCAATCTGGGCAGATCATATGACTTAAGAAATTTATCGATGCCTTCACTATCTTCTATTTTATTGGAGTATAAGGATTCAAAGTAATTTCTGATTATCTTCTGTATTTCTGAAGTGTCTGTTGTGATATTGCCTTTTTCATCCCGTATGCTAGTAATTTGGGTTCTCTCTCTTCTTCTCTTCGTTAGCTTGGCTAAGGGTCTGTCAATTTTATTTATTTTTTCAAAGAACCAACTTTTGGTTTTGTCAATTTTTTCAATTGTTTCTTTTGTTTCAATTTCATTAATTTCAGCTCTGATTTTAATCATTTCTTGCCTTCTACTTCTTTTGCTGTTATTTTGCTCTTCTTTTTCTAGGATTTTGAGATGATATATGAGATCGTTTATTTGTTGGTTTTTTCTTTTTTTAAGGAATGCGCTCCAAGCAATGAATTTTCCTCTTAGAACTGCTTTCAATGTGTCCCATAGATTCCGATATGTTGTGTCAGTGTTTTCATTTATCTCTAAGAAGTTTTTAATTTCCTCCTTGATGTCTTCTATGACCCATTGATCATTCAGTAACCTATTGTTCATTCTCCACGTGATGCATGATTTTTCCTTCCTTCTTTTATCGTTGATTTTCAGTTTCATTCCATTATGATCAGATAGGATGCATGGTATTATTTCTACTCCTTTATATTGTCTAAGAGTTGTCCTGTGACATAATATATGATCTATTTTTGTGAAGGATCCATGTGCTGCTGAGAAAAATGTGTAACTACTTGTTGGGTGGTATATTCTATATATGTCAATTAAGTCTAGGTTGTTAATTGTGTTGTTGAGTTCTATAGTTTCCTTATTTAACTTTTGTTTGGAAGATCTGTCCAGTGGTGAGAGAGGTGTGTTGAAGTCTCCCATGATTATTGTATGGTGGTCTATTAGACTCTTGTACTTGAGAAGAGTTTGCTTGATGAACGTAGCTGCACCATTGTTTGGGGCATATATATTTATGATTGTTATGTCTTGTTGGTGTATGGTTCCCTTGAGCAGTATGCAGTGTCCCTCTTTATCCTTTTTGATTAACTTTGGCTTGAAATCTATTTTGTTTGATATGAGTATGGACACCCCTGCTTGTTTCCGCAGTCCATATGAGTGGAATGATTTTTTCCAGCCTTTCACCTTCAGTCTATGTATATCTTTTCCTATCAAATGCGTCTCCTGTAGGCAACATATTGTTGGATCTTGTTTTGTGATCCATTCGACTAGCCTGTGTCTCTTAATTGGTGAGTTTAAGCCATTAACATTTAGGGTTATTATTGAGATTTGGTTTGTTCCTCCAGTCATATTTGTTTATTTATGTTACTAAACCTGATTAGTTTTCCTCTTTGGTTACTTTCCCCCCTTTCCTGTCCTACCTCCCACTGATGGTTTTCAATGTTATTTTCAGTTTCCTCTTCCTGTAATGTTTTGCCAAGGATTTTTTGAAGAGATGGTTTTCTAGCTGCGAATTCTTTTAACTTTTGTTTATCGTGAAAGGTTTTAATTTCATCTTCCATCCTGAAGCTTAATTTCGCCGGATACACGATTCTTGGTTGGAGCCCATTTTCTTTCAGTGTTTGAAAAATGTTATTCCAGGATCTTCTAGCTTTCAGAGTCTGTGTTGAGAGATCAGCTGTTATCCTGATTGGTTTGCCCCTAAATGTAATCTGCTTTCTTTCTCTTGTAGCTTTTAAAATTTTCTCCTTATTCTGTATGTTGGGCATCTTCATTATAATGTGTCTAGGTGTGAATCTCTTATGATTTTGCACTTTTGGCGTCCTGTAGGCTTCTAGGATATGGGATTCTGTTTCATTCTTCAAGTCTGGGAAGTTTTCTCGTATTATTTCATTGAATAGATTGTTCATTCCTCTGGTTTGGAGCTCTGTGCCCTCCTGTATCCCAATGACTCTTAAGTTTGGTCTTTTAATGTTATCCCATATCTCTTGGATGTTCTGCTCATGGTTTCTTAGCAGTCTTGCTGAACTGTCTATGTTCTTCTCAAGTTGAAATACTTTGTCTTCATTGTCTGATGTTCTATCTTCTAAGTGATCTATTCTGCTGGTAGTATTGTCAATTGAGGTTTTAAGTTGGTTTATTGCTTCCTGCATTTCTAGGATTTCTATTTGTTTGTTTTTTATTACTTCTAACTCCCTGTGAAATTGATCTTTTACTTCCTGGATTTGTTTCTGTAGTTCCTTGTCAATGTGATCTTTCATTGTCTGATTTTGCTGTCTCATGTCTTCCTTGAGACTCCAGATCATCTGAAGCATGTATATCCTGAACTCTTTATCTGACATTCCATCTGTTGCAGCTATTACCTCTTCTAGAGTTGAGTTGACCTGAATTGCTTGTGGTCCTTTCTTTCCTTGTCTTTTCATGTTGCTTGCGTTTCTTTCTGCTTCGTGAAACTGTTGTGTTTTTGAAATTTTTCCCCCTGTTTATTTATGTTGCTCTTGTATATTTGGGATATCTCTCTTGTAGGGCGGGTAGTGGCTGTGATCCTCCTCTAATCAGGGTGATCTATCCACTACGCTGGTTGGTCGTAGGTCTGCCCGCCCTGCGGGCACGGGTGGCTGCTCTACTCTGCCCGCACTCCAATTGCGGTGACGTTTCTACCACGTCCTCGGATCGTTGGTTCTGATCCGGATGTGGGCAGCAGCTCTTCTCCACCCCTACTCCAATTGATGTGACGTGTCTACCACGCTGGTCGGCCTCCAAGCCTGTTCCGCCGGTGGGTCTCAGATCTGCCCACCCTGCGGGCCTGGGCGGCAGTTCTGCTCAACCCCCACTCCCAGTGGGGGTACCTAACTGCCTCTCCAACGGGTCTCTGGGCTCCTTCTGGACGCTGGCGGCGGCTCTGTTCAACCCCCACTCCAACCAGTGTGACGTGACTGCCTCGATGCTACTCGTCCACCACACTGGCCGGCTGCCGAGCCTGTCCTGCCAGTGGGACGCAGGACTGCCTACCTTGCAGGGTCAGACGGCAGCTCTTCACGGCCTCCACTCCAAGTGGGTTGACTTGGCTACCCTGCCGTCGGGTCGCTGGTCCTGTTCCAGGCGTGGGCGGCTACTCTCCTCGGCCCCAGCTGCAGTTGGGGTGTCGCGATACCACACCGGTGGGACCCTTAGCCTGTTCTGGGCACAGGAGGCAGCTCCACTCTGCCCCCCAGGCCCCGCAGCACCCAGCAGGACCCAGACCAAGAAGCAGTCCCTGTAGGATCCCCAACCCTGAGCCAGAGCCGCTTCGGGAGCCAGGAGCCGGTCTCTCCGATCCCCACCACTTTCTGCTAGGAGCAGGCTCCTCAGGGCTACCGCCGCGGGTTCCCCAATCCCAGGCCAAAGCCGCCCCGGGAGCCCAAGCCTGGCCGCACCAGACTCTCCCTGCTAGGTGCCCAAGCCTGGCCGCACCAGACTCTCCCTGCTCGGTGCACGCTCCGCTGGGAGCAGAGTCTAAGACGCACTTCCCGCGGGCTCCCCAGCTCCGGGCCAAAACTGTTCCAGGAGACAGAGTCCCGCTGCCCCTCGTCGCAAGTTTCACTTGTGGCTGGCCTCAGCTCACGGTCCCCGCAGGCTCTGCGGCCCTGGGCTCAAGCAGCCACGAGAGCCAGAACCCAGCCTCTCCGATCCCTGCCACACTCTGCTCGGAGCAGGCTCCACAGAGGTACCCCAGCCTCAGGCCCAGGCAGCCCCGGGAGCCCGAGCCTGGCAGCTCCAACCTCTCCCAGCTCAGTGTACGCTCAGACAGGGGCAGGGTCAAAGACGCAGTCCCCGCGGGTTCCCTAGCCCCGGGCCAAAACTGTCCCACTTGTAACTGGCCTCCGCCCGGATTCCCCGAAGGATCTCCCGCCCTGGGCCAAAGCAACCCGGGGAACTAGAATCTGGCCGCTCAAAGCCCGGTGCCCGCCTTGCCAGGGGTGAGGCCTGAAGAGTATTCTCCTCAGAGTTTCCAATCCCGAGCCTGAGCGATCTGTCTGCGCGACGCAGGCAAATACCAGCCTGGAATCACCTGTTCTGTAGTTGAATGAGCTGAGATCAGTAGAAAACAGGGATGATTGCATCAGCTCTCCATGATGGTGGCTGCTGTCCTCCTCCGTGTTCCGACCGGTGTCGGGAATCGAACTGGACCGATTCTCTCCTCTATTTCAAAGCTGGAATTCAGCACTCATCGTGGCCAGTGTGCCACTGGCAGGAGCCTGCAGAATCCGCTTCGCTGTAATCCCGCTCTAGTACCTCGTGGCTAATTAACTCGGGCGCGTCCCAGACTCCATCCACGGGGCGGTCCACCGACCAGGTACTGCTTCCCTCCGTGCGGAGAAATCGCCCGCGACCAAGCCCCTGCAGCCGAATCCCAAGCGCTGGAATTCTGACCTCTAGATTCTGGAGCACCTCAATTTCACTGGGGATTCCCACCAAGGTAGCCTTCAGCCATTTCACCTCGTGTTTCTCCCGCACAGTGGCGCAGCGTACTGGTGTGCTGCACTCCCTTCGCCGCCATCTTCCGAGTCCCCTCATGTCTAGGTTTTTTGTGAAAACTCCATACCTTTCTCCATGATGGTTATACTAATTCATATTCTTACTGACAGTATATTAAGAATTCACCTTTATTCACATCCTGACCACATTTGTAATTTTTTTTGATAGTAGACATTCTAACTGAGGTAAGTTGGTGTCTCATTATGGTTTTGATTTGCATTTCCTTGATAGTTAGTGATATTGAGTATTTTGTCATATATTTGTTGGCCATTTGTGTATCTTTGTTGGAGAAATGTCTGCTTAGATATTTTGCCCTTTTTAAATCGGATTTTTGTTTTTTTTGCTGCTGTTTGTGTGTCTTATTTGCTCTGGATATTAATTCCTTTGAATGATATTTGCGAATATTTTCTCCTACTCTGTAGGTTATTTCTTCATTCTGTTGCTTATTTTGTTTGCTGTGTAGACACTCTTAAACTTGATATTATCTCATTCATTAGTTTTTTCTTTTGTTGCCTATACCTTTGTGGTCATATAAAAAAAAAACTTTCCCAGATCAATATCCTAAAACATTTCTATATGTAGTTTTGGGTCTTTTTTTTATTGTTGTTTAGTTCTAGGTCTTAAATGTAAGTTTTTGATTCATTTTGAATTGATTTTTTTTTTTGGTGCTAGGGATTGAACCCAGGACCTTGGGTTTGCAAGACAAGCACTCTACCAACTGAGCTATACCCCCAGCCCCTGAATTGATTTTTTTATATGCTGAGAAATATGAGTTTAGTTCCATTCTTCCTGCATGTACATATCCAGTTTTCCCAGCATTATTTAATGAAGAGACTGTAATTTCCCCAGTGTATGTTTTTGGTGCCTTTATAGAAAATCAATTGGCTGTACATATATGTACTATTTCCGGGTTCTTTATTTTGTACCAATAGTTTATATTTTGCCCCATTTGTTTTTATAACTCTCCTCTTCCATATCTCTGTCTTTCTCTAACTCTATGTATGTATAAATGCAAATATTGTCATATATACAAATACACAAAAATTTAAATATTGTCATATATGCAAATATGTATTATTTATATTTTTTCGGAATCATTTGGGAGTATGTTAAAGATGATATTCACTTTTACCTCTAAATACTTCAGTATGTATTTGCTAAGCACAGGGAATTCTCTTATATAATTTAAATGCAATAATACACTCAGGAAATTTATCATTGATTTTTATATCATTATGTAATTTATAGTCTATATTTAAATGTCATCAATTATCTCAATAGGATGCTTTATGTAGCTATTCTCTTCCAGCCAGGATCCAATCCAGCAGCATACATTGGATTTAATTATCAAGTCCTTTAATGTGCAAAACTTTCGATAACCTTTTTTGACCATGTATCTTTGAAGCACATGAACCAGGTAGTTTACAGATGTTTCTCAATTATGAAACCAATGCATTTGTTACTAGTGTGTGTGTAAGAAGCTAAGAGAGAGGTAGTAGCGAGTAGGGGTTCCATAGATGCCTCTGAAAGTCAGTTCATTAACTTTGAAGTGGTTAACATTGTACCTTGTATCTCGTCGTGGGTGGACTAAAACATTGATTTAATGTACACAATGCTGTATTATTGGAACATGTTGGAACATGTGGATATAATCAAAGTGTCAGTGATGAATTCTTTGAAACATTCTTTTTTTTTAAAAAAATACTATTCAAAGGTGGTCTCTAACCAAAACTTCTATATGGCAAGTGAGTATGTTGTATATATTATTGAAATTTATAGCTGAGTGGAGCTAGAGATTATTTAGTGCATTTTATAGAACAAGAACTTTAGATTTACTGATCTTAAGAAATGTGGCTATGGTAGTCAGTGGAAAACCAAGGCTGGGTCCTTCATCATCCTGATTCCTTGTCCAGTGTTCTTTCTACTCTGCCCCATGTGAGCAAAACTAAGCTACTCACTGTAGCTGTTATCTTGATTCCCATTAATGATTTGGTGACAATCCAGTTTTTAAGGTATTTCATTAATCTCATTATCAAACAAATGAAGCTTTATTAGGAAAGTTATCACTATAAGTTATCAGGAAAGTTCTCACTATAAGGACTACTATACAAAAAGTGCTACTCAAATGAAACGAAACCTCAAAACATTCATTCTGCCAATAGAAATGCCTGTTTTAGGCAGCTTTGTATTACTGTAACCAAAACACCTGGCAAAAACATTTCAGAGGAGGGAAAGTTTATTTGGGTTTCATGGTTTCAGAGTCTCAGTCCATAGATGGCTGAGTCCATTGCTCTGGGCCCAACATGAGACAGGACATCATGGCTGAAGGACAAGGTAGAGAAAAGCAGCTCAGCTCATGGTGATCAGAGAGGAGAGAGTGAGACAACAAGAGAGAGAGAAAGAGAAAAGAAAGAATGGGCTCCCAGGGAACTCTTCCAAGGCACATCCCCAGTAGACCATCTCCCCTAGCCATGCCCCACCTGCCTAGATTTACCATTCAGTCCACTGAAACTGGGATGGACTAATTAGGTCACAGTTCTCACAATTCAATCATTTCACCTCTGAACATTCCTGAATTAACACAGGAGATTTTGAGAAATATACCTCATCTGCAAACCATAACATTCTATGCCTGGTTCCCAAAAGTTCATGTCCATCTCATAATGCAAAATGCATTTAGTTCATTTCCAAAAGTCCTATAGTCTTAATAGTTCCAGCATGGCCTCAAAGTTCAAGTCCAAAGTCTCCTTTGAGACTCAAGGCAAACTCTTGGATATGAAACCATGTGAAAAGCAAAAGCAAGTTACATATACAGTTTCACAGAGTAATCATCTCATTGCAAAAGGGAGGAGTGGGGTAAAGAAAGAAGGGATGGGACTAAAATAAGACTGAAACCCAGCCAGACAAATGTCCCATAACTTCACCTGTAACTCTGTGTACACCATCTTTGGACATGGCAATGACATGTTCTCTCCAAAGGGCTTGGGCAGCAGCCCTGTCCCTTTGGCCTTGTTGTTGCAGTGTACATGGGTTCTCTTTTAGCCCGAGAGGTCTCTGCAGCCAATGGCTTTTATTGGCAGGCGGTCCATGTTACTGGCATCTCTTAATTACTTGAGTTTCCATTCTAGTTTCAACTTCATCTTCACAGTATCCTGCAGAGCACTATGAGGGGTAGCCTACAGGGTTGCTGACTGTGCTACTCTTTGGCTGGCCTCTCAGGCCTTCTTTGAAATCATGATGGAAGCCTCCATGACCCCTTAACTAGAGAATCATGCAGAACTAGCATCATATGGATGATGCCAAGTTTTTCTGTCAGCTTGTACAAGGACTGGGCCCCCTGGAATCATGACTGTAGTAGCTTCAGTTTTACTGTGCTCCTAAGGTTTCAAACAGAAATAAGGACTCACTGGGGATTGGATAAGAGGCCATTCATATTATATTCTGTCAAAGAACTTGTTAACATCTTGGCCATGTCCTGAGAATTTGATTTAAGTTGAATTGGAAGTAATAGACTAATTAATCTGGTGAAGGAAATTTCAAGGCAGTCTAGCATTCAATCAGTGGCATGGATATCCCTGGCAGCTTTTAGCTAGGTTTACTATGAGAATCAGGTACAGAGGCAGAGCTAAAGGATTTTAAAAATTTGCAAAGATTTTTTTTTTAAAAAGCAAATGTAAAACTGAGGCCAAGAGTGGTGTGCTTGTTAAAGAGACTATAGCCTCTAAAGAGATGCTAAGTATTTTACACAGAAACAATAGAAAGTTGCCTTGAAGGCATGTCAGGCCACACCTAGCACAGGCTCAAGGATGTAAAAAGAAAATTCCTTTGAGAAGACATCATGGAAATGCCCTGTTGTATAGGGGGACCTTGGAAGTTGTTTCACCATAGTCAGCCATACAGAGACTTAGAAGCTACTACAGTCATGATTCTGGGGTGGGGGAAAGTATTTGGGGCTCATGTCTTCAGAGGTCTCAGTCCATAGATGGCTGAGTCCATTGCTATGGGCCCAAGATGAGGCAGACTATCATGGTGGAGGAGAGAAGCTCATGTATGGTGGCCAGGAAGCACAGAGAGAAGGGGGAAGGAGCCACAAAGAAGATGCAACCTTCCAGGTCACAGTTCCAGTGACCTATACCCTCCAGCAATACCCCATCTGCCTATAGTTACTACCCAGTCAGTCAGTTTAAAAACTAGGATGGATTGCTTAGGTGATAGCCCTTATAATCCAGTCATTTCACCTTAGAATATTCCTGCATTAACACAGGAGCTTTTAGGGGACACCCCCAATTTAAGTCATAATAGCTTCCATAGCTAAATGAGCAACTGTCTTACTGGGGTTTAGGTTTTTATATTTTAGTTATTATTTTTAATTAGACAACAGGAACCTGTATTAATTTACTAATGTAAAGGTAAAATTTCTAAGCTGATTCTAAGCTGCAAAAGTCTGAGTTAAAGTGTAAAAGACTAGGGCATTGTAAAGCTTCTAGATTACAAGGCCTGGGCTACAAGGTAAAAGTCTATTGTTACAATTCCTCTGCTATCCCCGGAACCTGTAATCTCTGTAAAGTTGTTAGGACAATGCGGGAACTGCCCAGTAAATATCTCCATTGATTCCCTGGTTGTTTAATAGCTAAGGGCTCCAGGTAGCATGGCACGTAAGCATATAGGCCCCAGAACCAATCAGTTTAAATGTGTACCCCATTTAGAAGTGACCAATCACCCCTGCCCAAACTGTTCCCACCAATGAATGGACTAATCATGTATCAGAATTGTTGTTCAATTTTCCCGCGCCTCATGATGATTTGTTCTGATGTATGCAAAGCCCACCGCCCTCTCCAAAAAGTGTACTTAAGCTCTGCTTGACCTCTGCTCTGGGCTCTGGGCTGCTCTCCCTTCTTGAGTGAGCATGGAGCCCCAGCGCACTGGAACGGATCCCTAATAAATCCCCCTTGCCATTGCATGGAGCTAGTCTCGTGTGGTCTCTTTCTCCGACGCTTCGCCGGACCCTTACACTAACAATATATTCCAGGCTGTGGGTGGCACATGCCTGTCATCTCTGCCACTCAGATGACTGAGGCAGGAGGATCACACAAGTTTAAGGTCAATGTTCCATGTATTATTTTAGTGATTCTTTTCAAGTGGGTAATTGCTCAGACCTGAGCTATGAGTGGGTAGTAAGAAGCATGAATAGAGGGTGAAGCAGCTAATCCTACCAAATATTACTAAAAATCATTCACGAGTTTGATAAATGGTCCATATAGTTACACTTTTAATTTGCTTTGTCCCAGGTTTGGGACTAGCAGTTAGCAACAGTATTCTCCTCTGCTGTCCACTTCTCTGGCTGGTTAGTTTTTTTGTTTGAAAAACCAAAAAGACAAATAAAACTTCTTTCAAAGTTGAGCCAGATTTTCATTTTCATAGGTTTCACCTTCGTGAAAATGTTTTAGGCTAGGTGATCTAGCGGCAAGATTTGATCCATCCTCTGTGTGGGTGGCCATTGCTGTATTTCTGTAACTCTGCTCTTTTCTTAATTGAAAACGTGACCCAAGTGTCCATAGTACATTAATGAAACATGCGCAGTAAGGAGATTTCCTGGAATATAAAATCATCTCTATGCTTTTTGTTTTTCTATTAGTTTTCTCATCTCTAAAGCAAATTGGTAAAATAAATTTCATGGCCTTTCATGGCAATATTTCTTCCCAGGTTAAAGTCAGTAAATATCACGTTAGGCATGAATTACCAGGCTCTGAAAGTGGGACTTATAATGAAAACTGCAACTCAACCTGCAACTCATGACAGCACTGCAGATGTAAAGCCCTGATACAGCCTGGGTCACCGTCTGGATGGATTTATCTGCTTTCAAGTCCAATGGAATTTTTCCTGTCTCCTATTCCCTTTCTGTATGAATGGAAAACATACCCTTTGTATTAGCATTTATCTGTATGAATCAGCTGCTTTTGAGTGCGACAATTTTCTGGGGGGGAAAAAAAAGAAAAAAATCAAAACATTTTAAAAGCAATTTGCCCAGCACATGATGGCCAAAGAATTGCTAAATTGGGAGAAATAGAGGAGCTCTCCAATCCAACCTCCTATTGCAGTAGGCATTTCTTCTGCAATCTCTCTGACAGATGGCCATGGGGATTCTTTATCATTCAAATGAAAAACCATTCTAAGGAAAAAAGGTTTTTCTCTATTTTGGGTATCACAATCCTTTCTACTTTATTTTAACCATTGTCTTCCAGCAACAGAAAATATAAAATAAAAGCAAACTAAAACACCCATGCATATATACAATCAAAAATGTGGTGAGACCGCTGAGGCTGATAATGAAGACTGGACATTTACAAACGGGGACGTGGGCGAGTAGTCACAGTGCCTTCAAGCCAGGTGTGATTTGTGGGCTTTAGCGGCAAGCTCTTAATCATGAGCCACAGTGAGGTTCACTCTGCTGGTGTCTTTATTTCATAAAGAGCCCAGCAGGTGAAGGAAAATTGTAACAGCTGAAAATAGAACCCAATATGATAAAAAGTACAAGTCGATTTTTGGAGGCATATTGCAAGCTTTATTTCTTGGTAATCTCACGTAGTAGCGAATTTTCTGTTTCACTTTTTATGTGTCCCCTGGGAGGGCCTGTGATGATCAGTCCTGGTCTGATATTGAGCCTTCCAGCCAAAGTCTACTGCTCACGTTGGGCTGCAGATTCCCTTAGAGCCTCATTTTACAGAGGGAGGAGGAATGATCACGGAGAGCTGGGAGGCAACAGCTGTCTGTCACATAGTAAACAGGGAGGGCTGCAGATCAAGGCCAAGTAGGAACACACGAGGAGCCAAGAGGACAGAGTAGAGCTGCTGAAAATTGAATCCTTCCTCCCAGCACCCGACCCTATCAAATCACAACAGGAGTTACTAAGGAGTTCAAGTTCTTCGTTTTTATTCTATTTTGCATGTTTGCTTCTGCTTTGACTCATAATAACCAAAGGAAGGCCTGGGGAGCAAAGAGATTAACATTGCAGGAATTTGAATGTAAAAGGCCCCACTGAAACCTCACTTAGGCACTCACAGAATTCAGTTATGTTTTCCACAGCTCAAGTCTCTTAGTGCCCATGTTTAGAACAAATGCTCTTATGCCAGCTATTAATAAGTCATGAGCCTACCTTATGAGTACTGTTTATTATAGACCAGTGGGTTCTATAAGTGAAAGATTAAGGTCACTATATGTTTACTTGCTGTTGGAGATGACTTTAAGAAAACAAACTCAGTGGCTGCAGAAATGAAATGTTTAGTCATTCCCGAGGACTGATGTGGCCACAGCAGCTTGTTTACCAGGTTTTCACACACTGACTACTTTCAGGACTCTAGAAATGCTAACGATTAATGCTTGCTTAGGGTTGTTCCACCTACTTAGCAGGGCAGTGGTTCCCATCAGCCATGGTGTATTGATGACGCTTTCTGTGCCAAAACTCTCCTAGGATCTTTGGAGAATACCAGAAGCAGCAAAAGCACTCCTTAACTTGTAAACTCTCTGCAAGAGAGAAAACTCTTGGGGAGAGTTTACAATTTAATGAGAGAACCAGAGAAAAGGCAAATAAATAAGTACCTGTAAACATACCAGACAAAATAAAAATAAGCTGTATCCTCTAGAGTGTACTCAATGCCCTGAGTAACAGATGTGTTAACTCCCGTGCCAAGATACCACTGGATGTTAAGGAAATAAAAGACTTCTTAGCATTTTTCTCTCTCCTGTCCTGAAAGTGGTAACTGTCATATCATTAGTTCCACAGTTCCTAACTAATAAAGCAAGCCTCACAAATTTGAGAAATCACGATGTTCTCAGGTATCAGAAATAATGGTTGAATTTGACAATGTAGTCAGTCCCAATCATGTAGTGAGCATGTTCTGCTTTGAAACTAAGTGGCCAGAAGAGCATGTGTGGTATTCTGGGGCTAGACTTTGTGATTCTGTGATGCAAATTAGGCTTGTCCATTTAGTTAGTTCATTCAAGAAACACATATTGAGTGTCAACTACCTGCACGATCCTATTCTAGATGTTGGGAGATTTAAGAATGAATGACAGGACTTTCAGTGAGTTCATAGTGTGGGTGTACGTGGGTGATGGGAGGAGTCTGGGAGGGGTGCAAGCGAGCTATGACAATCAATTTCTGTAATGATTTTTTAAAAAATTTGTTTTAGTTGTTGATGGACCTTTATTTCATTAATTTATATGTGGTGCTGAGAATCGAACCCAATGCCTCCCACATGCTAGGCAAGTGCTTTATCAGCACTTTACCAGCACAACCCCAGCCCTCTGTAATGATTTTTATTTTTCATTCTGGAGTTTATAGTGGAGTATGGGAGGTCAGCAGCTGTACTAAAGTTTCTAGGGAGGCAGACTGAGAGTAATTGTCCTATTGCTGGGTGTCAGGACTCAGGGCAGAGAATTAAGGAACAAAACAGTTATGCCATCTCCTGGAATCCTGGAATTCTGGAACAGCAAAATTCCCAGGCATGACCATAAGGTGGATGAGTCTGCAACAACTGCTGTCAGTGCCTGGCCCTTTTCCTCTCCTCCTTGTCCTTCTAGGTCACCACTGGCTGACTTCTGACAACCTGAAGGTTTAACTCTGGCTGCTTGGGTAGGCTGAATATGCCAGAGACTTAATGCCTCCTTCCAAGCCCTCTAGCCCCACCCAAACTGAAGGGATTCATTGTAGAAATGCCCGAGACCCTTTACTCCCCTAGTAGGAGACTTGATTGGCATTAGAGCTCTCCAGAGTGGTAAGGCTCTGCTTACCTGAAGTGGTAACTGGCTTAAAAATACAACTTTATTAGCTGATTTCTTCTTCCTGTCTCACTTCTTAATTTGCTTACTGGAATGATACCCAAATAAACCATAACATTCAAAACTTTGCCTCAAGACTTGCTTTGGAGGAGCTTAGTCTTTGCAAACAACTATTCACTGATATTCTGACTACAAACTAATCAATCTGATAATTAGTAAAAGTTTGTTTGTTTGCTTTTGTACTGAGGATTGAACCCAGGCTTGCTTTACCACTGAAATATACCCCCAGTCTATTTTATTTTTTATGTTGAGACAGAGTCTTGTTAAGTTGCTGAGAGTCTTGCTAAATTGCTGAGGCTGGTCTTGAACTTGTGATCCTCCTGCCTCAGCTGCCCCGCCCCTCCATTCACTAGGATTATAGATGTGTGCCACTGCGTGCAGCTTCGTAGAAGTCTTCAGGTAATCCTAGACAGCTGTAAGGAAACTCTTTATCCACCCAACTCCTCAACAGCCCAATTCCTTTCTTCTGCTGGAACCAAATTGAATAAGGAATGTCCATAGGTAAATTTCTGAGGATCATTATTCACTTTCTGAAGGTTTGACCACAGATTCCTTTTGAGCAAAGCAGCTTTTCAAATTTGTTATATACAGGGCTGGGGCTGTAGCTTAGTGGTAGAGTGCCCATCTCTCATGTGTGGGACACTAGGTTCGATCCTCAGCACCAAATAAAAATAAATAAAGATATTGTGTCCATCTACAACTAAAAAAATATTTAAAAAATTGTTACATACAATTGGTCAAGTTCAATGCCATGTAACCTTTCCTTCTTGGCTGTAATATAAATAGATCTATGAGTGGGCCTATATGAGGCATTCATTCATCTCCAAAATACTTACTTTGTGCCAAGCACTGCGATAGTAAAAGCAAATGTGACTCCATTCTGTAAAACAACCATGCCAAGTAGAAGGGTCATGACTGGGGCAAGATGTTCTTTTCCTTTTGCTATAGAAACCTTTAAGAACATGGAACTACCTAATGGAGCATTGTTTCTCTGTAACTAGGGTAACGGGGCTCTGTTTCTGTTAACGGGGTGACTGGGCTAACTGTGATTGGTTAGGCTTCCCTCGGCTTGACTCTCCCGCTTCTGTAACCTGGCTTGCTTGCGTTGGCTAGACCCCTGAACTTCCCTTTTGTGGTTTTCAGGCTTATAAGGAGTGCCCTTGCAATTGTTCAGGGCTGATCAGGGGAACAGCTTTATGTTGTGGTCAGCCGCCACTGGTGTGCTTCAATAAAGGCTTGATTCGATTATACATGAGTGGTCTGGAAGTCAGTTTATGAAACCCCGGGACAAAGTTTTAACTATAACAGCACAATGCTAGGGATTGTGGATATGGCAGTGGACAAGGCAGATCTAAACATGTCTGAAATATGACGCTTCAAGAGATAGCAAGGAGGAAATTGTGGTGGAAACTGGGAGATGTTCAATGGTAATCACATGGATATGCAGAAACCACAAGAGGGAGAGAAGGTATTAGAAGAAGAGAGATGAGACTATTTGGCAATGGGAGTCACAACATCATGATGATGTTAAAAATTCTAGATTTGGGCACCACAAACCTACTAATGAGATGGCAACAAGGTGAAGAGGTTGTAGAGGACATACCAAGTTCCAAGGATGACCCAGTTTCCAAATTCCATTTGGGCCCAGAGTTGGCTCTGCTGTAGGTCCCTGAGTGGCTCTGAGACCCTGGGTTCTTATTTTCTGGTACATTGTTATTGTTACTACAATAGATATTCATTGATTAAGGAAATCTGCCAGGTGTGGTGTTCATGCCTATAATTCTAGCGGCTAGGGAGGTGACAAGAGGGTCACAAGTTCAAGGCCATCCTCAGCAACTAAGTAAGGACCTAACAACTTAGTGAGACCCTGTCTCAACATAAAAAATAAAAAGGGCTGGGGATGAGGCTCCATGGTTAAGTTCAATCCTTAATACCAAAAGAAAAAAAAAAAGAGAGAGAAATCTATGAGTGAATTGCTTTTCATTTTTAAATTAATTAAAATAGAGATATGGACATGGAATTCAATTCTCTTTTGCTGAGAGCCACGGCCGAGTCTGTATGGCCCCTGGCATTTTGCCAACAGTATTGGTTGACAGGTGAGGCATTACTATCCACCTCCGCCACTACTTTTGAGTTCTCGGGGATTCCCGGGGATTCCCTGAGAGTTCCCATTGGTTGGGGAAGTGCAGGAGGAGGGATTTCCGGAGGAGATATTTCCGGTGGCTGGTTCCTGGACGAGCAGCGTGGCCTTCGGGAGGAGTTGCTGGTGGAGTTCAAAAATAAAGTTTGTTCCTGCTTCAGTGGCTCATGATTTGTGCCCAGCCAGACTGCGGCATTTGGTGGCCTGTACGGGGAGCCCCGGGACACTCGGGGGTAAGTGACGAAAAAAAGCTGCCCTTCCATAGATAGACGGGAGCAAATCTGCTCGTCCCTAGGCAGATAGGGCGAGAGGAAAAATGGCCATTTTGAAAAAATGGAGAAGATTGATACAGTATGTTTGTGTCTTGTTTTGTCTCAGTGTATTGTATTGTCTTTGTGACGAAAATATGGAAGGGGTGAGAAGTAAATTGATAAGGGAAAGAGGCACCCCAGTGGAACCAAGAATAGTCAGGGCATGTGTTGATGGAAGCCCAGGAACTCTAGTCAGAAAGAAAAAGAAAGTTCAGAAGAAGAAGGATTATCAGGAAAAAGGTTGTAACAAAAGGCTATTACTGAATACTTTTCGTTACCGGAGGGTGCGTGAATCAGTGCGTCGGCTACCACGTGCGCGAGCCGTCATGGCGCAGCAAGGACTTTCCAAATTGCGGCAGCCGGCTCTTCCCCGCCCCCTGCCCGGGGAGCTGGACGCGACTGAGAGAGCCCAAATCCAAACCTGACCCGGAAGCACAGTCTCTCAGGCTCTTGCTCCCTGTGCCCAGTGGCAGTTTGAATCTGGGACACTCCCCAGGGCCATCTGGGGCTGCCTGGGACCCGCCACTACCGGCATCCCTGATGTTTGGTCATTTTCAATGCCAATAACTAAGCTACAATGGTTCTCCCACACCTGGAGGCTGATGAATAAGGAACACCATTAAGGCTTATTTCAAATGCAAAAAACCTTGAGATAATGTACTAAATTGTTCAGAAGGTTGTTTTCTTAGCGCCTGCTGGAATACTACAGGATTTTCTTTAGCTATCCGGAGTTCCTGCCTTCGTCCCAGTGCCAGTAAAGACGAAGGTGGGAGAATTTCCAGTGTTGCTGAGAACCGGACGAGACTTTGGATCAAGCTAGCTGCCTGCAGAACTTACCTGGACTGTGATTTACCTGGACTGTGAGTTAATCTATTGAGACACTGCTTTACCTGGACTGAGACAACAAACTGTAATCTACAACAAATTGTAACTCGGTATCTTTGCAAACGGTGTCATTGCTGGTATAATTTTTCCAAGGGCTTCTTACATGGATCCATCAATTGGCTTGGTATTGTGGCGTTTTGTATCCTCCCCTTCTGCTTGTAGCAGGTTATTTATGATGTTTCTGTAAAAACCACTAAGGTTGTTATTTAAATTTAACAAAAGGTGGAATGTTAGGGTCTGTAAACAAGTCAGGATGGCGCCTGGCATTTTGCCAGAGGGAGTGGTTTGTGAGGTGGCGCCAGCGAGCCATTAAGTGTGGAGATTCCTTATTGGTTGACTGCTGTATCCAGTTTATGTTAATTAAGATAAGCTGTGTGGAATGTATAAATACCTCTGTTGTCCTACAATAAACGGCTCCTACTCCTGCTGTATCAATCTACACAAGTTGCTCGTCACCCCCCCCCCCCCCCCCCCCCCCCCCGTTATTTTGCTGCAGCCGGACTGTGGCACTCTTTCTCAACAGATAAAAACACCGAGACCCAGGGAAACAAAGTGATTTTCTTTTGAGGTGAAAATCCTGACTCCACAATCATGACATTGAAGATCTTTCAAGAGCAAACACTAGCAATCTCACTGTAAAGAGGCCTAGAAGAACAAGGTAATCTCCAGGGTAGCCAGCACCTTAAACTTACATCATATATAATTTTCAAACAAAGGCTCATAAAAATCCTATATTTCACTACATTTGCACTGACCAGATCCATATTTGGTCTTGTCAGTCTGATCTTCCTTTCTATTCTTTTGGTTTGTTTTGTGCTTCTCCACAGCAGCAGTATCACATTGCCAGGGAACTTGTTAGGGGGGCAGATTCCAGGGCCTATCCCAAACCTACTGAATCAGGAACTCAAGGGTTGACACTTGGCGATTTGTTTTGATGAGCTCTTGGGTCATTCCCATGGTAGGCTGAAGTTAGGGGGATCACTGCTTCAGGCTGAGGAAATATCTGGATCCGCTTCAAAGTATTTCTTCAGATCACTGTGACAAAGTTTTTTAAAAGAAGAAATGGTATATTATTTTTTTAAAATCAATCTCTGTTAACTTTTTGTTCCTGTGATCAAAATCCCTGACATGAACAAATTAAAGGAGGAAAACTTATTTTGGTTCATAGTTTCAGAAGTTTCAAGTCCAAGTTGTCTGGCTGCATTGTTTTGGGCCTGAGGTGAAGAAAGCTGCTTATCTTGTGACAGCCAAGACACAGAGAGAAAGGGAGAAGGGTGTGTGTGTGTGTGTGTGTGTGTGTGTGTGTGAATGAAGGGGCCAGGGACCAGAAATGTTCTTCCTGGGCATGCTACCAGTGACCTACTGCCTACAACCATGTAACACCTTCCTAACAGATTCTATCACCTCCCAGTAGTCTCTTCAACTATCAATAGATTACTCTCAGATAACAAATCTTTCAACACCTGCAATATTACAGGACATTTCAACTCTAAACCATAACTCTTACTTGATGTTTATGAGGCCTATTTTTTTCTATTTGTTATTGTTGATTGTGGTAATAATGATGATGTGTTTGTATCTGTGTTCTAGAAGTAGGTACACAAAATCCAGTGGTGTGTACTCTGGAACAACCAGCTCTCTGGAAAAGAGAACAAGAAAGGGTCTCATTTATAGATTTGCTAATTCCTGTGGTGTAAATACTCTGACTATGGCTGATTTCAAGTTGTTAGTGTAGCATCATTGAAAATGGAGCTGGAAAGAGAAGTGGAGTTGGGAAGAAATGAACACAATCCACTCTTGAAAGTCACTGCCAGCTCCACCCATTAATTTTAATGCATACATTTAAACATAAAGCCCAGATGATAGTTGTCATAATTGAATGTTAAATGAATTATGGCAGAGCAAAATAAGGATATAAGACCAGAATTCCATTTTCTGGGGGTAAGGAAAAACTTAATGTGATCTCTCATGCTATCTTCCTACCTTTTAACCACTTTCACCAAGTAACAACAGAAAGCTTAAATGTGCATTCACTTAGAATATACTAAGTGATCTTTATGACATATTGTAACAAATGAAACTATTTAAAAAAACTATTTTCAACATGGCATTTTGTGGTAATAAAACACTTTGCAAATCAATTTAATCATTCCTCCCTGCAACCCCAAGAGGTAGTAGATATAGTTCACTATTTTTAAAGACAAAGAAAGCAAGGCAGAAAGAGATCTTCAAACGTTCATGTGGTGTGTTAATAGAAAAATTGGGATTAGGATTTGAGTCCTGGAATTTTCCAGCCATAGTTGATTAGGTTATGTTTTCTGAAAAGTGGCTAATTTAAAATGAGACCTTAATTGGCTTCAGTCTGCAGGGGTGGCTATGTTTTCTACTGGCACAATGTACCAGGCCTGAGGTTCATTATGTTGCTTGCCATGTCCCTTCTTGCTAGCTCTGATCTGCCCAGAGTTCCTGCTGTAAGGACTCTGATTCCTACCATATTCCTAAAGCCATCCATCCCTCAAACCACAGCTGTCTGGATTGGAGGTGTTTGCCAGACCCAGGGGTGGCCAATCAGTAGTCTGGCCTGTAGCCCAAGAATAACAGGACAATCATACTCCTTCTCTCCAGAATTTGGAATAAGAAAGGATGACTAAAATTAGTTTGGAAGCTGAAAGTTAAAAGTCATAACATGCTAGAAATGCATGGTAGACTCTGGGTAAAGTTATGAGATGGCAGAAATTACTAGTAAGTAGAAGGTTGGACTTGGAGAACAGGAATAGTGATTAAGTAAAGAAGCAACAGAAAAGAAAACAATCAGAGTACAGAAAAAATAAATACTAACCATGGGAGACAGACCATGTAGCAAGAGAGAGGAAGAGATAGCCAGTTCCTTGGGCTGCTCTGGTGATTGGCAACTTTCCAGTTCCTACCTCTTTATATATGTACAAGTTCTGCTGCATGGAACAGGAACTCTGCACTAGTGACTGAGTCCAAAGGGAGTTTGTAGTTTATATAACAATAAGTCTGGAGATGGACAGTTCAGGGTTGGAGCAGCAGCTCAACAAAATCAAGGGTGTGCCCAGCCCATCGAGCTTTCCACTGTCCACCAGCCTTGACAGGTAGCATTTATCCTCATATTCCCATCTCAGGGTTTCCAGTCTCACATCTACTTCTGTGCTAGAAGAAACAGAAAATGATGTTAAAAATGTGTTTTCCATATATAAATACCAGAAATGCAAAATGTCCTCCAAAGTATTCTGCTGTCTCATTGACCTGAACGATGACATGAACTCCTAGCACAAAAAGTTAAGAAAAATTGCTTTCTCCCTCCTCCCTTTTTCTCTAAGACTAACACATTGCTGCCCAGGATAAAATCGAGAGTCCAGTAAATAGGAGTGGAGAAATGAGTAAGCAACTAGCAATGGCTATACAGAATACTTATATCTAAAACCTCATCACCTGGGTAACTTGAATGAATTGTGAGCTTAATTAGAATAGATATGGAGATAAGAGGTGTTTGGCTCAGGGGAACTTTGTCCATAGCTATCATAATCCTGCTTTTTTTTTTTGAGTGAATAGTTTGCTTGCCCAGAAGAGTGCTATTTTGTTCTAAAGCAATTTTAAAAACATGGCTAATAGCAAATGTGGATTTGTTAAAAAGTCATGCCAAACTTGCTTCATCAAAAAAAATATTTTTAAAAATTAGGCTGAGATGTAGGGGAATGCTATAGATAAGGGAGTGTATTGATTTAGGAAGGTGTTTAATAAACTCTCTTGAAGTCATTGCAAAAAGATGGGGCAGTTTAAATGAGTAGTAACAGAGAATATAAAGCTGGTTAAAAATTTTTACCAAGTATATTGACAAATAGATGATGTTAACCCAACAGGAAGTCTTTAGAGGTGAATGGATAGACTCTGCCCTTGACTTTGTCCAGTTTGATATTTTTGGTAATAACTAGGAAGAAGAGACAGAAGTTCACTGACCCAAAGTTGGAAGGATAACTGTTAATGAAGGGAATAGAATAGAAATGAATGGGCAGAATGGCTTTAGGTTGAAAGGAACCAACCACACAAATATAGAAAAGAGGATTTCTCTGCTTGTGAAAGAAAAACCAAAAAAGACTACATTCAATCCAAGTCCACTGCAAAGCTGCATGGCTTGGCTTACCTGCCTCTCTCTCCTTTTATTTTACCCACTTAGCAAATCCATAAGCCAGGTAAAATCCAGCCCTAACTCTACACCTCCCCATGTAAGTGGCTGGAGAAGAATACCACCACACAGGAAGTCCTCACTTCAAATTCAGGATCAAAGTGATCCATAATGTTACTCCTAGAACCATGTGAACAGCCCTGGTTGTACTTGGACTTTCCTCTGTTCCACTCTAGTGAATGAATATTTTGTATTTTTCCTCTTTTCTCAAATCCTCAGCATTTTCTCCTGTTTTAGTCAGCCTTTTCACTGCTGTGACTAAGACTTGACCAACCACAATTTGGGTGCTCACATTTTCAGAGGTCTCAATACATAGACACTAGGCTCCACTCTTTGGGGCTCAAGATGAGGCTGACATCATGGCAGAATAGTGTGGCAGAAGAAAGTGGTTCACATGATGATCAGAAAGCAGGAAGAGAAGTCTCCACTTGCCAGACATAAATATATACCTAAAGCCATGCCCGCCCAATGCTCCTTCTCCAGACACGCCCAACCTCCTCCAGCTATACCCCACCAGCCTTCGATTACCACTCAATTAATCCCATCAGGTGATTAATTCACTGATTGAGTGAAAGGCTGTCACAGGCCAATCCTTTCCCTTCTGAATCCTCTTGCATTGTCTTGTACATTAGATTTTTTTTTGGGGGGGACACCTCACATCTAAACATCTCCCTATTCTCCTTCTCAGCTGATGCTCTAGTCCTTACATAGTTGAAAAGACTGAGGCAATCAGAAAAGTTCTTGCACAGACCACTCCACCACATCTACCCATCTCAGCATCTCCACCCACAATACCAGCTTCCTGCCTGTGATAGAATTACCTTAGGCCACCCTTCTTGCCTCTTAGAGACATTGTTTGGACAAGTCTCCCCTTGCTCTCCTCTGCCATCAATTGTTCCCTCTCTGTTGGATTATTCTCACCAGCATTGAAACATGCTATGACTATTCTGGGAACTCTTTCCAGCCCTGTGTGACTCCAGGAATTGTTCCTCTTGCAATTTTTCTGTGAGAGTTTCCTCTTCACAGGCATGTGCTCATCAGTCCTCAGCTGAGACCCCTCTAGAGGGGACCCCTACTGCCCCCAGAGCTTTTCCCCTAGGCAGCCCTCACTGCTCTGCTCTTCTGCTCTGTGGATTCTTGCACTGCCTTGACCTGCCCGAATTCTCAGCTGTCTCCCCTCCCCATGCTCTGGCCTGGGAACTCTCTTTGGCAATACGCTGGATCATCCCAGGGAGCACCTCATTTGTTTCCCTGCTGTCAGAGACTACTGTCCCATGCTACCTCTTTCCAGTGTCTGAAAACTGTTGTTTCGTGTATTCTGTCCAGTTTTACAGGCATGTAAAGTGGGAGGGAAAATTCTAGTCCCTAGTGTTTCATCATGGCTGGAAGCAGAAGTCTTCTGTTGTTGTTCTTCCTCTTCCTCCTCCTCCTTTGTTTCCCCCTCTTTGTGTGTGTGTGTGTGTGTGTGTGTGTGTGTGTGTGTGTGGTGCTGGGGATGGAATCCAGGACTTTGCACATGCTAGGCAAGTGCTCTACCTCTGAGCCACATCTGCATCCCCTTCTGATCTTCTTAAACCCACTTCAGTGAGACTGCTGCACCCAGCACATCCTCTGAAGTCTCCCTGGCCTTTGTCATCCCTGATCTCTGGGTTGTAAATTCCAGTCTCAGTCTTCTCTGAACCAGACCTGCCAACCACATTGGGTATATATGGTGATCATCCACATGATGTGTTCTTTTCCTTTGGCTTTTGAGATGACATTTACTTTTCTTCCTCTTAACTGTACTGGCCACTCTTTTCAGTCTCGTTTTGTGGTTCCTTCTTTCTTCCCTTAACCTCTGAATAGCTGAGTGTTTTGGGACCTCGTTCTCGGGTTCTCTCTTTTCCCAATCTGTACTCACTCCTTGCTGATATCATTAGTCCAGCTGGTCTGTAGTCTGGGTTTTCCCCAACTTGAGCCATGTACACTGGGCTTTCCACACCTTCCTTCTCACAAACAGTAAAGAGCTAAAGTCACCTGCTCCAAGCGGAACCACTGCATTCCTCTCCAAGTTGCCCACACCACTAGCCTTCCTCAGCTCTGTTGTTAGCAGCTCCATCCTTCCAATTGTTCAGCCCAAAGGCTTTGCAGTAAATTTTGACTCCTCCCTTTCTCTCCCACACCATATCTCATCCATCAGAAATCCTCTTGACTCTACCCTGAAGATTACTGAGTCTGACTATCCTCACCCCTTTGGCTGCCACCACCCAAGTCTGAGTCCCCAGATCTTTCTCTTAACAACATGGCAATAATCTCCTAACTTGCTTCTCCTCAGCTTGCAGAACAAGGGCAGAAGAATTAACTTAATCATGTGGCTTAGGTCTAGACACATTATAAATAAGATCATTTGCTTCCTGGTTCAAAAGCTTACAGAGTAAACACCCACTCCGTTCTCACTGATCTACAGTTTCCTGTCTGACCTCCGCTGTAGCACTCTCCCCTCCATCACAGGACTCCACCCACAGGGGTCTCTTCTGTTCCAGAACTTGCCACATGGGTCCCCCTTTAGCATCTGTGCACTACTGGAACACTTTTTCCTCGAAATATTTGTTAACCTGTACCTTCAAATCTTTTCCCAACAACACCTTCTCAATAAAGCCTACCCTGACAGATTTATTTAAACCTGCACCCTTCTTACCCCTTCAACTCACCCATCCCTCCACACACTCAAAGTAGGAACATACTTGTTGAGTGAAAGAATAATAATGCAGCCATTCTTTAGAAAGAAAGCAAATGTAAGTTTAGATTACTTTAGTAAAATCAAAATTTCCAAATAAGGACTACACAGTACTGACATAATGGTACGAATTCAGTTTTTGAGCACTTACTGTGCATTTTGAATACATCATTGTGATATTAACTATTCACAACAATCTTGTTGGGTGGGTATTCTCTTTTGTGATAAAGAAAGTAACAGAAAAGTTAAAGTTCTCCATTCGGATTAAAAACCAGGCAGTGGACTCCAGAAACTATATCTCAACCATCTCACTAGAGCTGGAAAGTACTGAGAGCAAAGTGACAGGTTCTAGAAGCCATGTTATAAGACACAAGATTGAGGGATGGGTATTTTTCCTTATAAAAGAAAACACTTGCCAAGCACGGTAGTGCATGCTTGCAATCCCAGCTACTTGGGAGGCTGAGGTAGGAGGACTGCAAGTTTGAGGCAAGCTTGGGCAACTTAGTGAGACCCTGTCTCAAAATAAAATAAAAAGGGCCGAGAAGGTAGCTCTGTGGTAGAGTGTTTTTGTGGAATACACAAAGCCCTGAGTTCAATCCCTAGTGTCCCCCACAAACACAGAACACTTATGGAGTATTACCTTTTGCATCTGCAATGGACCCCAAAGGCTCATGTGTTGAAGGCTTGGTCTCCAGCTGGTGGTTCTACTGGGAGACACTAGAAAGTATAGAAGGTTAGGCCCAGTTGGAGGAAGTAGATCACTGGTGGTGTGTCTTAAAGGGTATTTCTTATCCCCCGTCCCTTCCATTCCCACCCTCTGCTTCCTGGCAGCCATGAGGTGAGCAGTTTGCTCTGCTCTGTGCTCCCTGCCATGGTGGTCTGCCTGACCATGGGCCCAATCAATGGAGTCAGCTAACCATTTACTGAAACCATGAGCCAAAATAAATTTTTCCTCTTTTAAGTTGTTTTTCTTGAGTCAAAGCAGCTGAAAGTTGCCTAACACATGAGGACATGACAATTTTCCAGTGTGTGAAGGGATAAGGTAGAAGAAGGATGAGACTTGTGTATTACTACAGAAAGGGGAAGCCAAAGAGACAATACAGAGAAGTAAGTTTTAGTCTAATGTTAGGAAAGAATTTTTAATTAGTAGAATTGTGTAAAATTAATATGGTCTACTATTCAAAATGAATACTTCTCTGTCACAAACACTTTATGCAGAAATTGAGTGACCATCTCTTGGGTATAAAGTTCTTTGGTGGAAGTTTAGACTTGACTTTCCAGTTTGCAGGTCCCGTGTGATTCACCCACTCTTTACCTGGTGACCTACTTGGATGCTGAACACAGAACAAGGCAGGGACACTGTGAGACCTGTACACTAGAGTGGGAAAGAGAAGCAATTCATTCCCACTCACACCCTCTCCAATCCAGAGGCACCTGGAGATGGGGGAGGGACCATTTCTGTTTCCTGCATGTAAAGTTGTATTCCCAGTATGGATGCAGTGAGACTCAAGTATATTTTGCCCTTAATAGCAGAGGATATTGGACTCAACAGTTCTTATTTCTTAGTCTGAAGGAAGTCTGATTAGACAAATCATGCAGTTTTATTAAAAAAAAGGCTCAAAGAGACTTCTGGCTAGACATTTCAAAAGCAGACATCTCTGGAGGGTGAGGGGGCAGGAAAGGATTGGAGAAATTGTGATGGGCAGCAGGGCAAGCTGAGCAAAGTAGATTCCAAATTTGCCCACTTCATTACATTGTCTAGAGCCCGGAGCTTCTCTTTTCCTTATCCTTCATCTGAGTGGTTTCTTGGGAGACAGCATGGCACAGCCCACAGTTTGTTTGGGTACCTGTCTGATGTAAGTTCAAAACCTGTCTATCCCATTTGCTAGCTGTGAGACCATGGACTAGATATTTCATTAACAGCCGAGTGTTACCTTCAGTATATCCATTAACACCTATCTCCAGGGGTTGTTTTCAGGATCCTAGGGAGAAACACAAACAAAGCCAAATGTGGTTTTTGTTGCCTAAAAATCTTATTTCCTTTCTCTCTTCTGGAGCCAGGGAAGGGAATCTTCTGGATTTGTGCCACTCCAAGGGCAATTTGCAGAGGGTGGTTAGTCCATGGATTGTTTGTTACTAGTTGGAGATGAGATAAGCAGCTTGAGCCAGGTTATAATCCAATGTGCTGTTTCTTCCATGCGGAAACTCTACCCAAAAGCCAACAAACAAGATTTCAGCTAAGACCAACAATGTGTTCAATGGCCTAGCTGTTACAGTTCTGGTGCAAGTGCCATATGTCATTGTGGACTAGTGACAAATATTTCAGGAACTGGCACTTTGAGTAGCTATAGTACAACTTCAAGACTCTATAATAAAGATTAATGACAGAGCAAGTAGACCCTAGAGTCAGTGCTGCCTAGGTTCAAATCCTGGTTCCCCTGCTTATTAAGTCTGGGCAGTTACCTCCCTGTGTCTCATAACCTCATCTGTAAAGTGGACCTATTAATAGAACCCCCGAGTTAATAATGTATGTGAAATCTTAAGAACAGAACCTGGCATAAAGGAAATGCCATTTAGATTTTGCTGTTATTATTGGGAAAATTTTAAAGTTTTGCTCTTATAGGGACTGAGGGAGTTTACTCGTTTGATTATAGATTACTTTTGTGAGACCTTTTTTGTTTTGTTTTGTTTTTCCTCCCTCCTTCCTTATCTTCCTTCTTCTGTTCAAGTAGATGACATCATGACCTTTTCTGCTATTCTGCTAGGGCTAAGGCTATATTAAGCCCTTAGTGAATTCACTCATCAATGTTAATAATCTTTTGGAAGCTTGACTTGTAGGGGGTTCAGAATAAAAATACAAACCCTGGGAAAGAAGCTCTTTACATCATTTTTCAGGGTAGACAGAGAGGTTCTGTGGATTCCCTAAGGGAGGCAGATTTGTTGTCCTCCCTCATCCCTGTTGCTTTGAAACACAATCTCTGTTCCATGGACACTACTCATCTTGATACTTGCTCTCTCTGCCCCATAAAAAGCATCAGGGACAATCTTCTGTGAATTAGTTCCAGGAATAATTAATATATTGGCCACATTTGTAAAATGATAGCATAAGAACAAAAAGTTAAACGCTTTTGTTGAGAAGCAGGTAATAAAAGAACAAGTTTAATACCACAGTGTTTCAGAACAGTCAGAGCACATAGCCTTTTGTGACTGTGTATATTTATGCTAGATATTTTAACTTTCTAATTCTATATTCTACTATTGCATTTAGAATGAGAGAGAGAGAGAGAGAGAGAGAGAGAGAGAGAGAGAGAGAGAGAGAGAGAGAGTGTGTGTGTGTGTGTGTATGTATGTTACAAAGGATTGAACCCAGAGCCTTGCACATACTGGGAAAGCATTCTACCAATGAGTTACATTTCAAGCCCTACCATCAGCTTTGAATAGTATTCATCTCTGCCACTTAGTCTGTTTCTTAGATAATCAATTCTTCTATATTGTCCTCTTGAAATAATGCTTCAACTATTTGGATTGATTTAATTTTCTTTATGAGTGTGCCATTTGGATGTCATTATTCTAAACTTGAATTGTCTCTTGTTTTCACTGAGTAAATATTTGAAGCATTAGCATTGCCCTGTTTAGGGGAACTATTTGTAGAACATCTTTTTTTTTTCCCCTTTCATACTAAGTGGTGACTTTAGGCTGGTGAGTACCCATGAGAGGAGATTCCCCACAAGAATGTAGATTTTATAGTAATAACTCTAGAATTGATAATAGACATCATCAGTTCATCTTAACAGTGACTTTGTGCTTATTTTTAGAGGAAATGCAGTTGTTGATGTGCTAGTTGTTACTCTTTCATTTTATTTTCTCTATGTGTGATCTGTAGGAACATCTCATCTATAGGAACTTGTATCCCTGAACGGGCCCACAGTCTCACTAATGAGTGTGCTTTGTGGGGTTGTGTCTACTCTTCCCCTTCACTCTGATCCCTTTCTGGCTTTGTAGGGCTAATTTCCAAGATTTAAAAATTGACAGATATTACTGAAATCAATTTTACTGGTTTATAAAATTGCTGGTTTTCTTCAATCTAGCTTTTTTGATGCCATGAGTGGGATCACTAAGCAACTAAATGATTTTTGAAAGTCTGGTCATTTTACTCTAAAAATCACATTGTAATACAAAAATAAATAAATAAAAATTTTTAAAAAATATATATATTAAAAAAAGTAGAATGTTAGGAAAACAAACTCATTTGGAAATTGGGTCTCCATATCTATTCATGGTCCTCAAAAAAAATTCACATGTGAAATGAAGATGGTACTTGCTTAGAGACTGAAAAGTGATTAGAAATCTTTCTCACTGTGATTATCCTAGGGATATATATGTATCATCAAAATGGAGAAAACTTATGACAACTGAGACATAGCAGTAAAAAAATATTAGTGTGTTCTGTACAAAATAAACTGGGTTGGCTCTCTACCATGATTATCCCTCTCGGATGATTGTTAAGAACTGGTTTTCTTTTTCTCCTACTTGTCTCCTCCACAGTTCCATCCATGCCTAAGTCCTGATGGCAGCAGCCCATTGGTTTCTTGAAGCAGCCCATTATTCTCTCCAGTGGCTTCTCACTGATCTGTTTCTAACTCTCTCTCCACAAGAGAAGAGTAAATCTCATGAAATAAAAATCTGATGATGTGACCAGCCTGCTCACATCCCCTTGATGCCTTCCCATTGTCTCCAAAGTCCCAGTTCCTTAATGTGCATAAAAGCCCATCCTAACCTGCTGTCCATTCCTCCAGCATCTCCACCCACCATTGTCCTTCCCCTTGACTCAAACTCATTCTTGTGTTTCCCTGCCAGGACTCTTCTGACCTCACTTTCACCTATTGTCCTTTCAGTTTCCAAAGATGCTGCTTTATCAGAGACATGAAACTTTGGTTTGGTTAGATTCTTTACCATAATTAAAAAAAAAATGTTTGTCTTCTCTACTGGACTCTAAGCTTCATGAGGACCAGGGCCATGTTTATCTTTTTATTTCCTACAAAATTAGTACCTAATCCTGTGCCTGACACATCAGAGATATTCAACAAACATCTGTTAAATAAATGAGGAGATCAATCAGCACATCGTCTGGCATATAGTAAGCATCAGTGAATGGCAGCTGTCTGCATTTGACATCTGTATCTCTATCAATTTACACATGTGCACACATGGCCCAGCCAACATTAATAAAATAGTCTCACTGTATGGAATGACAGACTTACAATGAAGACTGTGATAGGAAGGATACAGTCTACTTATTTATTGAAATTATTTGAAAGTGTGTGAACTGGCTGTCTACCCAAGCTGGAAAATAATCTTATAAATAAACATGTTCCAGTGCTGCTGAGACTTAAATTTGAATGAGCTTTCTGTGCAGTCAAGGTGGCAGAAAAGTACATGTGAGGTGCAATTTTAGTAGCCCATATTATTGGAACATAACACAGAAGTTATGGTGAGCACATGTTTAAGTTATTACTATTTAACACGTGCGTGTGGTACTGAGTGCTCACATTGTACCTGGTTACAGTGCATATTTTAAAAGTCAATGTGGTTCCTTGCCAGGTGGAGCTACAGGTTTCTGATTTAGGAAGGGTTATGGCTGGCTGAAGTTTTGCTAAACCTAGGTTGTACTTCAAAGCTCTTCCTGGCTCCCTGGCATGCATTGGAACTTCATGGCATTAAAGGTGAAGGAGATGGTGAAGTGAGAAGCGCTGAAGGGTGTGAAGTGAGGGGATAACCTTCAGCTGCTGGCTTCCAGTTGCCACTTCCCCTCCAAAGGAAATAGTGGTATGCCTGAGGGAAATCAAATTAGGGAGTTAGAAAATCACAGCCTGTGACATTTGCGTCACTTTCCATGATTGAAATGTTGAGAACTGGGAGGTGACTTTCCTGGCCAATTTTCTCATCGATAAGCTCTGTTTCGGGAATAGTTAAGCTACATGAAGTCAATGAAGGTAATTGCTTCCCCTTATTATTTTCTGATCTCAGTTTCAGCAGAGCAAAAGATATGTGGTCAGGGGCTCCATAAGTCAGCAGTAGAACTTCCCGAAGGCATGTCCACTTTAACTTCCCTAAAGCATGTCCACTTTTTCTTTCTTCAAAGTTCAAATTAGAAAGATCTGCAGAGATGAATGTATATACAGATCAAGTCAATACCATTATTTGTCATTCTCTTTAGCTTAATGAGAATCAGTCCACTGGACCCCATCTCAAAAATGTACTCTAAGGGAGCATGGTTGACTGTATATCTGCTCCTCACTACTCTACAGAATATCAATTCTGCATAATATTAATTATGTGTGATGCTTTAGGCTAACTAGTGGCTCTTACTGTTGTCTTATAATTATTCCAATGGCATGGTACTTGATCCTTATCAGATGTATTGAGTGTTGTTAGTAGATGTGAAAAAGATGTTCTTCAGTAAATGCACTTGGGAAATGCATGACCATACATGGTCATGATCACTAAAGTTAGGATTCATAATACTTGACCTGACATAGCTGTTCAAATAATAAATGCATGGCCCTGGAAGTGTAAAAAATCATTTTTCTTTTCCTTCTTATTCTTGTTGGCACAGGTTGGGGGAGGATTGAATCTAGGGCCACTTGCAAGCAAGTGCTCTACTGCTAAGCTATATCCCCCAACCCTTCTCCTTTTGAATTTATTAAAAAGGTTTGAACAGATAACTTTAGCAAAGATGCTTAAAGCAAATAAACTAACAGCCTTTGTTTGTAATAAGGTAGCAGGTGGAACAAGGAAAAGTATCCCTAAATGTGTGAATGACCCTTGCTTGCCTTACCCCAACCTTTATGCAGTTGGAACCCTGATTGCCCTACTCAGGTCTGCTAGAGAGTGGCACTACATTTTGATCCAGAGTTGAGCTGTGTTGATTCTTCTCTTCCCTGTGACACTTTTTTTAGACCCTTTATGAGTTTAGTTATACTCTGTATTTGATTTTAGATGCAATATTTGAAATTATTATGTAAAATAACTTTATAATACTTTTCTTCCAAAGAGATTTTTTTTTACACAAGTCACAATAATTTCTTTCTCCCAATGATCTGCTGAACAGATGGACATTTTTTATCAGTAATTTCAAAGGTGGAGCAAAATCTACTAATATTTTTAATATATTTTCAAAAAATATTAGGTATTAAAACAATAGTAAATTAATACACATAGTATAGAACAATGTTGTCCCTCCCACAATAGAAAGAAAAAACACTATGCTCATTATGTAGGTAATTATACATATTAACTTTATATTTTTGAGAAATTGAGTTAGTTTATAGATATGATTTTGTATGAATTGTAATGGCAACATCTCTATACTTTATTATTCTCTCTCTCCTTTCTAATTGAAAAATAAAATCCATACTTATGATTTGAAAACACAAATAATTTCTAAGAGTCTATGTGATGCCCATTCATAGTACTGCCCAACTCCTATTTCATTTAAATATCACAATTTAGAGACACTGCCATCCTGGGACATACAATGCATGCATGGCAGATAGCTGTTCTATCAAGAGTGAAGGCAAATCCCATTTTTATGACTTTGGGTTTTTAAATCCCAGGAGGCTTTGCAGAAAGAGACTGACAAGAGGGACAGGTGGGTATTGGCTCTGACTTGGTGACAAGTTTTCGACCTCAGCTGCATTCTCTCAACAGGGGAGTGAGGAGCAGCTGGCAGCCCGGGAGCCACTGTTCTACAGATGGAATTCTTGTGGCAGAGAGAAGAATGTTCTATCCAGCTCCTCAAGCTTTATGAACAAAGAGCACAACTTAAGAGACGAAGCTTCGTTTGATCTAAAGGCTGGTGCTCTACTCCCCCTTTCCAGCCACATCTTTTGTATTATATTTCTAGCTTATATTTGGAAAAGAATATAAAATTTCCCAGTGCATTGTTAGTCGCTTTTATCTCGGAACTCAATATGTTTTTCTAAAGGCCCACCCTTCACAATTATGAGATTTGGAGCATGAATATAAAGAGAGGCCCACACATCATACATCTAAATATTTACAAGTTATAAATCTGTACAAACTGCCAGATAAAAGATGCTATTTCTCCTAAACCTGGAACTTCCTAGTGGAGAAAGGAGGTGTGAGGGGGTCAGTCCTCTTTCCCTTCCATTTCTGGCTCCATCTCATACTGTTGGGGTGTTTGTGGCTACCCCAAGTCACATGCCCAGGCTCCATCTATGCTCCCTAGCTGGTCATCTTAGGTCTAAAAACTCTGGAAGCAGGTTGAGGACTATTTGGGCAAAGATTTCTGGAATGCTGAAATTCAGAAAGTGGTCCTGAAAGGAGAATGCAGACTCTGAGTAGTTGTTTTCCCTCTGCCACACGAGGAAGTGTGGGACTAGAAAGAGGCAGGAGGGGAACCCTCTCCAGAACAAGGTTCATGACAATGGTTCATTTACCTGGGTCTAAGAATAATACTTTTCTTTTAGACTTCAAAGTATATCATGTTGCTCCTTTCATATCTAGATAAGAATGAGAATATGTGGTCAACTCTTAAGTTCTCCATTTACTTGGGAATGGTTAAAACTAATAATTATTTGCTTGGTATTTGTGGTCCATCTGCTCTCATACTGAGAATAATTTTAGTTAGGACCAGGTTGACTCTTTGCTGCTGTGTATAAAATATGAAACCTGGTGGTTTAACATGGAAACCATTCTTTGTCTGCATTTCTACAGCATTTTGGAAGGGTAACTACAACTGTGGAATGACCTCCTTCTGGTTGGTTGTATTTGACAGGACTTTGGTCTGAAAGGTAAATGGCAGCCATTATTCTAATCCTATAAATAAAAGAACGTGGAAAAGTTTATGACTTTATGGTTACTTCAAACACACAATAAACTAGGAAAGAAGCCAGGAGCAGATGCAAGAGCTCTACCTGTGCTTATAAATCAGTGAAATATAGGTTGAAGTAGAACATGGAACCAAAAATATCTGAACAATATTGCCTCTTGGCATATCTAGCAGAAATGCAAGAGAAAGAGCAGAGTCAGGAATCTCTGTTTGCATTATTCACAGGATCACCCATAAATTAGTGGTGTGCTGTAGGTGGAACCCATAGAGTGTTAGTAGGAAAGCTAACATTACATAGATTTTTGCTTTAAGGTCCAGGGAGACCCAGCTGAATGGAAAAATAGCTGAGTTATGGTACAAACCAGTCACCTTGTTAAAACTCAACAACCAGATGTTTAGGAAAAGAATGGTATGAGAGACTGGTTTCTTTTCTGCTTAACAGTCACTCACTGTGAATACAGAGAAAAGGAATCTTTGTTACAGGCATATAGGAAGATAAATATGTGTATATTTGGATGTTTAAAAAGTAACCCATGTCACAAGCCCATCTTGGATTTCACAACATAATCAGAGAGATACATGTTGAGCTATAATTATGCTCCATTTCCTGGAATAAACTTAGCACTTGGTCCATAGAAATTCACACTGGGATAAGTTTATGGATAGGTATGGGAGATACTTCACCTATTCTATGTAATTTTTAATCCTAAAAAAGTTGAACTTTAAAAAACATATATATGTATCATTCTCATTCTGAAGAGAAATTCTTTGGTGAATGTGTTATGATAGTGGATGAGATAAGTTCAAAGTCAAAGATCATAGATCTTGGTTTAAAAAATTAGAATTACCAAAAACACTAATAAAATTGAACCTTAAAAATATAAAGAATATTTACATTTGTAGTTATAAAATAAATACTCTTGAAAGGCTTTCTGTTGGTTTTAGGGTAAAACTCGTCATGTTCTGGCCCCTCCCTGACTATCCAGTCCTGTTCCCCAAATCTTTCTGCACTGCCCTAAATACACTGACCTCCCATGTGTTCCTCCAAAGCCATCTGCATTCTTGTCTCACAATGTCTTGTTTGTCCCTTTCTTAGCTTAACCCCTCTGACTCCAATCTCAGTTTTAATGTTAGTTTCCCAGGGACATTCCCCCATTTTTTCTAGGATAGTGAGGCCTTCTTATTGAGCATATCTATTACCCCTGTAGTTTTCCTTCTGTGCAGTAATAAAAATGAGTATCAGAGGCTATTCCTGGCTTTCCCCCCTCAGAGGCTAAGACGTATACTGGCTGGTTTATTCCAGTCCTACCTCTGAGAAGGATTTTGTGCTCTTATGGGGAGAAATAAAATGAGAGAAGAAACTTGGGAGGAGGGGAATAGAGAACAGGGAGAAATAAAGGGACAGTGAGGCTAAGGGATGAAGTGTTTTGTGACTCTGAGGAACAAGGCAAGTAACAGAGGAGAGGGCATTTTTGGAAGTGTTGTTGAGGGTATGTGTTTCCTTCCCATTGTGACTCCGGGAAGTAGTTCCTGACACTTACCCAGTAGTTCCTGGGTTGCTCTCTTTGTCATATTGCTGACACTTGGTCATGGGTATGAGTAACACTTCATATATGTTCATATATGTTCTGTGAATGATCTTTAGGAGGAGATATTCTAAGCTGGTTTCCAAGTGCCCATAACTACAAGCTTTGAAATAAATTATTATTCATTTTCCTTATCATATTTCACATACAAAGGTTGGTACTGATTATTATGATTGAAATGAAACTGTTTTATGCTTTTTATCTCCCTCTCATCCCCTCAAGACCACAGAGGCAGAGGTCATGTATATGCTAGTAGCTAACCCCCCAGTGCAGAGGACAGAATCTGGCCATAAATGACATTCAACGACAATGACAGAGGAAATGAATGTGTTCACCCATTCTGCATTATAGTTTTAATCTCTAAATATAAAACTCAGTCTCAGTGATAAAACTATGCTCTCCTCAGTGAAAGATCTTTAGAAGGAGATATTCTGAGCTGGTTTCCAAATGCCTATAAATACAATCTTTGAAATAAGTTACTGTTTATTTTCCTCATTATATTCCACATACAAGGGTTGGTGTTGATTATTATGATTAAAATTAAACTATCTAAGTACTTATTTTTTCAAAGTATATTAAAATACTTGCTAAAATAATCATGTCTTGGTATACATGTTAGCTAAGAGTTCTTCTTTATCGAAGAGCAAGATAAAGCCTAGGAGTATATATCATCACTTCCACCTGTTTAGAAATGGCAGCAATCCTGGAAGTGTGGTATTTGTCACATACAGGCTACATCATATAAATGCATTAAAAATACTTGGTGGGAGGTGTTAGTTTCTGATTTTATCAACAAAGGAAACTAAGGTTGAGCTACTTTGCAAGGATCCTTACATTATAGTGGAGCTGGGACTCAAAACTAGGTCTGCTGGTTCCAAAGCTATTGTTGGTGAGCAGCACAATATCCCTTTCAATGTTGAGGAATAAGCTACCAAATTTATTGAGTTTTATTTAATTTGTAATAATAACAGCAAACCTGAGTTCAAGGTCCCATTCTGCCTTCTGTTTCTCTTCCAGAGATCACCTCGACTCATCCTTCCTCCAGTCTGTACTGTCAGTTTTAGAACTGGATTACTACTTACTATACTGCTGGATATGGATGATCTATATAGTTGGTGTATTTCCCAAGTAGTTTTGTCTGTTAGTAACTTGGCAGAAGTTTAGAACAACACAAAACATTTCCAGAAATTTCTGGTTGTCACTACTGTCCACTAACTAATCCTCTGGATCAACTATCTGTTGATCTTTATTTTCACTGAAATTCTATTTTGGTTTTTGCAATTTCTTCTTTTGTGTTATTGGCCCTCTGAGCAGTTCATCTTGAAATTTTCCTTCTCAGGTAAAGGATCACTAGGTCCACTTCTTAAAGGCTCATGTAACAAAAATATATAAATTACAGGCAGTCATAGACTGGTCCTAGGAAACAAATTCCTTATTGTTTTATGTACACAAATATCCCAAATTAATTCTTATTATTTGGATATTTATGTTCTATAACATTTGTGCAAATTCTGAATTAGAATTAGCACATACTAAACCTAGGGGAAATACAGGTTAGGTTCCTGTGAGGCTCTGTTGATAACATTTTCATCAATTAATCAAAACATAACCTGTTTTATGTATGTTTCTGTTTAAAGACACCTAATTTAATAGAAATTGTTATTTATTAACATTGAACTCATGGTAACTATGAACTATGACTATGACTGAAGAAAGTTACCTAACACATCTCTATGTTTTCTCTATGAGGCACTGGACAGCTCTTCAGCACTACCTTTGGAGGACATTTTAGACAGTAAAATCATCAACAAAAAAATATAAAAATTTAAAATTAAATAGACTATAGAATGGACACTTATTTATAATATGAGAAAAATGAAAAGCAGAGTGTCACTTTGTTCAATTCAACAGGTAGTGTGTGTATCTAGTAACTCAAAATTTTCATTATCCTATGCATGCTTATGACTCATCACAGAAACCGAGGACTATTAATTTTGAGGTTACAAATACATTTTATTGAATGGGTGAATTTGCAAATATGGAATGCATGAAGAAATGAGACATCAACTATATACATATATTTGCTACTGGATAATATTTGTTGCTAATGTCAGTAATTATTTTAGGTTTTTAAAATGAGTCAACCTACTTAATTCTCATAAAACTCTAGCAGGTAAGTCTTGATATTTTCCTATTTATATATTATAGGGAGAAGTTAAGTGAACTTTTCCAAACCATGGTTACTAAGCATCAGAAAAAGGATTGGAAGTAGGCAAAGTGGTCCAGAACTCACATAGTTATCTATAGTTATCCACTGCTTTGCCTTTTAAAGTCTTTCTATTGTCATTAATCACCTTTGGGAAACACTATTTAATCAATAATCTTTAAAAAAATTGGTGTTTTTATGGATCATTTGTTTCATTAGAAAAATATTTTGTGTGGGCCTACTCTGTGCCAGGTATAACAAGAATTCTGCAGTGGGGAAACATGGTCTGCCCTCATACAATTTATTTAGCTTACATGTAGATAAAATAATATAATATCAACTATATAGTTTAGGATCATTATGAGTTTTATGTAACTGAAAATTAAAAATTAACAGTTAAGCAAGATGAAAATGTATTTCTTACATGAAGAGAGTCCAGAAGTAGGTAGTCTGGTTCTGGTATATCAATTCCACCATCATCTGAATCCCAGACTTGTTCTGTATTGTTGCTCTGTTATTTGCCTGGTTCTTGTGGCCTTTAAGACCTGATCTAAGCTCCAAGCATCCTCTCTATGTCCCAGCTAACAAAAAGAGGAAAAGGAAGAACACTTCTTATAAAGAGACGTTCTGAAGGGTCTACTTACGTCTTCTCCCATTAGCCAGAACTCAAGTTATTTATGCAAAGGAGCCTTAGAAATAGTCTGCTAGTTTTGTGGCTGCATGCTTAACTAAAGCCTGGAGTTCTAGATCTGATTCTGAAGTAGAAAGGGAGAATTGTACTTGGGAAGTAATTAGCAAGTTTCCACATATGTAGAAACATTTTCTAAACTGCAAAGAGCTTCATAAAAGTAAAGACATACTGCTTAGAGTTGGGTGACATGTGTTTCTCCTTGATGTGAAATCCATTGTCCAATGATCTACAGAGTTCCTTTGTGGTGATTATTTTTCCTTTACAACCTAGAGTTTTCATTTGATTTTTCTAAAAACTCCAGTATCCTTGAATTTATGCTCATCTTCTTTGATGTATTTCCAGAAAAAGAAAACTAGGTGCCTTCATATATATTTCAGCATTAAAAGATAAATGTAGTGGGTCCCTGGTTTGCTTCTGTGTTTCAGTACCAAATGTTATTTTTTTGGTATTATACCAAAATGAAATCTTTTTTTTTTTAAAGAGAGAGAGAGAGAGAGGGAGGAGAGAGAAAGAATTTTTAATATTTTTTTTTTTTTAGTTCTCGGCAGACACAACATGTTTGTTTGTATGTGGTGCTGAGGATCGAACCCGGGCCGCACGCATGCCAGTCAAGCGCGCTACCGCTTGAGCCACATCCCCAGCCCCCAAAATGAAATCTTTTGACATGCTCCCAAAGGTGGGAGCACTCTTTTAAAGGAAGCTAAAAATTTAATATTATAATTAAAGTTTTAAGGAATCTGTAAAAAAAAAAACTGGGGAAAATGAAGAAATTATTTCAAAAGGAGTTGATTCTTGCATTATTTACCTAAAACAAATGTAAGCATTGAAGTACTTTATGTGACATTTTCAGACTTTTTTTTGTTTTAAGTGTTTTTTTTCAGCCTGTATAATTCAGAGGTTCCTCAGTTCCCCATTTTATCAATTGTATATGAATCAGCAAATGTCCTTTCAGGAAACAGATAAAATGCTGATAAGGGTTAATTGAAGAAAGTTGAAGGGAGAGACTATTTATAAAGACATGAAAATGGTTATAAGGACCAACAAGAAGTGATGATTACCCAAGGACTATCATCAATGGGAAACAGTTAAAACTCTGAAGTTGAAGGAATAAATGGAAGCAGTTTGACCAAAAGTTGGTAGCAGTTTGACCAAAAGTTGGCTATGGCAGAAGGACCATTCAACAGAAGCTATAGCCATATACAGGTCAGACTAGAGCTATTGTCAAACTAGAACCTGGCAGGGAAAAAGAGAGGGGTGAGTCAGAAGGGATGTGGAATGCTGCCCTAGTTACTTTGTTCTCCAGCTCACTCTAATCTTCTGACAGTGCTTCCTTTTAGAGAAGAGATCTATACAGTCAGTGAAGATGACTAGAAAAATGTGCAAAGATTATGGAATTCATTTGAACAGACCCACATTTCAGTCATTCTCACTGACTATCAATACATGCTGATATTAATTGCATGCATTAAGATTCCCAATCTGGATGAATTGTTTTTCAAATGAAAATTTCATTAATGTATTTCTAATTTTGGAATATGTTATCTATTTTTGGACTGGACTTATCCTTTCAAATATCCACAGTTTTAGAAATCATGTTAGTGATAAACATATTAGAAGTAAAATAAAACTAATCTCATCTCCTCAACTTGACTACTAGGATTGATCAGTTGGGTTTCTAGCTCTGAACCTTCTGTCATTTCAAGATGTTAAGTAGGAGTTGAGGAATCAGTGATAGATGATTAGGTGCTGTCTTAGAAAAATTTCCAAATTCTTTTTGTTCTCAAATATTTCACTCATCTTTTTTTTTTTTTTTTTTTTTTTTTTTTTTTTTTTTTGCCATCACCTCCTATCTGATGTGCAATTCTTGCCACGGATATCACTCTTCTGGACAGAAAAGTGTTAGGCCCTCTTTCTAGAAGGCAGCTCATTATGTGAACTAGAAGGACAGTGAGACCCATGTACCTCCTCCTATTAGCCAGGAGTTTAATTTCTTTTCATATTACTTGGTTTTCTTTTGGCATGCACAATTAAATAAATGCTAAGGAATCTTGGACAGGCAAGTTTAAATGTTTGGGATAGAAAAAATAAGCATATGAGTGGGCCAAAATGAGTTGGCAGTGTGAGTGGCCTTGGGAGAGGAAAGAGGTCTGAGTAGGGATTTTCCACATGCATTATCGAATTTTCTTTTATTTAGTTCTCATCATTATCTAATGGGTTAGTAAAAAAAAAATAGATAATTTCTCTTTAATAGGGTTAAAATATAAAAAACAAAACAAAACAAAACTGAGATCCAGATAATTTGAAGTAACTTACCAAGAAAAATGACTTAGTAGGCTAGGCCAAGATGGGGAAACTGTAGATCTTCCCTGTAATTGTCATGTAGCTGAGAGTAGTCCACTTTGCTATTCATGGTTGATTTCCCTTTCCCCCTTGTGGTGTAAAAGAGTCTCCAAGAAATATGCTGTGGAAAGTTCTAGAAATCTTTTTAAAAATTTTTTTTGCATAAAATTTTAGTAATCCAGTTTTTCAGTATCTTGGCTAAAAGCTCTTCTAATGTGTAGTTTTCTTTCTCTCCCTTATTGCAGGCAAGAGCAGTGAGAAAGGTGGGAGGAGAACAGAGAGAGAGTGACACTGTGGAGAGTCAGAGCCTGGGCTGTGATGTATTTATGCACAGCCTCACACTCTTCCAAGAACCACCGTTCCTTATGATGCCTGCATTGCATTAGTCAGGGTTCTTTAGAGAACCAGAGCCAATAGGGTATGTATGGATATAGATGCTCTTGACTTATGATGGGGCTACAGCCCCAAAAGCCCATTTGTAAATTGAAAATATAAAAAAGCTGAAAATGCATTTAATATACCAACCTATGGAAAATTACAGCTTAGCAACTATAGAGTATTGGTTGTTTCCTTGTGGTCATATAACTGACTGGAAGCTGGGGCTTGCTGCCATAGCCCAGTATCATAACAGAGGATAGTAATTCATATTACTCGCTGGCAAAATGATAAAAATTCAAAACTCACCGTACAGTTTCTACTGAATGCATATTGCTTTTGTATAATTCTAATGTGCAAAATTATAAGTGGAACGAGCCAGAAACCATTTATACCTAAAAGAAGAGATTTATTATGAGAATTGGATCACCTTACAATGGCGGTCAAGAACTCCCACGATATGCCATAAGGAAGCTGGAAATCCAGGAAAGTCAATGGTGTGATTCAGTCTGAGTCTGAAGCCCTGAGAACCAGAGAAGTCTATGGCATAACTCCCAGTCTAAAGACAAAGGCCTAGAAACGGGGATGCTGGTGTAGTTCTGGAGTCCTAAGGCCCAAGAACCAGAGCTCTATTGCTCAAGGACAAGAGAAGATGGATGTCCAGCTCAAGAAGAGACAGCAAACTCATCCAATTCTCCACCGCTTTGGTTTTTGGGTCCTCAGTAAATTGTATATTGCCAAGACTCAACTACATTGGTGAGGAAGAATCTTTTTTTTTTTTTTACTTAATCTATTGATTTAAATGCAAATCTTTTACATAAACACCCTCACAGACACACCCAAATATAACGTTCTACCAGATATCTGGGTCTCCTTTGGCCCACATAAGCTGACATACAAAACTGATCGGTAATTCTGGTTTGCTTGGACTGAGGAGCTTTCCTAGGATGTGGAACTTTTAGTGCTAAGATGAGGAGAATCCTGAGAAAACCAGGGTGACTTGGTTATCCTATGCCTGTTGCCCCATCTTTTTATACAAGCTAAGTTTTAGTTTTCCCTCCACTTTAGAAAAGATCATGTTTCTTCACTAAGAACTACTTAAGATCCATTCAAGCATTTTGGCTTGAATTCAGGGGCCATTTATATGAAAAATAAGCATTTTTAAATGATAGACTCATCTTTAATAAGGTGAGATGCTCACAGTATAAGAGTGTATCAGTGACAGAGTATTTTCTGAGAAATAGCAGATACCATGCTAGCTGGAGCTTACACAGGGTCATTTTTTTTTTTTTTTTAGAGGAATGGTCACGGAACTGTAGGTTTCAAAATTGTTAAATTTATCTTTTTGCTACCCGTACCCTTTATTATAAAAAAATATATAAAATCAAATTCACATTAATTAAATCTCTCCACTGAAAGATGCATCAGCATACAGAAGATTTATCTGTCAAAGACCTCAGTGAATGTGATGAGTAGCTGAGAAGTGACCAGTTGTTAAAAACCAGTGTAACACAAGGTAAGATCGAACCCTTCTTGTGTAGTCAGCTGTCACTATAACAAAATACCAGAAATAATAAACTTAATAAAAGGAATAGTTCATTTGGGCTCCCAATTTTGGAGGTTTTAGTTAGTGATCAGTTGACCTGTTGCTTTTGTGCCCGTGCTGAGGCAGTACATCATGGAGAGAGCAGGTAGTAGAAGAAGCTGCTTACCTTATGGCATCAAAAAAGTACAAAGAGAGAGGAAGTGGCTATAAACCCAATATCCACTTCAAGAGCACACCTCCAGTAACCACCTCCCACAAGGCTCTACTTCTTAAAGGTTCTACCATCTTGCAGTAGCACCATAGGTTGGGGACTAAGCCTTTAACACAAGGGGTTTTGGGGGACCCTTATCTGAACCAAAACAACTTACAATCAATTTTGGATGAGGACCCAGATGCTAAGCATAAAATGGTATACCCCAATCACTGCTAAGTGCTAAAAGAGTGTTTTTCTTAGCAGAGACTATGTGGAGGTCAAAGAAGTTGGGAGAGAAGATTCCTTTGGGGAGCTCTGTGGGGCGAAGTTGTTGTATGTAACCAGTTGTCCCATAGGAGAAAGGAGCAGGCTTTTTATGCCTTCTGTTGTGAACTGTGTGAGATAGGCTTCAGGGAGCCCACCTGCAAACTTGATGTGTGATCCCGGAGTTAAGGATGCATTTGTAATGACAAGGACTCACAGTGTACTGGAAAGAAGAGCTGTGTATTCTCACTGGCTGCAAGGCAAGGATGCAGGAACCTCCTGCGAACCACTGAAACCACTGGGTGCAGTATAGGCAAGTGGATTAAATTTGGAGTCAATTGAAAGTCATCCTGCCAAGAGGGCTGATTGGATGGTGGTAGAACCCCAACAGAGAGAATTTGGAGCAATTTTCCAAATGCCCAAGGAATTAGAGTTGGGGCTATGAGTAAAGAAAAGGCCCTTTCATTAAAAAATTGTAAACTTCTGAGAAAACTCCCATACTACTCTGTTAGAGAAAGTGCTAGCTCTAATCAACTGCCAAGCTCCGTGCTCCACTGCTAGACCACAACTGCACCACTGTGAGCTTTCCCTTAATACCCTCTTCTCCTAGTACAGGTCTCTGAAGGGCTGGGGTTGCCGATGAGGATACTGGAAGAGAAGAGGTGAGTTAGGAAGGAGTGCAAACGCTGACCCTTCACAGTTCTTCCTTCTCATCCAACATTCAAAGCCTCCCAGGTCTAGAGAAAAGGTTTCAAGGTAGGGTAGAGTAAAATCTCTGTTAGATAAAAGTTGGACATTTTTTGGGTGGGGTGGGTGGGTACTGGGATTGAACTCAGGGACACTCAACCACTGAGCCACATCCCCAGCCCTATTTTTTTGTATTTCATTTAGAAACAGGGTCTCTCTTTGTTGCTCAGTGCCTTGCTTTTGCTGAGGCTGGCTTTGAACTGGTGATCTTTCTGCCTCTGCCTCTTGAGCCACTAGGATTACAGATGTCTGTGCCTGGCCAAAAGCTGGACATTTTGATGATTTTATGCTACTGGATATTTTAATTACTCAAACATAAATTCTTGGGACGGAGAATAATTGGAGTCAACATAAAAATTACGGAAAAATTATAGGACTGGTCCAAGATTTCATCCAAAGGCTAGGAAGAAACATATTCTGAGATTGGTTTAAAGATACTGTGTGTGTGTGTGTGTGTGTGTGTGTGTGTGTGTGTGTGTGAGAGAGAGAGAGAGAGAGAGAGAGAGAGAGAGAGAGAGAGAAATATGTGGGGCAGAGGCTATGAATTTAGCCTGCTCAGTAGCAACTGTTATATGCAAAATGTTTACCATGTGCATGGGACCATTCTTTTGTATTTGATAAGTCATTTAATGGTCACAGAAACCATGAAATGGGTACTATCATTAATTTCATTTATGGATGAGAAAATTGAAATGTGAAGGGTAAGTGGCTGACCATGGTAATACATCCAACATGTGTTAGGAAGCTGGGGTTTAAATTCAGGGGTCTAGCTCAGCAGTTGATGCTCCATGCTTTGCTGCTTCTCTGAGAAAATAACTACAAAAAGATACTGCAAGACTTATAGGAAAAGCCATTTTGCTTCCGTCATACCAGTGAAAGCAGAACTCATGGATGTCAAGCGAGGGGCGTTTTCACGCTGGATACTGATGAGGAATTTCACCCCTAAAGGCATTGTGGGAGCATTTCAGAGAGGTTACTACTGACACCACAGCAAGTTCATCGGCGTGAAGAAGGGGAGCATTGTGCAGGTTCACATGGTGTTGGCAGCCTATCTGCTTTTCAACTACTGCCTTCCTTGCAAGGAACTCAAGTGTGAGCAGCGACACTAGTACCACTGAAGAGGGGCCAGTGTGGAGAGTGTATTATGAACCCTTGACCACGGCCACCTCCCCAATAAAGAACTGAAGTCACGTCCTCAAGGCCGAGTCCTTTCAGATCCTGAGAATTAACATATATAAAAGGTGACTGGTATGTGGAAAAAAAAATGTCCACATCTTGTGCCCTTTCCTTAGGGGACTTAGACTTGCCTTTTCTCTTTAACTATGCCACCCACTAAAGACCTTGGGATTCTACTAACCTTCTTCCTTACCATTCATGAATTATTCCATGTACTGAATTTGCTAACCACTAAAAAGATAGAGATGGGCACAGACATCACCACAAACATGAGAAAGTTACAAAAAATTGAGTAATCTTGCAAAATCCTTTACAGTTCTTTTCTATTCCTATTCCAAGCAGCAGAAGCCCTGTTGACCCCTGTTGTGACATACTAATATTTCGTTTCTTTAAAAAAACAGCTTTATTCAGGGGAGGTAGAGAGGGAAGATGGGAGGGGAGGGGAGGGGAGGGGGGATAGTAGGGGATAGGAAAAGTAGCAGAATACAACAGTCACTAATATGGCATTATGTAAAAATGTGAATATGTAACAGATGTGATTCTGCAATCTGTATTTGGGGTGAAAATGGGAGTTCAAAACACAATTTGAGTCAAATGTATGAAAGATGATATATCATGAGCTATGTAATGCTTTAAATAATCAATAAAAAAAACACACACAAAAAAAACAGCTTTATTGAGATAGAATTCATGCAATTTACAAAATTCAAAAGGATTATAAGGGAATACTGTGACCTAGAAGACAAATGAATGTTAAAGGGTACCGAATTTGTTTTGGAAGAAGGTAAATATGTGAATTGTAAGGTTTAGAATAATGATTCCTCTTTCATTCCTGATATTAGCAATTTCAGTCTTTTTTTTCCCCTTGTTCAATCTACTTAAAGATTCATTAAAAAAAAAAAAGAAAAGCCATTTTGAATAATCAGATTGAAACACGGATTTGGAAACAACAGTTGTGCAGGAGGAGGATGCACTTTGGGAACTCCATCTGGAACTTGGATGCAAGGTTATCTTGAGCTGCTGTAGGTTTTCACCTTTGGAGGACTCTCAGGTGACCTTTGGTGACCCTCAGGATGATGGTCTACCACTTCTGAGCAACAGAGAAGACATTCTTTGAAATGGATTTATTTGGGGTCTTTTAAAATATTACCTAGTCTATACTTTTTCCCCTTTGGAATTATTTTTTTCTGCACTGGTCCCCATTATCTGGACACCTTTCTCTCCAGAGTCATCAAGGGGCTAATGTTAAAAGCTATTATTTAATTATGTTCCCCTTTCAACTCCAAGATGAAGTGCATTTGAACCTAAAAGCTTCTCTGATTAGGTGCCTACTAAACACCATATTTCATGCATAATGTTCACTTTTTTATGCAAGGAGAGTTCCAGAATGTGCCCCAAACTATTTGATCTGATTAATTACTCTGATAAAGACTTGATTTCCATAATAAATTAAACATAATGAAGAACACATTAATGAAAAAAAAGTGTGTAGATGTGTAATTGCAGAGTTAAAATTTTCCAACCTTGAAAGTTAGAGAACACAGTTCCCATGACCTTTATCACCCTGTCTCACTTTTTATAACACAAAATATAATGAAAGTTATTTAGTTGCATTAATGCAAAATTTAATGGCAAAGTAATGAGGTTGCTCTGAGGCTTATAGCAGAAAAAACTAAGAAACTTAAAGTTTTTTTTACTTTCTCATTCATTGTAGCTATATGGCCTCAATCAGCTGTGAGAATAATGTGGCTGGAAAGAGTGAGGAATAAGTGTTATGTTTTAGACGTGTCTCCCCAAAGCTCATGTGTGAGATAATGCAAGAAAGTTCAGAGATGAAATGGTTGGGCTATTATAGTCTTAACTTAATTAGTTCATTAAGCCCCTAGTATGGATTCACTGGGTGGTATCTGTAAGCAGGTAGGATGTGGCTGGAGGAGGCTGGTCATCGGGTGCTGATACTTTGGAGCACATATTTTGTCCTAGGCCAGTGGAACTCTTTCTGCTTCCTAGTGTAATGTTTTGAGTTGATTTCCTCCTTCACACCCTTTCACCATGATGTTCTGCCTCTTCTTGATGCTGAGGAATGGAGCCAGCTGTCTGGGGACTGAGACCTCTGAAACCATGAGTCCCAAATAAACTTTTCTTCCTTAAAATTGCTCTTCTCAGGTTTATTGGTCACAGCAGAGATAAATCTGATTAAAACAACCAGAAAAGGGAAGGTAAGATGGGGAAGGGGAGGGGTCCAGTTTCCCTCTGAGCACTCATACCTCCAACCTTCCAACTTGTTGAGTTTTAAAAGAGTGAAACCTGGATAGGTCCACTTAAAATATTCGAGTTTTTCTAAATTCATTTTTATTTTATCATATTAATATATGCTTATATTTAAAATGCAATGGTATAAAATCCAGGTAGCTGTAGAAGCCCCACTCTAAATTGGGTCAAAAAAATTCAATTAGCTATAGTATGGGGTTGCAGCAATTGTGAAGTTAACAAAATACTTGGGGTGAGTCAAGGGCAGAGTATGGAAACCCAATACCAGTTCATTTGGTCACACTGGAATTCATGGTTTTGTGGGATTGTGTTGTCAGGGGGTTTTCTGAAGATCTAAAAGTCACAGTCAAGAGCAGCAATCCCACCCTTACCCCTTAGACTAGTTTCACTCCATAGCCAGAATCTCCTTCAAGAATTCGAGCTATTTCTGCTGGTATTGACATTTGTACTTTTGTATAGTATTTTGAGAGACATCAATATAGTTAAATGATTGTGATACCTGAATATTGCTTACTGGACAGTTAAATAACACACAATTTTGGCTCCTTTCTTGCATAATGTTTTTTATGAAACATCCTTATTCAGTTTTTCATGTTTATCCTCAATTCTTTCTACACTAAACATCAGCTCTCATGTGTGTCAATTTTATTTTCTAAATGCTCAAATATATCTGAATATATATCCAAATATCAAATATATCAGAATATCTTTGTAATATGAATTTAAATTTACCTTTGGAGATGTAATCAATCAACATCATGTTTGTTATATTCTGTTGTTATTCAAAAGAAAAGGAATGAGAACACAAGAAGCTAGTCAGGTTTCAAGTTTTAGTTCATTAAATGCTTGAGAAAAGTTCATTGCTCAATGTATATTTTTACTACTATAGATTACTCTTGTTTTCATTTTTGAAAATAAAATTAAACTAAAATTCTAGATTTGGACTTTATTCATTCAAACATTTATTCATTTTAACAGATGTTTTCAATAGGTATTTTTCAACCCCCCCTTTTTTTTTTAACAGTTTTCAGTCTACCAAAAATGGCAATTCCGTGTGATTGAAATGTCTATCACTCCACCAGGCACTTGGTCACAATAATCTTATGCAAACCCTAACTTTACAAAGAGAAGGGAAAACAAAGTTGGCTTGTAAAGTCCATCAATCAAGCTATTATGAGAACAATAAAGAGTAATACATTTCTAAGAGCTAAACAAAAATATGATTGTTAGCATATGCATTCGAGGTTCACTTCCTATGGATTTATGGTTCCAAAGGCACATTTTGTTTTTCCTGTTACTTTACTGTTCCGAATTTGAACATTTTGTTGAAGTCCTATGTGATAGGTACTTACAAAAGAAAAAAAATCCCCCTAAAGTATAAACAAATAAAAACATTATAAAGTGAGAGAGTCTAAAAACATGCCTATTTATTTTCATGTTAACTTGGAGAAATCTTTAGCCTCCTGGGTAAGTACTTATTCATTACTTAACTAGCTTCTGGCTAGCAAGTCTTCAGGAGGATAAAAAAAAGTCTGTGTATTAAATATATTTGCTGGAAAGTAAAGGACTGGAACAAAAACCCCATCTGAGTTTCACTCCGAAACCAGAAAATCTAATACAGTAGTAATGACTTAGTCATGCTGCTTTTTCCAGGAATGATCAATAAAAGAGGGGAAGTCAAGTCCTACTTTGAGCACAGAATTCAATAAAGAATAAAGTATAAGAGCTGAAAAAGAAATCAGAACTACATTAGTTGCAAGCACAGATTGGTAAGAGAAAGTCCACACGGAGGAGTGTGAAGAGGAATGGAAAGAAACAAAACTGTTCCATTAAAAAGGTGTTTAAGGGGCTTATTCTCCCTTAGCGTCCATGCATATAAATTCCATTAGTGTTAATAGGACCTAAATGCATGACTCCGGGAGAATAGAGTGGCTTGTGTATAGGTGGTTAAATGAAGTCTAGGAAAAGTCAATTAAAAACCACAAAGGGCAGTTTAGGAGTCTAATAGACTTATAGGTATCTGAGAGAGAGGTATTTAATTTTAATTAATGGCATAAAGTGGTTTTTTTTTTATTAAAGACAAAAATCATAAAAATGGCCAAGGAAAAATAACTTTCAATAAGCCCAAATTTAGTTCTCAAAATCAATGCTCAAAGTTACTCTTGCACTCCAGATGGTAAAAATGACCCCTTACGCAAGATTTATAATTTGCATTCAAATTGGAATATTGAGTTATATAAAGAATTCAAATCTGCTGCCCATTTTTCCTAGCTTTCAGGAGGGGGTGGGCTCATTTACATAGAAACAAAACCCTTGATTTGTAGTATTTACAAAAAAGAGCATACTCCAACTAGGACCCGCCCCCGAACTGCAGTACTGGGGATTGAACTGAAAGTCTTTGCACGCTGGGCAAGCACTCTACCACTGAGCTACATCCCAAGTCATGGATTTCCTTTTAAATGCACAATGGTGCACAAATGAGTAGATAGAAATCTCAACTGAGGTAGAAATCTATCTCTGGAAGAATAATTTGAGATTGCTTTGCTGCAGTTAATACAGAATTTCGAGGGAATAATAAAGTGCTCTATCCAAGAGAGCAAAATAGTGATGTTTTTCTTTATAATGTTGGGGGTTATAAATACAGGGTTACTTTATGAATATTTGTTACCCATTTCTTATAAGCCATAATTTATTTGAAACCAGACATGTATAGTCCTTTTTATGTATAATTCCGTATATATTAAATCAGTGCTCAAACGTTTAGGTATAAAGAAGAATGCTTAAACACGAAAGTAGATTTGAACACAAAAATGTGATGTCTTACCTGATGTGCTTTCTTTAAGGTTTCTCAGGTACTCTCAGCTTTTGGAAAAAGTTGAATTTAGCACTAAGAAGTGCTTTAGAGGGGACTTGAATATGTAAGAATTTATGTGATCTCTTTTCTAGTAAAAGGAACTACATTTAGAAAGAAGAATGTGAGTAAATTCTCCTTTGGATAAATTTAATAAGAAGCAGATCTTACAGGGACTTGATATCATACACTAGCATTAAGCTTTAATCTTCCCTCTATGATGTTTCCAATATTATGGCACTGAAGTCATATTTCTTGCTACAAAGAAGTCAGTCTCTAATATTGCTGTCTTATTCCATTTCTATTTTTAATCATTTGAAGGGTTCTTTATATTTTAGAATCTAGTATAGCAAGATTTTTTTTAAGTGGAAGGCTTATAAAATTTACACATTCATAGACTAGCACCAGGTATACATTTGAATCTGTGACTATAAGCTTATGCCTGTTAACTTCAAATAGCTCCAAGTTTGGAAAAGCTAACTTTGGGAAATCTAAGGAGAATATATTTCCAGTGCCATTTCTTTTTTTAAATTAATTTATTTTAAAATTAATTTATTATTTACATAATAGGAGAATGTATTTTGACAAACATATATGGAGTATTACATCTCATTCTTCTGGTTGTACATATGTAGAATAATATTGGTCGTGTAATCGCGTATGCACATAGGATAGTAATGTCCGATTCATTCTGCCATTTTCCCTATTCCCTCTCTCCCTCCCTTCCCTTCATTCCCCTTTATCTAATCCAAAGTAATTCTCTATTTTTCTCTACTCCCTCCCAGTTATTATGAGTTAGCATCCGCATATCAGAGAAAACATTCAACCTCTGGTGTTTTGGGTATTGGCTTATTTCACTTAACATGATATTCTCCAGTTCCATCCATTTATTGGCAAATGCCATCATTTCATTCTTCTTTATGGGTGAGTAATATTCTATTGTGAATATATGCCGCATTTTATTTATTCATTTATTTGTTGGTTCTATAATTTAGCTACTGTGAATTGAGCTGCTATAAACATTTATGTGACAGTGTCACTGTAGTATGCTGATTTTTAAGTCCTTTGGGTGTAACCAAGGAGTGGAATAACTGGGTCAAACGGTCCATTTCAAGTTTTCTAAGGAATCTCCATACTGTTTTCCATAGTGGATGCACCAGTTTGCACTCCCACCAGCAATGTATGAGTAAACCTTTTTCCCCACAACCTTGCCAACATTTGTTGTTACTTGTATTCTTGATAATTGCCATTCTAACTGGAGTGAGATGGAATCTCAGTGTGGTTTTAATTTGAATTTTTCTAATTGCTAGAGATGTTGAACATTTTTTCATAGATTTGTTGACCGATCATATTTTTTCTTCTATGAAGTGCCTGAGCCAAGCTTCTTTGCCCATTTATTAATTGGATTATTTGTGGTTTTGGTGTTTTTTGAATTCTTTCTATATCCTGGAGATTAATGCTCTATCTGAGGTGCAGGTGATAAAGAATTTCTTTTCCCATTCTGTAGGCTCTCTCTTCACATTATTGATTATTTCCTTTGCTGAGAAGAAGTTTTTGAGTTTGATTCCATCCCATCTATTGATTCTTGATTTTACTTCTTGCACTTTATGACTATTCTTAAGGAAGTCAGTTCCTAAGCCTACATGATGTAGATTTAGGCCTACTTTTTCTTCTAGCAGGCACAGGGTCTCTGGTCTAATGCCTAAGTCCTTGATCCACTTTGAGTTGAGCTTTGTGCAGGGTGAGAGATAGAGTCTAATTTCATTTTGCTACATATGGATTTCCAATTTTCCCTGCATCATTTGTTGAAGAGGCTATCATTTCTCCAATGTATGTCTATGGGGCCTTTGTCTAGTATGAGATAACTATATTTATATGGGTTTATCTCTGTGTTTTTTATTCTGTCCCAATGGTCTACATGTCTATTTTGGTGCCAATACCATGCCATTTTTGTTATTATAGCTCTGTAGTATAATTTAAAGTCTGGTTTTATGATGCCTCCTGCTTCACTCTTCTCACTGAGGATTGCTTTGACTAATCTGAGCCTCTTGGTTTTTTTTAAAATTTTTTTTAGTTGTAGATGGAGACAATATCTTCATTATTCTTTTTTTATTTGTTTATTTTTAAGTGGTGCTAGGGACTGAACCCAGGGCCTCACGCATTCGAGGCAAGGGCTCTACAACTGAGCTACAACCCCTGCCCCTGGGCCTCTTGGTTTTCCAAATAAATTTCATGACTGCTTTTTCTATTTCTATGAAGACCATCATCAGAACCTTAATAGGAATTGCATTAAATCTGTATAGTGCCTTTGGTAGTGTGGCCATTTTGACAATATTAATTCTGCCTATCCAAGAGCATGGAAGATCTTTCCATCTTCTAAGGCCTTTTTCAATTTCTTTTTTTGGTGTTCCATAGTTTTCATTGTAGAGGTCTTTCATCTCTTTTGTTAGACTGATTCCCCAGTTTTTTCTTGAGGCTCTCATGAATGGCATAATTTTCCTAATTTCTCTTTCAGTTGATTCATCACTGATGTATAGAAATGCAATTGATTTTTGGGTGTTAATTTTATATTGTACTACTTTGCTGAATTCATTTATGCGTTCTAAAAGTTTTCTGGTGGAATTTTTGGGGTCTTCTAAATATAGAATTATGTCATTGGCAAGTAGGGATAGTTTGAGTTCTTCTTTTCCTATTCATATCCATTCAATTTCTTTCCTTTGTCTAATTGCTGTAGCTAGAATTTCAAGGATGATGTTGAATAAAAGTGATAAAAGAGGGCATCCTTGTCTTCTTCCAGTTTTTAGAGGGAATGCTTTCAAATTTTCTTCATTTAGAATGATGTTGGCTTGGGTTTAGCATAGATAAGTTTTACAATATTGAGATATGTTCCTACTATCCCTAGTTTTTCTAGTGTTTAAACATGAAGGGGTGCTGCATTTTGTCAAATGCTTTTTTCTGCACCTATTGAGATAATCATATGATTCTTGTCTTTAGGTCTATTGATGTGATGAATAACATTTATTAATTTCCGTATGTTGAATCATCCCTGGTATGAACCCCACTTGATCACGTGCACTATCTTTTTAATGTGTTTTTGTATGCAATTTGCCAGTATTTTATTTGGAATTTTTGCATCTATGTTCATCAGGGCTATTGGTCTGACATTCTTTCCTTGATGTGTCTTTGTCTGGTTTTGGTATTAGGGTGATACTAGCTTCTTAGAATGAGTTTGAAAGGAAGGGTTCCCTTCTTTTCTATCTCATGGAATAGAGGATATCAGTGTTAGTTCTTCTTTGAAAGTCTTCTTGAACTTGGCTGAGAATCCAACTGGTCCTGGGCTTTTCCTAGTTGGTAGGCTTTTAATGGCATCTTCTATTTTATTGCTTGAAATTGATTGTTTAAATTGTGTATGTCCTCCTGATTCAGTTTGGGTAGGTCATATGTCTCCTGTTTATTTCTTCAAGATTTTATTTGATTTCTTCTATTTTATTTTTTTTTCTTCTATTTTATTTGAGTGTAAATTTTCAAAATAGTTTCTGATTATTGTCTGTACTGCATAGTGTTCATCATGATATTTCCTTTTTCATCATGAATTTTAGTAATTTGAGTTTTCTTTCTCTTTCTCTTCATTATCTTGGCTAAAGGTTTATAATTTTATTTATGTTTTCAAAGAACCAACTTTTTGTTTTGCAATTTTAAAAAATTGTATATCTTCTTCAGAGAAGTACCTGTTCAGCTCCTTAGCCAATTTTTAATGTCATTGATTTCAACTCTGATTTTAATTATTTCCTGTCTTCTACTGCTTTTGGTGTTGATTTGTTCTTTTTTTCCTAGGGCTTTGAAATGTAATGATAGGTTATTTATTTTTTGACTTTCTATTCTTTTAATGAATAAGCTCAATTCAATGAACTTTCCTCTTAGAACTTCCTTCATAGTGTCCCAGAGATTTTGATATGTTGTGTAACTATTCTCATTTACTTCTAAGCATTTCATCCCTATTTTTCTGCTATCCATTGTTTATTCAATAGGTATTATTTAGTCTCCAACTATTAGTTTCTATTTTTAATTTTATTGTTGATTTCTAATTTCATTAGAGTATGATGTGATAAAATGCAAGATATTATCTCTATTTTTTGTATTTGCTAAGAATTGTTTTTTTTTTTTTTTGCATGAGGTATGGTCTATTGTAGAGAAGGATCCATGTGCTTATGAGAAGAAAGTATATTCAATCATTGATGGATATACTCTCTATGTATCTGTTAGGTCTAAATTATTCATTATATTATTTAGTTCTATAGTTTCTTTGTTAATTTTTTGTTTGGAGGATCTATCCAGTGGTGAGAGAGGTGTGTTAAAGTTTGTTGTGGTATATTTACTTCTTGAAATTGAGACAGATTTGTTTGATGTACATAGATTTTCCATTGTTTGGGGCATACATTTTTAAAATTGTTGTGTCTTGTTGTATAATCCCTTTAAGTAGTATGAAATGTCCTTGTTTGCCCTTTCTGATTAACTTTGGCTTGATGTCCACTTCATCTGATATGAGGATAGAAATCCCTGCTTTTTTACAAGATCCATGAGTGATATGTTTTTTCCTATCCTTTTGCCTTCAGTCTGTGGATGTTTTTTGCCTATGAGGTGAGTCTTTTGGAGACAGCATATTGTTGGGTCTTTTTCTTTTTCCTTTGTTGTTGTGCTGGGGATTGAACCTAGAGCCTTCTGCATGCAAGTCAAGCACTCTACCAACTGAACTATATCTCCAACCCTGGGTCTTGTTTTTTCTTTTTCTTTTAAAAATTTTTTATCAGTTCTAACCAGTTATATATTACAGCAGAAAACTTTTCAATTCATTATACATAAATGGAGCACAACTTTTAATTTCTCTGGTTATACACAATGTAGAGTTGCAGCACATGTGCAGTCATACATGTACCTAAGGTAATGATGTTCATCTCATTCCCCCATAATTCCTACCCTCATGCTCCCTCCCCTTGGCCCAGTCAAATTTCCTCCATTTTCCCCACCCCGAACACCCCATTATGGATCATCATCCACTTATCAGAACATTTGGCCTTTAGTTTTTTGGGATTGGCTTACTTTGCTTAGCATGATATTCCAACTCCATTCATTTACCTGAAAATGCCCTAATTTTATTCTCTTTTAGTGACGAGTAATGTTCCATTGAGTATATATACCACATTTTCTTTATCCATTCATCTATTGAAGGGCATCTATGTTGGTTCCACAGTTTAGCTATTGTGAATTGAGCTGCTATAAACATTGAAGTGGCTGTGTCCCTGTAGTATGATGTTTTTAATTCTTTGGATATAGACTGAGAAGTGGGATAGCTGAGTCAAATGGTGATTCTATTCCAGTTTTTCTAAGGAATCTCCATCCTGCTTTCCAGATTGGTTGCACCAATTTGCAGTCCCACCATCAATGTAGTGTGCCTTTTACCCCACATCCTCGCCAACAGTTACTGTTGTTTGTATTCTTGATAGTTGCCATTCTGAGTGGTATGAGATGAAATCTTAGAGTAGTTTTGATTTGCATTTTTCTAATTACTGGAGATGTTGAACAATTTTTTTATATATTTGTAAATCAGTTGTATATCTTCTTCAGAGAAGTACCTGTTCAGCTCCTTAGCCAATTTATTGATTGGGTTGTTTGTTTTTTTGGGTATTATGCTTTTTGAGTTCTTTATATATCCTAGAGATTACTGCTCTATCGGATGTGCGTGTGGCAAAAATTTGCTATCAAAATGTAGGCTTTCTCTTCACTTCATTGATTATTTCTTTTGCTGAGAATCTTTTTTTTAGTTTTACTCCATCCCATTTATTGATTCTTGATTTTATTTCTTGTACTTTAGGAGTCTTGTTAAGGAAGTTGGGGCCTAATCCGATGTGATGGAGATTTTGGCCAACTTTTCCTTCTATTAGTGCAGAGTCTCTGGTCTAATTCCTAGGTTCTTGATCTGGGTTTTGTTTTTTAATTCAACCTGCCAGTCTACGTCTTTTGATTCATGAGTTTAGGCAATTTACATTCAAAGTTATTATTGATGTATGATTTGTATTCCCAGTTATTTTGGTTTATTACTGGTTTTTAATTTGGATTATTTTCTCCTTTTATTGACTATTCCCTTTGCTTGTTTTTTTTTTTAATTTTTTTTTATTGATTATTTATCGCATTACATAGTTCATGATATATCATCTTTCATACATTAGACTCAAATTGTGCTTTGAACTCCCATTTTCACCCCAAATACAGATTGCAGAATCACATCTGTTACATATTCACATTTTTACATAATGCCATATTAGTGACTGTTGTATTCTGCTACCTTTCCTATCCCCTACTATCCCCCCTCCCCTCCCCTCCCCTCCCATCTTCCCTCTCTACCTCCCCTGCTGTTGTTCAATTCTCTCCCTTTTTTTTCCCTCCCCCTTGCCCCTCATAACCTCTTATAATTTTATGTATCCTTGAAGGTCTCCTACCATTTCCATATGCTTTCCCTTCTCTCTCCGTTTCTCTCCCCCCATTCGTCTTTGTTTACTGTAGTCTTTTCCTCATGCTCTTTCTTCCTGTTCTGTTCTTAGTTGTTCTCTTTATATCAAAGCAGACATTTGGCATTTATTTTTTCGGGCTTGGCTAGCTTCGCTTAGCATAATCTGCTCTAATGCCATCCATTTCCCTGCAAATTCTATGATTTTGTCATTTCTTAGTGCTGCATAATACTCCATTGTGTATAGATGCCACATTTTTTTTATCCATTCATCAATTGAAGGGCATCTAGGTTGGTTCCACAGTCTAGCTATTGTGAATTGTGCCGCTATAATCATTGATGCAGCCGTATCCCTATAGTGCGCTCTTTTAAGGTCCTCAGGGAATAGTCCGAGAAGTGCGATAGCTGGGTCAAATGGTGGTTCCATTCCCAGCTTTCCCAGGAATCTCCATACTGCTTTCCAAATTGGCCTCACCATTTTGCAGTCCCACCAGCAGTGTACAAGTGTACCCTTTTCCCCACATCCCCGCCAACACTTGTTGTTGTTTGACTTCATAATGGCTGCCAATCTTACTGGAGTGAGATGGTATCTTAGGGTGGTTTTGATTTGCATTTCTCTGATTGCTAGAGATGGTGAGCATTTTTTCATGTACTTGTTGATTGATTGTATGTCCTCCTCTGAGAAGTGTCTGTTGAGGTCCTTGGCCCATTTGTTAATTGGGTTATTTGTTATCTTATTGTTTAATTTTTTGAGTTCTTTGTACATTCTGGATATTAGGGCTCTATCGGAGGTGTGGGGGGTAAAGATTTGTTCCCAGGATGTAGGCTCTCTATTTATCTCTTTTATTGTTTCTCTTGCTGAGAAAAAACTTTTTAGTTTAAGTAAGTCCCATTTGTTTATTCTTGTTGTTAACTCTTGGGCTATGGGTGTCCTATTAAGGAATTTGGAGCCTGACCCCACAATTTGTAGATCGTAGCCAACTTTTTCTTCTATCAGACGCAGTGTCTCTGATTTGATACCTAGCTCCCTGATCCATTTTGAGTTAATTTTTGTGGATGGCGAGAGAAAGGGATTCAGTTTCATTTTGTTGCATATGGATTTCCAATTTTCCCAGCACCATTTGTTGAAAATGCTATCCTTCCTCCATTGCATGCTTTTAGCCCCTTTATCAAATATAAGATAGTTGTAACTTTGTGGATTAGTCTCTGTGTCTTCTATTCTGTACCATTGGTCTACCCACCTGTTTTGGTACCAGTACCATGCTGTTTTTGTTACTATTGCTTTGTAGTACAGTTTGACCTCTGGTATCGCTATGCCTCCAGATTCACACTTCCTGCTTAGAATTGCTTTTGCTATTCTGGGTCTTTTGTTTTTCCATATGAATTTCATGATTGCTTTGTCTATTTCTACAAGAAATGCCATTGGGATTTTGATTGGCATCGCATTAAACCTGTAGAGAACTTTGGGTAATATCGCCATTTTGACGATGTTAGTTCTGCCTATCCATGAACAGGGTACATTTTTCCATCTTCTGAGATCTTCTTCTATCTCTCTCTTTATGGTTCTGTAGTTTTCATTGTATAAATCTTTCACCTCTTTTGTTAGGTTGATTCCCAAGTATCTTATTTTCTTTGAGGATATTGTGAATGGAGTGGTTTTCCTTATTTCCATTTCAGAGGTTTTGTTGCTGATATACAGGAATGCCTTTGATTTATGCGTGTTGATTTTATACCCTGCCACTTTGCTGAATTCATTTATTAACTCTAGCAGCTTCTTTGTAGACTCTTTTGGGTCTGTTAAGTATATTATCATGTCATCCGCAAATAGCGATAGTTTAATTTCTTCTTTTCCTATTTTTATGCCTTTAATTTCTTTTGTCTGTCTAATTGCTCTGGCTAGTACTTCGAGAACTAAATTGAATAGAAGTGGTGATAGAGGGCATCCCTGTCTTGTTCCAGATTTTAGAGGAAATGCCTTCAGTTTTTCTCCGTTTAGGATGATGCTAGCCTGAGGTTTAGCATATATAGCTTTTACAATGTTGAGGTAAGTTCCTGTTATCCCTAGTTTTTCTAGTGTTTTGAACATAAAGGGATGCTGTACTTTGTCAAATGCTTTTTCTGCATCCATCGAGATGATCATGTGGTTCTTGTCTTTAAGTCTATTGATGTGGTGAATAGCATTTATTGATTTCCGTATATTGAACCATCCTTGCATCCCAGGAATGAATCCTACTTGATCATGGTGCACAAGTTTTCTGATATGTTTTTGTATTCGATTCGCCAGAATTTTATTGAGAATTTTTGCATCCAAGTTCATTAGAGATATTGGTCTGTAGTTTTCTTTCTTTGAAGTATCTTTGTCTGGTTTTGGGATCAAAGTGATGTTGGCCTCATAGAATGAATTTGGAAGAGCTCCTTCTTTTTCTATTTCTTGAAATAGCTTGAAAAGTATTGGTATTAATTCTTCTTTGAAGGTTTTGTAGAACTCCGCTGTATAGCCATCTGGTCCAGGGCTTTTCTTAGTTGGTAGTCTTTTGATGGCTTCTTCTATTTCTTCTTTTGTTATTGGTCTGTTTAAATTGTGTGTGTCTTCCTGTCTCAATCTGGGCAAATCATATGCCTTAATAAATTTATCGATATCTTCATTATCTTCTATTTTATTGGAATATAGGGTTTCAAAATACTTTCTAATTATCTTCTGTATTTCTGTAGTGTCTGTTGTGATATTGCCTTTTTCATCCCGTATGTTAGTAATTTGAGTTCTCTCTCTTCTTCTTTTCGTTAGCATGGCTAAGGGCTTGTCTATCTTATTTATTTTTTCAAAGAACCAACTTTTAGTTTTATCTATCTTTTCAGTGGTTTCTTTTGTTTCAATTTCGTTGATTTCTGCTCTAATTTTAATTATTTCTTGTCTTCTACTACATTTGCTGTTGTTTTGCTCTTCCTTTTCTAGGTTTTTGAGGTGTTGTGTGAGTTCATTTATTTGTTGGTTTTTTCTTTTTTTGAGGTAAGAACTCCAAGAAATGAATTTCCCTCTTAAAACTGCTTTCATTGTGTCCCATAGATTCTGGTATGTTGTGTCTATGTTGTCATTTGACTCTAAGAATTTTTTCATCTCCTCCTTTATGTCTTCTACAACCCATTGATCATTCAATAACATATTGTTCATTTTCCATGTGATGTAGGATTTTTCCTTCCTTCTTTTATCATTGATTTCCAATTTCATTCCATTATGGTCAGATATGGTGCATGGTATTATCTCCACGCCCTTATAATTACTAAGAGTTGCCTTATGGGATAATATATGGTCTATCTTTGAGTAGGATCCATGTGCTGCTGAGAAGAACGTGTATCCACTTGATGATGGTTGATATATTCTATATATGTTGGTTAAGTCTAGGTTATTGATTGTGCTGTTGAGTTCTATAGTTTCTTTATTCAGCTTTTGTCTAGAGGATCTGTCTAATGGCGAGAGCGGTGTGTTGAAGTCACCCATAATTATTGTGTTGTGGTCTATTTGACTCTTGAACTTGAGGAGAATTTGTTTTATGAACGTTGCAGCTCCATTGTTTGGTGCATACAAATTGATGATTGTTATGTCTTGTTGGTGGATGGTTCCTTTTAACAGTATATAGTGACCTTCTTTATCCTTCTTGATTAACTTAGGTTTGAAGTTGATTTTATTCGATATGAGTATGGCCACTCCTGCTTGCTTCCGAGGGCCATATGAGTGGTATGATTTTTCCCAACCTTTTACCTTCAGCCTGTGTATGTCTTTTCCTATCATATGAGTCTCCTGAAGGCAGCATATTGTTGGATTTGTTTTTTTGATCCAGGTTACTAGCCTATGTCTCTTGATTGGTGAATTTAGGCCATTAACATTTAAGGTTACAATTGAGATATGATTTGTATTTCCAGTCATGCTTCTTTATTTATTTATTTTAGTTTGGCTAGTTTTGCTTTTTGGTTGTTTTTCTCCCCCTTTACTGAGATACCTCCTGCTGTTAGTTTTGGGCACTATTTATCAAATCCTCTTCTTGTAGTGTTTTGTTCAAAATGCTTTGCAGAGCTGGTTTTCTTGCTGCAAATTCTTTTAGCTTTTGTTTATCATGAAAGATTTTAATTTCATTGTCAAATTTGAAGCTCAATTTTGCTGGATATAGTATTCTTGGTTGGAATCCATTATTTTTCAGCGTTTGAAATACATTATTCCAGGATCTTCTCGCTTTCAAAGTTTGTGATGAGAAATCGGTCGTTAACCTAATTGGTTTACCCCTGAAAGTAATCTGCCTCTTTTCTCTCGTAGCTTTTAATATTCTCTCCTTGTTCTGTACGTTGGCTATCTTCATAATTATATGTCTTGGGGTTGGTCTATTATGGTTTTGAATGTTTGGGGTCCTGTAGGCTTCCAGGATTTGGCAATCCATTCCATCTTTCATCTCTGGGAAGTTTTCTAGAATTATTTCATTTAATATGCTGTCCATTCCTTTGGTTTGAAACTCTGTGCCTTCTTCTATCCCTATGACTCTCAGATTTGTTTTTTTTATGACATCCCATAACTCTTGAATAGATTGTTCGTGGGATTTAAGCATCTTTTCTGTGTTGACTATATTCTTTTCAAGTTGATAAACCTTGTCTTCATTATCTGATGTTCTGACTTCTACTTGATCAAGTCTATTTGTAATATTCTCGTTTGAGTTTTTAATTTGGTTTATAGTTTCCTGCAATTCTAGGATTATTGTTTGATTTTTTTTTAAGATCTCTATCTCCTGGTAGATCTCATTCTTTGCCATTTGAATTTGTTTGTTTAATTCATTTTCAAAATATACTTTTATTTCTTGGACTTGCTGTCTCATGTCTTCTCTAATATTCCTTTCCATTCGAGTTAGGTATCCCTTGAGTTCTTTCCATATCCCTGTTTCTGAAGTTTCTATGTCCTCCTGTAGAATTGAGTTGTCTTGCATTGTTTGAAATCCTTTTTTCCCTTGTTTTCTCATGTTGTCTACGTTACTTTCCAGCTCTTTTTGATTGTCGTGTTTCTGCTCTCTTCTATAGATTTGTTTTGTTTCTGTATTACTCTGATGTCTCTCCTTTGTGTTGTTGAACTATGCCTGCTAACGTGGATTCTGCTGGGAAGGAATTCCGACGTCCGAGCTCCAGTGACGACACTACTCTGCTATGCCGTGCCCCAGTCTCCTTGCCGGGGTGCCCTAATGGGGGGGTGTGACTGGACTGTCTCTTTTTGGTTTCAGCACCCAGTCGTGGCAGGCGGGCAGACTCCCGCCGCCCAGTATCTCAGGCCGTGGGCAGGTGATCCATCGCCAGCGGGAGGGCTTTCTCCTACCGCCCAGTTACGCTGGCAGTGGATGAACTGTCGCCGGCGGGCCTGCAGTTTACAGCTGCCCAGTCACGAGAGCCTTGCCTCTAGTCTCCTGTTCTCTCCTGCTAGGCTTGGGTTCTCCTGCTAGACCAGATTTCCCCTCAGTGATGGTTCTCGGCAGTTCAAACTGTACTCTGGGCCTGTTTTGTTGCAATCTGTGGGAGAGTGGCGGTGGATACTTCAGCTCTCTAAGATGGTGGCCGCTGTTTGCCTTAGCGGAGTGTCCCTTGTGGGGGGCGGGGCCTTACCGGCTTCCTTCCCCGACTGCAATCCCGAACTCAGCCCGGGGGTCAGTGCGGGCTTGGGCTTGGCTGGTGGGATACCACCGTGTCGCAGCCACTTAATTTCCTGCTGACTGGTTAACCCCTTCTCTGCGGCGCCACGCCTTCTGTAGCCTCGGGGCAGGCCGCGCGTATCAGACAGCCTGGATCTCCGAGGTCACACCGTTGGCTTTTGGGATCCCCGGCACTCTATGGTTTTGATTTTTTCTGCTTGCCCCTCCCCCAGCGCTGGCTAGGCAGGTTTTGTTTTTTCCGCTGATGGGAGGGGGGGTTGAGGGTCAGGTGCCTCTAGCTCCCCTTTAGTCTTTATGCAGGCTCACTCTGATACTGCCTCCCCCTGAAAGTCTAGGAGAGATTTTATGCGAACTCCCCCTATGTATGGGGGCTGGGCTGGGTCACACACACCTGTTTTGTTGCTGCAATCTGTCGGAGAGTGGCGGTGGATACTTCAGCTCTCTAAGATGGTGGCCGCTGTTTGCCTTAGCGGAGTGTCCCTTGTCCCTCTTTGCTTGTTTTGACTTTTATTTTTCATTTCTTCTTCATGAAATATTTTGTTGAGAACGTTCCGTGGTGCAGGTTTTCTAATTGTGAATTATTTTAACTTTTATTTATGATGGAAAGTTTTTTTTTTTCATTTTCAAATCTGAAGCTCAGTTTTGCTAGGTACAGTATTCTTGGTTGGTGCCCATTTACTTCAGAGCTTGGTATATATTATTTCAAGACCTCCTATCTTTGAGAATCTGGGTTGAGAAATCAGCTGAGATCCAGATTGGTTTCTGTCTAAATCTGACCTGTTGTTTTTCTCTTATAGCCTTTAAAATTCTATCCTTATTTTTGAGCATTTTCATAATAATATGCCTTGGTGTGGGTATTTTGTAATTTTGTACATTTGAGGTCCTGTAAGTCACCTATATTTGATTTTCCATTTCATTTTTTAGGTTTGAGAAATTTTCTAATATTATTTCATTGAAAAAGATTGTGCATTCCTTTGGTTTATATCTCTGCACCATCATCTATTCTGATAAATCTTAAATTTGGTATTTTCATGTTATCCCATATTTCTTGGAAGCTCTTTTCATGATATCATAACATCTTTTCTCCATGGTCAACTTTATTTTCAAGATTATATATTTTGTCTTCATTGCCTGAGGTTCTGTCTTCCAAGTGGTCTAGTCTGTTGGTGATGCTTTCCATTTAAGTTTTAATTTGATTTATTGATTACTTCACTAGAGGATTTCTGCTAGATTTCTTTTCAGAATCTCCATCTCTTTATTGAAGTGATGTTTCACTTCCTGAATTTTCTAATTTCACTCCTTACATCGTCTTTACCCCATGGATAAGTTTAACCATGTATATTCTACACTCCTTCTCTGACATTTCTTCCACTATGGTGTTAATGGATTTTATCATTGGAGCATCTTGGTTTGCTTGGGGTAATTTATTCCCTTGTTTTTTTCATGTTGTTTGTGTGTTTTCCCATCTAGCAGTGTGGATCTGAGGGGATACAATTTCTACCGTCTAGATTTATTTATTTATTTATTTATTTATTTATTTATTGTTGGTTGTTCAAAACATTACAAAGCTCTTAACATATCATATTTCATACATTTGATTCAAGTGGATTATGAACTCCCATTTTTACCCCGAATACAGATTGCAGAATCACATCGGTTACACATCCACTTTTTTACATACTGCCATACTAGTGTATGTTTTATTCTGCTGCCCTTCCTATCCTCTACTATCCCCCCTCACCTCCCCTTCTCTCCCCTCCCATCTTCTCTCTCTACCCCATCTACTGTAATTCATTTCTCTCTCTCGTTTTTTTCCCTTTCCCCCCACTTCCTCTTATATGTAATTTTGTATAACAATGAGGGTCTCCTTCCATTTCCATGCAATTTCCCTTCTCTCTCCCTTTCCCTCCCCCCTCTTGTCCCTGTTTAATGGTGATCTTCTTCTCATGCTATTCCTCCCTGTTCTGTTCTTAGTTGCCCTCCTTATATCAAAGAAGACATTTGGCATTTGTTTTTTAGGGATTGGCTGGCTTCACTTAGCTACCGTAGATTTATAGTGTCCCTGAAGGTTTCCAGTACCTTGCCTTTAAGGAGAAAACAAATAATAACAGCACTCGATGCAAACAATATACAGCCTTAAACCAACTAGCTTTTACTAAGATGCCTACAGTTTTGTTGCAACAAACAAATGTATGTTTACATATTGCCTAAAATAAAAACAGTAAGTTTGCAAAACTGTTTACATTTTCAAATGGTGGAAAAGAGAGAACAGAAGTGGTGTAGGTTGTGATATTTATGAGGAAGGAGGAGAGAGGAGAGAAGCAAAAAATTAAAGGAAGAGTGAAAGAGGGAATAATAAAGTTTGGCTGTTAGGAAAAAAGAAAGAAAGAATCAAGGGAAACAGATAAGTGGAAGAAAAAAATTTTAAAAAATTAAAAAGAGAAAGAAAAAAGTAAAAATACAAATACAAAACTGAAATATACTAATCAGACATCCTAGTTCTCAATAAACTGATGCATGAAAAATAATTGGTTTAAAAAATGGTAGAAAAGTGAGAGATTAAAAAAAAGGAAAAAATCTTGATGAAAGTTTGAACAATTGTTTCCTTTGGAGTTCAAAAGATTCTAAGCATCCCTTCTCAGCACTTAGGTAGAGTTGTATAGAGTATGATGCTTGCTCCACCTTTAGGATAGTTGGGGTTTCTAGGGTGGGATAGTTAGTCCTAGATATGGACCTCAAGGCAGGGGTTAGGCTTAGGTATGCTCCAGTCTCTTCTATGAATGCCAATCAGTGCACCTCCAGGCCCAGCAATTGCTGGTCCATGCTGGAAGAGTGCATCCCAGAAATCTCCTTTGGGTTCTGCTCATGTGGTATAGGAGCCAGTTCTTATCCCAGGATGTCACCTGTGGACCCCATGGTTCCTGATCTCTGATTCAGTCTCTAAACTCAATCTCTCCCACCCCTGCCCTTTTTAATTCCTGGTCAGGCACTTCTCTCCCAGCTGGTTCTGCAAGCAGTTGGATTGAAAGGGGAAGGGGAAGCCAGGTGGGTTTCCTTGACCAGTATTGCCCTATGTAAACCTCTCTCCATGCTTGGGTTTAAAGGATTCCTGCCTATGGACAAACCTTGTGACTTGTGTGTGTTGGTACTGGGAACTGAAGTCAGGGATACTCTACCAGTAAGCTACATCCCCAGACCGTTTTATGTTTTATTTTTTCAGACAAGGTAAAAAAGTTGCCCAGGCTGGCCTGGAACTTACTATCCTCCTACCTCAGCCTTCTGAGTCACTGGGATTATAGGTATGTGCCACGCCCAACATTTTGTGTGGTTTATATAAAAAGAGAAAAAAACTACATGATTTATAATTTTGGTTATAAACCACTCACATAGTTATGCCATATACTTAAAATTTCCCCATTTTTAAAAATTAAACTCTGATTGCTACATGTAAAACATGCTGTAACAAGTATACTAGGCTTTACCTATTTATTTACTTGTTTCTCATTAATGTTCAGGTATAATTAATACTGATAAAGACTTGAAATACAATTCTTACATTTTTTTGAATCCTATGTTGTCTTAGTCCATTCAGATTGTGAACCTCATGGTTTTCGAGGTTGGGGAGGCTAAGATGAAGGTGTTGGTAGATTCACTGCCTGGTGAGGCTCTGCTTCCTTGTTCACAGATGGCTGTCTTCTTGCTCACATATGGATGGGCAAGGGAGCTCTTTTTTGAGGTCTCTAATGCAGGTCCTGATTCCATTTGACCTAATAATGTCCCCAGGTCATCACCCCAATACCATCATATCAGGGTTAGTATTTTAATATGTGAATTTTCAGGGGATACAAACATTTATTTGATAACACTTCAGAAAATAAAAGAATAATCAGAGACAACAATTACTGAGTACTTTCTAAATACCAGGCTTTATTCTCAGCACTTGACATTTATTATCTTATTTAATCCTCACAACTACTCTGAAATTTAGGGGAAAAGGCACATAGTGACGAGGCACAGAGTCATAGATCAAGGCTGGTTTAATCTGACAGCAATTTTCATACTGTGCTATCTTGCCTATTATTTAGCCATCAGACAATAAAATGGTTTGACACCTCAGTGGATGAACTTGTATGCTTCCCTTAGTTCAGCCCTTCATAAAATGAGAAGACCACTTTTACCACATTGCTACATTCCTATTTCAAGTATGAAAAGCAATTAAATTATAATCATTAAATAATTATGTGGAGCATATGCACAGAGAGTACTCAGGAGGATGATGGATGCAATGGGAGATTTTGTTCTCATTGAAAAGGAAAGGCCGGGTGATCAGCGGGCAAACACACACACAGCCTCTGCACACCGGAATGGTGCCTTTTTAATAGTACTCCCTCTCTGTGCTACAGGGTTTTACCTCTCCCCACTCTCATGCAAGCTTGTTTCCGCCTTTGGTCAGTTCTCCATGCAAGTTCTAGTCTCTTCTTCCTCACCCCCCAATAATCTATGAAAAATACAACCCAAGGTTTTTCTCTTTTTGGACGTGAAAGAAGGCAAGAAGAGGTGAGTCTTTAAATACATCATTTCTTTATTTCTATTCCTTAGGAAAGAGTTTTTTTCTTCCTTTCTTTTTTTTAATTGCACTGATTTTATTTATTTAGTTTTACACAGACTGTATTTATTCACAAATAATATCTATACTCTTTGTAAGCCATAAACAATGAATTGTAACATGTTATGTATTCCTAAAAAATACTTCATATTTAATTAGGATGGTACAGATGACAATTACCTTTGCAAGACAGAATTGTAAAGATCAAAGCAGAGTAACATTCACTACGTTAATGACATTTTTAAAATATCCCATGATTTGAGACTTTAAGCAGATTCTCATTGTCTTTGCTGTATCAGATTTGGCCTTTAGGGGAGTTACCGCATTGTGTACTCTTACAAGTAAATTTACCATTTGAATCCTACAACCCAGTGAGAAAAACATTCACTTGGCTAAGGTAGGCTGTTTTGTCCTGGAAGGAAAGTAGCAATAGAGATATCTTTGAGATCCTTGGGGAGGGATAGAAGCTCTGTTCGTTTTAGAATTTAGAAACCTTTATTTTTTAGTTTAGGTTTGCCATATAGTTTCCATTCCTATCACTAATTAAGGATCTATTCAGGAGCTCTCATATCTAGCAGAAGAAGGATTAAGGGGAATAGATATTTTTAACTGTAATTTTGAATTAATATGTTTATGAAGTTCTGATTTTACGTTTTGATTCTGCCCTAAATTTTATTTACTTATTTATTTGTTCTTTTTTGAATATGCATGACAGTAGAGTGTCTTTTGACATATTATACATACATGGAGAATAACTTACTACTCTTGGGTTATACATAATGTGGAGTTACACTGGGTGTGTATGAATATATGAGCATAGAAAAATTATGTCTGATTCACTGTACTGTTTAGGAAAGAATTTTAAAAATTCACACTTCACATAGGCTAAGTATTGGATAAATCCATATGTTGAGTCCATGTGTTGGGTCAGTCCATCTGATGAAACAAAACAGAAGGAGGATTATCAATTTAGTTTCATATTAAAACAGGTTGAATATTTCTATCCTCCCAATTGAGTACTACACTAAAAGATTAATTGGGAAATAGAGGGGGTAAAAAGATAAAGCACAGAGGTGATAAGTAAACAAATGTATGAACCCAACCATATTAATAATTATAATAAATGTAAATAGTATAAACACTCTAATTTAAAAAGAGTTGTCTGGATAAAAAAAGCAAGAAACAGTATATATATTTTGTAGGTGTATATATACACACACACACACACACACATATATAGTATAAAAGTTATTTATTGCTTATTAAATTAATTTATTTTAAGATCATTTTTACTGGTGCATTATAATTACACATAAACAGTAGGCTTCATTGTTACACATTTGTAAATGCCCATAACATACTTTGGCCAGTTGCATTACCCTGTACCTCCTCTCTTCCCTCCTCTCCTTTCTCCCCATTGTCCTCTTCTTCTACTTCACTGGTCTCCTTCTATTTTCATGAGATTCCCTCTCCCCACCTTTCTATTCCTCTTTCCTATATAGTTTCCATATATGAGAGAAAACATAATCCTTGACTTTTCTAAGTCTGACTTATTTTACTTAACCTAATGCTCTTGAGTTCCATTCATTTTCCTGGAAATGACATAATTTTCTTCGTGGTTGAATAAAACTTCATCATGTATGTACATCATCTTTATTCATTCACCTGTTGATGGACACCTGGGATGATTCCATAACTTGACTATTGTGAATTGCACTGCTATAAACATTGGCACACATGTATGACTTTACTTCTTTTTAATAAATATCAAGGAGAGGTATATCTGGGTCATGCAGTGTCTCCATTCCTCGTCTTTTGAGGAACCTCCATACTGATTTTCACAGTAGCCATACTAATTTACAGTCCCCCCAAACAGTGTAGAAGTAGTCCTTTCCCCTACACCCTCACCAGCATTTATTATTATTTGTATTCTTGATGACTGTTATTCTGACTGGAGAGTAACCCTCAGTGTAGTTTTAATTTGTATTTCTCTGGCTGCTAAAGACATTGAAAATTTTTTTCATATATTTGTTTGCAATTTGTATTTCTTCTTGTGAAAATTGTCTGTTTAGTTCATTTGCTCATTTATTCACTGGGTCATTTGTGTTAAGTTTTTCAAGTTATTTATATATTCTTGATACTAATCTGTCAGAAGACTAGCTAGAAAAGATTTTCTGATTCTGTAGGTTCTCTCTTCACTCCTTTAATGGTTTCCTTTGCTGTGTGGAAGGGTTTTTTTTTTTAATATGATGCCATCTCATTTTCTAATTCTTGTTATTATTTACTGAGTCCAACTGAGGAAATCGTTGCCTGTGCCTATATTTTGGAATGTTGATACTATGTTTTCTCCAGCAATTGCAAAATTTCTGGTTTAATTCCTAGACCTTAATCCATTTCGAGTTGACTTTTGTGCAGGGTGAGAGATGGGGATCTAGTTTCATTTTTCTATATATGACTAGCCTATTTTCCCAGCACCATTTGTAAAAAAAAGTCTGTTTTCTTTTCTCCAATATGTGTTTTCAGTGATTTTGTCAAGGATCAGATGACTGTAGCTGTGTGGATGGGTTTGTCACTGTCTCTTCTATTATATTCCATTGGTTGTGTGTCTGCTTTTATGCCTGTCAGTACCATGTGTTTTTGTCACAATAGTTCTGTAGCATAATCTGAAATCAGGTATTGTGATGCTTACAGAATTATTTTTTTTTCCTTAGAATTACTTTGGCTATTCTGGATCTTGAATTCTTACATACACAATTTAAGACTGTTCAAAAAAACCCCACATTAAATAAAAGATGCAGACAGGTTAAGAATAAGAGGATAGAAGAAAGCATAGTATGTGAACATTAAATACAAGAAAGAGGAAATGACTGTATTAATGTAAGATAAAGTAGTCCTAAGACCATGAAAATATCAGGGATAAAGAGAAAATTTTCACAATTACAAAGAGGTGAATTTATCAAGAATATATAATAATTTCACGTGTAGATGCACTCCATAACACTGCAATAAAGCATAAGAAATAAAAAATATTCAAAGGGAAAAATGACAATCTCCTCCCTCCACCCCATCATACTGGGAGAGATTGCAAGTCTCACCTTTCCATTACTGGTGGGAAAAATACTAAAATTCAGCAAGGATAAAAGAAGGCTTGAATAGCACCATCAACTATATCTAACTGATATTTACAAAACACTGCACTGAACAATGGCTGAATACAAGTTTATTTTAAAAGCATATGGAACATTCACTAAGATGAATGATATATTATTTCTGAAACATGTCATAGAATATTCTAACATGTATCAATAAATTCAAATTTAAATATAAAAGGATAGCAATCATAGAATATTCTATGACTACTGTGGAATTAAATTAGAAACAGTGACAAAAAGCTATAGGAAACGTCTTTCAATATTTTCAAATATTTATAAATAGTTCTAAACAAACAATGGATAAAAGAAGAAGAAATCATGGACTGGGGGTGTAGCTTAGCGGTAGAATGCTTGCCTAGCATGTGTGAGGCCCTAAATTTGACCCCTAGTACCACATGCACATTCAAAAGAGAAATCACAAGAAGTAAGAAAATAATTTGAACCAAATGAAAAAAGAACAAATTAAAATTTGTGGGCTGCAGTAGACTAGTACCCAGGGGGGAATATATACTTTAAATGCTTTTATTGGAAAAGAAGAAAAGTGTAAAATCTGTAGTCTAGCCTTTACCTTTAAAAACAAGAAAAAGGAAAAACAAATGATATCCAAAATAAGTACAAGGAAGAATATGTTGAGATAAGAGAGGAATGGAAGCCGGGGGGAACCCAGACAAATAATACACACAATTAAATAAATGATGTGGTCAACTTTATGCCAATATGTTCACTGATTTAAATGAAATGGGTAAATTCCTTGAAAGGTCTATGTTACAATGTTGATTCAAGAAGAAATGAAAAATCTGAGTAGCCCTTATCTGTCAAATAAATTAAATTAGTAATTAAAGCCTTCTCCCAAAGAAAATGCTAGACCCATATTGCATCTATTTAAGCAAGAAATATTACCAATCCCACACACACTGTTTTAGAAAATGGAAAACACTCCAGTTGTCAACTTATTTTTACAAAGTCAGTATTACCTCAATCCGCAAACCAAGCCAGGACACTACAAGAAATGAAGAGCAAATTTAATAACAATATGTAAAAAGGACCAGAAATCCAAGGTTAGTTTAACATTAAAACCAATCAAAGTAGTTAGTCATATATACAGGCTAAAAATGAAAAACCATATGATCACCTACATAGTTGTTGAAAAAGCATTCAACAGAATTCAGTATCTATTCATAATTTAAAAAGCTAAACAAAGAAAAACTTTTAAGAAAGCTCAAAATAGCATGGAAGTTCCTAAATGTGACCCAGGTCATTGATAAAAATTCTGAAATTAATATCAAGTATATTATTGAAAAGCTGAATGCTCTCCTCTAACATATGAAATAAGACAATATAGAAAACCATCATTTCTATATTACTATCTCTTAAAATTTGTAGTCAGTGCAACAAAATAGGAAAAAAAAGGCATATATCTGTTTGTATTTGCAGATAATATGGTTGCATACATAGAGAATTCCAAGAAACCTACCAAAAAATCTGTCAGACTAATGATTGAGTTTAATAAAGTCACAGGTACACTGTCAAAAGTTAAAAATTGTATTTCTAAGTACTTTCAAGGTTGAGTTGAAATCAAAGTTTGAAAAATTGGACCACTTTAAATTACATCAGAAATATGAATACTTAGGAACAAACTTAACAAAACATGTGTAAAACCGATACAAAGAAAGTTACAGAGACATTGCTTAGTGATATTAAAGAAGATCTCACAAATTGAGAGATTTACTACATTGGTGGATTGGAAGACTCAGTATTGTGAAGATGTGAGTTTTCTCATTATTGATTTACAGATCCAGCCAACATCAACCAAAATCTCAATAGGTTTTCCTGTAGAAATTGATAAGCTGATTTTACAAATTTACATGTAAATATAAAAAGTTAGAATAACTAAAATGAGTAATTTACAATCTTTAAAAGCAAGGACAAAGTTGGAGGATTTATATTACCTGGTTTCTAGACATATTATAGAATTATAGATATCAAGATAGTGTGGTATTAGCATGAGAACAGAAGTATAGACCAGGAGAGAGAATTGAGAAGTAAACCCATACGTATTGTTGGTTAATTTTTTAAAAAAAGTTGCAAGGAGATTTGATGAAAGGAAAAGATAGTCTGTTAAAAAAGAAAAAAAGATTTTTTAACAGCTGGATATCCATATAGATATTGTTATGGCTTGGGCCTAGAATGTCCCCTAAAGGCTCATGTGTTCAAGGCTTGGTTCCCAATGCAGCAATGCTCCCAGTGGAGTTTTTGGGACATAATTGCATCATGAGGACTATCTTCATCAATGGATTGACTCATTGCTGCATTGATAGCTGAATGGACTATTGGGAGGTAGTGGAAACTATTGACCTAAACTAGGACCTAGTTGAAGGGAGTGGGCACTTGGGGGCATGCCCTTGGAGTCTACATTTTGTTCCCAATCCCTTTCTTTCCCCCTTCCCTTTTCTGGCTACTATGAGGTGAGCAATTCTGCTGCATCCCATGTTCTTTGCCACGATGTTCTGCTACAATGATGAACCCACAGCTGGGGGCGAAGTGCCTATCGACTGAAACCTTTGAAACTATGAGTCCAAATAAAATTTTCCTTTTTAAACTTGCTTTTCTTAGGTATTCTGTCATAACAATAGAAAGGTGACTAACACAGATATTCATGTAGAAAAAAGGAAACTTGTCCTGTACTTCATACCATACACAAATTTAAATGAAAAATAGACCTAAGTATTTACAAAACTAAAACTATAATATTTCTAGAGGGAAATCTAATAGAAAATCTTCATAACATTAGATTAAGAAAAGATTTCTTTAAAAAAAGAACAGATTTCTTATTGCTATTGGCCAAATTATACTGTTATATTGGGTGCATTATGAATATGTAACAACAAATCCCATCACTATGAACAATTATAATGGACCAATAAAAAAAAGTGGGGGAAAAAATAAAAGATTTCTTAGAACATGGAAGTCATGAACCATAAAAGAAAACATTGATAAAATGGATTTCTTTGAATTAAGTTTTCTGATCTTCAAAGCACTGTTAAACAATTAAAAGGCAATTTATGCTTGAACCACACATATATGTCAAAGGACTTTATTCCAGAACATACAAAGAACTCTTCTAATTCAACAGTAAGAAAAATTTAAAACTCTTTTAAAAATGGGCAAGATTTTGAACAGTGTATTAGTTTGGGCCTGTTTGGCAATCAGCTATTTCCTTGTCACTCTAAAGTGTTGACTTAACCCTTCTTTTCAATTTAGATATGGTTTTTCTTCATTGCTGAAGCTGTCCTACTCTGATGGTTCCACCACATTGCTCAACTAAACTTCCTTTAGTTCATCCTTTGCTCCTTCAAATCTGTAGATACATTAAATTTCAAGTCACTCTACCTCTGTCTCCCTTCTTCTTCATAGAATGAGATTTTAGAAATTCGTGTTATTCTTTCACCCAAACCCTGTCCTGTTGAATGATAACCTCATTCATCAATTAGATTTAACTATGTCTTTTCTGACTAGCCAACCATAAAAGGGATACCTCCTGATGGACCATGCACAACTTTGTTTGCTGAGATGCCCCTGACAGAAAGCAAGAGGGAGATCATTGCTAGAATTGGACACACTTCATGACATCTCTAAAGCACATGGTAGCAAATATCTAGCACCTATCTTCTCTTTCCCACAGCTCCAAAAACCTCTTCCTCCTTAGGATTCACCAATTAAGGGAAGTTCCAGGAAACTTGGCAAGGGTTTGAAGCTGTGGCCAGCTCCCCAGTCTCCTACAGCTGAGTTCCTAATCCTTCTTTTGCACCTCTGGGCTAGACTACAAATCTTTCTCTAGTTAAGAGTGGTCAGGTGACTAAGAAAGGGCTGGTGGAATAATATTAGGATTTGATTTTCCAAGCTCAAAATATACCCTATTAGCCAGGATCCACTCCCCCAACCTTACTCTGAAACAGAACTCTCTGTGGTGGCTTCTCTTTTAAAGTCTCTGGCAGGAGGACAGGGAAGGAGCTTTCATGGGCTGGCTCTCACTGATCCTGCTGCAGGATAGGATAAACACACAGAAGCCATAAACTTAAATTCTTGCAGGAAGGATGCTTAAATGACTGAAGGTGGTGAGCTTGTGCAGCTTAGGTTTTCTATACAGAAAGATGGGGTCACAAAGTGCACATGGGGTGGGGTGAGACTATGTGAAGTTTTAAGACTGTCATATTCCAAGGAGAAGGGCTAGAAGCTGCGTTTATATAGCACTTTTCATCAGATTGAGAAAGCGAAACTCACAGGGTGTGAAAGATGATGGTGGAGGACTGATTGGAAATGTGGTGAGTTAAAGAAATTGGGCCCTCCTGAAGGAGGCCGCTTCCACTCAGCTCTAGATGACGCCTGCCAGTTGGCAATGAGGACAGTTGCCAGATCTTCTGAGTTTTCAGAAGATGGAAATCCAGATTTTTTTTTTAAATGGGAAACCTCCTATTTTTAAAATACTGTGTGGGCCAAACCAAACACGTTTGTGGGCTGGATTCAGTCTGCGGCCTACCATTTTGAGACCTTTGATTTATGATCCTCACAAAACATGACATTTCTATTCCAATTTGTAATCTTGAGGCTGGTTACTTCCAAACTCAGTTCATTCTCTGTACTTCACCTTCCTCCTTTCACTCTTCTATTATTTACACACGTCTGACCCACACTGGGGATTATACATTCTCTTAATGGTTCAACTTGCCTCTTTCCCATGTTTTATCTTCTCCACGGCTTACGACGGTGATTAAAGTAGTGCAGCACTCATTTAGTGCTGGTTAAACAACTGTTTGTTTAATAATTCATTTTCGAAGCTAGTCAAAGGAAACTTGAAGCTCTACTTGGGGTCCGTTCACTGAAACTTTATTTGCCAAAAAACCAAGTATCTGAAAGCCATTTTGGGATTTCTACTTCCAGTAACAGTCGACTATAATTCAGCCCAACTTTCTTGCAAAACAAACCAAAATATCTGGACACAATATAGAAAACATGTTATTAATAGCCCCAAAGACCTAATAAGACAGTGAAGAATTGCCCTGAGAGGATCAGAAGAATATAAGAGCATGGATTTGTGTACTGGTAAATCCTTTATTCTGGGGGCATTTGTTACCCTTAAGAGGTGACAGAAAAGAGGAGGAGGAGGAGGAGATCCTTAAGTGGGGTGGGCCTGGAGAGCAAACTGGAGAGGTTGGAGACTTACCCACCTCATCTTGGCTGGGTGGTTCCCTCTTCTTCCCTTTTCCTTTCCTCCCCCTCCTCCTCCTCCACCCCTGCCCACTAGCATGAGATGTTTGATCTTATTGGGAAAACAGATGAGCATTGCTTTGGTCTTTAGAGTAACAAGAGTAGAAGGGTGGAGACTCATGGGCTCGTGTGACATGTTCTTTTCCCAGGTACAGGTTGGTGATTTAGCTTTCCTCACCAGCTTCTCTCCTTGTCACTCCCTCTGACGAGGTAAATTCTATATGAAATGATTTCTTGAACCTGCTGGTTCTTGGAGCTGTTTTAAGCTATACAAAGTATGCTGAACATTTAGCACTACTCTTACGGATGGTACCTGATCTTTCCAGGACCTCTGTTTGGATCTTCCAGCTATTGTCCCCATGGCGTGAAGGGGGTCCACTGGGCTTAGGGCATATGCCCACACATTTCCATTTCTGTGCTCCCCCAAACCCCCAATTGTTTCCTGCCATATAGTGCAAAGGCCCATTTCCCAAGCCTCTACTGGCTTCTGGTGTGGAGTCATATGCTCCACCCCAGGGATGAGATGGGGACAGGGTGTGTGTGTCTCTGTGTATGAATGGGGAATGAATAGGTATAGATAGTTTGGCCTTGAGTTTGGGTGCCCAGGAGACCCTACATGGTGCTTGACTTTAGGACTCAAAGCAAATTACTGAAAAGAAACAAACCAATCAGTCATTCTGGGAACTTTGTGAAACCGGGGTTGTGTAAGGCTGGCTGGATTGGACTTGTTACTATGACAACGTGAGAGTAGCTAAATTGTGATGAAAAAAATTGTACCTAACACCAGACTTGTAAGACCTTGGATTCCCAAATCTAGAGAAAGTTCCTGGTCAGGTGCCAGATGTATAATAAATGCCTATAAAGTGGGTGGCCTGGAGGTCTTAATTAATGAAGTGATTACAACATGAAGGCTGCCTGGACCTTCACCCTCAGCCCTCTGCCAGAATCCTCTGGTGCCATACTCACTCTACCTGCAAAAGTTTCTGTCCAGTGCTAACTTCTAGGAGTTTACTTATTCATGTCTTAGATACAGGCACATCAGTGACAAGAGTAAGCACATGTGCACCATGTTGACAATGAGGTAAATATCCCATTAATTATGGTAAATAATTAAAGTGATAACGTAAGTATTCTTTGAGAGGTTAACATGATCCAGAAAAAAACTATATACTTTTCATTAAAAAAGCACTTGTCTTTTTTTTTAATTTTTTTTATTGATTATTTAAGGCATTACATAGCTCATGATATATCATCTTTCATACATTTGACTCAAATTGTGTTTTGAACTCCCATTTTCACCCCAAATACAGATTGCAGAATCACATCTGTTACATATTCACATTTTTACATAATGCCATATTAGTGACTGTTGTATTCTGCTACCTTTCCTATCCCCTACTATCCCCCCTCCCCTCCCCTCCCCTCCCATCTTCCCTCTCTACCTCCCCTGCTGTTGTTCAATTCTCTCCCTTTTTTTCCCTCCCCCTTGCCCCTCATAACCTCTTATAATTTTATGTATCATTGAAGGTCTCCTACTATTTCCATGTGCTTTCCCTTCTCTCTCCGTTTCTCTCCCCCCATTCGTCTTTGTTTACTGTAGTCTTTTCCTCATGCTCTTCCTTCCTGTTCTGTTCTTAGTCGTTCTCTTTATATCAAAGCAGACATTTGGCATTTGTTTTTTCGGGCTTGGCTAGCTTTGCTTAGCATAATCTGCTCTAATGCCATCAATTTCCCTGCAAATTCTATGATTTTGTCATTTCTTAGTGCTGCATAATACTCCATTGTGTATAGATGCCACATTTTTTTATCCATTCATCTATTGAGGGGCATCTAGATTGGTTCCACAGTCTAGCTATTGTGAATTGTGCCGCTATAATCATTGATGCAGCCATATCCCTATAGAGCGCTTTTTTAAGGTCCTCAGGGAATAGTCCGAGAAGTGCGATAGCTGGGTCGAATGGTGGATCCATTCCCAGCTTTCCCAGGAATCTCCATACTGCTTTCCAAATTGGCCTCACCATTTTGCAGCCCCACCAGCAGTGTACAAGTGTACCCTTTTCCCCACATCCCCGCCAACACTTGTTGTTGTTTGACTTCATAATGGCTGCCAATCTTACTGGAGTGAGATGGTATCTTAGGGTGGTTTTGATTTGCATTTCTCTGATTGCTAGAGATGGTGAGCATTTTTTCATGTACTTGTTGATTGATTGTATGTCCTTCTCTGAGAAGTGTCTGTTCAGGTCCTTGGCCCATTTGTTAATTGGGTTATTTGTTATCTTATTGTTTAATTTTTTGAGTTCTTTGTACATTCTGGATATTAGGGCTCTATCGGAGGTGTGGGGGGTAAAAATTTGTTCCCAGGATGTAGGCTCTCTATTTACCTCTTTTATTGTTTCTCTTGCTGAGAAAAAACTTTTTAGTTTAAGTAAGTCCCATTTGTTTATTCTTGTTGTTAACTCTTGGGCTATGGGTGTCCTATTAAGGAATTTGGAGCCCGACCCCACAATATGTAGATCGTAGCCAACTTTTTCTTCTATCAGACGCAGTGTCTCTGATTTGATATCTAGCTCCCTGATCCATTTTGAGTTAACTTTTGTGCATGGTGAGAGAAAGGGATTCAGTTTCATTTTGTTGCATATGGATTTCCAATTTTCCCAGCCCCATTTGTTGAAGATGCTATCCTTCCTCCATTGCATGCTTTTAGCCCCTTTATCAAATATAAGATAGTTGTAACTTTGTGGATTATTCTCTGTGTCTTCTATTCTGTACCATTGGTCCACCTGCCTGTTTTGGTACCAGTACCATGCTGTTTTTGTTACTATTGCTTTGTAGTACAGTTTGACCTCTGGTATCGCTATACCTCCAGATTCACACTTTCTGCTTAGAATTGCTTTTGCTATTCTGGGTCTTTTGTTTTTCCATATGAATTTCATGATTGCTTTGTCTATTTCTACAAGAAATGCTGTTGGGATTTTGATTGGCATCGCATTAAACCTGTAGAGAACTTTGGGTAATATCGCCATTTTGATGGTGTTAGTTCTGCCTATCCATGAACAGGGTACATTTTTCCATCTTCTGAGATCTTCTTTTACTTCTCTCTTTAGGGTTCTGTAGTTTTCATTGTATAAATCTTTCACCTCTTTTGTTAGGTTGATTCCCAAGTATCTTATTTGCTTTGAGGATATTGTGAATGGAGTGGTTTTCCTTATTTCCATTTCAGAGGTTTTGTTGCTGATATACAGGAATGCCTTTGATTTATGCGTGTTGATTTTATAACCTGCCATTTTGCTGAATTCATTTATTAACTCTAGCAGCTTCTTTGTAGACTCTTTTGAGTCTGTTAAGTATATTATCATGTCATCCGCAAATAGCGATAGTTTAATTTCTTCTTTTCCTATTTTTATGCCTTTAATTTCTTTTGTCTGTCTAATTGCTCTGGCTAGTACTTCGAGAACTAAATTGAATAGAAGTGGTGATAGAGGGCATCCCTGTCTTGTTCCAGATTTTAGAGGGAATGCCTTCAGTTTTTCTCCGTTTAGGATGATGCTAACCTGAGGTTTAGCATATATAGCTTTTACAATGTTGAGGTAAGTTCCTGTTATCCCTAGTTTTTCTAGTGTTTTGAACATAAAGGGATGCTGTACTTTGTCAAATGCTTTTTCTGCATCCATCGCGATGATCATGTGGTTCTTGTCTTTAAGTCTATTGATGTGGTGAATAGCATTTATTGATTTCCGTATATTGAACCATCCTTGCATCCCAGGAATGAATCCTACTTGATCATGGTGCACAAGTTTTCTGATATGTTTTTGTATTCGATTCGCCAGAATTTTATTGAGAATTTTTGCATCCAAGTTCATTAGAGATATTGGTCTGTAGTTTTCTTTCTTTGAAGTATCTTTGTCTGGTTTTGGGATCAAAGTGATGTTGGCGTCATAGAATGAATTTGGAAGAGCTCCTTCTTTTTCTATTTCTTGAAATAGCTTGAAAAGTATTGGTATTAATTCTTCTTTGAAGGTTTTGTAGAACTCCGCTGTATACCCATCCGGTCCAGGGCTTTTCTTGGTTGGTAGTCTTTTGATGGCTTCTTCTATTTCTTCTTTTGTTATTGGTCTGTTTAAATTGTGTGTGTCTTCCTGTCTCAATCTGGGCAAATCATATGCCTTAAGAAATTTATCGATATCTTCATTATCTTCTATTTTATTGGAATATAGGGTTTCAAAATACTTTCTAATTATCTTCTGTATTTCTGTAGTGTCTGTTGTGATATTGCCTTTTTCATCCCGTATGTTAGTAATTTGAGTTCTCTCTTTTCTTCTTTTCGTTAGCATGGCTAAGGGCTTGTCTATCTTATTTATTTTTTCAAAGAACCAACTTTTAGTTTTATCAATTTTTTCAATGGTTTCTTTTGTTTCAATTTCATTGATTTCTGCTCTAATTTTAATTATTTCTTGTCTTCTACTACATTTGCTGTTGTTTTGCTCTTCCTTTTGAGGTGTTGCGTGAGTTCATTTATTTGTTGGTTTTTTCTTTTTTTGAGGTAAGAACTCCAAGAAATGAATTTCCCTCTTAAAACTGCTTTCATTGTGTCCCATAGATTCCGGTATGTTGTGTCTGTGTTATCATTTGATTCTAAGAATTTTTTCATCTCCTCCTTTATGTCTTCTATAACCCATTGATCATTCAATAACATATTGTTCATTTTCCATGTGATGTAGGATTTTTCCTTCCTTCTTTTATCATTGATTTCCAATTTCATTCCATTATGATCAGATATGGTGCATGGTATTATCTCCACACCTTTATATTTACTAAGAGTTGCCTTATGGCATAATATATGGTCTATCTTTGAGTAGGATCCATGTGCTGCTGAGAAGAACGTGTATCCACTTGATGATGGTTGATATATTCTATATATGTCGGTTAAGTCTAGGTTATTGATTGTGCTGTTGAGTTCTATAGTTTCTTTATTCAGCTTTTGTCTAGAGGATCTGTCTAATGGCGAGAGCGGTGTGTTGAAGTCACCCATAATTATTGTGTTGTTGTCTATTTTACTCTTGAACTTGAGGAGAGTTTGTTTTATGAACGTTGCAGCTCCATTGTTTGGTGCATACAAATTGATGATTGTTATGTCTTGTTGGTGGATGGTTCCTTTTAACAGTATATAGTGACCTTCTTTATCCTTCTTGATTAACTTAGGTTTGAAGTTGATTTTATTCGATATGAGTATGGCCATTCCTGCTTGCTTCCGAGGGCCATGTGAGTGGTATGATTTTTCCCAACCTTTTACCTTCAGCCTGTGTATGTCTTTTCCTATCATATGAGTCTCCTGAAGGCAGCATATTGTTGGATTTGTTTTTTTGATCCAGGTTACTAGCCTATGTCTCTTGATTGGTGAGTTTAGGTCATTAACATTTAAGGTTACAATTGAGATATGATTTGTACTTCCAGTCATGCTTCTTTATTTATTTATTTTAGTTTGGCTAGTTTTGCTTTTTGGTTATTTTCCTCCCCCTTTACTGAGATACCTCCTGCTGTTAGTTTTGGGCACTATTTTTCAATTCCTCCTCTTGTAGTGTTTTGTTCAAAATGCTTTGCAGTGCTGGTTTTCTTGCTGCAAATTCTTTTAGCTTTTGTTTATCGTGAAAGATTTTAATTTCATTGTCAAATTTGAAGGTCAATTTTGCTGGATATAGTATTCTTGGTTGGAATCCATTATTTTTCAGCGTTTGAAATACATTATTCCAGGATCTTCTCGCTTTCAAAGTTTGTGATGAGAAATCGGTCGTTAACCTAATTGGTTTACCCCTGAATGTAATCTGCCTCTTTTCTCTCGTAGCTTTTAATATTCTCTCCTTGTTCTGTACCTTGGCTATCTTCATAATTATATGTCTTGGAGTTGGTCTATTATGGTTTTAAATGTTTGGGGTCCTGTAGGCTTCCAGGATTTGGCAATCCATTCCATCTTTCATCTCTGGGAAGTTTTCTAGAATTATTTCATTTAATATGCTGTCCATTCCTTTGGTTTGAATCTCTGTGCCTTCTTCTATCCCTATGACTCTCAGATTTGGTTTTTTTATGACATCCCATATCTGTTGAATAGATTGCTCGTGGGATTTAAGCATCTTTTCTGTGTTGACTATATTCTTTTCAAGTTGATAAACCTTTTCTTCATTATCTGATGTTCTGACTTCTACTTGATCAAGTCTATTTGTAATATTCTCGTTTGAGTTTTTAATTTGGTTTATAGTTTCCTGCAATTCTAGGATTATTGTTTGATTTTTTTTAAGATCTCTATCTCCTGGTAGAGCTCGTTCTTTGCCATTTGAATTTGTTTGTTTAATTCATTTTCAAAATATACTTTTATTTCTTGGACTTGCTGTCTCATGTCTTCTCTAATATTCCTTTCCATTCGAGTTAGGTATGCCTTGAGTTCTTTCCCTATCCCTGTTTCTGATGTTTCTATGTCCTCCTGTAGAATTGAGTTGTCTTGCATTGTTTGTAATCCTTTTTTCCCTTGTTTTCTCATGTTGTCCACGTTACTTTCCAGCTCTTTTTGATTGTCGTGTTTCTGCTCTCTTCTATAGATTTGTTTTGTTTCTGTATTACTCTGATGTCTCTCCTTTGTGTTGTTAAACTATGCCTGCTAACGTGGATTCCGCTGTGAAGGAATTCCGACGTCCGAGCTCCAGTGACAACACTATTCTGCTATGACGGGCCCCAGTCTCCTTGCCGGGGTCCCCTAATGGGGGGGTGTGACTGGACTGTCTCTGTTTGGTTTCAGCTCCCGGTCGCGGCAGGCGGGCAGTCTCCAGCCGCCCAGTATCACAGGCCGCGGGCAGGTGATCAGTCGCCAGCGGGTGGGCGTTCTCCTACCGCCCAGTTACGCGGGCAGTGGGTGAACTGTCGCCGGCGGGCCTGCAGTTTACAACTGCCCAGTCGCGAGGGCCTTGCCTCTAGTCTCCTGGTTTCTCCTGCTAGTCTTGGTTTCTCCTGTTTTGTTGTTGCAATCTGTCGGAGAGTGGCAGTGGATACTTCAGCTCTCCAAGATGGTGGCCACTGGTTGCCTTAGTGGGGGATGGGACTGTACCGCTTCCTTCCCCGTCTGCAATCCCGAACTCAGCCCGGGGGTCAGTGCGGGCTTGGCTGGTGGGATACCACCGTGTCGCAGCCACTTATCTCCCTGCTTACTAGTTAATTCTTTCTCTGCGGCGCCACGCCTTCTGTAGCCGCGGGGCAGGCCGCGCGAATCAGACAGCCTGGATCTCCGGGGTCACACCGCTGGCTTTTGGGATCCCCAGCACTCTATGGTTTTGATTTTTTCTGCTTGCCCCTCCCCCAGCGCTGGCTAGACAGGTTTTGTTTTGGCTGCTGATGGGAGGGGGGGTTGAAGGTCAGGTGCCTCTAGTTCTCCTTTTGTCTTTATGCAGGCTCACTGTGATACTCCCTCCCCCTGAAAGTCTAGGAGAGATTTTATGCGAAATCCCCCTATGTATGGGGGCTGAACTGAGTGACACACACCTGTTTTGTTGTTGCAATCTGTCGGAGAGTGGCGGTGGATACTTCAGCTCTCCAAGATGGTGGCCGCTGGTTCAAGCACTTGTCTTTAATAATAATTGTCTGGAGATGTTGGGATATCATGCCAAACACACTGTGTTGGGAGAACTGAGTAAAGTTTGTTTAAATTTTTTTTTCTCCTAAAAGGTGACAAATGCTAATTATACATTATATTCTACTTCTTTTGTATACATACCTGGGGTGGAAATGTTATATGGGTGAGATGTTAATCTTGATTTCTTTAATGTTTTTTTTCTATTGATTGAAATGGAAATTGAGAGAAAAAAGTTTAAATTGAGGTAAAATACACATGACATTTAATTAATAATCATAAACCATACAATTCATTGTCATTTAGTGTATTCACAACGTGGAATAACCAACATCTCTCTAGTTTCAAATTATTTTATTGTCCCAGAGAAACACCCCCAAGTCCATTAAGTAATCACTCCCCACTCTCCTCTGCCCTCATCTCCTGGTGACTACTCATCTGCTTTCTATCTCTGTAGATTTCCCTATTCTGGATATAAAAGAGCTATATAATATGTGACTTTTTTGTGCTAGCTTCTTTCACTTAGCATAATATCTTTGAGGTTCATCCAACTTGTAGCATTTATCAGTAATTTGTTTCTTTCTGTGGCTGAATAATATGTATTTTAAGTAGATAACAAAACTCACGGATCCATTCATCTGTTGATGGGTGTTTGGGTTGTTTTTTCCTCTGAGTTACTATGACTAATGCTGCAATAAATATTCATGCACAAGTTTCTACCTGAACATGTATTTTCATTTATCTTGAGTATATACCTAGGAGTTGAAGTGCTGGGTCATATGATAATTCTACATTTAAGTTCTTGAGGAACTGCCAAAGTATAACCGAGTTTCGTGTTTTGATTAACTTGGAATTTTAAACAGTGTCTTTTCTTGTAACAATTTTATTGAGATATAATTCACATACCATAAAATAGTGTACATTCAATGTTTTTTTCCCCCAGCATATTCACAGGGTGATATAATCATCACCACAATGGATTCTGGAATATTTTCATGTCCTAAAGAGAAACATTGTACTCTTTAGCAATCCCCTCCAATTCCCCTCATCATAGTTAATTTGCTTTCTCTCTACATAGAGTTGCTTATTTGGGATATTTCATATAAAAGAAATAATATAAAATGCAGTCTTTTGTGACTAACTTCTTGCAAGAACATAATGTTCCCAAGGTTCATTCGTTCTGTAGCATATATAAAGTACTTCATTCTTTTTTTATGGTTCAATAATATTTCATGGCATGTATATATCTTATTTATTCATTCATAATTTGATGGTCATTTGAGTTGTTTACTCTTATGGTTATTATGCAACTTGCTGCTATAAACGTATGTGTATAAGTGCTTGTGTAAACATGCTTTTAATTCTCGGGTATATGTCTAGGAGTGGAAATACTGGGTCATATGATTACTGTGTTTAACCTTTTGAGGAACGGCACAAAGTGATGGTATTTGGAGGTAGGACCTTTGGGGAGGTAATTAGGATATGCTTGGATTTGTGTCCTTATAAAAGAGATCTCTGAGATATTCCCTTGCCTCTTCTGCTATGAGAGATTACAGTAGAAGATGGCTTTCTATGAAGAACTGTTGTTTTTTAGCCACTTAGTCTATGGTTATTTTGTTACAGAAGACTAAATTAAGACAATTGATAACACTTGTTATTATCCATCTTTTTTGAAAATATAGTTACCTTAGTGGGTATGAAGAGGTATTTTACTGCAGTTTTGATTTGCTTTTTTTCTGACAGTTACTGATATTATACATTTTTTCATGCATTTGGCCATTTGTATATCTTCTTTGGGGGAAATGACTATTCAGATTCTTTGCCCATTTTAAAATTGGGTCATCTGTGTTTTTCTTACTTGTGTAAAATTTATTTGTATTTTCTAGATGCAAGTTTCTTATCAGATATGTGATTTGGAAAGCTGACTGCCATTGTGTGGGTTGTCTTTTTCATGTTCTTCATGGTGATCTTATTTTTTAAAATTTTTTTTAGTTGTAAGTGGACTTAATGCCTTTATTTTTATTTATTTATTTTTATGTGGTGCTGAGGATCAAACCCAGTGCATCATCATGCTAGGTGAGCGCTCTACCACCAAGTCACAACCCAGCCCCCTTCATGATCTTTGAAAAATATTTTTTTTTTAAAAATTTTTATTTTGATGAAGCTCAATTTATTTTTTTCTTTAATCATTTGTGCTCTTGGAATAGTATCTAAGAAATCATTGCCTAAACCAAGGTCCTGGAAATGTACCCTAATGTTTTTTAGGGATTCTTAATTTTAGCTCTTACATTTAGGTCTTTGATTATTTTGAATTCATTTTTGCATATGAGGTGAAGCTGGGTCTGAATTTATTCTTTTATATGTAGATATCCAGTTGTCCCAGTCATAGTATCTTTATATTATTTTCTCTATTATTTGGAAAAATTCATCCACAAGTAAATTTTCCTGCTGTATTACCGTATTTCTGCTAGTGATACCATCACTCTTACACAAACTTGGAAATCTGAAATACTCATGCTCTTTCTTTAAATCTTTAAGTTCTGATCTTTCCACTGTTGGTCACTGCTCCTTTCAAAACAACAACAACAACAACAACAACAACAACAAATGCTTTGTGATTTCAACATCCATACAGATGATTATTCCAATCCTCTTGTGTCTCAATTTTTTATTTAACCTCTTTGTATTTAATGACCCTGTCTTACAACTTACTTCAGTCATCTATCTCAAAGGTCATATTCTAAACTAATGGGTCTCAATTAGATTTAGCTCACAGAATTATCTGAGGGAACTTACAAGTCATAGTAATGACAGGCCCCCTTCAGCCTAATTATTTAAAGAATCTCCTAGGGCATGAAGTATATGTATGATTTGCCACCAGAAGTGAGAAACAATGTCCTAAGTATTGATGTCACCAATAACTTTAATTTTTTTATATCAGTATTCTACTTTTCATTTGCTGTCTGCTGTTTTTTCATCTTTATTGCTTGAAACTCCAACAAATCTACTGGGATCTACGATCCATTTATCCAAACATCTTTCCATTGTCTCTCACACCTCTGATGTCTATATTTCCTTATGTAGTAGTCTGTTATGTTGGTGTCCCCAGCGAATCATTGCTCCTTGTATTCATGTGTCCTTGTAAAAGAGATCCCAAAGAGGTTCTTGGACCCCTCTGCCAAGTGAGGTTATGGTAGGAAATGGCTTTCTATGAGGAACTGTTGTATATTAGTCACTGTTCCTTGAGAAGAAGCCCAGTTACCCTGATGGAGAAAAGTTAATGAAGCATGTATCCTATAAACTAGAAATATAGCTGTAGTAGTTTAAAAATATGTCCACAGATTCTTTGATGTTCTTCCCTTCAATAGGTGGGGCTTAATCTTCTCCTCTTGGGTAGGGGCTGGATTTAGTGACTCACTTCTAATGAATAGAATATGGAGTAAATAAAGAGCATGTGACTTCCAAGTCTAGGTTATAAAAGACACTGTGACTTCTTTTTTATCTTCTATGGGATCTCTTCCTCTGTGGGGGAAGCCAGCTGCAATGTCACAAGAATATACACGCAACCCCTTGGAGGGACTCAAGTAGCAAGGAACAGAGGTTTTCTGACAACTGCCAGAGAGAAATTAAGTCCTTGTGTTAAGAGTAATGTGAGTGAGCCATCTTGGAAAATCTTCCAGTCCCTGTTAAACCTTCTTGTGCCTACAGCCCCAGATGGCAACTTGCCTGCAACTTTATGAGAGAACTTGAACTAGAGCCACCCAATTATGCTAACTTAAATTCTGGTTTCACCGAAAAATATAGAATAATGCAAATTTGTTATAATCTGCTAATTCGAGGGGGTAATTTGTTACAAAGCAAAAATAAGTGGAGAAACTCTTTCATCCATATGAAAGTAATTGTTTAAATATAACAATAATTTTAATGGCATTGCTTGAAATGGAGGGAGGGAAGACCAAATGGAGACTACCCAGAGGCCCATCAAAAGGAGAATGGATAAACGCTGTGGTAGAGTCATGCAAAGTTATGTGTACAGTAGTGAAGAAGTTAGAGCAATTACAATTTGAATAAATCCTTCAAATATAATGTTGAGGAAAACAAGCAGTACATTTATAACAATGCTACATTCAATAAATGGGAAGTGTTCTAGTAAGCTTTTTCAATGCTGTGAATAAAGGACTTGACCAGGTCAACTGCAGAGGAGGAGAGTTTATTTGAGGGCTCATGGTTTCAGAGGTCTCAGTTCATAGACAGCCAGTTCCATTCCTTGGGGGCTCCAGTGAGGCTGAATATTATGGCAGAAACAGCTCACAGGATGATCAGAAAGCAGGAGAGAGAGCTCTTCACTTACTAGATACAAATATCTACCCAAACCCACGCCCCCAATGCCCCACCTCTTCCAGCCACACTCCACCTGCCTTCAGTCAGCACTCAATTAATCCCATCAGGTGATTAATGTGGTGATTGAGTCAAGGCTCTCATAACCAAATCATTTCTCTTCTGAACCTTTTGCATTGGCTTACACGTGAGCTTTTGGGGGATACCTCACAACCAAACCATGACAGGAAGCGAAATAATAGATTGCTTATGAATATATATGTATGTGGTAAAATTACAAAAATATAAGGAAAATTAAAAATTACATTCAGGATCTGGTATGTTAGTTATCTATTGCCTCATAATATTTTATCCCAAGTATGAAGTGGCTTAAAACAATAAAAATGTATTATCTCAAAGTGGTTTTTTTTCATTTTTATTTTTGTGGTGCTGGGTATTGAACCCAGGGCCTTGTGTATGCGAGGCAACCACTCTACCAACTATTATCAATTATTATCAAAGTTTTTAAAAATGTTTTTGTGGGTCAGAAATTTGGGAGGTTAGCTGAGTGCTTTTGGCTCTAGTTGTCTTATGAAGTTTCATTTAAAATACTGCCTGGCACTACCATCATCTGAAGGCCTGAGTGGAAAGGAGGCTCTAGTTCATCCACATTCTTGGTAACTTGGTGTTAGCTATTGATGGGAGTCTTCAGTTCCTCCCTCCATGGGATTCTTAGGGTGGTTGAAAGTCTTCATGACATAGCAACATGCTTTCCTCCAAGAGCAGTTGAAGAGAAAATAACATATGTCCACCCATTCTCTCCCAATGTCCCCCAAATCTCATCATATTACATCATTAGCTTGAAGTCTGTCTTGCTTAGATCGCTCGGGTGGTCTTAGTTAACTTGTCTACCCAGGAGGCAACTTTCCCCTTTCAGTCCAATGCACATCAAAGATGAATTAGGCACAGTCTGTTGCTCAAGCAGTTTCTTCTGGCAGTACTTTACAAGATGGCCAGCAGGAGCAGGCCAGTGGCATGGGCCAGATACAGTCCAGGAATCAGATGCCAGACTGACTGGGAGGGTCTCTGTATGGTTTGAATCTGGAAGGTCTCCCAAAGTCTCATGTGTTCAGAGGTGGGGTTTGGGGGAAGTAATTGTATCATGAAGGCTCTGACTTCATCAGTGGATGACTGAATGGACTTCTGGGAGGTGGGACTGAGGAAGTCCAACACACTTGAAATGTGTGCAGAAAGGGCGCATCTTCCTTCTCTGCTTGCGGAATGCTATAAACTGATCAGCTTTCCTCTGTTACACCCTTCCATTATGATGCTCTCTCCACCATGGTGCTCTGCCTTATCTCAGGCTCAGAACAATGGAGCGGGCTGACCATGGACTAAAACCTCTATAGCTGTGAGCCCAAATAAATCTTTCCTTCTTTTGGTTGTTCATGTCATGTATTTTGGTCACTGTGATGAAAATCTGACTAATACAGTCTCTATCTGGAGATTGCTCTCAGAGTTTGATGGATTCTCTTACTTTTCTTATACCAGACCAGCTACCAGGTCTTTCTTTCATAAATATGGTTTATGCTATTCTTGTAAGGATCAGCTTTGTTTGAAGGCTTATGAGAGTAGCATCTGTGCTGAGGAGGCCTCTCCTGAATATCCCCAGGCCAGTTGTCATCATATTGCTAAGTGATACATACATAGCATTAGTCCAGTGAGATTTTTTGGGGAGGGGGGTTGGTCTTATGGCTATAATTAATCGTATAGCCACAATATATCTTTCACAGTATACTTCAAGGTCAAGATCTCATCATCTATATCAGGTCTATTTGAATGAAATGCCTTATATGTGGTTCCTGATAAGAAACCTCATACTCCACTCCTCAAATACGGTTATTTTCCAAATGAAGACCAAGGACTGGGGATACAGCTCAGTGGTAGAGTGCCTGCCTGGCATGCACAAGGCCCTGGGTTTGATTTCCAGTAAACACACACACACACACACACACACACACACACACACACACACAGAAAAAAAAAAAAAGACCACAGGAATAGCCAGACCCCAGAACTTCTAAAATTCAATTGAACAAATATTGGAAATTCTTTGGTTAGGAAAGAGTCCTACTTCTTTCCTGAGAATGATTTTCCATGGCTCTTTGCTCTATTTTTGGGCCTCTTCCTCACATATATTCTAAGCTCTTTTTCCCTCCATGAGAGCGAGCTTGTTTTTGTAACTCCACAATTTTCTCAGCCAGCTTCTTGGGTGTAGAGGTTTTGGGTGCCTCTTTATTTTTCACTCTCATTCCTTCTAGGGGTGATGTCTTCACTAGTATAATATTCTTAAAAGGCTTGTTGGTCTCCTGTAAATCTTATTGATATTCACTTTACTAAAATAAGCCATACTCTGCCTTGGATTTCTGCTGAGGTTACTGAGAGACAGCAACCTTAAGCTTCTTAGAAGTTCTGTAGTTTAATTTAGCTTTTGGAGCCATCACTTTTGTTATTTCTGAGATCTTAAGAATTTTATAGTCATATTCCCAGCTTTTTTGTTTTTCTGAGAGTGTCTGGATTTAACCTTATACAAAAGCATTTTCTTTCTTTTAAACTTTTTTTTTAGTATAGATACACACAATACCTTTATTTTATTGATTTATTTATATATGGTGCTGAGGATTGAACCCAGAGCCTCACACGTACAAGGCAAGCACTCCACCACTGAGCTATAGTCCCAGCCCCCAAAGTATTTTCTTAATGTTAGTGTCAATTGCCATCTGAAGGAGCTGTCAATTCTTAATCCCAATAATTTCTGGCTTCTTTTTGTTTAACAGTTTTGTCTTTGCTTATCTATCTCCTTTCATATTTACTATTCTCAATAAGAAGCAGCCTGATGGTAACTTTCACTCAATAGAATGCAACAATGATACAACATCTACTATCCATAGTACAATTCTTTCCTTACAGTTCCTAATGTCATTTTCCCTACTATCCTTTAAGTCCTCACCTGAAGTCTCCTATAAGGCTGGTAGAGTCTACTAACAGACATTTCTAGGCTCAGAGTTTTGCTAATACTATCTTCAAAGTCTTTCCACAAGGCTTTATATTTTTGTTTTGCAGATACTGCCAACTAGTTTTCTAAAGTGCTTGTACAAAAATGAATTTACATTTCAGCCAGCAGTGGGTGAGAGTTCTAGTTGCTCCACATTTCTTGCTTGTGTTTGATATTGTCTGTCTCTTTCATATTGTCATTCTAATGGGCTAATAGTGGTATCATGTGGTTGTTATGGTTACAATATGCATTTTTTTCCTGATTACTTCTGGGGATGAGCACATTTTAAAATGTTTACAGGCTATTTTTAGTTTCTGGACTGTAAAAGTGCCTATACAAGCCTTTGCTCACTTTTCTGTTGAGTTTTTGTTTTTTTCTCATTGATTTGTAGGAATTATTTTGTAGTTCTTTTTCATTTCTGTATTTTGCAGGTGTCCTTTCCCATTCTGTGGCTTCTCTTTTGGCTTTAAAAAATGTAAATAAGACTGTTTCATTTAATGCACTACAATTTATCAGTCATTTCCACTGAGGATTGTTAGTTCTTTATGTGTCTTACGAAACTCTGCCTTGGTTGAAGGTCATGAAGATATTTTTCTGTATTATCTTCTGAATTCTTTATATTATGACATTTTCCATTTTTAAACTTTTGTGTTCTAGGAAAAAAGGATTCATCTTCATTTTATTTTATATGAATATACAACATAATTAATAGAAACTTCTATCTTCATTGCTATTCATTTCTTTCCCATTTTTGGTGCCTATGTGTAAGCCTGTTTCTAGGCTTTTCTATTCTCTCTCTCTTTTGGTTTAATTTCTGCCCATGAAGCAATACCAAATTGTGTTTATTACTATGCTCTTATATTTTTCTATCTGATATAGCCATATCTCCTTTTCGTTCTTCTTTATAAAAAGAGTTTTTGATAATCTGTCACCTATACATGAAATAAAATTATTCTTTATATTTTTTGAAATATTAAAAAAAGATGAGTGAATGAATATATAGTAGCATTGTTCATATAGGAAACTTGGAAACATTCCAAGTGTTGGCCAACAAGTGAATAAACAAGTTGTGTTATATTAAACAATGGAATATTACTCCGTGATAAATAAATGAAAAAAAAGTGCTGTTACATGCAAAACTCTGGATAACTCTTAAAAACATTATGTAAAAGATGCCAAACACATAAACATATATACTGTATGCTTTTATTTATACGAAATCCTAGAACAGGCAAAACAAATATAAAATGACAAAACAATTGTTGCCTGGTGCAGGGAATTCTTCAAATCATGTCATAGCCAAAAGGTTGACCTGATGCATTTCTATTCTCATGAACTGAAATATGACTGAAATCATGGTTTGTATATACAGGTGCCCCACAGTATAAGGAGTGTCCATGACCAGTAAATTAACACTTTTAAAGTAATAACAGCATCAATTAGAGCAAACGTGTCTATTACACTTAGCAACTATCAGGTATTGCAAAACCTTCACTTACCTTCCATTTATTCATGGCAAAAGATTCCAAATGGCCAAGTATTATCACCACCATTTCACAGAGAAGAAAACCGAAGCACAGATAATTTCACTTATTTACTCAAAATCCCTAAACTTACCTAATCAACCATTTAGGGTAATGCTATATAACTATTAAATGACAGAACTGCATAATGAACCCAGGCAGTTCAGCCTTGGAGTCTGTGTTCTTTATTTGGTACTGGGGATTGAACCCAGAGGCAATTTACCACTTAGCCACATTCTGAGCCCTTTTTATTTTGAGACAGTTTCACAGAAAGTTGATTAGTGCCTCACTAAGTTGCTGAGGCTGACCTCAAACTGTTTCAGACTCCTGAGTTGCTGGGATAACAGGCATGTGCCACCACACCCGAGTCTGTGTTCTTAATCATGAACTGACTCAATGATACAAATGTGTTCTGTCTATATAGTATTACCCTAAACGGTTGATTAGGTAAGTTTAGTGAAAATTTACCTCTTGTTTGAGTTAGCCACATAGTGGGTTTTCTGCCTTGTTATTTAAAGTTTGAGAAAAAAATCCACCTCCTCCCTCCAAATAAACAAACATAAAATGGAGTGTACAGAGAACTGGGATTTTGGAGGGTGTGCATCGTCCAGATTATTGGATTCATACACTTGTAAGCCCCCTGCTTAACCAGGCTTGTGTAAATGGGATCAGTTCCTTGATCTGTCTGAAAGGGAATTTTTCAGCTGTCACTAAGAGCCAAATCCTTCTTTTCTGCTCTTCTGCTCTGAAAGATATTTATAATTTGTTTGTGATTTATTGAAATTTGCCTGGCTGTGAGAGGACTACATCTTATAAGCTTCAACTCACTTAACCCTTCACTACCTGCTCTGTCCCTTTGGGAAAACTCTCCCTAGAAGACATTTCTGTGAGGTTGCCCAGTCCTCTGAAGTTTATAAAACAGCACACATAATACCCCACATAATTTATTCAACCATTTTCTCTATTAAGGTACTTGGAGGACACAACAGGTGGTGTGGATGTACAAAGAGGGCCACAAATCCCCTCTTACATTTGCTTCTGTTTGATAACTTTGGTGGTGAACACAGGTTAAAGCTGTGGCTTTAGAAAATTAATCAGCTTCCAAAATGAATGGCACCAAATGAATATCTAACCAAACCAAAATATTTTTCTTTAATGTAAATTAGTATCTACCTAAAAACAGCAGAACATAATTATCCCAGTGACTCAGGTTGGTTGATAATCTTTGTAAATACATGTAGAACATCAAAATTAGAAATAATGTGCTCATTCTTCATATTTATGCTGTGTACCTTTTATTGAGCAGCTTACGGAGGGATTAGAAGCAGAGGATAACTTTTTTTTTAAGCTAAAAGAAATTTAGCTAAATTCACCTAAAAGAAATCCTTTTTTTCTATTTCCTCATATTTGTCTCTTTTGCTTGGTTTTCTCCCTTTCAGTCCTAGGTATCTTCTTTTTCACTTCAACTTCTGCCCATGCGCCTCTGTCAGAAGTCTTTGTTTCTTTTTTTTCTGGGAACTTGGAGATGGATATCAGCAGTACTATAGTGATGCTGAGTCCTGGGTCATGACCATGGCCAGGCTAGCATTAGATGGGAGGAGAGACGAGAGCGAGCGTCTGTATTGCTTGACTGGTTTATTGTTTCTGAGTTGTACAAACGAGAGGCATCAAGGAAATAGAGCATATTGTATTGAGTTTAATATGTCTCTGTAGAGGGCATCCTAATTTTACATGACACAAGAGAAGGCATGCTCTCCAATCCTTTCCCAGGGAGCATGTCAACAGAAAAGAAACACAAAAACATTTGAGAGGCAGGGATTTAATGCTATATAGCCTGCAAGCATTTGGGTGGTTCCAATATCACTTATGATACTATGGTAGATGAAGATTGATTTCTTGTGACTTTTATTACATTAGCTTTCTTTTGCTGTTTGTAACAGATTACCACAAACTGAGTGACTTAAAACAACACAAACTCACTAATTGTAGTTCTGACTGTCAGAAGTCCTAAAATCAAGGTGCTGGCAGGGCTGTCTTCCTTCTGGAGTTTCTAGGGAGCGCTCGCTCCTCCCTTTCCAGTTTTTGGAGGCTGCCTACATTTCTCCTGTCCTTTTTCCATCTTCGAAGCTTCAACTTCTGCATTACATCTCCTCTCCCTCTGAGACTCGCCTCCCTCTTATAAGGAAGCTTGTGATTGCATTGGGCCCATCCACCCAACTGAAGGAAATCTCCCATCTCAAGATCTTTAACTTATATCTGAGACTCTGTTTTGCTATGTAAGTCAACATTTTCATTCACAAGCTTTGGAGATTAAGACATGGCCATCTGGGGTGGGGGTGGTCCATTATTCTCCCCACCACATACCTGTTCTTCAACCAGCTGTTTGCCTTTTACTACTATTGAGAGCAGTTGTAAGCAAGTTGGAGTCAGCTGGACTATGGCAGTTTTGGAGCTATTTTTACCTTTTTTGAATCCTTCTGCACATAGAAACCAAAATAACCATGCTCTGATGGATCTACAGAACAACACAGGTTCAAACTCCCAGAGCTTTGTTAATCCATGCATTCTTTGTGCATGATGCAGAGAATCTACTGGGTTTGATATCTTAGTGCTAATGGCTGGTGCATTTCTGAGGTATTGTACCCACCAAAGACATAAAGCAAATCTAATCCTTTGGATAAAGGTCCCAAATCCACAAAATTCCAACTCTATCTCTCTACTCAGATCTGATAGTTCTGAGAGCTTACAAGAGTTTGCTAATATGCCTTCTCATGGCCGTTTCCACAAAGCATGCCATAAGAACATTGCACCATCCAATGTAAATGTAAAATCCACTGTCAGCATTTGGGTGGAAAATGACTTTTCTTCTGAAATTTTAAGAGAGTGGTGCCTTGTCCAAAATAAAAGCTCTTTATTCTCTTTGTGTCCATACTTTATAGCAATTGGTGAGGAGAATGAGGGAAAGAGTGGGCAATGAGACTGGTAAGATGGGAGGCACCAGGTGTGGAGGTGAGGGGGGCTTAAATAAAAATACAAAGCACAATGAGAAGTAGTACAGGAATTTAGGTAGACAGGGAGAGGAAGGCAAAGAAGTCAAGCATTATTAGTTCTTTATTTTTTCTCCCTTGGGGACACTGAATGGATGGGAGATCCATACTTGGATGGGAAATAGGAAAAAGAGCATATTTTGGAGGTAATATGTAGGTTAAGTGAGAATTGCTAGTGGGACAGCCAGATGGGGACAGCAAACAGTTTGCTGTATGGGATTGAGGCAAGGAGGTTTGGGCTTTCTATATGGACTTATGACTTATCAGTAAGAAGGTAATTGGGGGAGAGTATATGGGATTAAGAGGACAAAATGGCATAAGACAGAGACCCAAGAAGTACCAACATTCAGAGGACAGGCAGAAAAAAAAAGAAAAAAGCCTGCAAAGAAGACTAAAGAATGATTAGAGAAGTAATGGGAAAATCAGAAAGAATAGACATATTAAAAATTTATACCAGGCTGGGGGTGTAGCTCAGTGGTAGAACACATGCTTAGCATACATGAGGCCCTGGGTTTAATCCCTAGTACAAGATTGTGTGCTCACACACACAGATTTGTGCCCATTCCTTGGTCCTACTATTGGACATATGTCTAAATACAATAACATGTAACTTGAAAATTGTTTGTTTATATATAAAACAGGGACAGTAATTCTTCATTTGGCTCACAGGGTTATGAGGATCAAATGAAAAAAGGTATTTGAAAATATTTTGTAAAGTGTCACACCAGTGGCTCTGAAACTTTTGCGTGCATGGTTTGTTAAATCACAGATTGCTATGCTTCTGATTTTAGTAATAGTTTCTTCAGAAGATATGGGGTGGGATTGCTAGAATCTGAATGGTGCATAAATTCTCAGGTGATGATGGTGTTATTGACCCAGAACCATCCTTTGTGAACCACTACGTAATACAAATGTAAGGAATTATCGTTTCAATTTTATAACAAAAATCACAGGTTTCCCCCATGTTGTCTGCTTCATCCTATAATGATGTTGAAAGTTTCTTACCCCATTTCATACCTAGCAATATCTGTGTATGTGAGAAAGTTCAGCTTAGTGAAGTATTTTGTTGATTGCTTACAATCTTGAGGTCCAGGAACACAGGAAATATGTGATAAGAAGGAGCTCTTCGGGATAATTATTCCCCCTCCTATCCCCAAGTCTATTAGATGCAAAATGCTACTTGTTACCAACTTTCAAAAATCCCATTAGAGACCCTGTAATTTGATCCAGAGGGAACAGCATGAGGAGAAAGTAGGGGAAGAGGAAAAATTGACCTCATTCTTCAGTCCTTTCCTAATTCCTGAGACATGTGTGTGCCTCAACACTCCCCTTTTCAATCCCACGAAACAGGGAATCAGGAAAATGCATTAGCACCCTAGTACAGAGTAGGAACACAGAGCTGGGGGGAGACAAGCCATGAAGACAGAAGGAAACTGGGGGAGGGGAGAGAAAACTTCGCCTCGTCGGAGAATCTGCTGCGAGGCTGGAGGAAGGAAGGGAAATGGGGAAAGGTACCTAAGACGTCAACCAGACATTTTGCTTCTGGACATGTGAGAAAGTGAAGGAGGATGGAAAATGAGGCACTAGGGTGAAGTGGGAAGAGCTCCTGCGGCTGCTTTTGAGTGAGGATCACAATTGGAGCGTCCAGCTTCACTCCTTCCCTTCTGGAGGCCATTCCTCCATTTTTAACCGGGATAAAGAGCGGGCACTGGGCTGGGAGGGTGTAAGCCAGAGTGGCCTCCAGCAGCCCGGCGGCGAACCGGGCTTGGGCCCCTGGCCCAGACCCGAGAGGTGGCCTTGGGGGACGCTGAAGTTACTCCGCGGAGGGGGAGGGGTTGCCAAGCTCCTCTCCAATCAGGGTGGCTGCTCCAGCTATTTGCATACATTATGCTAATAATGGACCTCCCGCTCCGCTCCCACCCAAGCTCCCCGCCCCCTCCGGGGGTCTCGCTGTCCGCCCCGCGGGCTGGGCGAAGGTGAATATATTATGCTAATAAGGCGGACTCCTGTTTTGGCTTTGTGGGAGGGGGGGCTCCATGCCGCGGGAGCTGCGGACCGGACGCCCGGCGCCGGGAGGGGGTCGGGGGAGGGACGTCGCGATCGGAGCGCGCGCGCACTCACACACACACTCGCACACGAGCATCCCGAAGGGTATTTAAGCTCGCACACGCGAGGCTGCGGAGATACTTAAGGCAGCCGCGACTTGCGTTTGCTCCTTGGGTTATTTCGTTTTCCTCTCCACTCTCCCCCTTGGCCGCTCCTCTAGAGCTGCGCTCTCCGGTGTCGCTCAGCTTTTTTTTGCCCTGAACTGAATCCAGGTGGGAAACTGGTCGTCGGGCGGAAAGACACCGAATAGGTAGAAATAAGGCAAACTATCAGACGCAACAGGTCCAGAGCTCGGTGGGGCGGGAGAGCGGCGGCCCCTCGCCGCGCCCGCTGCCCCCGGGGACCCTACACTGCAGCTCTCGGGGACCTGGGGAGAGGTGTCTGCTTTTTGAGGGTTAGGAGAGCCGTCTGGGTGGGTTTCATTTCGTTTTTTTACCCCATCGCCACCCGGTCCCTGGACTGAGGGTGCTTTTCACTCAACTGGTAGGAGAGAAGGAAGCGGAGGATGGTCCACGCCTGCTGGTCTCAAAACTGAGCAAAGCGCAGGTCCATCTCCGCGCCCGGGCTCCGACTCCACCAACTAGTTGTGCAGCTACAGAGACTGAACTTTAAAGGAATCGTCCTTTTCCTCTCCTTTTAAGATTATTGGAGGAGATAGTGGGTGGAAGGCGAAGCCGAGGCAGCCGCCACAATGCTGGTGAAGAAGCATGCAGGGAAAGGAGGGGGTCGAGAGTCTGGATCCGAAGACCCGAGCCCCTGCGGGCAGCGGTGTGCCGGTACCATGCCCCAGTGCACGGCCCTGGCGACACTCCTATCAGTGGTGGCCGTGATTTCTTGTCTGTATCTTGGGGTGAAAACCAACGACCTCCAGGCTAGGATCGCCGCTCTCGAATCCGTTAAAGGGGATCCTTCTGTTCGTCTGCTGCCTGATACCTTGGATCAGCTGAAGGCCATGGTGCAAGAGAAAGTGGAGCGCCTTCTGGCTCAGGTGTGAGAGGCTGGGGTATTTTGCACGTGCATAACATTTTGCACAGGTGTGAGTCTGTGTGTAGGACCAGACTTTACCCTTACAGTAGGCATACTTGGTTTGATTATGTGCGTCTGCATAACGCTTACGGTAGCATATATTTGCATGTATGCACCTCTCTTGATATCTCCAGTTCTTTATATATTACCTTCTCTCCTTCTTTCTTAATGTTTGTATGCCAGACAGGTGTGTAGGTCTAAAAGGGGAAAGGGTGGCCAGAATGACTGGAAGGCATTTTTTTCTCTTTAGTTTTCTGGAGTCTGATGTAATTCTTTCCCCAGTTGTATGAAGAATATTTCTTGCAGAGATAACATCTGTTTTATCCTTCACTTATTATAAGGTTAGGGCCATAGTTGATATTAATGCATAAAGTGAAATAACCATATAAGTTAAAATAAATGATTTTACTCATTGGCTCTTTTTAGAATAAAAGTTTATTTATTTATCTATTTTTAAATATTTATTTTTTTAAATTTGTAGCTGGATGTACTATCTTTATTTTATTTATTTTTATGTGATGCTGAGGATTGAATTCAGGACCTCACACATGCTAGGCAAGCACTCTACAGCTAAGCCACAATCCCAGCCCTATTTATTTATTTATTTATTTTTAAAGTAGGTTTATCTTTAGAAAAGGGTGCAGTGCCCAAATATTCATGAATGCAGAACCATTGGAGTTGAGAATTGAAAGGAAGCATCATTATGTTTAAGGATAGCTTTAGAGTTGGGGGTGTTCAGAAGTTGCTCTTTCAACAAAGAAGATGTTTAGTCTTAGTTGGAACACAACATAATAAAGCATTTTACCTTCATGTATAAGGTATTGGCTGTTGTGTGCGTCTGCATAACACTTACTGTAGCATATATTTGCATGTATGCACCTATGTAAGCCAGGTAAGCCACAGCTGGCCTAGTATTGCAACATGTTAGTGCCAGGTTTTTACATTGTTTATTCTTGGGCTGAGGGAGAGGGTGGTGGTGGTTGGAGAATGGAGAAAGATGTATCTGTGTCTAGCAATCTTGATATCATGTCAATGATCACTTTCCTTTTTTAGGTCTTGGGTACTGTTTCCTTTTGACTAAGGTCCAAGTACATATGTAAATATTAGTTATGTAGCCTATCAAATGCTGGCAAATCAGACATATGGTCAGAGTGCCTAAAGACTCCATTTTTCTACAGTGCTACTGATGATCGTTAATACCTCTTCTTTCCCTACAGAAATCCTATGAACATATGGCTAAAATAAGAATTGCAAGAGAAGCACCTTCAGAGTGCAACTGCCCAGCAGGTAAAATGGAACTTATTTAACAAGGTTTTCTCCAGAGCAGAACATTTGCAAACAAAGGTCCTGTGTCTGTCAAGTCTACCTGTAATAATAGTAAAGAAAGAATGCAGACCCAACTTGCTTTAATAAAATCAACATGTCCTTAGTCGAAAGGATGGCAAATAAAGCCCCTAATATTATTTTAAGCTGCATACCTAGGTCTGTTATGGGAAAGCAAAGGAGATAGAAACAATCACCATGGAAAATACAGGCAAGATGATGTACAAAGGCACAGTGCTTAGATTCACACATTGAAAGTATTCAGTTTTATCATGTTAATGTCTGTGGTGAAAAGGACTGTAGAATTGTTAGATTCTGAGTTCCTTCGTGGCAAATGCTGCATTAGTGCAGGTTTCTGTTTGTTCCCGTTGGCATATGATTACATTCATAAACAACTTCCACTTCTTGCTCACCTTTTACCTAATTTATCAGAAAGGCTCTCTCTCCTAACCTATAGCTAAAGATGAAGACAAAAAAGAAATTAATTATTTACCTTGAGCTTCCTATTGTAAATATTGCATTCTCAGTGAATCACCAGAAAAGGCTTTTTTATTTTTGCCATTTTTTTTGGTGCAGTTTCAGAGAACTGTATCTATGACAGCATATTAGAAGGATGAAGAAGAGAGACATCAATGAGTAAAACCCCTCAGTAATCATTAAATCTTCATTCACAGATCTCTGAGACTTGGTAGTTATCTGTAGGCTTAACAATTTAAAAGCCCTTGGAATATGGCTATTGAAAAACTTTTAGTAGATTCCAGGATATAAACTGTAAAAAGTCCTATGAGTCTCAGTGTTTTTCAGATAAACATTACTCATGCATCAATGAACACTTTGGTTTCTTTTATCATCCTGCATGGAAAGTGACTTTAATGTTCAAAAACATTATATATATATAATATATATGGTTATATAATGACAGATTGGCTAATTACAGACCACATAAATGATGGTGGTCCCATAAGATTACATTATCTAATGACATCCAAGCCATCTTAGTTTGTATAAGAGCACCATATGATGTTAGCTCACTGATAAAAATCATCTAACAATGTTATCCTCGGAACATATCCCCATTGTAAGTGATGCATGTCTATGGAAAGACTAGTTCCTGTATTTTCTCACATTCTAAGATTATTTTCCCTCGATGGTAACTTGTTTTGACACAGCTAAATCAGCCACCATGTTTAGAAATTTTAAATGGCAACTCCAGGTAGTATAGCATAAAAATAGAATTTTCTATTCTATTATGTTGTTGACCATAATTGAGCTATGTTTTTTTTTTTTTAAATGAAGGCTTTTGATAGAGAAGATGAATACTCTAGGTAACAGCAAAACAAAGGGTTAACATTACAGGTTTTACTCTTAGTTGTTTTCAAGTTGGCAAAGACCTCTGAAGTCAGATATTCAAGAAAGGTACTTTCCTAGTGCAGGAATTAACACACAACAGCCTCATCAGTGTGTAGAGATTATTTCACTTTCCAGGAGAGTTGGTATGATAAAGGATTTCACTGATCACACCACTTAGAGTTCAGCAGTTTTTTTAAATATATAGTACTTTTGCTTGCTATGTGAAAAAGTAGGTAGCATTAAATTAGTAGGTTTTTAAAGTGAACTTGGTTAAAAAGTAGAAAAGTGACTTTCATAGCACTAGAGTTTCTATTTTTCTAAGAAGATATTACTGCTTGATGATATTTAATGCAGACTAGCTATTGAAGTCTAACTTGCAATCTGGAAGAAAGTGACTGTGTTTGGAGTTTGCCATCTTAGAAGATGCATTTGGACCATTTTTTAATCTTAACATGGTAATTTCCTTGTTTTTTTTTTTTTTTTTTTTTTTTTTTTTTTGAACAGCTGCTTTACTTCATTGCCACCACTAGAGCTCCACATTACATCAGTTTTTACCTGGCTAACTGCAAAGGTGTGCATTCCAATATGCAGAATCAAAGGGGTTTCTTGCTGACAAACCCCTGTTACAGACATAGTCTTTTGCTTGTGAAATAATCAGACATCATAAAAATAAGGGCATTATGTTTAAAAATAGTATCCTGGCAAAAACTAGCTATTTTGAATTCTGATCAGTGAGGTATTGTCTTAGGGAACGAACAGACTGGCCAAGAGGATTAGAAGGGAGATACAGCACTTCCCACCTGATTTGGCTCCAACAGTGGTTCAGAGTGACTAAGATTGTCACCCAGACATCTGTTTGCAGGGCAGAGCGAGACAAGTCTGTGACCTCAGCTCAGTTCCTGTGGACGGATGCCCACCCCTTGAAGTTGACACTCTTGTTGACAGTCTCAGACATAGAGCCAAGGAATGATAGCAAAGGAGTAATGCTGGTTGTTTGTGTTCACTCTAATTGCTTTTGATGGAACTCGGTCCCAGTGAGGTTTGTTCCAGGTAGGCAGAAGGAAATCACAACTTTCTCTCTCTCTCTCTCTCTCTCTCTCTCTCTCTCAATACAGAAGAAGGAACTTCTGTGGGACTCCGGTGAGAAAGACTATTTATTGAATGGCTTCTTATCCATAGGAGACACACTAATTTAATTTTCATAACAATTAAATACTAATAATCTTCTTTTATAGATGAGGAAGTTGGGAAACAGAGAAAGTGATTAACACACTAAAGGCTAGGTCAGGATTCATGCCCACACCTTACTCAAAAGTCCAAGGTCAAATGAGGAATAGAGATTCCTATAGGTTGTGGAACTGAATAACTATGGATTGGAATTCTGGATCTGCTATTGAAAAATGTGTGACCTTGCTCAAAGTAATCAACTTTTCTATGTTCCAATTTCTTATGGGGCAAAAAAAAAAAAAAAAAAAAAAAAAAAAAAAAAAAAATTGTACCTTCACAGGAAATAATTTATTTAAAAAGTTAAATTTAAAAAATTTAAAAGTAGATAGATAGGACCTAGGTTCAAAAGAGCATGGTGGCAGTAAAGAGTGTCTTTATGGTTTTAATACCAGATGTTTACAAAAGGAAGTAGCTTAGGTACCGGACTCCTTTTCAGACTCATTTTTTTAACAGCATTACTGAAGTATAGTTGACCATATTTACCTATTTTAAGATCTGTAATAAATTTATAGTTGAGCAGTCATCACCACAATCCAATTTTAGATCATCTTTGTTCCCCTGAAAAATTCACATTTACTTTTTTCATGAGCTCAGGAGAAGTTCTATTTTTTTTTAAAATTTGCTTTTAAAAATATCTAAGATGACAAATTTTAAAAACCCTTACACATAGAAGCTCTTGTTTAGCAGAATATTTGATTTAGCAGTAGCTAATTGAGCCATGGAAGATAGCTGACATCTGTGGTTTGGCCTCTGTAAAATCTGACCCTCATCTGACATAATAAGCTGGCTCTTTACTATGGCTGTAGAATTCTGTCCTGGGCTCTGTTTCTTGGAGTCTTACATAAAGAATGCTTAAACCAGGCATATTTATGAAAGGGCTTTCATGTTCTGATAAAGAACAGTGGGAGCCAGACAGTCAACCAAAAGCTGCTTAGATTACAAAGGTTTGTGTATGTTACTAGTCAGTAGTGTAGCCTGCCCATAGTTTTAGGTAAAAGAACCTCTTGGTGTAATGGATGGAGAATGTGAATGGGGAATAAAGCATCCGAAATAATCCTGATTTTGTCATTAACATGTTACACAATCTTGGGCAAATTGTTTCCAGGTATGACTTATAAACTATTTTCATATCTCCAAAGTTAAGACTGCTGGGCAGTAATGATTTTGAAGGGCCTTTGTCAGTTCTGCAGATAAGATGAAGAGCCTGCTCTGTGCTGGATAATGGGAGTATGCAGATGAGCAAGATAGACTGGTACCTGCCCTCAGAGGGCTTCCGTTTTGATGGGGATGACAAATTTATTTTAAAATGACATGAGTTTATGGGTGTGATCGTTTATAAATTCATAGTAGGAGAAAATCTAGCTTCTGGTGAAAAATAAAAGCTTTATCAGTGGATAAATAACTGATTTGTATCACTTCACTTGTCTTTTGTCTTTCCAATAATTGGTAGGTAGATAATGCTGGTATTTGTGTACCTAAACTGATATCCCAACTGAAACAAAAAAGTGACTCTTAATATATTAAGCGTTGTCATAGGTAATATGATGATGATTTGTTTTTCTACCTTTCTCTTGTAAATAGTGAAATTCAGGTTAAGAAAGAGGAGAAACTTCCTATCTGGGGTACTGAACATGGTACTTCTGGCCACTGTGCATTCAGGAATGATCATGATCATTAATTGTAGTACAGTTAGTCAATTGCTTAAAGACTTTAGCTAGAGATATAAGAAGATATACTAGATATTTCCTGAGGTCTCTACCAACCTCTATGTCTATGAAAATGATTATATACAGAGAAAGACAAAATGTAGGTAAGTAGAAGTGGCTTTCAAAAATGTGAGCAATGAAGCTCCTTGTGATTGACTTAATTTGGGGTGGAAATAAATATTAACCTTAAGACTGTGCACCCTTTCCCATGGTTTAAGAAGAGCCCCGCCCCATTCCCGTTTTTTTTTTTTTTGAGCTGGATATTGAAAACAGAGGTGCCACATTCCCAGTCCATTTTATTCATTCATTCATTCATTCATTTATTTATTTTTGAGATAGAGTCTTAAAAAATGCTTAGGGCCTTCCTAAATTGCTGAGGCTTGTTTTGAATTTGCAATCCTCCTGCCTCAGCCTCTGAGTCATTGGGATTATAGGTGTGCACCACTGTGCTTGGCCAAGAAGAGATTTTATGAATTACCTTTCCTGTATGGATTTTTATTTATGCTATACATTTTTTCCTAACAAGTTGCACAATGAATGGAAAGACTTCATCAAGTGAGGGAATAATAATATGTAGATTTTCAGTTATGTAAGGTTAAGGTTAATTAGACCCCTTGCAGAAGGAAAGCAAATTAAAATGCTCTAAAGGTTATTTAAATGAGAATGGCAGACATTCCCCTCTTCTTTAAGACCAAACAATATAATGTGACATGCAAGTGCCTCCAAGCATTCATGTAAATTGTTTTAGTTTTAATGAGTACAGCAGTTTGGGGGTAACACTTTTAGTTAGTCCAGTAGTGACAGCTGGCAAAATGTCCTTTTATCTGAGGACCCAAGGACAAATTTGAATTTTTGAAGTAGTGTTCTTGTTTCTTTTGCCTCTCTTGTCAATAAGTTGTTTAGCTAATTCTTCAAATACACTTTTACTCTTAGTGATTCTGTTTCTCTATGAGCTGGGAATTATTTAAGAGAAGTGCATAAATTCTGCATGGAGTTTAATTTGTTGTAGCTCCTTCAGAGAATGTGCAGGAGCAAGTCCCCTCCTGGGGCCATAATAACCTACTGTGCTTCTGATGGCTTTGTAATTGTGCAAAAATCAACTCCATGGTATTAACCAAAACTGTATGTGAATGGCAGATTTTGGTCTGGGACATCCTCTCATCGACAGGATTAGGTGGATGGAGAGATGGTGGGGACTCACTCCAGATTCAGAACTGCTTTGCAACCCAGGGGAGCCTTTCCTGCTGCAGGGGAACCTCACTAGACACTTACCCAAATAACATCAATCTGTTATCTTGAATGGAAACCATCCAAAACCTATCATTAAAAAGTGTTTTAGTTGCATCCTACCACTTTATAAATATTACTTGGTGGTTTGATGGAAGCTGAGAATGTGAAAACAATGGATGAGTCAGTCTAGGCTCCGGTTTAAGCCCTGTAAGTGACAGTTAAACATAGAAGCATACCCCCACTCCTCTGTGTTGCCATGGGTGAAGTTTCATGCAGTGGTTGAATGTGATATGATATTTAACACTTCCCCTCAATTTGTGTTAAAAATGACACCTAATTCTTACACATGGATACTTACTCCTTTCATTTGGGATTTGTTCAGCAATCTTGCAATTAAAAAAAAAATTTTAAAAAGGAAATGCAGAAGTGTGACATGCAGAAATAAGTGGAAATCACTTACAAATTAAAATCAAGCACTTTTCACTGGCATCATATATTCCTTCAAATGATTATTCTTTGTCCTTTACATAGATGGGATTCCATGAGGAAATGCCACTAGGTGGCAGGCACCTCCCCTCTGTGACCATGGGATGGAGAACTGAACAGAAGTACTTCTCTACTCTGACAGCTCCTTCCCAATTAAATCCCTAGCAGGTTTTTTGTTTTTGTTTTGTAATAGAAAAGATTAATGGAGTAAGCAATTTCTACCACCTGTATTTGAAGAATAGAATACTCTATCAACTATTTAAAAGAATCTAGTAAACTTTATTTTTTATCTTTATTTTTTTGCAGTGCTGGGGATTGAACCCAGGGCCTTGCACTTGTTAGAAAAGTTGTCTACCACTAAACCACTGAGCTACCTCCCCAGCCTTGACCTTGTGATCCTCCTGCTTCAGCCTTCAGAGTAGCTGGGATCACAGGCATGTACCAATGCACACAGCTTCATATTTGTACTAACCCAAGAGTTTACTTACTTAGTAGATATATTCATAGCTATGAACTTCAGGCTAGTGTTCAGTAGCTATAATAAATAATTCAAATGTCATTAAACTTACTAATTGGAGATCTTGTGTTTTTTGTAACTTTTCAGAATCCAGAATCATTTGGAATTACCATCATGTTTATAACATCATTGCACTTGAAGTTCCCACTTAAACTTCATTTACCACATATAATAGTTGAAATGCATTCTTCATTTTTCCATTTTATGTTCCTTGACATTATTACTAAATTTGTCTTTTTGTACATGAATTGGTTCTGGGTCCTCACACATGGTAGACATGCACTCTACCACTGAGCTATACCCTCAGCCCTTTTTATTTTTCAATTTGAGACAAGGTCTTGCTGAATTGCCCAAGCTGGCCTTGAAATTGTGATCCTCCTGCCTCAGACTCTGGAATAGCATGAACCACTGCATCCATATTTTTTTAAGCATATTTAGTAGACATAGACCATATTCACCATCATTGCCCAAACTGTGTGTTTATTTGGATATTAATAATTTAGATTTTAGTAGTCTTTGGGAAAACTAGATTCTTCTAGTCTTATGGATTATTCACACGAAGTTTTTATTCTTGTATTTGAGATGTGGTCAGCACATTTTGAACTACAATTTTCATATTTAGGCTAAGTGGTTGCGTAAGTTGTATGGGTTGTAGCCAGCTTTAGTTTGTGCATTCTGGTAATACAGAGTGTCAGAATATGTCTAACCAGAAGTAGTTGCTTGGGAGGAGTAAAAGAGGGAAGGAAATAGCTGTTCATATCTTTGTACTGTCATACTTGAAAGCCCAGTGTTTTAGAGTTTTTATTATAGTGGAATTATGGACCATAGTTAGGGAGCTGAAGGAATTCTCCATTATAGTTCTATTTTTGTTCCTAAAGATGCTAAGTTAAATATGCTAGGAAAATTGCCATGTCTTACCCAATGTTCCTGTATCTGAGGTCAGCCCTAGTAGAAGTCAAAGGTAAGTTGTTTATATTACTCTCCTAGGAATTCTGAAACACCAATTGTGGTTTCTTGGTTCCAGAATCCAAAGTTTACTTATTTTTTTAGATATATCTGATATCATCCTAAGATAGAAGTGATTTCCACAAACTACACGCAAAAACCAACCTCTTTATTTTAAAGTCATAGCAGAAATGCTGGCAAGTTCTGGGGCTTCAAAGTGAACTTTGGAAAACTAAAAATAATTTTCTTGCTAAAAGAAAATCAGGGCACAAGTTAGATCAGATGAATTTCAAATAGAAACAAATTCTATAACTTCCTCTCTAAGGATGGTAATCAGTGTGGTTTGTAGTTAAGTGGATCAAGGATCAAGTGACCCTTATGGACAGGTACTGACACACACTAATTGGAAAGTGTTCTTAGGATCTAGCTGCATGGCACTTTTTTGAGGGATGGGTTGAGCAGGTGGAATCTACTAGCCCCATTTATGAACTCCGTGGCAGGGGCTTAGATTTGTATATGTGCATGTCTAGCACTTATTATAGGGTTCTTTATAGAAATTCATTATGATTAAAGATCTGAAAACTTGGCTTAGTTGGGGACTTCATCGTGACCCATCTCTTCACACACACTAACATTCTCATCTCTACACTTGGTTTTTTTTGGGTTTTTTTTTTTTTTTTGGTATCAGGGATTTAACCCAAGGGTACTTAACCACTGAGCCACATCCCCAGTTCTTTTTATTTTTTATTTTGAGAGAGGGTCTTGCTAAGTTGCTGAGGCTGGCTTTGAACCTGAGAAACTCCTGCCTCAGCCTCCTGAGCAGCTGGGATTATAGGTGTGCACTGTGTTCAGCTCATTTCTACACTTTTAAATGTATTCTCTGAGAACTTTGTATGTCATAGTAGTTTTTCTTTTTCTTTTTTGGTACTGGGGACTGAACCCTGGGGTGCTTTATCACTGAGCTACATCCCCAGACTCTTTTTTTTTTTTTTTTAAATTTTGAGACAGGGTCTCACTAAGTTGGTTAGGGCCTGTAATCCTCCTGCCTTAGCCTCTGGAGTCACTGGGATTACAGGCGTGCACCACCACCAGGCACACCAAGCCATGACATTTTAAAGTTGACTCACGTCTTGGAGATCATCAAGAGTTTTACAACTTTTTGTGAGGAGGATATATCTTTTTAAAGAATGAAATCTAGTGAGAAACCCTAGTATATGAAATTGGACTTACTGTTACCATAATTGACATTACAGGTTAGAGGGGACAGATACCAAAACCGCTACATGCTTTTTCTTTCTGCTACCCTCCCCTTCTCCCCCATGGTGCCCATTGGGGCATCTTCAAAGAATCTTATAATTCATAGGACACATAGAAAATACCGAAAGTCTCCATTGTCACTCAAGCTGTTCTTTCTGGAGATACATTGACTTGTCAGTGTTGGATTTTTCTTCAGAATTCAGCATTAAAAGCATTACTAGAAATGTTGTAAATTAAATTATTTATTAGTGGAATTCAGAAATTATTTTAATGTAGTTTTGTTACTTTGATGGGTTGTAATATTCCAGCAAGGAAGGACATGTTATGACTGTGGAAAGCTGGGTGATGCACTTTGTAACTGAGTATGGTACCGTTCATTAGAAAATCAGCATCTCACTTCATCTTTTTTAGTCACTTATTTTTTTAAGCCTTCATGAATTGCTTTTTTTTATGCCATTTTTTTTGTTCAAATTTCTTCCTTCATGTTTTTATGCTTCAATTCTAGGTATTCATATAGAGCTTTATCATTAAATTATAGCATCCATTGCTTCTTTAAATATGTTTATTTAAAGCAATTGGTTTTTGATTAATTAATACTTAGTGTGCAAGGAATTACATGAAAAAATTCTTCCCAAGTTACAGTGTTCCTATGGATCCAAGAGAGGATTGGTCCAGGAACCCCATGGACCCCAAAACCCATAGGTGCTCAAGTCCTTTACATAAAATGGTGTAGTATCTGCATATAGCCTACATATGTCCTCCTATATGCTTTAAGTCATCTCTAAATTACTTGTAAGCATGACCATAATGTAGATAGCTGTTATTCTATATTGCTTAGGGAATAGTGACAAGAAAGCAAGTCTGTACACATTCAATAGAGATGCAGCATTTTTCCTCGAATATTTTTAATCCATAGTAGGTTTAGTCTGCAGATGCAGGACCTGCTGATGTGGAAGGCTTACTTTATATTATTTGTAGAAATTCTATATTGTTAATAAAGATGCTTCTAAGGTCTTTGAGACTTGGTTTGATTTTTTGTTGTTGTTGTGTGTAAAATGATGACATATGTTGAAATTTCAGTTGATAGAACAACAAGAAGATATGAATTGTGTGTCTGTGTTTAAATAATGGGAAGATTTTCTAGAAATTTTAGCCAGTAGTGAATGAGATATAAATTTCATAGAGAAAGTTTAAACCTGGCTACAACTGGGCTACCAAAGGATAATTGAAGGACTGTACCTCCCAGGGAAATGAATGTCCTCTGTCATCAGCGGTGTTATTTTCTGTATGAGTAGCTAGCTGTGGACAGTTGTTTGGATGAGTGAAGCGCTTTCCGTGATTGTCTTGTAGGACACATAAGAAAATGACCCACAACTATACAAGTTACTGATCTTTGGTGAACAATTTTCTCTTTAATATGTAGTCTCAGATTGGAGGAAAAAATGATTTTTCTTTTTGAACTAGCTACTTGACCTTCTGAGAGAAGTCAATGATCAGTAAAGCAATAAATATGAGAAAGTTGACCAATTAAGAGGCTGGAAAGATCACATGTGCCAAGTAAAGCTACAGTGAGCTGCAAAAAGTTTAATCAAATAAACTTAACCTCTAAATTTGCCTTCCAATCCCCCTGCAGATATACCGACAGTTTTCCAAGAATTTAAGCAATAAGCCTGACAGTGTGACTCAGTCCTACCATACATACTGTGCACCTGGAAGTTTTTAATAAAAGAAAAACTCTAGCATTGAGAAATTACATCCTTAAAGAAACCAGGGTTTTTATGTTCTTATATATAGTTTCCTTCTGTGCAAAGTTATTTAGTGCTCTAAATTTCAGCTACTTCTGAGGATCCTTTCCTGAATATTGGCTCAGTTCTGCAATCAGGTTCTGAATGAGGAACACTATGTGTTGGTAGTAAAATTTATGTTGCCATTTTTGGAATGTTAAAAAAAACTGGTTAATTTATTTTTATAGCCCAATGTATCCTTTGATTGAGAGGTCTGAGGTATACTTTGTGTTTTTGATATGTGAGCCCGGGACACATTAAACTCAAAATGTGTTTTATTCTTGTAAGCCTTCATCTTTTTGAGCAGAAAACTCTTGATTCCATCATCAATCCTCAAGAAGAAATCCCCTACAGAGGAGTTTTATAATCAGTCACATATAACCCCTGTGTGTATCATATATCATTTTCTCGCCATTTTCAATTTATTACAAGTCTCTACTCTTGTTTAATTGTTATCATATGCTGCTAGCATTTTCAACCTTCACACTGCTTCACATTTATAGGATATGATATTAATAATGTTTACTGAATTCCTGAAAACCAAGAGTAAATAGCGAATACATCCACAGGTAGAATTAAGATGCCATGTGAGGATCCCGAAGAATAGGCATTGCTCTAATGTGATCTGTTTCTGGCAGAGTGGATGTGTAGCCATGTAACTATGAAACTACAAAAATAGATCTCTACTCCTAAATAAGAACTCCCATCCAGTCAGGACACTCTTGTCTGTTCTCCCCACCTTCTCTATTGTGAATATAACTCGCTTTTGCCTCCATTCTGTTGATGATGCTATGCCTGGCTTGCTCTTGGCAAGCTATTTTGCTTTGTAATCTCTCCCCAAGAATCATATAAGCAGGAAAGATGTGGTGTAGACAATACATAGTTTTCTCTCAAAGGATAAGTTTCTCCCTGAGGCTGGTAAAGGAGAGTTTGGGGGATCTTTGGCTTATGGGGAAGCCATTCTTGTGCAGGCCACATTTGCCTGGTTCATGGGAGTGTGTGATTGTCTTTGGGATTTTGTGCTGCTATTTGGACCATCCTGCCATTGCCTTCAGGGATCTGGTTTGACTTTTCCATGGAAACTTCCATCTAATTCCCTTCCTATTTATTCATGTATTGCTGCTTCTGACAACTTCCTTTTTAGTTCCTACTTTTGAATAGTTTTTTTTTTTTTTTAACCTATCCTTGGCCAGTTGGCTCCTGCCTTGTTTGCTCCCTGCCTTGTTTGTTCCCTCTACATGTACTGCAATCATCTTCCCTTACCACCATCCCTAACAGCTTGGTCATGTTCTCCTCTGCTCTTCCCTGCTTTTGTTGTTGAACCTTTTTGCTGAGCTTACTCAGCTTTTGGCAGAAAAACAGCCGAAGCTAGGTAATGCCCTGCCCGCACATCCCAGGAAGGAAGGAAGTCAGAAAGGGCACTGAGGGTGGCTCACGGTGATTGGTGGTTCCTTTAGGGAAATATCTACCTTCATTCTAAAGCAGCCTCTGTTCTGGTCGTCTCATTACTAGAAAGGAGAAAGTTAATTCTAAATTTTAAACAATTTTGAATATTAGTACTTAAAATTATATTGTGTGGGTGGTAACTGATCTTAGGTATTCCCTAACTCTAGCCGATCTTGACAAAGGCAAAAACATCCATATAGGAGTCTCTTAAGAATCTTTTTAATTCAGTTAACTAATAAAAGATTTATTATGACTAAATATGACTAAAGGGGGCCACATCTTATGACTTAGAGAAATAAATAGGCTGCTAAGTTTTTGTGAAGCACTCATGGTGTCAGATAAGCAGACCAAACACTCTAAAAGAATTAAAAACGACAAATATATAGTCCATAGCCAACTGTAGCTTATGTTAATGGATTTGAAACAACAATGATAATTGGTATTTGAACTCATAGTTTGCTTTTGCAACTTCTATAGTAGCAACATATTACCAGAGAAATTGGTATTTGGATTAATTTTTTTCCCTAAGAAAAAAGAAGTTCTCTACTAAGTATTATCATACATTGTAGAAATGCTGGTCACATACCAATTCAATGTTTTTTTTCTGAAGATAAATGATCGCTGTTGGTTGGTAGGTCAAGTGTTACATTTTTAACCCCTCCCCAGGCTACCTTCAGTGGCAATTATTTTTAAGGAGACTTGCTGGCTCTCATAAATGTTGGTTCAGATTCTTTGGCCATGTTTTATAGTGAAGGCAGACCTCAGGATCTTGGCTCAGACTCCCTTAGGTTGTAAAGAAAAGAGAGCTACTCGGGTGCCTGTGAGAAATGTTGGTACAGGGAGTCTCAGTTGGGCCATTATGGGTATTTCAGGTTGATTGATTCTTTGTTGTAGGGGATTGTCCTGCATTGTAGGATATTTTAGCATACCTGTCCTCTCTCCACCAGATGCCAGTTGTCTCCCTTAGCTTCCACAACTAAAGATGTCTCCAGATACTGCCAAATGTCCCTGGGAGCAAAAAAATAAAAAACAAAACAAAACAAAACAAAAATCTCAAGTTGAGAACCATCAAATTTGCATCTACCCAATGAATAAGGAATGCATGATATCAACTTTGCAGCTAGTCTTCCAGGGAGAATAGGAAGCTCAAGGGGGTCAAAACAGTCAGATCTGGGGTCACCCCTTCACAAGAGGCTTCCATGGTAGATCCTCCTGGATTTGAGAATTCTCTGCTTCTGTCACTGCTGTCACAGTTGCTGTCCTCTGCTCTCCGCCTTGTGGCTGCTTCTGCTCCTTTAAGGTCAAGGTTCAGCTCATGGTCAATCTTTCTTTGTGCCTGATTAAAGTGTTGTTGTTACCATTATTAAGTACATGGGATACAATATCCTATCTCTCTTCCAGTCTATAGTTAGGAGTTTGTGGTGTAACTTCTCAACACAAATAGATTGACACATTCTTTCTGAAGGTTGCAGAGTCTCCTGTATTGTAAACATATCACATGTGGTTCATTGAGAAGGCAGATCACTTTTTGAAAGTTCACATACTGTTCCCCATGTTTGATTTTCCTGTTTGCCAAGGAATTTACCTTGATTCCTACTTCTATTCCACATACCCTTGTGGAATGGAGAGCTTAATGAACACTTCTTAACTAAGTATATTACTGATGTTGTGTGCTGGTAAAAAGTGTTTAACGACAGTTCTAAAAAGGAAAAGCCCTGATATGAATGTAGTATTTGTAGATTTTTAGGGTGTAAATAACCCACCAAGGTCCATTTCAAGTTAACACAGTGACATCGGGAATGATGTTTCAGTGTTAGCTTTGTTTTTAATATAATTTATTTTATTGTAAGTTTATATAAATTTTGATAATGACAGCATCTAAGAATGGGCTTGCAAATCTGGAAAACTGAACAACTGGCTCTTCTGAGTTAGTGTTCAGCTTCTAGCACACACTTTTGCTGATATTTCCTGTCTCCAAATAGCATGTATCGTGTAGTTCTTGGAAATGTCTAAGAGATAATGCTGCCTCTCTTTTTAAATTTTTTAATTTAATTTTGAGTGGGGTCTCACTATGTTGCCCAGGCTGGCCTCAAACTCCTAAGCTCAAGTAATCCTCTTGCTTCAGCTTCTCAAAAGGCTGGGACTACAGTTGCACACACCTTGGGGCTTCTGTTGGTTATTTTAGAATCTATGTTGGGAGGGTTCAAAAGGTTATCTAGACTAATGTTGGATCTGATACTTGAATTCCCTTGGTGAATTCCCTAGCTAAATGTTCATTCAGTTTCTGATGATCTCTTGAAATGTATCTTTCAGTCTTTGGACACATTTGTTAGAAAACATTATCTTTTTTGTTAGATAGAAATTTATGTCCTCATGTAGTGCCCACCATTGACCTCTACATTACTTCCAACCTAGATCATTAAAGATAAGTTGAATACCTCTTACTATGACAACTCTAAAAGTGTTTGAAATCACCTATTTTATTTCTCATCAATTAATATTTTTATTTTTAGAATGAATTCCCTTAATTCTCTTGGAGGTTCCAGTTAGTCTGTATCTTTCTTATGGGGTTGCATACCTGATCTGAAAGCAGCTTCACAAGGGGCCTGACAGGCTTGTGGGAGAGGGTGAAAGAAGAAAACTTTGCTCATTATAGATGCTATATGGCTATCTAATGCAAACTGAAATTACACAAACCTGGTGTGGTGGCACACATCTATAATCCCAGCAGCTTGGGAGACTGACACAGGAGGATCACCAAGTTCAAAGCCAGCCTTAGCTACTTAGCAAGGTCCTAAGCAACTTAGTGAGACTCTGTCTCAAAATAAAAAATAAAATGGGCTGGGAATGTGGCTCAGTGTTTAAGTGTCCCTGTATTCAATCCCCAGTACAAAAAAAAAAATTCAATAATGTTCTCATTGATTTGCAAATCTATTGACTGACCCTGAGTATAGCATTGATGAAAACCCCCAATTATTTTAATATATGCTGCTAAGTCCTGTCTTCATTCCCTTCTTTTCAGGGAGAGGCAAATTCAAGACTTTAGATATTTTTCCACTAAATTTCCATCTCCTTTAATAAAATCCAACTCCAGTCTTGTCAGAATTTATTATAATCATGAGAGCTTCAATAAATTCCCAGCTCCTTTTGGCTTCATATGACTTGAAAATTGGATGAATACCGACCAAAAAGGGCTTCTTCTGATTCTGTGATAAAATGCTTGGGCATGAGAGAGTTCAGGACAGAACCTAGTGGCTTACTGTAGTTTTCCATTTTTATTGCTATTAATCTATTTATGAGCACTGTTGGAATTGCTTTTTACCAGTGGTTCATCCATATGTCTTTCTTTTGTGTATTGTGGTGCTTCTATCTGTGTTCTTCAAAACATTTCCTTTTCATGATTAACAAATGTTATGAGGAAGAAGGCCTTCAAGATTAAATAAATTAGAGATACACCGAATTAAACAAATATAAGCAGATATATTTACTGGAGGATTTGTTATTGTGAATCTCCAAAATTGAGATTATGCTGTATCATGTTTTCTAATCCTTCTTGGTCACAGAACAATCTATTTCCTTTTAGATAAAACAGTATGGCTAAGACTCAGTCGTCCCATGGGTTGACAAATATTTTCTACCAGGATAATATAAAGGGAAGTTATTTGGAAGTTTGCTGTACTTTTGTTGAGATTGTCCAAGGAAAATAAAGAAAACATCTTCCAACTTGCAGAAGGAGAGCTTGATGAGCTGGTAGAAGGACGGGGAAGAAGTACAAAACTTGGTGCAAGTGGGGATACCCCAGCTAGGACTGAAATCTCAAGCCAGCAGACAGACTCACAGCTAGGCAGGTAGCATAGAAGTGCTGATTTTGTGAGGTTTGTTAGAGGAGTTTGTCTTGCTGTCATATTGGAGTGCAAGATCCACTTAAAAGCAGCCAAGTAACTTGTTAAAATCCTGTGCCCCAAAAGACAAGTCTGGTTGTTCTTTCATGTGGTTTGAAGGCTGAACTTGAGCCTCGGTTCCAATACCTAACTTGACTTTAGCCCTTACCCAACCCAACTACATAGAGATATTTTTTCATTTTTTGGGACAAATAGAATAATTCATATTTTATATAAATTTCTTCTGTTTCAACACCATTGTCCTCCCTAGTTAGTGCCATTTTGTTTTCTTTGTGACATTATTTCAGGTATGTAGCCTGTTCTTATGTTGAGTATTATAATATTTTTCTTTTTTTAAACATAAGATCTTCATCTTTTGTTTCTTAAATGCTGCACTATGAATAGAGCAACAGAAATAGAAATTTTTAAATATAATTTTATTTTTTATGTGGTGCTGAGGATCAAACCCCCGTGCATCACACACGTTAGGCAAGCACTCTATCAGTGAGCTACAACCTCAGCCCAGAAATAGAATTTAAATAGCTAGAATGATTAGGTATAATAAGTGTTTGAGTTATAGAAAAGCCTTTTATATAGAGTCTGAATCTAGTAACCTAATGATATGTAACTAAAATGCCTTTTCTTAAACTTCAAAGATACATCTAGAATATAACAAATATAAAAAGTTTATTTTTTATAAAGATAGTATAAAGGTAGAAAAAAAACATTTATGTTAGAGGTAGTATATACACATTTAAAATCGTACTATAAAAATTCATGAGAATTATAAATATATGAATTTAATACAATTTAATCTTTTCCTTTAATACATTAAAATTATTGTCAATGGTTTTATAAATAACTTTGCAGTAAATAATCTGATATATTAATCCATGTGCATTGCCAAAATTACCTATAAGTGCAATTGCTAATTCAAATGTTATGAACATTTATATAGTCCATAAGGCATACAGCCAAATTGCACTTAGTACAGTGAATGAAAGTAGTGATCTCATCGTATCTCCATTGCCATCTTAGTGAACTCTTGAAGGGGGTGATATCATCATGGCAGAAAAGATTAGCAAATGATCCTTTCAGAATATTCTTAACAGTGCTTGATTCTGTAAAAAGCCTATGACAACAGATCAAACTTTCTCCCAAAAGCCATTCCTTTTTTCCTCCCTTTTTCTTAAATCCAGTAATGTTTTGGTAGGTATATTTTTCATGTTGTTTTTGAATTTTTTTCCCCTGCAACGACCTCTGCTTCTTTTCCTCTGGTTCAAGTTTTGTGCTGAAGCAGTAAAAATATTGTAGTCTTCTAAGTTCGAAAGTATATTTTAATTACAATAATCATTCTTAAAGTTTTGACCTGAAAGCTCTGTAGGAACTTTGGTTTCTGTTGTTCTTGCTCTTTGGGGAGCTGGATTTAAAACCCAGCCAGAAATCCATCAACATTCTCCTGTATTTTTTGGAGTAGCTGAAGAATTGCTCGGTATGAACTTTAGTGTTCATATTAGAAAAAAACGATTTCATTGAGAGATGAATTAGCTTTAAAAACAAACTTGGAGCAAAAATATAATTTAATGGTGTGAACCATCAGTTTCTCTGTTATGTTGGTTTTCTGCTGCTTGCTGGGTGGCATGTCAACATACCTGGAAGACTGAGCTACAGGTATGACTGTATTAAAGACAGCACACTTGATTGTAACTTGAACACATTTTTTGGGGGAGGGGATGTTTTTAAGGAAGAAACTTTAGTAGAGCTACTAACAAAAGTGCTAGTTTACAAGTTTTCTTGGAAATAACCAAAGTAGTAACCATTAAATAAACATTTAAGAAGTTAAAAGTGGCTTTTCTTTCCCTTGAATGCTTCTGAGCTTCCTTCATGTAAAATGTGCCTTTGAATAGATTATGTATATATGACAATCATTAGGTCACAATCAACTCATTCTATGTGCCTTTTAGAAGGGGTCATCTGGTTACCTAAACTTTCTCAAAGCAGTTTGAAACATAACTAGTCCACTCTAATAAAGACATCCCAATCTGATGATCCCAGGGATACTGAATGACAGGGCACGGTCTGGAATGTTCCAGCTTCTCAATTTGTCCATTTGTTTATGTATTACGTTATTTTATTTCTTCCTCCTCTTCTTGTATTTCCTGCAAACTAGGAAAGATCAGATTAAACATTGTTAGTAAGAACGTTTTGTAGTAATACTCTCACATCCTTTATTGCTTTAATAGCTGAATGGAATTCCATCACATGAATGTGTAAATTAAAAAATACTCTTAATCAATGGACATTTGGGCTGTTTCTTGTTTTAAAACCCCTTTTGGACATATAGCAATGCCCATTGATGACTAAGAATTTTAGTTTTCATTTTCATTTCTCAGTTCTGTCAAATTGCTTATTTTAGGTTTTATTGTTGTTCCTGTAGCAGACCTAGATAGACCTACACTCTGGAGGTGCAGGGCAGCTTGAGGAAGGCTCTAGGCACCTTATGCTTTCCTCATAAGGCATGATAAGCTCTTGTCTAGATCCTAGACCCCACCCTGTCCTTCAGCATCCAGGATCATTAGATTGGGATTTCTTTATTACAGCGTACTCTTCGTGTTTGTATCCTTAATTATAAGATTTTTTTTTTTTTTTAAGATCTGGTTTGGTCTGTAGGAACCAAATGCAAGATAAGAAAGTAAATCTCCAGAATGCTGAAGGAGAAAGAGGAGATGTAGAGACATACTAAAGCAAAGAGAAAACATTGACATGGTGGTTGTGGGCGTGGCTCATCACCAAAAAAATGACATACTCAATAAAAGCTTTCTAGCACACCCATGTGTGCACAAGTATATATTGATATTTTATGTTGGGTTATTTGCTTTTCTAAACTTTTCAAAAACTCCCATTTTGCCTCAATCATAGAGAGTTGTATTGAAAAAAATTTAACATTCCTTTCTTACTGTCTGAACATGAAATCTGTTTCATTCCTTAGTCCTTGACTTCGAAAATCTTACAGTAAGCATATGATTAATGCAGAAATTGAAATCGAATTGTGAACCAGTTAACAAATTGGGGAGGATTTTACTTTTTACTCTGGTCTAATGTTTATATCCTCCCCAGTGTGATGGTATTAAGAGGCGGGGTCTTTGAGGAGGGACTTTGTCCTCATGAATAAGATTTAATGCTTTTAGGAAAGAGACCTGAGGGGTACATGCCTGAAGTCTCAGTGGCTGGGGAGGCTGAGGCAGGAGGATTGAAAGTTCAAAGCCTGCCTCAGCAACAGTGAGATGATAAGCAACTCCGTGAGACCCTGTCTCTGAATAAAATACAAAATAGGGCTGGGATGTGGCTCAGTGGTTGGGTGCCCTTGAGTCTTCACCTCTTCCACCACGTGAGGACATAACCAGAAGGTGTCTTCTATGAGGAAGAGGGTCCTCAGACTCCTATCTGCCTGTACCTCACCTGATTGTGGATTTCCTAGCTTCTAGAACTATGAAAAATAAGTTTTAATTTTATGAACTACCCAGTGTATGGTATTTTTCTTATAGCTGTTAAATGTATTAAGATGTTTTCTTAAAAGTTTTGCTTTTTCTCTCGAGAAAAAAGTCTTTTAGGGGAAGTGAACATCATGTCCAAGTCCTCAAATTCTTCATAAACAGAAATGAAACTAGAAGGTGTTCCATGCTAACAGTGTTCTTCTTTTAACTACATCATAATGGAAAGCAATTTCTCCCAATTAGCCAGACCTTAAGTACTCACTGTAGTATATATAACTTTTCAAAAGAAATATATTTCTCATACATTTAATAGTGTATTTGGTTCTTTAGAATATTGTAGGATCTGATAAATGGCTCTTCAGCTCTATAAATATAACTTTCATAGGAAAAATGTATAAAACATTTCCCAAAGAATTACAGGATTCAGTTCAGTAAAAATTAACAGCTTAAAGCATCCAATTTTTTCTTTGATGAGACTGCCAAAAATTTCTTATTTCAGTATACCATTTCAACATATAGGAAATACAAATACTAGACAGGATATAATCACTGTACATTTATAAAGCTACATAGGTGTGTGCGGCCTGACTAGTAGATCATACTGGGTTTGGAATTGTATAGATCAAGTTCCATTACTGAGCAGGAGAGCTATGGCCTGAACTGGGGTGTTGATTCAGCCCAGGTGTATTAAAATAATAGCCCAACCCGCAGTTCTAAAACTGAGAAATAATATTCAAATGCACACCACAGTGTCACAATGATAATAAAATGTATTAATGGGGCCAGAAAACTCAATGATGGGACTGTGGAGTCTCAAATGAATCCATAGAAATGGTAATAATATGAGTTCTCTGAATGGTTCCCAGGGACTTACTACTGCATGGAAGTATTCCAAGAATTCTGTTAATGTTTTCCAACAAAGAATCTGTTATTTTAGTGGATGAAACACAAGTTCTCCTGGGACATTGCTCTGATATTTACAGGTAGAATGAATCCAAATTAGTCGATAGATACTTTCATAAGAGAAAAAATTTTAAAGTTCTGTTTAAAAACTGAAGATCTCAGTTAAGAATAGTCTGTGTCTGTCTCTCTCTCTCCCCCTCCCTCCCTCTCTCTCTCTCTCCCCCCCCCCCCCCCTTGCTCCACCAATGCCTCCTGCTTTTCAAAATAAGGCTAATTACTTGAAGCAGTTGCTTTTAATCTTGGACTTTTAGGGAAAACTCTATATCAGTATGAAACTGTGGATGATAAAGAGCTTCATACATGGGTTCCTGTATTTTGACAGAGGTCCTAATCCCATTGAAGTTTTCAGTTATCCCTTTCAGAAGCATAAATGGAAGGATTCCAAAAGAGGAGGCTCAAGGGAAATAATTAATACTGTATTAATAACAGTATTGTTGCTGAAACCCAGTAGGTATGAATTCAATGGTATGATGCAAAGTTTGAATCACGCATGTGGTATTTGGTTGCGTTTTAAAGGAAATATCAGCAAACCAGAGCATGTTTAGGAGACGGTATTGAGGATGAAAGGCATCTAAAATTTATCCCGTAGGAATAATTACAGAATGAAATGAGAATGTTTGTCAATGAAAAGACAAAGGCTAGAGGTGTTGCCAGTGCTATGAAGGAAAGCATGGTGGTTGTCTTCCAGTGTTGGACCATTTCTACTTCAGGACAGAACTTGGGTTCCAGACTGGAAATTATTAGGGAACAAATCTCTACTGAAAGTAAGATCCTGGCTATCAGAGTGCTTAGGAGTGGCTTCCTTTTAATGTGGTGGGCTCACCAACCCTGGGGGCGTTCAATCATAGTATAGATTAATTCCTGCCTAGACCACATTTAACTGATTTCTACCCTGAAACGATCCTTTCACTAGCAGCCACCAAACCCCCTGAAAGTTGTCCTGACCTCCTTGACCCATTGGGAGCCTCTGCCGGCTTCCTGAAGGTGATGTTCTGCCTTGCTGCACAAGTTCAATAAAACTCAGCTTGTTAGATATCTCTGCCAAACTATTTAGGCCATAAATAGTTATTAACTACCTACTATGTGTCAAGCCCTATGTTAGATGCCCCAAAAGTCAGACATATCTTTGTCCTTAAGCACTTGTAATCTGGTAATAATAATGAAAGGTGATCATACAACTTTATGAGAGCAGTATATATGGAGGAGAATGGTAAGCAGGGAAGATTTTGAAGACATTGTCTGAATGGTGGGAAGGCATTTGCCCAGGGGTTGAAGAGTAGGTGTGATGGAGGGAGGTTGACAGGATGGGAGACTTCACATGACTTCCTATTGAAGACCTTGAGGAAGGCTCTTGACATTTTGGCAGGTTGTGTTTTGACAGGCTCTAGGCCATTGTAATTCTAAATTCCTACCCCGTGATTGCTTTCTAGATAAACTTGACGTACAGCAGTCTAAACTTGCACTCTATTTTAAATTTTGCCCAGAGCCAAGTAGAAATGGTTATTTCTTCTTTTATTTCTTGTAGAATGAAGAAGACAGGAAGGTTACCACTCTGGGAAAATGCCTGTTGACATTAAAGAATGCTTGTTTCCAAGTGCAGGCACATCCCCTCCCCAGTCCTCTTTGCTTGTCCCTCGGGCACTTCTGCACATTCTGGAGTTGACCACATTTACTGTTCGATCTTCTGTGTGGCAAGATGTTACAAAGAGGGTCACTCACATCTCTGTCTGGCTTTGTGCCCGGACACAGTGATCTTTTTGTTAGGACGTGGTTGGTCACCTCAGTCTAAACCCCATGAAACTTCTGGGGAAAAGTGGCTTGGGATGAACTTTTTGTGACAGACAGCTGTCAGTTCAAAGCCTGTTTAGTGTCAGGGTTGAAGGAAATAGTAATGATCCATGAGAAGAGCTCACAGGGGGTCCTTTTCAGGGCCGAAGGACAGATGGCTTTGCACTTGAGATCCAGTTCTTGTTTCCCACCATGCTGCGTGGGCGCCTTCTTCATAAAGGGGAGCGCACACTTTTTATAGACTGAAGGGGACATTGACTCATTACTACTGGTCTTCTCCCTTTTGTAGTGTGACAAAAAAGGGTTTTGGTAAAACATTGACTTCATAAAGAGAACTATTGCGGATGTGAGTACCTTCTGTATAGAAACCAATTTTATATTCTAAACACACGTGAAAGGGAAGTTCAACAACTATTGGTGGTAATATGTAATCAGTGGTTTTTACTGTGCTAACACATACTGAAAATTTCATGGAGTTGTTAATCTCTGTGTTATAAGAAAACACGTGGTATGAGGTTCCTAGACAATTTGTGAGTGTTATAATCATATTTTGTACCAAACTACTTAAATATCCACTATGCCAATTTAACTTGTTGAATTTAGTAATTATTTTCTTGTTTTATATGTATGTGTAAAATACATTTTTTCTCATTAATGTCTTCAAAAGGGTTATATACTTAGTGTACCTTTATTTTTTTAATTTTTAATTAAAAATTTAATTTTAGCTGATACATGAAAACATAAAAATTGCCCATATCAGTGGGGTACCATGTAATGTTTTGACACATGTATATGCTGTATAGTGTTTGAAGCAGGTTAAACATATTTATAGCTTCAAACATTTATGTGTCTTTATGGTGAAAACTTTCCAAATCCTGTTGTCTAGGTTTTTGAAATAAGCAGTGCATCATTGTTACCGACAGTCTCCCTACTGTGCCAGTGCACACCTGAGCTTCTCAAACCCAACTGCAACTTGGTACCCATTGGTCAGCCTTTCCTCTCCATTCCCTCTACTCCCCCAGCCTCTGGTAACCACCATTTACTCTCAAGTTCTGTGAGATCAACTTAGTTTAATTTAAAGAGAGAGTTCTGTATGTTTTTCTGAATTCTTAAATTGTGTTTAAAAAATTAATTGGCAGGATAATTTTTAGTATTTTCAATGATTACCTCTTTTTCCTAGGATCCTTTGTCATCTTTTTCATATGTTTAATAATATTAACATAAAATATTAGATGAAAGGATATTTATTATGTATTCATTACATGGAAGACAGTGGTCTGCTTTCTATAATTGTTAACTAATTTGTGGAAATGATTTTTCCTTCTGTAAACCAGTCTATGACTAAAAAAAAAGTTGCTTTTAATTTATTAGAATCACATTAAACCATAGCTTTTTCTTTTAACTCATTTTTGTTATATCCAGTGCAAATGGCTTAAAAACTTGAGATGAACGTAATTTGTACATAGCAAACTAGAGAATTCCAAAAGTAGATTTTGAATTTTTGTTTGATTTTGAAATTTTGTTTTTTTAAAGTTAAATAGAATATTTGATTGAAAAGAAAATTAAGATGCTTTGTAAAATTGGGGATGGCACAACGTATATACAATGAAACATAATACATACTTTTAAAGTGGGTGGTATTGACTATGTGCTATGAGTTTCTAAGGAAAGAGAATTGAGGTCTATGTATCATAATTCTACTTTGTGTGATATAAAGGAGAAATTCCTTTTAAAAGAACTCTTTCTTTTTTTTTCTTCTCCCCCTCTCTCTTTTTTTACAGTTTGTAATTGATCTCACATTAATTATCATGTTTGATCCCTGTAACAACCTACACAACACATCTGGCAGGCAGTACTATTGTAATTTGCATATAAAAAAGAGACCCTTTGCCCAAGTAGAGGTGTATTGGTCTCTTCTTTTTCTAATTATAAGCTTTCTGTCATTTGACAGAGTGATTATTATCTTTAAAATAAGATTACTGATCAACTGAGATAGATGGCCTTTAGTACTTTTGGATAATGTTGGAAACCATTGGGTCAGTTGTAATTGCTTGCAACTAATTATGCCTATTCAGAAGTAATAATCATATGAAAACTTATTATTTTGACAAGTTGGCATTTTGTTATCTTCTGGCCAAAAAGCAATGTAAAGCATACATGAAGTTTCTGTCCATTAATGATTATTTAACAGTTTGGAGCCACTTTGGTCCTTTCATATAAGACTCTGCCTAGAACTAAACTAATTTGAGCTAAATTTAAAGTTTCAGTTGTTAGCATCTAGTTTAATAAAAGATTGGGGGTAAATTTCTTTTTTTATACCTTTATTTATTTATTTAAAATTTTATTTTTTTGTGGTTGTAGATGGACAGAATGCCTTTATTTTATTTGTTTATTTTATGTGATGCTGAGGATTGGACTCAGTACCTCACACTTGCTAGGCAAGTGCTCTGTCACTGAGCTAAAACTACAGTGTTTGGGAGTATATTTCTTATACAGTTTTTTGGTTAAACTTGTTACCTTGTAGTGGAAGACTTACTTGTAATTCAGACAATTGTAATCTTTGTTTTTTTATCAATTGAGAATCTGGCCAGTGTGAGATATTTTAATGAGCCATAGCTGCAGGGACTTCAAAGAAAATAATAGCCCTGTGGCTTGGAGCATGTTATCTTTCTCTATCTCTTTTACCATGAATTTGATTCAGACATCTACTTTCCCCTTTCTGGTTCTCATTCCCCCAACCGATTCTTTACAGGATTACATTGAGATACATCTAAAATGCAAATCTTGTGTTATGCTTACATACCTCCTCCTTACTGCTTTTGGGAAGGAGCCCAAATTGACCCCAACCTACCCTTTCAACCTACCTGTACTTGACCCAGTGCTTATAGTATTCAACTACAGGAGGCCTTGATTCCCTTGCTTTGTGTGATTTCCTGCTTTGTGTCTTTGTTTCCTCTGCCTGGAACATTCTCCATCCTTGTTCTCTGCTGGTCTACCCATCCTTTGTAACCTGCTGATGAAGGAGCAGGTCATGTCAACTCAGATGATAAGCCTCCCACAAATCTTCTAGGCATAGTTAGATGCCTAGTAGGACTTGATGTATTGTTCTCCATATTAATATCACTTGCATCTCAATTGCCTATTTCTCTGCTTGTCTAGCTGCCATACCTTACCCCATACATACTTAACATCCATTTGATAGCAAATTCTGCTTTCAAGGAGCTTTGCAAAGAGTTGAGAAACAAATACAGTGTCAGTGAACACATGCTACAGAGGAGATTATTTGTCTAATCCTAACTAATTACTCTCATAATTGTCTGTGTTCCAGATCCATTAAATAATGGAATTGGGTTAAATGACTTCCAGAGTATATTCTTGCTTTAAAATTTGGCAATGTAAAACAATTTGATGTATTTTAATACTGGCACATAGTAAGTGGTAGTTTATTTGCACACTTGCACACATTTCCTTTTTATTGCACACATTTTATTAATCTGGAAAGGGATTCTTAACAAAAAAAAATATTACATGGTCTGGGGGTGTGGCTCAAGTGGTAACGTGCTCACCTGGCATGCGCGGGACTCTGGGTTTGATCCTCAGCACCATATAAAAATAAAATAAAAAGATGTTGTGTCCACTGAAAACTGAAAAATAAATATTAAAAAATTCTCTCTCTCTCTCTAAAAAAAAATTACAAAAATAACCTGCATGCCAAGTTGAATAAGACTTTCCTGAAAATAATGTTTACAGTGCAAACACTGTTCAAATTTTGAGAGGATTTGAATTTTTTCCCTGAAAAGTCTTTGAAAAGGTTTAGCATGAGCACTGTAAAAGTTACATATACTTTCTCCTAAGGTTTTTAACCTCCATCTTAAAACTTGAAGTAAAAAGGAAATCATCAGTGTGAAAAATAACTATGGTGTACAGGGTTGAAGGTTTTTATATAAAGAACTCCCTGGAAAGATGCTGGTCAAATTACTCTTCTGCATAGTTCATGGCATATGACTGACAATAATATTTAATATAATGAATTACAGAGGCTTAGAAAATTTAGGCCTCCAAAGAGCAAACCCAAGATGGTAGATAGGATTTTCACATTACTGTGAAGACAAGGTAGAAGTTGACATAGTTGGTCTCTTGGGGGTGCTTCATCACAAAGTGAAAGAGCTATATTCACCTAATTTATTTTAGCAGGGGAAAGACTATTCTCTAACAGACGCTTATTTAAGGTCAAAGAGAAAAGAAGGCCAAAAGAAATAATATCACTTTCAGCTAGGTGAAGTAGAATTTAGTACACTATTAAGTTGGGCATTTTCTCTTCCAACTTCCTTTAATGGCCAGCGTTATTTTATTGACCTTCATTAAATTTACATTTTAGCTTTGATTTCATATTACTAGGAATTTTGCATTTCAGTGCTTTTAAGGAACAATATTAAAAAAGAAAAATAGCACTGTGTGTGTAATCAATGCAATCACTGATTTCCCACGGAAGCAGCATGGGTGTAGCCAGTAAAATGGGGTCAGGCTTTGGAACCCTACAGAGCTGGCTCCAGTTCTGGCTCAGCTGTTCCAGCTTGGCAAGTTACATCCTTTCAGCCTCAGTTTCCTCATTTATACAATAGATAATAATACCTGTTAAAAGTTAGAAATAATGCACGGTGAGGATCTAGCACAGTGACCTGGCACATAGGAAGGTAGTCAATAAATAAAATATAATAATTATTCTGGTTTAGTATTAGATAATTATAGTCTTTAGATTCTAAATTTTATTGACAGAATTATATACCATAGGGTTTTTTTTTTTTTGGTAGTGCTGGGGATAGAATTGAGGACTTTGTGCATGCTAGGAAAGCACTCTACCAACTGAGCTATACCCCTAGCCCCCATACCATAGGTTTTGCGGTGCTTAACACAGGGTCCAACACATAAGAGTCTCAATAATATCTGAGTAAGTGGTATGATTTTGTACAAAGAGTGCTTGGTCCCATATACCATTAGTGTCACATGGTGTAAATATGATTTTGGGATAATTGAGGAAAACTCCAGAGTAGGGAAAAAGACATATTTACTGAAATTCCTGAGTTATCACGAAACTATTGGATTGCATTGTCCAGCAGAAGGCTCCAGAAGAGGGGGTTGCCTGTCAAGGCTTTGCAGGTTGGTTGTGATGAGAAGGGGTGACAGCAGTGAGGTGTAATCATGAGAAAATTGTCCCCTTAGAAAGGCGGAGCCTTTGAATCTGGGAGGCTGGGCAGCTTGTCTTGTCGAGTCATCTCACACTGGCCTGTGGGATCTGCTCTTTGCTGAGGTCAGGACATCTGGTTTGGTTTCTTCTAAGCAGTGGAAGTCATCTTCTTTCATATCTTGCCTTAATGGCTGATGCATATAGTAGTTTATCATAATTGGCCCATACTCTTTCTCTGTTTCATTAATGACAGTCTTAAAGATGTGCATGTTTTGGCTTCACGTATTCCATTTTAGAGTATTTGTTTTTCTTAAGTAGGTTACATAGGCTAACTGTAAAATATTGAAAAGGTAAAATAAATCCTTTTCATACCCTGCTCTAGCCTAACTGCTTTTCTAGCAGAAGGAATCACAGTGACTGATATCTTGTGTATCTTTCTAGAGGTGGTCTATTCACGCCAGTGGCTATGTTTCATCTGCTTTATAAACTTGAAAAATCATCAGCATTTCCCAATCTCACAACAGCAGTGATTTACAATGTGAAATGTATACAAGAAGCATGATTAAGTGGGGATAAATACTTTCTCTAACAGAGAAAACAAAGAAAAAAGGAAAATACTCAAATTACTGAAGACATCCTTTAGTCACCAAATCTCTTAATGCTTATGTAATTTCCTGCAGTGAAAATCATCCTGCATTGTATGATATTCTCTTTGTAAAGTATTGCAGATATTCACACTTTTTATTTTTATTTATTTATTTTTTAAAAGAGAGAGTGAGAGAGGAGAGAGAGAGAGAGAGAGAATTTTTAATATTTATTTTTTAGTTCTCGGCGGACACAACATCTTTGTTGGTATGTGGTGCTGAGGATCGAACCTGGGCCGCACGCACACCAGGCGAGCGCACTACCTCTTGAGCCACATCCCCAGCCCCACACTTTTTAAAAAATGTTCAAATGTGAATTTTCAATCAGTGCAATGATTTAATTGCAGTCTAGATTTTATGGTAAATTAAGTTCAACATTTTGAATTAGATTTCCCCCAAATAATTTCTTTCACAATGCACAGTTTTTCAATACTAATGAAATGATTTCAAATATATAGCATAACTTAGGAAACCCATTATGGGCCAGAACCAAACCTCAGATGAAAAGTCAGATTTGATGAAACTTTTTTTTTCCTCCCAGTAGTGAGGGTGGAACCCAGAGTCTTGTGCATGTGAGGCAAGGGTTCCACCACTTAGCCATTATCTGTAGCCCTTTTTATTTTTTTATTTTGAGACAGGGTCTTGCCTAATTGCTTAGATTGGCTTTGCTCTAGTTATCCTCCTGCCTCAGCCTCCCAAATTGCTGGGATCATGGGCGTGTGCCACCATGCTGGGCTTGATTGAAAAAAAAATTGTATCCTGATTTTAATTCTATGTTATCCATAAGGGATACATTCAAAGCTGTACTGACCAAAGGAAAAAGCAGAGAATAAAGAGGTAAAATGTTTTATTTGATTATTACCCTGAATAGTTACCATGGAATTTTGTTTAGTTTGATCAGGACATTGAACATTTTCTTTTAATTGTTTTTTTTAAATTTTCATTTTTGTATTATTTTTTAGATTCCTGGATCTTTACAAATACAGCAACATAGGAAAGAACATTTAATGTTTTGAATTGAAAAATGTTTTTTGTTTACCATGATTTTAAAAGATTTTATTCAAATAGCTAGGGATTTAAGCTATTTAGGGATTTAAGCTAGGATTGACTTACTGGACTTTCTTTTTAAAAATTTTATTGAGAGGATCTTGCTATGTTGCCCAGGTGGCTTTGAACTCTTGGGCTCAAGTGATCCTCCTGCCTCAGCCTCACAAGTAGCTGGGTTGTTGCCGTTGCACAGGTGGTTGCCATAGCACCCAGCTCTATTGAACATCCTTATTTTGCCAGTTGTAGAAATAAGAATTTGTGCTTGTGTTTGTCACTAGTAGTGCCAGACCAATGGGAGTTTCTGATAGTATATTTGGAAGAGGACTGAACTGGCCATTTTTAATTACCACCCCCCCCCAAAAAAAAAAAAAAAACCACCAAAAAACAACTAAAAGCCAAAAGCCTGTGGACGTTGTCCCAGCTGCTTTTGTAAGCTGTAGCTCAGCCCTGGCGTTCACTAGCATCTCCATCATGTGATTTAGGATGATCTCAGATTCAGATGATGCAGTTTAATCTAATGAAGGCCTGAGGCAGAATCAGCATGGAGTGCAGTAGTGCAGGCTCTCAGGGGGTACCCAAATAGCTGACGGCACAGGAACCCTGGGTTGAGTTTATAACTGTAATTACTACTTGGTTTTCGCTTGAAGAAAACATGTAATTCAACTATATGGAGAAAATTGGTGTCTGCATTTTTTTGGTTATTTTTTTTCTGTGAGAATAATCTTTATCCTCTTTTCCTACAATGAATGCTTTTTTTAGAGGGTAGCAATGGATATGAGATTATAAAATGAGGATGTCATGCAGACTAGTCAGGAGGCAGCCCTTTATTTGTGAAAGCCAGTCTAGATTACTAGTTCATCCTCCTCTGGTCTCCCTATCTTGATAAGCTTAGTGCCAACAACATAAATAATCCAGAAAGTATATTTTGAAGGCCATGGGGCCCTTTTAAGGTGCTGGAAGTTACACTGTCTTATGGCATCAGCTTGATATTGGCATTCTTTCTTCAAATCACTCTCTTGTCACGTGAGGATTTCCAAAGGACATTCTTGTTCCCCTCATCGTTTTCAGAGGATAACTGTAGCTTGTGCACTTCCTTAACTGCTCATCTGTCGCCTTCCAGGCAAATTACAAAAGTAATGGCTGACATTCATTGTTCTGACTGCCACACACTTTTTCATGTGTTGTCTTAGTTAATTCTTACAACATTCTGGTGTCCTTGTTTTATAGATAGGACAGATGAACCTCAAAGAGGTTAAATAACTTCTAGAAATCACTTAACTCTTAAGCAGAGGAAGTCAGTCTGTGTTTTTCAAGTCCAAGCTTTGAGCTCTTCACCATTACACCTATTATTCCTGAAGAAAAGACTGCATAAGTTGAAATAAGAAATGTTAAGAAACATAAGAAATGTTTGGAGGCAGTATTAGTCGCGGGAAGGATGGGTAGGGAGAGGCAAGTAGCTAAGAGAAGAGATTTAGATGAATATGAGATTGATACAGAAAAAGGCCTATTTAAACTGGTAGGACTTGGTGGTAGTTTCTGTTATCTTAAAAATGGCTGGCCACCGTGGCACACACCTGTAATCCCAGCGACTCCAGAGTCTCAGGCAGGAGGATTACAACCTCAACAACTTAGTAGGCCCTAAGCAATTCAGCAAGACTCTGTCTCAAAATAGGGCTGAGATGTCACTCAGTGGTTAAATGCCCCTGGGTTCAAGCCCAAGTACCAAAAAAAAAAAAGCAAGCATAAGTTTGTCACATTCTTGATTTTATGTTGAATTTCTGGGTGTTTATCCTCTTGTTCTTGCCTAGTTTAAGTAGCCATTTAGCAGGTAGATAATAAGAAAAAGCAAATCAACTCTTCTGAAAGTAAAACTCAGGAAGGTCTGGTGGTGTGTAGCACAGGTCAACCACAGTGGCTGTTCTGGAGAAGAATCTTGACTTTGGTATTCTCTCTCAGGTTGTTCTATCATTAATTTTTTGCACAGTTCAAATTACATAAAAAACAAACACTCCCTGTTGCTCTTTAGTATATACTGTTATTACAGAAAAAAAAAACAAGAATAGGCATTTATTGCCTCAGTTATAAGTTCATTTTAAAGAAAAAGTATAAGGAAAATGTCACTGTTGGTCAAAAAGAAATATTAAAGGTGAAGCATTGGTGTATGTTTGAAAGAAGCGGTGTTGTTTATATCGTCCATTGCCCTTCAGTTCGGAGTATTTATTGCAGATGTGATCGCTAATCCAAAGCTTTAGCCCCTGCTGAATGCTCTGCAGGGTTTCAGTTCTCTAACATTTTAAACAGATAGGATACTAGATTAGAGAGATGAACAGGTATAGCTTATAGTTTGCCTGAAAACTTGAGGATTTTCTAATTAAATACTGAATGAGCATTGAGCTTTGTTCAGATTACTAAATCATGATTTTTTTCCTTCTGGGTGACATAGTTAAAATTGGAAATGCCAAGTATGTCTGAACAAGAGCATGATCCATGGACTAGGACCTGAATTGACTTTCAATTTTATTACAAGAAGACGTTATGAGTAGATTACCTAGAAATTATGGTGTATATCTGTTAACCTTTCTTTTAGTAAGATTTGATTTCTGAGTTAGAATCATTTACTTTCTTCCCCAAAGGTGGGACTGGTTTCTAGAAAATGTAATAAAATTCATTCATTATCTAATAAAACCATATGGTCAAGAGTAATAGAGGCCCAGACTCATCAGGGTAAGATGTTTGTGAACCTGGTAGTGCCAGTGCCACCATGTGTGGCTGGATTTCATTCCAAATTTCCTTATTGGAATTTGATCAACAGCCTAGATGTCTAGTTGGATATCTTGAACTCACAGTGGCTTGGCCTGAATTTCTCATTCCCTTTCCCTGCCTCTCTGTAAATGGTGGTCATTCTCCCAACCAGACAATCGAGAATGTTCTAGACTGCCCTGCAACTCCCATAATTCTTCATTCACTGAGTCCTGTCTGTTACCTTCCTAAGTTTCTCAATCTTGTGCACTTTTTTCCCATCCTTCCTGCTGCCAGTTTAGTCCTGTTAGCTAAAATCTTTGCTTGGGTGATGGTAACAGGTTCCCAGAATGCGTCCGTCAAAAATAAAATTTTGTTCAATCCTGCTTATCATCCAAACATGCGAGCATGGCTGATATGACCCGAGATGAGGACTCTGTCAACCTTCCCAGCCTCACCGCTTGCTCTTTCCCTTTTTGGTCACCCAGGTCACAGTGCAAGACTTCCTCTTTTCTCTCTTTCAGCCTCTGGGTGAAAGATGCCATCAGAGACCCTTCTCCCTTCTTAGTTTTCAATTAACCAATTTAAACTTCCTTTGTAAAGGTCTCCTGCTTATGTATTTCCATAGAAATCTGGATTCCATAGAATTAAGCACTTATTAAAAATCTGTACTTGTATTTGGTTGTTTCTTACTGGATGGTTTGTCTCTTCTATTAGGCTTGATGCTACAGGGACTCTCTTGTATGCCAAGCATTTCTAATGGTGTATGGTCCACAGAGTATATTTAGCAAACACTTATTTAGTAAATGAATGAACAAGATATGTGTGCTGTTGTTTTGGGGGTAGATCATAGTCTCTCTATCATTCACAGAGTACATTTGAAGGTACAATGAGAGAAGGAAATTTAGTAAAAATAAATTTCTTTTTTTTTTTTTTTTGAAATTAACATCTTCTGTTTATGAACTGAGAGGAATGGCTCTTTCAAGCCTACAGTGGTTATCTATTATGATGCTAACCCCATTTTATTTATACATAAACTTGGCTATGGATGAGATTGGAGAATTTAAAACTTGTATTATATCGGACATTTAACACTATAGTAGGAAAAATATATGGGAGGATGAATATGCTCTGAACATGCCCCACTATCTTCCTTCCTTCCTTCCTTCCTTCCTTCCTTCCTTCCTTCCTTCCTTCCTTCCTTCCTTCCGAACCCAGGGCCTTGTGAAAGTAATCTACCAGTGAGCTACACCCCCACCTCTACCAGTTGTTCCTATGATGATCCAAAGTGCCCTGTTTTAGTGACACAAAAGGGAAATGACATAGGCCAAATTACTAAGCATCAAAATATTAGGTGATTATGCTCTTATCACCTGTGCAAGTCAGTAATGACTTGCTGTGGGAATCCTGACAGATTCTTAGGGATGCTGCAGTGGGCAACCTTTGCCTGTTAAAGGAGAACAAAATTTCTTTGTATTTAAAAGCTGATTTCAGTTCAAGAAGTGTTTATTTCATGCTTATGAGATGTCTAGCATTCAACTGTGTATAGCAAGGAATGCTATTTTTGACTTTAGGAAGTTAATCAAATCTCAAGGACGTATACTTTGAAATATAATAATTTGAAGTAAGTCTCTTAAATAATTTTGATTTTTATTATCTCCCAGTTTTTATAGGAAATTTATAGCTGTTGATCTATTTATTTATATGTTTTGGTACTGGGAGTTGAACCTGGGGAGTTGTACCACTGACTCTGTCCCCAGTCCTTTTTACTTGTTAATTTGAGATAGGGTCGCAGTCCAGTAGCTGGGATTATAGGCATGTGCCACTGCTTACAGCTCTGTGGCCTTTTTATTTTTAAAATGATAATAATCATTTATATCATCCTGTATAATTTACAAATGGCTTTTTATACAGAAATAAATAGGGATAATGCTTTTTTCTTGATATTTCCTTTAAATCTGAATATTGAAAATATTTTTCTCAATGTTGGTTCTTTTTCACTGTCTTGTAAGAGTTTGTTGGTGGAAAATGTAGACTATAAGAGCTATAGCAAAGATAGTCCTAATAATCCCAGTCACCAGCCATATTTTGGTATGTGTCCTTTTTTAATGTTATTTTTTTACATAGTTGAGATCATATGCTGTGAATAACATTTATATTTTTTCATCAATGTCATCTAATAAACATTATTCATGTAACTAAAAGTCTTTATAGACATCATTCTCAATATCTACATGGTAAAGGTATACCATGAATTATATACTTCTTACCATTTTGTATACTTCTTTGTTTTTTATTAGACTTTTTAAAAGGCAGTGTAGTTTTGAGGCAAGACTTTTTTGGGGGATAAAATATGTTAAAACAGTATTGGTTATTTATATAAGTAAAGTGTTTACTTCTTGCTTAAGTCCTTAAAACTTTATTCCTTCCCCATTGAACCCATTTAAAAAAATTAATCAATTGTTTTCCCTGTTCATTTGCTGTATAGTTCTTTTAAAGTTAAAGAATCAACTTATTATGAATAGACTTCTTCTCTTGTCTCCTGTTATCCAATATTCATTGAATATTCATTGACTATTGGATAAAAAGGTATTTCAGAGACCTTACAGAACAATATCCAGCACTTTAAAGAAAATATCTTCAAAACAGTGATGTTGAAAATGGAGGAGACAGTTTTGTGCAAGAAACAGGGATAAACTTCAGGACAATTTTCTCATCTTTTCTACTTTGTACCTGGTATATCTTTGCCTAAGGTCATAATGGGAATTCTAGCTCTCAAAGCAAAAATTTGAGGAAAAAACTTACTGCCTTTAGTCATCTCCCAAATCTTTGTTTTCAGCACTCTTCCTGGAGTGTGTGCAATGTGTTTATGATAGGGCAGCCTCTGGCTGTCTTTCTTGAGTAGAGAAAGAGAGTCCAGAGGTAGTTATAAAAAATGAAAATGGTAACTATCTGCCTGCACACATATCAAGTACTATTTATGTGAATGCAGATACTTAGAAGGATAAACATGAATTTATGTAAAATATTTGAATTGATGCTTTTGGTAATCCTAGGTAAAGTTCTTGGGGAAATCTAAAAATATTGGTGAAACTGCTGTTGTAAGTTAATATGGCATTCCTACTACATCAGGACCAGGGTAATGCCTCTGTGATTGACATCAGTCAGCCTAACCTTTGGGGTTTATATATTCAATCAAAATAAAGATGTAGGAAAGGAAAATGCCATTAGTTACAGTGATAGAATTCTAGTTCTTATCTACAAACTTTTTCTTTTGATCACTCTGGCAATGAAATCCCATTTCTCCAGTAATTAAGGATCAATAGTATATTTGGAAGAAACAGATGACAAGTTGCATCCAATAGACATTTTAAATGAAAATTGATTTTCTTAAAAGTTGAAAAGCTATTTCTTAAAGAAAAATGGGATTTATTATCTAAAAAATCATAATTTTTTTCTCTCTTTTTTGGTGGTACTAGGGACCCAGTGCCTTCTGCATGCTAGGCAAGAAATCCACCACTAATCTGTACCCCCAGATTTTTCTCATTTGAAAAGTAGTTTGGTTTCTTTTTTCAGACACTCTATTGAGCCTTCTTGCACATGGGTAATCAGTGACTTCAGAGGTCATGTGGCTCTTGGTAAGACCTACCCTGTGCAAAGCAGTGTATAAGGGCAGGGTGAACTTACATAGAGGAGTACATCACAATTCCTGTCCTCAAGGGCATTAGCCAGAGAAATAAGACATAAGTAGGTGATTTATAAATTTTAAGTGATATGAAAATAGAGTGGGTTAATATTTACCAACAATAAATTAGCAAGTGCCACATAAAAATAAAGGTAAAATGTGTATGGAATTAAAAATTTGGTGGGCAATATAACATTTAGCTAGAAGGTTCAGAGAAGACGCCTTGGAAAGGGTGGCTTTAACACATGAGCTTTGAGGTGCCATTTCAGATTCAAACCACAAAAATGAGATGATAGTATAGTGGTTAAAAGCATAACTTGAGAGTCACATTACCTTGATGCCAACACTGCCATTATTATAATTGTTAACAGCATTTCTGTTGAGGGATTGTATAATATTTTGCTGACAAGGTAATAATAGTAATTTAATTATTTTTTAATAATTCATTAATAATGATAATCAACATTTATTGAGCGTCTATTTAATCACATAGGCCCTGTTTTTTAAGTGTTTTACACATGTTGTTTTATTTTCAGAATACATGGTGTAAGTACTATTGTTTCCATTTTATAAACTAAACTGAGGTATAGAAAGAATAACTTGCAGAAGGTCAGACAGCTAGTATAACGGTCATAGAGCTCTTAAGTTTGACTAGGGCATAATGGGGAGCAGCTCAAATGTAAAAATGCTTGTGGATAGTGGAAGAGACTGTATGGATGGATTTTACATGGTTGGTGCAAAACCATGTTGAATTCTACATAGAAGACTAATGTGGCCAAAACTATTTTAGAGAAAGTTACAAAGTGTATGTATGAATGGACCAGGGCACCAACTGGAAGTGGTGAGACCAGGCTACTGCAGTCGCTCAATGGTGAAATGATGATTCTGATGAGGCTGAGGGCAGGAGAAATAGAAGGAGAGGGCTGTAAAGGAAATTCAGCTGAGCTCTGTTACTCCTTACTTGATGAGGGAGAGGGAGGCTTCACAAATGATTTATAGTGCTTACTTGGGTTAATGGTGATCTCATTAACAGGTGGTCAGTCTGTTCTCATAATTAACCAAGTTCCTCATGGTTAACATTTTCAACTCTCCTTCCTTTGAAATTCTCTTTCCTTCTTTATGTTGGAGATCATTGGTTCTCCTTTTCCCTGATTCCTCTTTCGGAGTTCTTTTCTGAAGTGCATCTCAATCTGGGATCTAGCATCTCAATCTGGGATCCATTCCTTTTTGCTTTACATACCCACCTCATTGTAGAGTGGATATGCTGTCCAATTCCTTTTATCTGGAAGCTGCATAATCTCCTGGAGGAAGACCTTGCTGGGCCTAAATCCCAACTATAGAATTTTTGGTTGTGGAGTAACAATGTCTTTGATGTTAGTTTGTTAGGTATTATTCTAATTTATAAATTATCTAAATGAACCCTAAATGAGTCTAGGGAAAAGGCTCAAGACCCAACAGGCCCTTGACAAGTTTTATGTGTTTTTCTTTTTTCCTTTCCTTCTATCCAAATATTTCTCTTTAGTTCAAGTCATTTCCCTGATGGAGACTCTTCCTGCATTAACAGAAGTAGTCATGATTTTCTTTGCTTACCAGATGTTAAACTGCACATTATCATCTTTCATAGATAAAGAGCACAATGATTGTTTTTCTGTTTTAAACATGGAATGAGTTAATACTCTAAAAATATAAGACGTGAACTACAAAGAGATGTAATAATAAACTGGTTTGATGTGAAATTGCACTTTCAGATGGGGGGTGAAAATTTATCTTCAAATTGGATTCTTAAGTGCAGCATGAAGACAAGCTGTGGGAATATGATATATGAAATATAAAATTTTCCAAATCCCTTACATATCTAGAAATTTTATTTGTACAGATGTTAAGAATGATATAATGATTGATATTTTATGTAGCAATTAGATTTGGAATTTCATTTGCTTGAGCAGATGCTATTGTGTAAAGAATTTATCTCAGCAGATGCTGGCTCATACAGAATGGTATGAACCACGTTTTTTTTTTTTTGTTTTTTTTTTTTTTTTGTAGATTAGATAAACTTGCTAAGGAGAGCTGGTCATTGTGGTAGATAGGTGAACCTAGGTAAACTTCTAAAGAGAACTAGTTAATATGGTCAAGTTAGGTAAGTTCTTGTTAGGAATTTGGGAATTATCTACACAAAACTGTCCCCAAATTTGATTTACTTTTTTGAACTTTAGTATCTCAAAGGTAAATTTTTTTTTCAAATTTGTTTGTTTTAAAATTGACATAAAATCATATGTATTTATCATGTACAACATGTTGTTTTGAAGGATGTATACATTGTGGACTAGTTAAATCCAGCTTATTAATGTAGCATTACTTCACATAATTTTCATTTTTGTGGTAAGAACACTTAACTTTCACTCTCTAATCTCAGAAGTAAGAAGAGTTCTTTTTTTTTTTTTGTATGAACCTGTACAACCACCTTGTTTTATAGAAGAAGAAACGAGGCCTGAAGATTCAAAGGTACTAAAGACTCACTAATGATAGTGGCAAATCAGAGATCAAACTTAGGCTTTTTTAGTTCCTAGGACTTTCACCATGTTTTCCACAAAAGTTCTGTGAGTGTTAACATTATGTCAACCAAACACTGGTCTAGAATCGAGGCTTCTGTGAAATTGGATTTGGAACTTCTTTAATTATTATCCCTGATTGTTTTTTCTGTTCCATGTTTCTTTTAAGATAAATTAAAAATTTTTAAGATCATGAACAAACATTCAGGTGAAAGAGGTGTTTCAGAAGTGTGTAAGATGTTGGTGCTATGGGTAACTCCTTTCTGCTGGAGTATGTGAACCCTGGTTTGAGATGTCTCAGAGGTCACTTAACGACGGAGAAAGTTGGAATCATGTGTACCTTGTCCAAGGTGAATTTTAGCAAATTTAAATGCCTCCACATTTGCTCAATGGAAAAAAAATCATACCACTTAATTATAGATCACGTTTTATTTTGCAAACAATTGGCAATATAGCCTCAGAAAGCTACTTTATACATGTATTTAGGTAATGATATTCATCTTATTCCACCATCATTTTTACCTCCATGCCCCCTCCCTTCCCTCCTGCCCCTTTGCCCTATCTAGAGTTCCTCTGTTCCTCCCATGCTCCCCCTCCCAACCCCACTATGAATTGGCCTCCTTATGTCAGAGAAAACATTTGGCATTTGTTTTTTTGGGATTGATTAACTTGACTTGGCATTATATTCTCCAACGCCATCCATTTACCTGCAAATGCCATGATTTTATTCTCTTTTATTGCTGAGTAATATTCCATTGTGTATATATGCCACAGTTTCTTTATCCATTCATCTACTGAAGGGCATTTATGTTGGTTCCACAGTTTAGCTATTGTGAATTGTGCTGCTATAAACATTGATGTGGCTGTGTCCCTGTAGTATGCTGTTTCTAAGTCCTTTGGGTATAGACCAAGGAGAGGGATAGCTGGGTCAAATGGTGGTTACATTTCCAGCTTTCCGAGGAATCTCCATACTGCTTTCCATATTGGCTGTACCAATTTGCAGTCCCATCAGCAGTGTATGAGTGTGCCTTTTCCTGTACATCCTCGCAAGCACTTACTGTTTGTATTCTTTTTCTTTTTTTTTTTCAGATATTGGTGAATCTTTATTTTATTCATTTATTTATATGTGGTGCCGAGAATCAAACCCAGTGCCTCACACATGCTAGGCAAGCCCTATACCACTGAGCCACAACCCCAGCCCGTTTGTATTCTTAATAGCTGCTGTTCTGACTGGAGTGAGATGAAATCTTAAGAGTAGTTTTGATTTGCATTTCTCTAATTGCTAGAGACGATGAACATTTTTCATATATTTGTTGATTGATTGTATATCCTCTTCTGAGAAGTATCTGTTCAGGTCCTTCGCCCATTTATTGATTGGGCTATTTGGGTTTTTTTTGGTGTTTAACTTTTTGAGTTCTTTATATACCCTTGAGATTAGTGCTGTATCTGATGTGTGAGTGGTAAAAATTTGCTCCCAAGATGTAGGCTCTCTATTCACCTCACTGACTGTTTCTTTTACCAAGAAGAAGCTTTTTAGTTTGAATCCATCCTATTTATTGATCTTGATTTTAATTCTTGTGCTATACGAATCTTATTAAGGAAGTTGGGGCCTATTCCGACATGATGGAGATTTGGTCCTACTTTTTCTTCTAATAGGTGCAGTGTCTCTTGTTTAATTCCTAGGTCCTTGATTCAGAAGCCTACTTGAAAACAATTTGGTGAACTCTTATTTTCCCATCTAGGTTAAATCAGTACCTAAACACATTCAGAAACACCCAAAAAGAGGCTTACAATGGTCATATTTATGTATTGTCTGTCTCTTGCCCTCCTTCTCTCTGTCTCTCTCTCTCTCTCTCTCTCTCTCTCTCTCTCTGTAAATGGGGATTGAACCCAGGGGTGCTTAACTACTGAGCCACATCCCCAGCCCTTTTTTTATATTATATATTTTAATTAGAGAGAGAGTCTTGCTGAGTTGCTTAGGGCCTCGCTAAGTTGTTGAGGCTAGCTTTGAATTCGCCATTATCCTGTCTTGGTCTCAACTTGACTGGACTGTGGGGTACTAAAATATTTGGTTCAACATGATTCTGGGCATGTCTATGAGAGTTTTCTGGAGAAGATTAACAGTTAAATCTCAGTGACTGGGATTATATGTGTGTGCCACCCTGCCTGGTTGTGTGTTGTTTCTCTCTGTGGCTCCTTTTTGAAAGTTTCCAGGTTCATATGGGAGGAGGTGACATTAGCAGAGATGAACAGATGATGTGACAACTAAGTATATTCCATTCTAAATTCGAGTTGTGACTTCTGACTTCAGGATTTTTTTTTTGTTGTTGTTTTTGACTAGGAATTGAACCCAGAGGTACTTTGCCACTGAGCCATATCCCCAGACCTTTTTATTTTTTATTTTAAGGCAGGGTCTCACTCAGTTGGTTAAGGCCTCTCTAAATTTCTGAGGCTGGCCTCAAACCTGTCATTCTCCTGTTTCCACCTCCAAACTGGCTGAGATTACATATGTGGGTCCATGCCCAGCAAGAGCAATATAGATTTGAAACTTTAATGTGTTGTAAACTCAAAGGAAATTTTATTAGAGCATGTTTATGGTGAGAGACATTTGTTCGAGAAAGCATGAGTATTTTGAAGTTTCTAGGTGTTTTTAATGACAGGAATTTGTTGTTCCTATTTTATTTTTTTTCATCAGCTTCCATTTGTTTTCCTGGTTTAGGGGAAAACCCTAAAATGGTAAATAGTTTTTAAAAGCAACCTAGGTATAGTAATAATAATTGTTTCAGTGAATGAAAGAGCAGTCATCTCCCATTTGGGAGGCTCACATTTGTGGAGAGGAGAGAAGTGGATGCACATTTGGATTCTCCAGGTAGTCTCTCCAACCACAATATGCATCCTCTTTCCCAGTTTGAGTTACTCTGCTTAGGAGAGAGCCATGGCTTTGGAGCAACAGTTAAACTAAATTTGGAAAGCTTCCAAATTAGGAGGCTTGTGTGCTTTGCACCAAATTTTCAGCTTCAGTGGGGTCTGGGTTTATTGTAGCCAGGTGGCTTTTTTTATGATTTAAGGTTTTATTTTTAAATTAATTTGCAATATAAGATGAAGTTAATATGTGGTGAAAGATCTGAGTTTAAATATAACAAAAATTGCTATTGATGAACAAAATGATTTTCATTTTGGCTAAACTCTGAATTTTTGCTGAGGTCATATTCTTGTGGCACCCAGTGACAAGAGCTTTCCCATCAAGTAAAAATTTCCCTTGAGATGAGGCATTTTCCCACCCAAGCAGGCTCTTATTTTTATTTTTTATTTTTTATTTTATTATTTCAGCTGCCAGATTTCACGAGACAACACCTTTTTGCCTGACTGCTTCCATTCATCCATGCTGAGTGGGATTTTGTTAGCCTTGCATTTGCATGAGTGGTTTTTGAACTAAGATAATTTTGTAAAACACTTAGCACAGTGCTTGGTGTGTGGTAGAAGCCCAACACATGCTATTTTTTTCCTTTTCTTTTCTCAAGAGATATAGAAGTCTTTTTAAAGATTAATATATATTTTAGTTTGAAAACCCTGTCAAAAAACTAGAAAAATCTCTGTGCTGGGCAAGTGTGTTTCATTTTCAAGCTTATTGATCAAAATATGATAACAGGCCAGCTTTTCAAAGGGAACTCATTGAATTCAGGTTAATTTATCCAAAATTTATTTACTATCTACTACCTGAAGGGCACTTGTATAGACATTGTGGGGGATAGAAAGATGAGTACGCTCTTGTTCTTTTGTTCAAGTTTATAACAAAGGGTTGGTTAAAATGAGGGGCATATATTTAATGTGTCCTACATAGAGAAATATAGAGGTTTGTATTTACATACACATAAATGTAAACATACATGCATGTATCCATAGCACCCTGTTATTTCTATTATGCAAAGGTAGCCTTTCTAGCTTTGTGACTTTAAATAAGCCGCAATTTCTTCAGCAAACAAAATGAATAGTGATAATAGTAATAATGATATTTTGCCTTCCTCAGGGTTGTTTTGAGGATCAAGTTAAGTATTGAGATTGAAAGCACATTTAAATTATATGTCCCTGACTAATATTAATTATGATAATGATAAAGAAATGTTAACACATGTCTTTCCTACCTCTGGTGACATAAAATTAGCTGTACCACACCTTGCTAGAGGGATCCATCAGGGGTTTGTGTTTCTTTCCTCTTTAAAAACAAATTATATATTTTAAAAATCCTATAAAAAGGAACTTTTTCTTTTAAAAAATTTGTTATTATTCATTATTGTTCAAAGGATGGATTTTAGAGTGCGTGTAAGGAAAAAAAATTGAGAAATGAGATGTTAAAGAATTTTCAAACAATGATGTAATTTTGGGTGTCAACTTAATTAGGAGGTGGGGTACTTAAATATTTGGTTCAACATGATTCTGGGTGTGTCTGTGAGAGTGTTCTGGAGGAGATTAACATTTAAATCAGTAGACTGTAAAGAAGTTGTCGTCCTTGATATGTGTGTGCCTCCTCATCCATCCCATTGGAGGGCTTACCTTTGTTCAAACAGGCAGAGAAAGAGGGAATATATTCTTTCTGCCTGTCTTCAGGCTGGGACATAGATCTTTTCCTGCTTTCAAACTTGGACTCAGACTCAGACTGTATCTAATACCATTAGTTCTTCTGATTCTAAGATATCAGGACTCAGAATGGGACTATGCTACCTATTTTCCTGAGTGTCCAACTTGCTAACTGTAAATTTTGAGAATCCTCAGCCTCTGTAATCATATGAGCCAATTCTTTATTTTAAACATGCGGGTATACAAATTTGTTGGTTCCGTTTCTCTGGAGAGCCCTGACCAGTACAGATTTGGTACCAAGAGTGGTTCTAGATCAACAGAGTGTTAAGGATGGCTTTCTGAATTGCTTCTGAGTTTCTGGAATTTATTCTGTAATCAGATTCTATTTAAAGACATGACTGACTCTATTTTTTCCAACAATACAAGAAGGTACAAATAAATTACAAGAAGTGGCCCAAATGCCTATGTCGCCAACTCCTACTATACTGTCTTCTTCTTCCTATCCTGCACCTATGGCCTCATGGTGAGTTTCTTATGATCACTTGAGAGAGGAAGAGAAGATTAAAGCCTGCTTTATTGATCGTTCTGCAGGATTCTTAGGCACTAATGTGAAATTGGATGGCTATAGCACTTTAGCCCTTTCCAGGGACACCCCAGAAGAACATAGGTGTAGGGAAATTTTCCAGCGGGCAGAACGTTGAGCAATGCACCCAGTTGTGAACTTCTCGGAGGGAGAAATGGCCAGATGTGGATTCATAGATTCATGAGCTGTGGTAGTGATTTGGTTGGATGGTTAGGAATGTTCCTTGGAAGGAACCTGATTGGAAAATAGTGATGAGGGAATTTGGGGAAGAGGTATGTGGACAGACATCTCTTAATGGGCAAAACACATGAAGATATGTGATCCCTATGTGACTGTTCAACAAAGGATGACCTCGGGAGAAGACGATTTTAAAAATCAAACTGTGGATACCAGTCATCCTCTTTCTCCAGCCAAACCTGTTCTTGCCCAATGGACTCATGAGCAAAGTTGCCACAGAGGAAAGGGTAAAAGTTATGCAGGGCAACATGAACTTTTAATTCACCAAGGCTGACCTCGCAATAGCCATTGGTGACTGACCAATCAGCCAGTAGCAGAGACCAGTAGTGAGAACCTAATATGTCACCATTCCCCGGGTGATGTGCCAGCTGCTGATGGCAAACTGATTTCATTAGACCACTTCCGTCATGAAAGGAGAATTTTGTTGTTACTGAAATTAAAGTTTAGCCTGGATATGGCTGTTCCTGCTTTCAATGCTTTTGCTAAACTACCATCCATGGACTTATAGAATGCTTTATCTGCCATTGTGGAATTGAAAAAGCATTTCTTCTGGTCGAGGGACTTACTTCACAGAAGAACTGGGGCTTTCAAAGGCCCATGTTCATGGAATTCACTGTTCTGACCATGACCCTAACATCCTGAAGCTGCTGGCTTAATTTAAGGGTAGAATAGCTTTTTTGAAGACTTGATTACATTGCCAGGTAGGTGGAAATAACTACAAAGCTGGGTAAGGTTTTCCAGAAGATTGTGGTACTCTGAATCAGCATTTCCCATTTGGTGCTATTTATCTCATAGCTAGAATTTATGGGTCTAAGAATCAACGGGTGCAAATGGTAATGACAACACTCATTATTACTGCTAGTGACCACTAACAAAATTTTTTCTTCCTGTTCCCATGACCTTATGCTCTGCTGGTCTTGAGGTCTTAGTTCCAAATGGAGGAATGCTTCAACCAGGAGACACAACAACAATGATTCCATTGAAATGAAAGTTAATACAGCTCCCTGATCACTTTCAATTTCTCATGTCTCTAAATCCCAGGCAAAGAAGGGAGTTACTGTGCCTGGCTAGGATGATTGATCATGGCTACCAAAGGGAAATTGGTTTGCTACCCCACAAGAGAGGGAAGAATGTGCCTGGAATATAGGAGATCCCTTAGGGTGTCTCTTACTATTGCCATGCCCCGTGATTAAGATCAGTGGAAAACTACAACAACCCAATGCAGGCAAAACTACGAATGGCCCAGACTCTTGAGGAATGAAGATTTGGGTCACCATACCGGGTAAAAAAAAAAACCACAACTGTTTAGTGTGTTTGCTGAGACAAAGGAATACAGAATGGTCAGTGAAAGAATGTAACTATAAATACTGGATAGGAACATAAGACCAACTACAGAAATAAGGATTATAGTTGCCACTAGTATTTCCTCTTTATTTCATTATGAATATGTGCGTTAATATAAACATATTAAATGTTTTTTTCTCCTAAAGTCACAGTATTAAGTATTTAATTTATAAGTATTAAATTTTATGACATCAGGAAGAAGATACAAATACTACTCAAGGAGTTTATCTCCTCTTCTGGAGAAATGGTTGGTGTGTTTTCAGTTGTACACAGGATAGGTCTCTTATTAGGTGCAATTAGGACCTTGTTATTGTCTTTTTTTAGAGTATGGTTTAGGAGATGCATATAGATTGAAAAGTGGATCTGTGACCACTTAATGTCAATTTGACTTGTCTTGGTCTCAGAATGCTCAGATATTTGGTTAAACATTATTCTAGGTGTGTCCAAATTGGTAAAGCATTTTCCCTTTTCAATGGGAGCCTCTCCCAATCCATTGAAAGGCCTGAGTTGAATAAAAAGTCAGAGAATTCATTCTCTCTGCCAGTCTTCAAGTTGATGCTGAGGGTTTTTTTTCTTCTTTCAGACTCAAACTTGAACTTATGTGATTGGTTCTTCTGGTCCTCAGGCCTTAGGACTTGCACTGAAACTATACCATGAGCTCTTTTGGTTCTCCAGCTGGCTTACTGCAGATCTTGGGATCTGGAACTTCTTAGCTTCCATAATTATATGAAACAATTCCTCATAAGTGATCTTCCTGTCTCTCTCTGTGTCTGTGTGTCTGTCTGTTTATCCTGTTGGTTCTGTTTCTCTGGAAAATCCTAATATATATGGTTAGAAGTTTTACCTCTCCTGAAATGTTGTCTTTAATATTTTTGAAATCATGTTAATTTTCTGCAATTCATATTGATGACTATTGTTATCTTGTTTTACAGCAAAATGATCAGTAGTCATTATCTGATTTTGTAGAAAAGGGAACAGACCTTGGAAATTTAAATTTCTTGTCTAAGGACACAGTGCTCCTTCAGATGAGCAGGGGCTTAGAATCCAGTTCTGTACACTTTTAACCAATTACTCTTTCCATTATACTTCACCCCTTTACTATTAGTTGCCCATCTCCTCCAGAAAAAAATAAAGGTTTTGATTCCCCCTCCCATTTATTTAGCATAGTCACTAAGTGCCTCAGTATTATCTCAAAAATATGAAGTTTTTTCTTGCTAAATTCAAGAATTTGAAGTGTGTGGGGGTAAGCTAGTAAACTATATGAATTATTTAGAAGTAAGCATTTCTAAAAAAGGTATTTCAAGTAAATGCAGTAACCCAATTTCCTTGCTAACAAGGAGATTGTTGATAGAGGCAAGTAGAAATCTCATTGGACTTGTTTTCGTGAATACATGAGATTTAAGTGTAATTAATGTTAAAAATTCTTAAGAACAGTTCACCTAGAATGTTTAAGTAGGCCATGAACATTTACTTCTGTGACTTTTTATTTCATTTTTGAAGACTCTTTAACAGATGCAAAAGTGATGTTAAATCCTGTCTTGATCCAGGTGTCCTAGATTCATTTATTGATGTTGGAATTATGATGATTTACTATAATGCACTCATATATAAATTTTCTTAAATTTTTGTTTCCAGTTTTAGATTTTCAAATTGATTTGAGCTGTAGAGAATAAGATAATGCTTTCAGCCCCAAGCATCTAATCTGTGTTGGGCCAAGGTGGAGGAGAGATAGTTCATTAATTCACTCATTATGCAAGGAACTGCTTCGTGCTCTGGGGAATGTGAAGATAATGGGGATGTTAGGATGACATGAATCTTGGCTTTAAGTTACTTATAGTCTATTAGGAGATGACACGTGTAAAGAATTACAATGTAGGATAATCACCACGTTCCACAAAAGAGGTCTAAATAGATTGCTATGAGAATTGAAGGAGGAGAGTTGTTACTTTTCCTGGGAAGACTTCAGAAAACCTTCCCAGAGGAGCTGGCATAAGAGCTGGGCTCTTTAAGACCCGTCTGGATTTGAACAAAAGGAGTATTCTGTAACAGTTTCTTCCATGTATATGAATTAGTCAAGGTGGTTAAAATATCTAGTTTTTTCTACAATATCTGTCCTCTAGTAGGTGTTGAATAAGTGTATGCTGAATAAGTGCATAGAACACTTAAAATTGTATGCCACTGGCCAACTGTCTTTCTTATATGAATGATGTCAGAAAAGTTATTGGAATATTTTTGCCCAGGAGTCAAGTTGAGCAGTGCTTCTGTACTTATCAAGGGCTTTAACTGCTTAGTTTCTCTGTATTTATCTTCTCATAAACATTAACCATCATGCTTTGTCCCTGAAAAATGGTGCAGCTGCCCGGTGGCTATTTCACCCACCCCTCACTGATCAGCTGTTCATGAGAGAGTAGGATTGATGTCTGCCCAACAGATGACCCTCTGCAGGGAATGGGAGGGGGTAGGCTGGCAGCTGGGAGGTGACTTGTGCTGTAGCGTGGCTTTATTGCATTGCACGGGTGGAGATTGGTGGATGCTTAATTTCAGGCCAGTTACGAAAATAAGGAGATGCTGATCATTAGTGTGAAATACTATGTCCATGGAAGCAAGCAGGATGTGTAGGACCTAGTATGTCACCATTGTAGATCTCATGACTTCATTGCTGCTAATTGAATCAGTTTCTGGGGCAGAGACCTTGTTCCACACAACTGCCCAGATAATCAACAAAGATTCCAACCTTCCTGTAGGATCAAGATACATTCTGCATGTTTGTCAGCAAAATAAACCTTTGCCTTTGTTGAATAAACCGATGGAAATAATGAGAGTCTGACAAAATGGTACATTTACCTTCTCTCGACTACTTCTAAGTTTGAACAAGTCAGTGAAGAATAAAAGGTTTCAAATTACTCTGGGTAAGGACTGGAGAATGAAGGTAGTTATCATCCTACTCATATTGGTTTGTGGAACAAATGTGGCATTTTTTAGGTCTTTTTCACTCTCTTCAGCATTGACTCTGTGTACTAGACCTCCTTCTGCATAGATTCTTTCTCTTAACTTCCCTTGACAGTCAACTTCCTTGATCTCTTCTTATTCTTATCTCTCTCTCTGGCCCCCCTTTATTTTCTGGCTAAAAGAAACCCACAATTTTTTACTTATTTTTTTTCTCTTATGTCTTTGTATGTTTCTTGGTATCCTCTATTCTGATGAATCCCCAAGTTTTACTTTCAGTTCTTAGCTTTTGAGTTGACGTCTGGTATTTTAAGTGGCTGGTGGTTATCCCACATAAAATGCCTCATTTCACCTTATACTCAGTATGTCCAAGACTAACTTCATCTTCTAAGTCTGCTCTTCCTGTTACCTGTCAATTGATTTTTTTTTTGCATTAACATCATCAAGGTCTTCATTTTCTATAATTTATTAAATTCATTAGTTTTAAAGCCTCTGCAATTATTCAGGCTCAAATAACCACTTGTAGGCTAGTGTGTCTAATAGTCTTTCAGTTGGTCTTTATTGCTGTTTGTTTTGCTGATTAAAAACAAATTGACTTCCTTCCTTTTTCCCTTTCCCTACCTGACAGTCCAGGCCTTCCTCAGGCTCCTTTCCATGTTTCCAGGCTCATCTTTCTTTATCTCTTTTCCCCTGTACCATGTATCCCAGCTAATCTGCAACACATCAATGTCAAGTCTTCTCATTTAGGCCTTTAATTACATTTACTTTTATTTCCATCTTACTCCCCACTACCTGGGGCTAGGGAACAAACCCGTGTTCTTGAGCATGCCAGCAAGTATGTGCCACACCACTGAGCCTCAGCCCTTTTTTATTTTCTTTTGAGCCAGAGTCTTATTAAGTTGCCCAGGCTGGCCTTGAACTTGTGATCCTCCTGCCTTAGCTTCCTGGACAGCTGGGATTACAGGTGTGTGCCTGGCTTTATTTCCATCTTTCAGAGCCTCGTTCAAATGCTGGTCTTCTTGTTTAGAAATAACTTCTTCATCACCTGAATCATTGGAGCACCTTTGGTCTGCCTTGCAGTCAATGCTCCTGTATGTGCACTTTCCATGTGACCTTCCTGAAAGCAGACTCATGTTTGGTCTCATCTTTCCATCCTTCAGACTCCACAGTAGACACCTGCTGCAATAATTTTGTAAAATGAATAAGTAAATCAATGACATTTAATGGAGGAATTTCTAATGGGAGAAAGAGGATGACATAATAGTATCAATTCTGTAGAATAATTAAATTGGAATAAAATTTAATCCTAAAGTATAAAATTGTTGTTAGTTGGATATTTATTCAGAAATATTTTAATTCATCTATAAAAATAGATATATTGATTATCATAAATTTGGCAGGGAAGTTCACACTGTGGGATTTCAGATTGCTTTGTGGAAAACAAGAATGCCTTGAGATGTGATAGAGAACTCATTAATCACCCATTAATATGCCATTTATTCCCTCTACATTGTTTGAACATTCAATGATCTGAATTTTCTTGATACGAATAAAAATGATTTAGTCTCCAGAGCTTACTTTTACTTTAATTATTCACTTACTGCTAGAATTAGTTGTTCTCCAGTTCTGCCATGATTCTTACTGTATAGACTTAGGAGCTGCATTTAATATTTCTGCTTACTGTATTTAGTTATGGAATATTGATAATTAAAATCACTGCTTTTTAAAATGTTACTTCTGGGCAGCCTTTGGGAATTTGAAATATCTGTTGCAATAGTGTCTGTTTTCATGCTTAACAGACAACAATTTCTTGCTACTTTGGACGCCCTTATTGCTGTTAGTCTATTTTGTGTAACGTTCTTTTTCAAATATTTTTTGTTGTTTAGTGAGAAGCAACTGGAAGATCATCAATTGAAAACAGTTAACTGTCAGCCCCAGAAATTTGCAGACCTCTCCTCCTGAGGGCAAAGCCCCCTTCCCTTCCATCAGTAGTCCTAACCCTGCCCCTGACCCCCACCCCCTGGGACAAGTCCTGATCATATGGTATCAATATGTACCTGTCTCTAGTCCTTGCACCATTCTTGCTGCTATCTTTAGGCTGCAGTTATATTAGCTGAAATTCTGTCCTATTTCTGTGCCATGGTTCTTAGCATAAGGCTTCTGTGTTCATTTTTCAGATTTAATCATTACTTTGTGCTGTAGTTTTGGTAAATTATCACCTACTGTGTGTTTAGCTGATACCCTGTGCTTGTATCCACTGGTGTTGTCTTGTTCCTCAGTCCCTGAACCCAGGGTTAACAGAGTTTGGTCATAGTAGGTGTCCACAGAATACTGTGGAGTGATTGGATGACTAGTCCAGTCCTTGAATTCTAGTCAGAACTGGGGCTTGCTGATTGTGTTCTCTGCTCCTCTGGGACTCGAGTGTTTCTTGTCTTTTCTTCTCTCATCACTATACTCCACACATATGGTTGGATACCTCTGTTATTTCAGGTTGGGCCTCAATTATTGCTGGCTTCTCTGGGTTGGCCTGTCAATGGATGCTTTGACCTTCAAAATAAGCTTTCTTTCCACGCCTTCATACCAGTTAATTATCTCCTGAGTACCAGCTCTAACCCAGGGCCACATCCTGGAGACTTTGCAGGTTCCTGTTTGGATTAACAAATTGGACCATGTTGCTTTTTTGATAGCTGTGTCCATAATTCCTAGTTTGCCTAGGATGGTTCTGGGTTTTACCTACTGTTCTAGTATAATTATTAATAGAGTCCCTTCACTCTTACAAGGACCTTAGTTTGGATAAGAAATGATATGATATTATCACCTAACCTCTTCCTAAGATGTGATTATAACTGAACTCTCAAATCTTGTCTTAACCATACTGATTATAGTGCTATATCGAGCAACTTGAAAGTTTTCTAAAATCAGATAACATGGATGCCTATTATTAAATGATTTTGAGTGTATGGTCACTTTAATACAGACAATATGAATATAAACACAAAGATATCAAATGGGCAAATCAAGATACAATTTTTTTTTCACAAGGTGAACACATTTGTCATGTATTATATTACCAGAGGCCTAGGAATTCCTTTAAAAGATTTGATTCACATTCTTCATCAAATATTCTGTGAGGCAACACATTGCCTAGACACTTAATTTTGAGTATAATTGTAAATGTTTAGTTACATAAGCTGTTTTAGGAATTGCATTGCAAATGCGACAGTTATTGAATTACTCAAGTGAAGAAGGAAAACAAAACTAAGAATATAACATCTTGGGGTATTTTTTAAAAAAGCGATTGGAGGCCTTTCATGTGCAGCACAGCAGAAAATGACCAGGTCTGGGTAGTTATTCTCAGGACGGCTGTCTGTGAATTAAGGCTCAAGCGACTGGAATTGCAGATGCTTTGACTCCTTTTTATTCACTTTGCAAGCTCCTTTGAAATTGTTGCAAATTACTGCAATAGAAGAGTGGGGCACTGTGAGTATATTTAAATGCATGCAGCACAATCATAGGAATCCCTGCCAGGTGACAGAACTTCCCTGTCATATTCTTTGAGCTGAATAGATATTATTGTCCTGCTTTCTTATGATTTCAATGGACACCAAAGTATAGAAAAGGAAAACAGATAATCCTGCTGGAGATTCTGTCCTTTTCTGTTGTGCATGCCCTGTTTACCTTGACTTTGGGAGTTAAGTGTCTATTTGGGGGCTGTTTTTCATAATAAGGAAAACAAGTCTGCGTCTGTTTCCTTTCTTATCTCTCTGCTTATTCCAGGACAGGTGAAGAAGAAAGTATTTGTGTATGGTTGTATGATCAACAAGGTGGGTTGGTGTCTGGAGTCTAGGTCTGTTGTATATAAAGTCTAAGAATCTTTTATATAGAAAAAGAGCTTCTATCTACCAGACTTTTTAGTCTTTGGCATATAGCTTCACTGCCTCTGGTAATTTCTTCCATAAGTAATTGTCTATGAAAGTAGACATAAGAGAATGTGACTCCAAAATCATAGATTTTTATAGGTATACATGGGACGTGAGAGGATTTATCCCTCCTATCTTCCATCAACACTACAAATCCCTGTGACGGGAAGATATAATCTGTGTCACATTAAAGACTTTAGAGTGAATATTCCATTCCAATAGTCAGTAACTCCACACTCAAAGAAATCTTTCTTAGATCTAACCTAAGTTCTTCATCTTGGAATTTAAGACTATTTCCTTTGGTTCTGTACTCTTGTAGATAGAGAACAGCTGGTCACTGGAATAACTGATCAAATACTTTAAGAATGTTATTAAATCATCCGTCAGTCTTCTCTTCACCAGGCGGAATAATCCCAGTTCCTTTAATCTTTTCCAATAGATATTACTTTCCAACCCTTTAATCATCTTTGTGGCTCTTCTCCATTTTAGTAGAGTTAAATTTGAACCCTCCAAATTGGGTACAGGTTTCAAAAAACTGTTCCTTTTAAAATAAAGTGTACCTATCTGGTCCTGTAGAGCTCTGGTCATAGTTATAGCTGCACCAGAAGCCCCTCTCCTCCCAGAAGCAGAGCTAGTTTGTCGACTTTTTCCTTCCAAGTTCCCAGAACAGTTTCTTTCATGGGTATTGATGGCAGGAAGACTCATGGGGTCAAAAAGAGCCGAAGCTCAATTTGAAGGAGATACTCCTTTTGCACCTATTTTTTCCCCTCTCCTACCTTGAAAAATTTTAGCCTGTAAATATGAAAGTTAAAATAATATTTTAAGTAGGACAGTTGATATCAAGAAGATGAAGTTTTTTTACCATACGATTTATTTTTATTTTTTTTAGTCATACATGACAGCAGAATGTATTTTGACATATAATACATACATGGAATGTACATACATCAATCATATTGTCTATTCTATTCTGCTGCCCTTCCTATCCTCCCTACTCCTCCTTTCTCTCTATCCAATCTAATGTGACACACTTTTTTTTTCTCATTACAACATCATATATGTATTCTGTATAACAATGAGGTTCTCCTTCCAAGAAGATGAAGTTTTTAAAGATACTGAAAACTGCTTAAAGTTTTTTTAACTTTATAAAAGAAATAGAGGAAGATGTATATCAAAGGGTACAAAATTGCAGTTTTGTTGGAAGAATAAGTCTAGAGATTTAATGCACAACATGATGACTAAAGTTAATATTATTGTATTGTAGATTGTAGATTTTAGGTGTTCCTACCAGACATGTACACACAAAGAGAACTAGTTGAGATGATGGATATTAATTGGCATGACTGTTGTAATCATTTATGTATATAAACACCAAAACATCATATTTTATACTGTAAATACATTTGATAAAATTTAACATAAGTGAAATGTAAGTACATTTGCTAAGTTGAAGGTGACTAGCTACTATGCATAAAGAACTTCTTGAACTCTAGAAATAATAGTTAAAAAACACGAAAGAAAAAGCTAGTCACCTCAGTTTATTTTCATAAAAGTGTTGGTATCTAAATGTAAATAATGTCAATATGAAGGCACCTTCTACATAGAATGAGAGTTTTGTGTAAGAAAGGGAGAGTCATTCAAAATAGTATGTGATTTTGATCTACTAGGATTGTACTATAAGCCTTGACCGGTTCAAGCTCCATCTTCTGAACACTTATGTTGGCTCGTCTCCCAGACTATAAAGCTACCATGCTTAACTTGACCTTCAACCTCATTCCCTCACCTCCTGAGAAACTTTGACAGATTGTGTGCTGGAGTGTGTGTTTATTGCAAAGAGTGAGGTGGAGTGCATATGGGTTAAGGATGTTCATTATTCCAAGGTTAGGCTTGGCCTTAAAAAAAATGAGGCTAAATAATTTAAAGCAGAATAGGCTGTTAAAAGAGTGGTTGGCAGAATTGACTTCTTGTTAAACAAATGATGTAAAGTGGGGGAAACATGGCTGTGAAACACAGAGGCTATTGGAGTGTTTGTAGGAAAAACTGGATGACAAACTTACAAGTGTGTGCAAAGCAAGCAACATTCCACTTTATAAAGGCTCACGACACTGAAGTCACATTTAGAGAATGTGGTACATAAGAAAGGTGAAACCCACGAGCCATTAATGTACAGCACAGGAGTCTTGATCGTAGTATTCATCTCTTACCGCAAGCTTGATGCAACTCAAGGACACAAGGTGGAAAAAGTCAAGATATGAGATGGTGCCTTTCTGTCAACTTTTTTTTTCTTTTTTATAAGTGTAACTGCAATAGAAGGTATTATATTTTGCAATAAAAAAGACTTATGAACACATCAGGAATCTGTACAAATGAATTAAAGTCATGCAGGTAGTTGTCTGGGGTTAGATTGGGGTTACTAGGTTCCACTAACTCTGCTTCACCAACAAATTCAAAATGTTTCCTGTGCTGTAAATTAGAAACTACTTGTTTTTAATTAAGACCATCTGTAAGCTCCAAAGAACTTGGGAGCTCAAGGAGTGCCAAGGTGAAAACTGGTGGTATCTGACTCATTTATTCCTAAAGTCAGCTTGCTTTTTCTTTTGCTAGGCAAATATTTCATGGGTTTGAACTAGCACATGACTAGTTTCTCTAAAGGTCCCCTACAAAGTGGCCAATAGGTGATTTAATGATGACGTAGGCAGAAACCAAGCCAGGCTACCTCCCTTGTGCATATATGACTTTATAGAATGTTTAGCAATAGATCTTGATTATTAAAACAAGGTGTTTGTTGTTATTTTAATGAGTGGACAAAGAAGGTGAAAGTGAAGAGACATGGCATTCTAGAAAATACAAACCATATACATGACATTTTGGAAAGAAAGAGGGCATTGAAGGGCAAAGGCAAGGCAAAAATTCTAAAAACGGAGTCCCTTCAACATAGAGCCAAACTGATTTAACTCCAAGGGATATGATAGGTTTCTAGAATGTGGAGACTGATGGCTCAAGGTGACAATTGTATTGCTCAATCTTTTAAGTTTATAGGTAAAAATAAAAATCAAAACCCCAAACAAAGCAAAAAATTTTGAGTTCCAGAAAGTTCTTCTATTTGTTTTTTTGATCTCTGCATTCTACTGATGGATTGGTGAGATGACTACTATGTAATGAACAGTAATTCAATAAATAAATGTGGGAGGCATTGTATAGTATTCTGGAAGAATTAATCTCCCTTCAAATTAACCAGTAATAACACATGGATGTTAGAAAAAGAAAGTGAGTACTCTGAAGGAATGAGTTGTTTGTGCTCTCTTGTTTCAGAAAGGATTTACACTTTAATATGGTATAAAAAGATGTGTAACAGTGTGGAGCCCTTCAAATTATAAGAGGGCAGATCTCAGGTTAAGTGATTTTTATCACATACCACTCATATGCGTTTGAGTCCCTGCTCCAAAACAAGTGGAGGGACACAGGAATCTTTTTGAGGAGATAGATGTTTTTATTACCTTGAGAATTGTGATGAAATCATCTCAGCATGAATCCGTCCTAACTTATCACATTGTACATACACATCAAATATTTGGATATTTTTTCCTTTTTGTATATATTTATATCAATAAAGGTGAAAAGAAGAAGAAAAACAATGTGTAAGTAATCATAGTAATAGTTGTTGAACTTGATGGATTTTTATATGGGGGTGGAAGATACTTAATGGATTATTTCACTTAATTCTTACAGTGATCTCACAAGGTGCTATTGGAATCCTCCCTATTTTACACCCTAGGAAACTGAAGTACAGAAGGGTTAAATCACTAGCCTAAGTGTCAGTATAGGGTTTGAATTTGGAGTCTGTTGGTAACTATGCCATCACTGTGCCTTTGACTATAAAGAACAAAATGCTCACATACTGCCTACACATGTATAAATGGACTTAGATGTGGAATGCAAAGAATGGAGAAAGTCACTTTGGCCAAGGTGGAGGGCAGGGTTACAGGACCAGCTATTAGAGATGGTAGCCGGGAACTGGCCCTTGGAGAATGGTGGATTATTATTCTTTTTGGGGGGTGGGGAGTACTGAGGTTTAAGCCCAGAGGCACTTTATCACTGAGCTATATCCCCAGCGCTTTTAATTTTTTTTATTTTAAGAAAGTGTCTCACTAAATTGCTGAGGGCCTCACTAAGTTGCCGAGTCTGGCTTGGAACTTGTGATCTTCCTGCCTCAGCTTCCCATATATTATTCTTTTAACAATGACGGGATGAACTGAAGAATAATTGATTCAAATATTGCCATAAAACCACTCCTTTACCAACATACAGTCTGTGCATTAGTATGAATGGAGATTTGCCAGGCTTATTTTAAATAACCCTTAGGACAATTCTCTTTTTTATTCATATAATCTTTATTTCTCTTTTTACTTCCCTGGTTCAAGTTCTATATCCTTGTAAATTTTGTATTTGAAAAATCCCATCTGGATGAAACCTAATTTTCCCCAAATATGTTGAAAACTCAAAGAGAATTTTTCAAAATACCTCATGGATGAGATACTTTATTCATCTCCACTCATGGGTGAATTACTCTTGCCATTTATTTGGGCAGTCATGTCTCAGACTTATTTTATAATGTGTAGATCACATTAGAAATGTTTTTATATTTCCTTTCTTATGAGGAGAGCAAAGGATTGCTAGTGGGCTGCTAAGGTAATATCTAGTGTGTTTTAGGAAATAGGATTTATTGTAAAAGTTACATTTCTTGAACCTAAACCATCATGCTCATTTAGCTCTAGCATGCTCAAGAGGCCAAATGATAGTGTACCAGCTAAGTAAAAAAAAAATTGTACCAGATTTTAGTTTTACATATCTATGAAAGTGAAGATTTTCCTTCATTTTTATAACAATATTCCTAGAAAATTTTCCATCAACACTTAAAACAATTTTAGAGGACCAAAGATAGCCCACCCTAGTCTGGCTATTTTTCATATCAGTTCCTGTTGAGAACTAAATATAATAAAAATGAATCACATCCAACAGCCATACCTTTTAACATGGTTTATAAATGATATTTAGAAAATATATTTTTTTTTCCTTGCATCTCCCAAGGCTTTCAAATAGTTTTTTTTTAATTTTTTATTGATTATTTAAAGCATTACATAGCTCATGATATATCATCTTTCATACATTAGACTCAAATTGTGTTTTGAACTCCCATTTTCACCCCAAATATAGATTGCAGAATCACATCTGTTACATATTCACATTTTTACATAATGCCATATTAGTGTCTGTTGTATTCTGCTACCTTTCCTAACCAAATGATGTCCTCAAAACCAGAAAGATTATGTCAAAGCATTGTAGGACAATAAAGAGCATTTCTAGAAATTAGTAATTTGGAGGGGGCTCAGTGCTTTATTAGATTGACTTTTTCAATATAAATAGTATTTTACAAAGAACCATTTTTTTGTGCCAGACTTATAGACTGAACATGACTTATTCATTTCTTGAAGTATTGCATGAGGGAAGTGGTCATTTGTGGTTGTACCAACAGGTTTTATGAGAGTTTTTAAGAATGAGCTGGAGAAGTTACAGGTGTTTGGGGTATAGCTTTGGGTTTCATCCAATTTAAGACTAATATTCTCTACTATATTGTGTTGCCTGGAAAACAAGAAAATTCAAAATAGCCCTTGTGGAGAAATCAATCTTAGTTTCTTTTAAGTATGTTTTGCTATGCTCAGCAGGTGTAGTTTTAAAAAATTGTATATAACATTAAGGTTTTTTTTTTTTTTGTGATACTGGAGATTTGAATTTAGGACCTCACTTAAGCTAGGCAAAATTTGCTGCCACTGAGCTACATCCCCAGCCCTTTTTAAATTTTATTTTGGGAAAGGGTCTCATTAAGAGACCTTGGACTTGTTATCCTTGGCTGGCCTTGGACTTGTTATCTTCATGCCTCAACTTACCCAGTAGCTGACATTACAGGTATGCACCATGACACCTGCCTTAACAGTAAGTTTTACAAATTAGATGTTTTAAGTACATGCTGGAACTTCTGATTTAAGTGATAGTACAAAAACAAAGAAATCTTTTTTTAAATGAGTCATTTTCTCAAAGTTGTAGTTTTTTTTTTTTTTAAATACATGTTTTGTATCTTGGGGGTTTTTGAACTGTTACTATTTTACAATAGGCTATATCTTTGAAAAATTTATAGGATATGCTCATTCTCTGAGAATAAAATATTTTTATATGGGGGTGGAAGATATGTGATTAGGCTAGGAAAAAGTAAATTGCAGCTAGTTTGTTGTATAGGGTTTGGGAAGTTAGAGTTTCAACTCTTTCTACCAGTGAGTAGTTATCAAAGATTCTCAGTCTGGAGAGTAACATAATTACATTTGCTATCAGTAAAATGCACTATGACAGATATAAGAATCTGATTTTCCTCACTTTATTTAACACCTACAACAAACTTGTGTTATAGATATTAATCCCTACTTTTCAGCTAAGAAAATGGATGGGGTCTCACAGAGGTTAAACAAGTTTGTTTACATTAATAATTGAAGTTAAAAGAGGCATACATTTAATCTATAGCTTGTTAAAAATAGGATATATATTCAAACAATTTTATGAAGAAAACATATGAAATTACTACAGAGTGTAAGCATCCCATGTTAACTACAGTATTTTCAGCCTTGTGACTAATCACTATGGAATATAGAGACGTGTGGAACAGTTTGTACCTAGAGAAAGTTATACCTAGAGCTAACTGCTAATGTATGCCAGTTGTGGAAAATAACTTTCCTCTACATAAATAGGAATATTTTCCATAGAGAAAATTTTACCTGAATACAACTGCAAAATCTGTGGCATACAAGTATGCATTTAGACTTTTTAATTTTAAGTGTAAATCATACATTTATTACCAAAAGCAATCTCAACTAAAAAATTTGGCATAGGGATTAAAAATAAAAATTCATTGCCCTACTTAGAAAAGCATTACTAGTATCTTTCATAAAAAATGTACAAACTTTGTTAAAAATTTATCAAGCCTTCAAATGATTTGGTTACAGATATTTATTTTATGTACATTTAGATCTATATGTTAACTGATACAAGGAATATGATTTGAGGGAATGACTCAGCAGAGGATTCCAACAGACACCCCTGTAAGCTTTTATAATCCGAAGCAAATAGCAAAATGAGATAACCACCAGGGGGAAAATAGCTTTCTTTCTTTTTTTTTTCATTTGCTTTATTTAATTTATTTATTTATTTTTTCTTTTTTTTATTGGTTGTTCACAATATTACAAATCTCTTGACATATCATATTTCATACATTAGATTGAAGTGGGTTATGAACTCCCAATTTTTACCCCAAATGCAGATTGCAGAATCACCACGTCGGTTACACATCCACAATTTTACATAATGCCATATTAGTAACTGTTGTATTCTGCTACCTTTCCTATCCCCTACTATCCCCCCTCCCCTTCCCTCACATCTTCTCTCTCTACCCCATCTACTGTAATTCATTTCTCTCCTTGTTTGGGAAAATAGCTTTCTAATGAAGGCCTAAAGATATCTGTGAAAAATATTCTCACAAGTGACTTGGTAGATCTCATTCAAAATTATTATAAGAGGCCCAAATTCAAGAATCTTAAATCACAATTCAGAGAATATATAAAATCCAAATATACTTTCACATTTTCCAGACTTTTTTTTTTTTTTCAGGACAAAAAAATCCTAATATGAGATCTTGATCCACGGAGGCCTTGAGTTGTATATTTGGGGGTGGGTGTTAAAAATAATACCAAACATGACCATTCATATCAAAAAAACAAAAACAACAAAAAAAACCCCAAACCCATAAAAACCCCACAGCTGAGTTAAGATAGTAAAGCCAATCTTATTTTAGGAGGAAAGAGGATGTGAAGGCAATAAACCAACATCTGCATGCATCTGGTACATGATGGTAACAGCTGGGCAAGACATCAACTGTTCTTTCTCATATGCTAGCACAGAGTTGCTCACTGTGGCTAGTCTGAGCTGGTCAGAACACACACATGTGTGCCCCTAATATATACTAACCACTTAGTAAGCAAGTCTGGAGCTCCATGCAAAGACAAGACATTCCCCTAGAGATCAGCCAATTGATGCAATAGATTGGTTTTCACTTCTAACTTGCTGTTTGGTGACTTTACTGGGTGAATTCTGTACTCTTTGTCATAGGTTGCCACTGAAATCTCTGCTTATTTATTTTAGTGGTCAGCTAATGATTGGATATTTTTCCTTAAATGTTTTGAATCAATAAGTCTCCTACTCTGAGGGGCTGTATGTATGTAAATGTATGTCCTCACTGTTCTAGCAGTTTGCAAATGTGTCTTAGCCTTCACTGTTCCTTACCTCAAGGTTAGCCAAAAGTGAGAGATCAGACCTTCTCAGATCTTTCCTGGGTAGATACATGAGCCTGTCCATGCAGGTGGCCATATAGATCCCCAGGAATATATTGGAGCTATGGATTTTTTTTAACCTGATTTTTTAATTAATTTATTTATTTGTTTTCTTATTAGCCCCAACTGGTTATGGTAGCCTCAGGCAACTCTGAGGTTAAACCTTTGCTGCTGATTGTTTTCAGCAAACATCATGGGGTAGGACTTTATTCAGTGGTGATCTCTGAGTCAGGGAAGAAAGAAAAAAAAAGAAGAAGAAGAAGGAAGAAGGAAGAAAGAAGGAAGAAAGAAGAAGGAAGAAGAAAGAAGAAAGAAGAAGAAAGAAGAAGCAAATCCTGAGAAGGGAGCTTTTGCAGGGAGCTGCCAGACAGGTAAAATAGTGACAAGTCTTTACGGGTGGAGCTTTGTCTCTAAACCTGGCTGACCCATCCCATGGCTGCTGGGTTTCTGAGTTTCACAGTCTCCATGGTTTTAAGGCAGTTAGTATTCAAGTCTGTAGTGAAGCTGGAAGAGGAGGAGGGGAGTAGGACAAGTTAAAACTCCACAAAGCCTACTGCTCTTTTAGGAATTTAGCTATTTTCTTGAGTAAAACACTCCTCAGATTGCTGGAAGGCCTTTGATTAATTTACACAATTCTGGAAAAACGTATTTTTGACAATTTTTGTTAGTGTTCTTGTTGGCTTTATGGAGCAGCGATTTTATAGAAGTCTTTATTCTTCAATTCATTCTGGAAGTGCTTCTCTGGTGGCTTTATTAGATGCAAGTCTTTGGTTTTTGTTTTCTGAAATGACTTCCAGGAGCATATCAAACATGTTTCCTGGTTCTCTTCAAGAAGGTGAGAGGAGTGGGGTCTGGCAGCACATGCTTATAATCCTAGCTGCTTGAGAGGCTGAGGGAGAAGGATCACAGGTTCAAAGACAGCTTCAGCAAATTAGTGAAGGCCCTAAGCAACATATTTCTAAACAGAAATACAAACAAGCGTTGGGGATATGACTCAGCAGTTAAGTACCCCTGGTTCAATCACCAGTACCTAAATAAATAAATAAGTAAATTGAGAGAAAGACAGGGGTGACCTTCTTTTCTCAGAAACCCCAACATTAACCTACTCTTTCATGAAACTATTATTAATTATTTGCAAAGGGGAACAAAGTACCATAGTTGGCTTAATTTAAACATTTGGTGGTAGAATGCGTGTTGGAGAGTCAACCACAGTGCCATCAGAGTTACTTCTGGAGATTAGATAAGGGGGAAGGCACAATCTCAGAGAAAAAACAGTTTGGAAAAAGAAGACTAGACACAATGATTAAAAGTTTTTACCCAGGCCTGATCTTTAGCTTTTATTTATGCAAAGATATGTTTTCATGTGGGAAAAATATTTACCCTAGTCATACTATGTTATAATTTAATGTATCCATACCAGCTTCTACCCATTATTTTTTCAGCAATGCTGTAAGATTTGAATACAACGCTTCAAGGACTATTGAGGACAAGTTTGTAAGGAGTAAATAAGAAATCGGCATACATTTAAAGCTGAGAAGTATTCAGTTGCTCTTCTGTCACTGAGGTTGATGATCTTCTTAAGAGTATGTTATTGTGTTCAGAAGCAGTGGGTATGATCCACAAAGCATGACAGTTTTCAGCAACTAGAAAAGAGTGACAAAGTTGTGCCTATTGAGTGGTATTAAGTGTGGTACATTATGGACTTTGCCCCCTGGAAGCTTATAATTACCAGCTGCAGAACATAGCAGCATGAGTAATGGGGCTTTATGTACTATATGGTAATGTCAGCTCATTCATTAGTCATTCTTCACAATCTCCCTGAGAAGTGGATCAGTATTATTATAATTATTACCTGTCTCCTACATGATGCATAAATTGAATTTTAAGATTATAAATTACATTACTAAATGTCACACACATAGCTTATATCATAACTAGGTTTTTGAATCAGTTCTTCCAGGACTTATTTAAGGCTTATTCAATGATCTTCCTCAAACAAATGCAATTAAATATGATTTCTTCCACTAGTTGGGAAGAAGAAAATATCTACATACTGTCTTTGAAATCTCTGTTTCCGGATGTTCATAAGGTGAGGTAATTTTGTACTAGTTGAACCAGAATACATAATGACAGGGTACTATGGAGAGAAACACAAGTGTAATTAACATGGAAGAACAAGAGAAAGAGAACATGGATTTAGCAGCCTCAAAATAAGATGATATGGATCAGTAATACATTTATTAAATAGTTAATCATAAGAGTGATTATGTTTTCATTGGGCAACACATTCCTTTTGTCCTGCGAAGAGAATTGGAATTTTATACAGATGATTAGCATTAAAAACCTATATCTCCCTTGCATTAGTAAAAGTGACCCCAGGTCCTTGAAATCAAAATATGCAGGTGAGAGCTGTATTTAAAAGGAAGGAAGGAAGAAGGAAAAATTCGTAAGTATCTAAAAAGTAGTTATTGTTAGCATTTGGTCCAACTCCAATATTTTGGACTTCCTCTTTTCCACTGCAGATAGCAATTAGCACTTTTTAATGTGGCTTTGAAATTTTAGAACAGAATCCTTGTGAAGTGCATCAAACATTCTTGAACTGTTTTCAGAACATTCTTTTCATGGAGCCATGGAACCAGCTGCTCTTCTGCCTTAGTCAGTTAGTGTTTTGTCATTGATGCTTTTAGGAATGTGTGTATAATAAAAGAGAATCTGAGACATTGATACAGTTGCAGCTATTTTAAGGAGGCAATTATAGCAAAATGAGACACTGATTTATAATGTATTGTTCCTTTTGGTCTAGGCCAAATTATGTGATTTGTCACAGGGGTTACTTAAGTATATCTCAGAGGACAAAAACATTCTGAGTGTAAATGCAGAACAATTGAATGGGCTGTGTGTGTGTGTGTGTGTGTGTGTGTGTGTGTCTGTGTGTCTGTGTCCTAAAGAGAATGCAGTCTTATGTTAGGATGTTATATGGATATCTTTCTTGGTAGTTATACAAGTGCATTGAAATGATACACAACTAATTGTATTAATCACTACAAAAGTCCTTCTGTTGAAGACAAAGTATTATTGACTTTCTATATTAAAAGAGTGAATCAAAATTTCAGCCGAAATTTATAGAGTGTGGCTTAGTATTGGGATTTTCTGATTCAACATCTACAGTCATCTTATAATTTATATTGACTGAAATAGTAATATTTAACTCTCTTACTTATTTTTTTCAGCCTGCCAAAAAAAGTCAATTTATATGATGAATTATGAGTACCTAAGACCCAGAGGAAAAAATTGTCAGCCTAGACTGTGATATATATGTTCTCTTGTTCACAGTGTGGCTTTATTGACAAAGTATTGATGTTTGCACTTATGATTTGAAGGCACATTTTTTTCTTCTTACCCAGTCAGCAAATCGATTGTATATAGAACTGAGTAACTTCTGAAATCAACAGAAATCACATTTGGATTTTTGGTGACATCTGGGCTACTCCAAGAAACTGAGATGATGACTTCAGAATTTTTTTTCATTACCCAATGTCAAAGAGCTATCATGGGTTGAGTGATTATATATAACTGAATTCTATGTCAGATACTGTTTATACTTAGACCTGTTGAGTTTTCATAACATAGTCATCTGTTGTAAGATCTTCATTTTCTTACTTTGCACGTGAAGAAACAAGCTCAGCAAGTTTCTAGCTTGCCTAAGATCACACATTTAATAACTGGGAGATCTGAGGTTTAAACCAGATCCGCCTGAATTGCAAGGCCACATTTTTCCTTTTTGCATGTTGCCTCTCAGGAATAAAGAAACATCTCTCTCAAAAAACTAATAAGCCTATTTGGAAAACCTCGTATAGTTTGGATGATTGAGACAGAATTTGTAGAAGCTTGAAAACATAGAGGAAGTGGAGCTATAATGCTCATCTCCACAGACGTCCTATGTTGCATCCCTGACCCCACATCTTGTGCTCTGTGTACAAAGAACAACTGTTTTCCTGTAGTTGTCTTTCCTGGATTTTTCTATAAATTTTTGCCATATTTGATATATAATATCACACACCACAAACAAACATTTGTGCAGCTTGAGTTTAGATTTAGTGAGCTGGTAGTCACTGAAATCTTATATGTAAAATGAGGAAATTGAACTAATAAGAGTTCAGTCTTCGGCTTCTACATTGGAAAATTCTAAAATGTGGAGATTATTTTTGTCATATAACACAAGGCTTGACCATGAGTATTCAGTGGCTTGGAATAGTAGAATGTAATCAGTATATAATATCAATAGTTATGTGTCACACTTATATTGAGTAACTCTCTTTGGCCATGAATAATTTTACTGATTAATTTTGAGTTTGTATTTTAGATAATATCTATTTCTATGTGCCTACTCTATGTCTTCTTTTTGCTGCTGATTTAGAGAGTCTGAATGCACTTTATCCATCTTTTCATTTTTTTTTAACATGGTTTTTATAAGAGGACCTTTGGATTGGCATTCTGGATTGGCATTAGCACAGATGCCTCCTCTTTTGACAATTTAGATAGCCTTCCTTTGACTATTACCATTGGTAAATTTTATAGCATCATTTGGGCACTTAAATTCTTTCAATGCTACATACACATGCCCTAATTAAGATCACATTAGAAATTTTTGACAAAATATAACTGGTTATATCATGAGGCAGGAGAGAGAAAAATCACTGAAAATGATACAAATACACTCTTTGTGGTACGGTAATATATTGGAGGATTACATCACTGAAAAAGGGCTTCAGAAAAATGCTTCTCAGTGTGTATCAAATCTAAGATGGGGACTTCACTATCTGTTATGGCCTTATTGAGCACAGTAGTGGAAGTTCAGTCTTAATTATTTACTAATTCTGTGTTTGCAGTTCCCTTACTTGTGACAATTTATTCATCACCCCAGAATCAACTTATCCCATTTCATAGCCATCCTCAGACATGTGCAGAGTGGCAACAAAATAGCACAACACTATGCCTTCTGGGTTCAGTTCTTATCCTACAAATAAGTGTCCTTTCCAAAGTCCATTTAGTGCCAAGTGCTTTGAATTTTTGTTTTTATTGGAAGGTTTTGCTCTTTAAAATGGCCCTCAGGCACAGTGCTGAAGTACCGTCCAGTGTTCCTAAGCAAAGAAGATTGCGATGTGCCTTAGAATTCCATGTAAGGTAAGCTTTGTTCAGGCTTCAGTTAAATGTAGTGCTGCTGGCAGTGAGTTCAATGTTAACAAATCAACCATATATATATATATATATATATTACATAAGTTGTCTTTAAATAGAAACATACATAAAGCAAGGTTATGTATTGAATGATCGACCAAAATGTAACCAGAGGCTTATGGGAGTCTTCCCCGGTGTTTCTCCTTGGAGCAGTAGTTCAAAATTTGCAGATTTGATATTTGTGGCAACTTTATCAACTATAACTCCTGCAAATAACAATAGTAAACTTTAGTTAGAGCCACAACACAATGTCTCTGAAATAATCAGGAAGACCTTTCAAATTGAACTATTTAGGAATTCAGTTTTCTTTAGGGAAAGGGAGGAACCCCACAGCTTAAAAGTATTTTATGTTTTAACCAAATGCCTCTTCTGGGATTTTCCTTGAGGTATTGAAATGTCTCATACATTTTTTATTCATTCTCACTTCCAAATTTTACTCCTTTTATAGACCTATGCTATAAGTTAGGTATAATTGTATAAAAATGAATAGTCAATTATGCAGTTGGGCTTTTAAGAAGAGATTTTGTTCAAAGGATTGTGCAAGTAATCCCCCCCAAAAGTATTCATAAACTAACAAAGAGGTGAAAAACATTTCTGACCTTTTACTTGGCCATCAAACGGTCAGAAATTCCACAGTAATGCCAAGAACTTTAGTGGACCCTGCTCTTATGGAATGGTGGTCCTTGCATATTTGGTTGCCAGTTAAGGACAGGATCAAGCTTTCACATTATAGGAAAAGCCTTGGTATAATTCACTTTTGCCTGCTCTAATGGCCTAAGAGAGAAGGGAAGCCCTGAGATTTTCCCTTGGTTTGAGAGGAGATACCTCCATTAATATTGAACAGAGTAGCTAACTATGTTATTGAGGGATTGAATAATTTTTTTTTCATAAATCCTTGCTAATTTTCACTGGGCAAGTGTACTGATTTAGATATGAGCTGTCCCCTAAAAGCTCATGTGTGAGACAATGCAAGAAAGTTTAGAGGTGAAATGATTGGGTATGGTGTGGCTGGCTGGAGGAGGTGGGTTGTTGTTCGGGGTGTGCCTTTGGGGTGTATATTTTGTCCTTGGTGAACACCTCTTAGCCTGTTTCTGCTTCCTGGTTGTCAAGTCCTGAGCTGCTGTCCTTCACCACACCTTTCCACTTTGATGGTCTGCCTCACCATAGGCCTAGAGCAATGGAGTTGACCGTCTATGGACTGAACCTCTGAAACTGTGAGCCCCAGATAAACTTTTCCTTCTGTATGTTGTTCCTGTCAGGCCTTTGGTCACAGTGGTGAAAAAGGTGACTAAAACAGCAAATTAACATTAAAGAATTTATTTTACTGAGAATAGTTCTTTTTGGATTATTTTTGGATAATTTTTAAAGCAGTTGTCCGATACCTACTGAAGTGATCATTAATTGGAGAGTCTTCATGGGAAATGATGGCCTCGTCCCTCAAAACTGGTTCCAAGGCCACCTGTGTCTCGATAAGCTGGGGGATTATGAATATTGTAGCCTCCCTAGGGATTTACCTCAGAATGATAGAATCTGACTTTCTGGTATAGCTCATATATCTGTATTTTAAGATGACACCCAGGTACAGTGCAATTGGAGAATCAGTCTTCTACTGAATTGGTGCCCAAACTTGAAAGCACATTTAAACTTGTACCTTGTATTTATACATTTTCCTTCAGAGCAGTCACTTATGTGACCACCATGTATGGTTTCTCCCCATGGCCATATTTTAGTGGGAAATTCCAAGGACCTTCTTCAAAATGTTCTTTTGAAAGTATTTTAGAACCTGATTGATTACCTTTTCCTTTTTTTTTCTCTTTTATAAACACAAATTATATTATTATGTTTATCATTGAAATCACAAGTCTTGTTTCTGAAAATTCTGTGGCTATTTATAAAAGTCATATGTACTCATAAAGGATTAAAAAAGCTTTGAGGATATTAAATAAAATTGAGAATTCCCCAACAGTAGTTCAGAGTATATCTGAAACAATGAAATAGTATAATATAGCATCATAAGGTGTTTACTTGGAAGAGGATGATATAAATTCTGACATGTATATTTCAAAATCAATAGATGAAGGTGCAATTCTTAGCCATTGATTCATATATCTTTATGGATATGAATATCTTTGACTCAGCACTTGTTGTACACTGGTTTGTATACTATGACTGGTTGTAAAAGATAATATCGAGCAATAAACATGGAGTATCTCATCTTTAAACATCTTTACTGAGGCCACATTTGATAAAAGGGATTTTGTAGATGATAGTTGATTAATAAGACCTAACTGATAAATACAGTAGAGAGGACACACTTTAATGGTTCCAAGGAATTCTGAGTCTACTGAAAAGCTTGCAGTGTTATAGGAAGGGAATCACAATTTTTACACAAATGAAGATGAAATATCACTTCTCTAACTCTTAGGATCAAGGAGGGGCTGGGAGAGGCATGCTTCAGTCCTCTTAGAATTCTTTTCTGACTTGGTTTTGGGTGCCAATAGTGAACTCTCACCAACTAATTCTCCAAACTTTGGGGATTTGGAGTTCTAAAGTCAATATTTAGGACATAGAACCATTACTAGTGAAGATTTGCTGGTAAAACTGGAATGTAATAATTAGTTTACTATTTTTATGTAAAACCATACCTAAAATTTCTAAGAGAAAATTAATAAGATTGAGTCTTGCCTGGTTCCAATATATATGTTAAAATAGTAATATTTGTTTTTTCGTAAGGTCACGATGGTAGCCTTATTAATAGGCTGACATGGATTAGGAAGAAGCAGGTATCTGCAACAACAGAATTTAAGTTTTTATTTCTGTAGATGACAGAAAATTGAAAATTAAATTGCAGCATGCAGAGACCTAGGCTGATAATAAAGGAACATTTCCTGAGAGCTTAAAGATTTACGGTGTCCTTCAGAAAACATGCTGAACTCATTCCATCCTTCCTTCAGGAATTAATTATTGGTCTATTTGAGTTGGTTTACATGTGTTATAACCAAAGACAAGAGGATGAACTTTCATGATCCCATTTAGGCCTTGGAATGTAACACCTTTTTATGTCCATTACCACTCACAGTTATTGTTAGAGAATCCATTTGATTGGGATGATCATTTAAAATTGATGAAATGAAATCATATTTCTTTCCAGGTGTATACAATACAGAGTAACTGAAAAAAATGAGGTGGATTTGTAGAGAATCTGTTTAGTCAGGGAGTTAGTTAAAACAATGCGGTTTTTTCATTTGGCAATATAGATTTACTTCATCTTGAGCCCAGGACTGACAGCCTCCTTTGGGAATGTGTCTGGTTTATAGCTGTGAAGACAACATGACCTTTTTAGACTCTCTTGGGTCACTGAGGAAATAGTTGACTAGGTGTGTGAAGTAAGGATTCTAAATCCTATATTTAGCATTAAAGTGAAAGGATATGGAATTTATAAGTTAAATATACTGAAATGTGTATATAGTATTATTAAACTGATCATTAAAATGAAAAAGATTAATATTTAATTGAGAACACATATTCTTATAAATACTAGTGCCCCCAAAGATATTACAGTGTGGAGTTTTTAGTTTATCAAGGATTTCCGAAAACCAGTTTTTAAAATACGTAATGGTTCAAAGACTTAGAATTAAGGTTAAAGAATCAAAAGTTATTGGAAGCACTATGCTTGAATTATAAAACATGACAATAAGTATAATTATCAAAGCTTGCTTGATTTTCTTTGAAAATTTTATTAGTTTCTCTTGAAGCACTTACCACCTATTATGCTGAGATATGTGCCCACCTTAGTCCTTTATTCTTTTTTTTTAGGGGTTATAATAGCAGTAACATTGGATTAAGACTGTGTCCTTATCAGAATTTTATTTGGCATTGCAGAGGCCCTAAAATTTGTAACACTCAAGGAGGCTCATGTAACAGTAACAATAAGCTATAAATAGTTAATGAGAATGAAGTGTTTTCATTACAGGTATGAACATGACTCCATGCATTTTGTAGGTACATCAGTGAGGGGAAGGCCAAGACCTAGGTTTTTAGTAATTTTAGCAAATACATAGAAGTTGTGAGGTTCCTTAACAGTTAACACGTTGTAATACCCTCACAGTCTGATACTCAAAAACAGTATTGATTAAACTCATAAGACATTAAAAGATTTATTTTGTATCTATGCTCTCCAACTACTTTCTAACTCCACGTGTTTTAACAGGTATGTTTGGAGTGTTCAAAATGAAGCACTTCCATAATATATATTAAAAGTCAGCAAATGCTACTGCATGCTCTTGAAGACGGTAACCGTGAATATATCCATTACTATATCAAGCAAATTTAATGACTTGACATGATTCCTAAAGGTATAGATATTAAAAGCTGAGTTGGTGCTGTAAGAATTCATTGGAGGAATTGATATGCTTTTTCATTCTACTCTAATTTATGGTGATTAGGTGTTGTAGTTTGGATATGAGGTGTTCCTTGAGTAACTCATGTGGCAATGCAAAAATGTTCAAAGGCAAAGCTATTAGATTATGAGAGCTGTAACCTAATTGGTAGAGTAAGTACACTTGATGGATTAATAATTTGAATGTATTCCTGGGGGGTAACTGTAGGCAGGTGGGGTGTGCCCTTGGAGGATTATATTTTGTCCATGGCTCCTCCTGTGCCCTGTCGCCATGATGTTCTGCTTCAGCTTGGACCCACAGCAATGGATTCAACCAACTATGGATTGAATCTTTGAAACCTTGAGCACAGAATAAACTTTTACTCCTCTAAGTTTCTCTTGTCAGTTTTTGTGGTCACAGCAACAAATATCTGACTAACACATTAAACAAATTTGAAAGCTTTTGAAACTGCCTCCTTTTTTTTTCAGTGAAAATTTATTCATATAAAGGACAATATAGGGTTTAAAACTTTTGCTATAGAATTTTATCACTTATTCACACTAAATTATTTAGTACTTACTATGGAAAAGACATGCAGGATTTGGAAACCCTTAAAGACCTATCTTTTCATTTGGTTTGCATATTATTCAATCTTGGTTCCATATTTCAGCCCTAAGATATTTCTGGAAAAATATTCATACATACTTGTCTACTTATATTCTTTTCAGAGGAATTACAAATGTAGGAACCTCATAAACAATGTGACACTGAAAACAGTGAAAAAACAATATTAAAGGGAATAAATCATATCATGTTTGGTTACTAAAGAGAAAGAAAATTGTTTCCACGTGCCTTAAAGGAATTTGAATTTAGTGTCCTGAATTTAGATTTCAGTAAAGTACTTTTGAACCTCTTTCTTTTATTAGGATCTTAGTGACGTTATCCCTGTGAGATTCAATCTGATAGTGAAACACATTTCTATGTTCTTATGAAAAACTCTACTTCGTGCAGTAGTGCTGTGTATATGATAGTAAAGTTATTATTGTATTGATGCATGATAGAATTAATCCAGTCTTCAAATCTTCATTTAAGATGCCATTAAAATTCTCTGCATTCCATGGGAGGAACCACGGGGTGTCTGGTATAAAACCGTTTGGATGTCTTTGTGTCTAGCTTGAATTGCTTTTGTTCATAAAATTCTGTTATGTAGAGCTATTTCTGAATATCTCATCAGCCGAGATAAACCACAAGTACCTCAAGTGAACTGGATGTCTGCTTAATCTCAAGAAATCTTCAGGTTCAGAAATATGGGTTCACTGAAGAGCAAAATCAGTTAATCTTTAAAATACAATGTAATGATCCAATGAAAGAACCATAGTTCAGATAGCTGACATCATACTAAATGTCTTCCAGAAAACAGATTTCCTCAGTGTGCTTTTTTTTTTTTTTGAACTGATTTTTTTCCCTCTCCTTATAGGATACACAAAGACTCAGTTGATTGGGAGCTCAAAACAATTGGTAGCTATGGGGGCTTATTGCCCTTATTAGATTAGAAGTAAGACTGTGATATATGGTACCTTCTAGCCTGCTTTCTAATTAGAAAACAAGCAATATATAAAGATTTTTTGATCACATTATTAAATACAGATACAAACAATTTATTTTTCAGATGTATAGAAACAACAAGGGCACAATTATTTTTAACAAAGCTTTTTTTTTTTTTTTTTTTTTTTGTTTAATAGGCTACCAAAAAAGTTGTTTCATTGTAAGGTAAATTGGCACTTGGTAATTGCATATTGTCACAAAGAAGGCCATCTCAAGAAGAAGCTCAAGATGGATATAGGGCAGTATTAGCTTTTTCCTTCCCCCATTAGTAAACAAAGCAAAGTCCTAGGAAAAGGCTTGTCCTAAGGATGTAGATACAGTTTTTTTTCAAGCCTATGGAGAGTATCAAAAATGAAAGAAGATAAGAGGGTATGGAATAACAGAGGCAAAAGGATACTGAAAATTCATATGCTGCAGTATATATATATATATATATATATATTTTTTTTTTTTTTTTTTTTTTTTTTTGAGAGGCAGCACATAGTATTGGTGTGGGAGGCAGCGTAGGGAGAGGGAGTGCAGGAGGAAGAGAGAGGCATTTTAGAAAGAGATGAAGGGTAAAAACTGATAATTAGAAGACTTCAATGATTTGTTCAGTCTTCTTTGTAATTCTAGAAAACCCTCATTCTCTGTATGACCATTGATTTGTAATTGACTCAAAATGCAGTCTCACAATCCCAAGGAGCGAGAAACAGTAAGAGTTAGTGGAAAGTCCACCAGGCTGGAAATAAAAGGGCCCAGAAATGTGTAAGAGTCTTCTGTGACCCAGGTTTTATCACCAGTAAAACAACAGATTTATAGATGCTCAGCATAGTTCCCTCCCGTTCTATTTTATTGTGATTTGGCAATTCTGTAAATAAATCTTTCTAGTCTGTCTTACTTGCTTATATTCTTGCAGAATTCCCAACTGAGGATCAGAGACAATTTTTCCAGGAAAAGTTTATGTTGCCTCTTTAATGTAAATTTAAATTGATATGCTCTTGAGTAATTCCTAGAAATTTAGGAGTGCTCTTCAGAATCTATCTTAAAAGGAGGTTGGCATTGTTGAGTCCTGTTGGGATGTACATTTCAAGAGCAGAAAACAGGAGACTTATGGAGATATTCTAACAGACCACAACATTGACAGTGAAGATTAAAAAGCAGGAAGAATTATCACTTTAATACTAAGCCCAAATCTAATTTGGATTTGAACTGTAGAGCTCAGTATAATCTCACTGGATTAAAAAATATCATTGAAAATGGGGACTGCCTATTTGGCCATTTTTAGTGGGTGAGTATTGGGCTTACATTTTCAGGGATATGTGCTTAAAGGGGTGAATTTTATTTTTTAAAAGTGAAGAGGATGAAAATTTGTGATGTATATAAGGTTCAAATCAATAAAAGTTCAAGAGCAGTTTATTGGGTAAGAGTACATACCTAAGACTTTCCTGAAGTTAGGATACTTACATGGTTTGTGACTTGGGAGATGAGTGAATATAGACTGCATAATTTGAACAAGGTCATGGAAGAATGACAAATTGTATCAATACCTGAAAGGGTTGGTGGCAAAATTTAAACAGCCTGGATTATCCTGAGTTTGGAAAGAGTTTAGAATCTACATGGGGCTTCCCTTGTTAAAGCTGTCTTGGAGAGTTAAATTTAGTTCCAAAGAGCCAAAAAACAAACAAACAAACAAACAAACAAACAAAAAAAACAAAACGACTGCAGAATTTTAGTGCTTAGAAATGTTTTTCATAAAATAGTGGATGATATCTCATAGCATTGTGAAGTCTCCCAAATTACATCTTGTCAAATATAACAAACTATATTACAGAATTTATTCTAAAGGTCAGTGTCCATCCTCTATATTACTGGCAACTGAGAAATGCTTTTACTGTCTGACATGTAGCTGATCTGTGGACTACTGTTAGTTATCTATATGAGTACACCAATATTGGAAAAAGCACACATTTCCCATAAGAAGATGTGAGCGTGGAATAGTGCCTAAGATGAAAGGGTATAATATAGGCTCCAGAACCAAATTGCCTGGGTCTAAACCTGATTCCACCACTCAATAGCTAGGGAATGTAGATGGACTGCCTGTGACTTCTGTCTAACTACATTTCTGGCTTGCCACAGCACACCTCTAACCAAGCTGATGAACATCTTTTCATGTACTAATTGGCTTGTGTAACTAGTTTAGAGTTCATATTTGAATATTCAAATATTTTGCTGCTTTTTAGTTGGATTATTTCTTTTTATTGTTGGGTGTTTTGAGTTCTTTATATATTATGGATGCAAGTTCCTTTTTAGATATGATTTGTAAATATTGCTTCCCAGTGGGTTGTCTTATTTTTTGGTCATGATCTTTGAAGCACAGAAGTTTTAAATTTTGATTATGCTCCATTTATGTGTTTTGTATTTTGTTGCCTATACTTTTGGTGTCATCTCTAAAAGTTTGCCTAATCCAATGTCATGAATATTTGCTCCTGTTTTTTTTTTTTTTTTAGTTCTTTTTAGTTTTATAGTTTTCTTCACACTAAGTGAAATAAGCCAGGTCCAAAAAGTAAAAGGTCATTTTTTTTCCCTCTTGTATGTGGAAGTTAAAGAGGAAAAATCCAAGGAAACAAACAAAAAGAGTGTCACAAAAATAAAAGGGAGACCAATAGGGTAGAGGAAGAGGGTCTTGAGGGAGGGAAACATACCAAATTGTGTTATGTCCATGTATGAATATACCACAGTGACTCCTGATCACATGTATAATTATAAAGCACTAATTAATAATAATAAAAGAAGGAAGCTTAATAGAGAAAGAAAATGAGGGAGGAAGGAGAAGAGGGAGCGAGAAGGCACTGGGGAATGAGATTGATCAAATTATTTCATGTCTGTGTTTGGACATGGCATAATGTAATGCATCCCACTATCATGTTTAATTATAATACACTAATGAAAAAGAATTTTATACTTTTAGCTCTTAAATTTAGGTCTATGAGCCATCTTGGATTCATTTTTATGTATGATTCAGGTAGGAATTCAACTTCATTTCTTTTTCTGTTGATATTTAGTTGTCTCAGAATCATTTGTTGAAAAGACAGTCATATCATTGAATTGGTCTTGGTGTCTTTGTCAAACTCAGTTGAACATAAATGCAAATTCAATTTAAAAAAATGAGTTTATATAATTTGTTCCCATTATACGGACAGCTGATTTTTCTCAGATATTGATAATAATAAATTCATTTATGTCTCAGCTGAAACTAATTTTCTCTCTATCCATGAAGTAAACTTTGTCCTCCTTATAGTACATTACTAAATTAATCTTCTAGTTAAATATTACTATTTCAGGAAAAATATTAATCTGAATTGAAGTTGTTGTGGCTAGATAAATAATCTACAGATTCACTTATTTCTAGTTCTTTAATTCATTTGTAGCAAATGAACTTGAAATTTTCACAAATATCATTTATTTGAATTAGTGCAGTTTTTGTTCATCTGAATCTTTGAATTCCTTTTTTTATAACCATTTCATCTCGTGTACTTTTTTTCATTAGTATCTCAATTACATGGATTATATCTTAACTTCATTCTAAAACTTCCATGCTCTTTTATTTATTTTGGTACTGAGGATTGAACCCAGCCTTTAATTATAAAAGTTTTTAAAATTTTTATTTTAAGACAGGGTCTCACTAAATTGCTCAGAGCCTCACCAATTTGCTGAGGCTGGCTTTGAACTTGTGATCCTTCTGTCTTATTCTCCCACATTGCTGGCATTATGGCACTGAGCCCAGCATAAAAATTCCATGCTTTTTTAATATTTATTTTTTAGTTTTAGGTGGATGCAATATCTTTATTTTGTTTTTATATGGTGCTGAGAATCGAACCCAGTGCCTCACGCATGCTAGGCGAGGGTGCTACCACTTGAGCCACATCCCCAGCCCTCCATGCTTTTTAAATTGAAAAACTAACATAAAAGGATAAAATACTTGCTCGTGTAGGATTAAAAATTAAGATGTTGAATTTTTATCACAAACAAAACAGGAAGCATAAACAATCTCCCCAACAAATAGCAACAAAAAAAAAATCCCTAGAATATACTAATTTAAGATTGGGAGGATCTTCATAGCTTTCAGAGGAAAACTTCCTTCAAAAAGCTGTTATTTATGCTATGCTCTGAATATTTGTGTCATCTCCAAAACTAATCATTAATGTGATATAATCTTTTTGGAAGGGTTGCATCCTCATGAATGAGATTAGAGCCTTTATAAAATAAGCCTAAGGATTCTATCTGTGAATACACAGCAAGAAGGCACCATCTATGAATGAGGAAATGGGCCCTAGCCAGACACTGAATCTTCTGACATCTTGAACTTGGACTCCCCAGTCTCCAGAACTGAAGGAAATAAATTTCAGTTGTTTAAACTACCTAGGTTGGTGTTTTGTTATAGTAACCTGAATGGATTAACAATTACAAAGGAGAAGTAAAACTTACATAAAGAAATTCTTCCATTGCCTTTTGTGTAGTCCAATATGGTAGAATTAAAGATTCATTATTATTTCTTGGAATTTCATTTTTCTCCTTGTTTATTTTCCCATTCCCCCCACAACCTCTTATATGTAATTTTGTATAGCAATGAGGGTCTCTCTTCATTTCCATGCAATTTCCCTTTTCTCTCCCTTTCCCTCCCATCTCATGACTCTGTTTAATGTTAATCTTTTCTTCCTGCTCTTCCTTCCTGCTCTGTTCATAGTTGCTCTCATTATATCAAAGATGACATTTGGTATTTGTTTTTTAGGGATTGGCTAGCTTCACTAAGCATAATCTGCTCTAGTGCCATCCATTTCCCTGCAAATTCCATGATTTTGTCATTTTTTAATGCTGCATAATACTCCATGGTGTATAAATGCCACATTTTTTTTTATCCATTCATCTATTGAAGGGCATCTGGGTTGGTTCCACAGTCTAGCTATTGTGAATTGTGCTGCTATGAACATTGATGTGGCAGTATCCCTGTAGTATGCTCTTTTAAGGTCTTCAGGGAATAGTCCGAGAAGGGCAATAGCTGGGTCAAATGGTGGTTCCATTCCCAGCTTTCCCAGGAATCTCCAAACTGCTTTCCAAATTGGCCGCACCAATTTGCAGTCCCACCAGCAATGTACAAGTGTACCCTTTTCTCCACATCCTCGCCAGCACTTGTTGTTGTTTGACTTCATAGTGGCTGCCAGTCTTACTGGAGTGAGATGGTATCTTAGGGTGGTTTTGATTTGCATTTCTCTGACTGCTAGAGATGGTGAGCATTTTTTCATGTACTTGTTGATTGATTGTATATCCTCCTCTGAGAAGTGTCTGTTCAGGTCCTTGGCCCATTTGTTGATTGGGTGATTTGTTATCTTATTGTCTAATTTTTTGAGTTCTTTGTATACTCTGGATATTAGGGCTCTATCTGAAGTGTGAGGAGTAAAAATTTGTTCCCATGATGTAGGCTCCCTATTTACCTCTCTTATTGTTTCTCTTGCTGAGAAAAAACTTTTTAGTTTAAGTAAGTCCCATTTGTTGATTCTTGTTATTAACTCTTGTGCTATGGGTGTCCTATTAAGGAATTTGGAGCCCGACCCCACAATATGTAGATTGGAGCCAACTTTTTCTTCTATCAGACGCAGAGTCTCTGATTTGATATCAAGCTCCTTGATCCATTTTGAGTTAACTTTTGTGCATGGCGAGAGAAAGGGATTCAGTTTCATTTTGTTGCATATGGATTTCCAGTTTTCCCAGCACCATTTGTTGAAGATGCTATCCTTCCTCCATTGCATGCTTTTAGCCCCTTTATCAAATATAAGATAGTTGTAACTTTGTGGATTAGTCTCTGTGTCCTCTATTCTATACCATTGGTCCACCAGCCTGTTTTGGTACCAGCACCATGCTGTTTTTGTCACTATTTCTCTGTAATATAGTTTGAAATCTGGTATCGCTATACTGCCTGATTCACACTTCCTGCTTAGAATTGCTTTTGCTATTCTGGGTCTTTTATTTTTCCATATGAATTTCATGATTGCTTTATCTATTTCTACAAGAAATGCCGTTGGGATTTTGATTGGCATTGCATTAAACCTATAGAGAACTTTTGGTAATATCGCCATTTTGATGATGTTAGTTCTGCCTATCGATGAACAAGGTATATTTTTCCATCTTCTAAGATCTTCTTCTACTTCTCTCTTTAGGGTTCTGTAGTTTTCAATATACGGAAATCAATAAATGTTATTCACCACATCAATAGACTTAAAGATAAGAACCATATGAGCATCTCAATAGACAGAAAAAGCATTTGACAAAGTACAGCATCCCTTTATGTTCAAAACATTAGAAAAACTAGGGATAACAGGAACTTACCTTGACATTGTAAAAGCTATCTATGCTAAGCCTCAGGCTAGCATCATTCTGAATGGAGAAAAGTAGAAGGCATTCCCTCTAAAATCTGGAACAAGACAGGGATGCCCTCTATCACCACTTCTATTCAATATAGTTCTCGAAACACTGGCCAGAGCAATTAGACAGACGAAAGAAATTAAAGGCATAAAAATAGGAAAAGAAGAACTTAAATTATCACTATTTGTGGACGACATGATTCTATACCTAGAAGACCCAAAAGGGTCTACAAAGAAACTACTAGAACTAATAAATGAATTCAGCAAAGTGGCAGAATATAAAATCAACACGAATAAATCAAAGGCATTTCTGTATATCAGTGACAAAACTTCTGAAATGGAAATGAGGAAAAACACTCCATTCACAATATCCTCAAAAAAAAAAAAATACTTGGGAATCAACCTAACAAAAGAGGTGAAAGATTTATACATTGGAATTTCATTTTTATGAGGCTTTGTCTTATAGTCTTGCCCATTCTATAAAACAAGCCATATCCATTTAATTGTCTTAGTTGCCAAAACTGGGATATCACGTTAGCAGTCTCCCACCTCCTGTTCTTGGGTTCTTTAAGCATACCAAGATCATAGCCTCCAGCTTAGTCTCTAATATTTTCATGTCATGGCATGCTTTGCTGTTGTTAGAATTTCTATCAGGCATTTCGAATTCTGTGAACCTGGAAAAAGTGAAAATGAAATGCCCAGTTAAGTTAACCTTAGCCGGGCTGGGGATGTGGCTCAAGCGGTAGCGCGCTCGCCTGGCATGCGTGCGGCCCCGGGTTCGATCCTCAGCACCACATACCAACAAAGATGTTGTGTCCGCCGAGAACTAAAAAATAAATATTAAAAATTCTCTCTCTCTCTCTCTCTCTCTCTCTCTCTCTCTCTCTCCCTCTCTTAAAAATAAAAGTTAACCTTAGCCTATTAGGGGCATCAATGAGAAATTTGTTAACAGTATCTTAGAACCATTAGATTACATTGTAGTTAGCTGATGAAAATTGATTTCTCTGAACTTTTTTTTATAAAAAAAATTATTGTTTTTTTTAGTTATCCATGACAATAGGATTCCTTTTGACATAATTTTTAAATAGCATGGAATATGATTTGTTCTAACAGTCCCTAATACTTTCCCTTTTCCTCTCCCTGTTCCCTTCCTTCTACTCTACTGATCTTTCTGCTATTAGTTTTTTTTTTAATTAGTGTCTTGTGGATGTACATGATGGTGAGATTCACTATGGTATAGTCATATATATGTACATAGGAAAGTTAGGTCCACTTCCAGTGGTCTCAAAAATGATAATGATAACTCAAGGATCTCATCAGCTAAGAGGGCTGAGAAACCTGGTTCTCTAGTTTGTCTTTTCATCAGCTTATATTATTATCTCCACCATCTGCATAATGGGTCTGGCAATAGCTAGGGGGATGGGTTAACGTGTGTCTGATTTGTGTTTGTCCCTCACTTCCTACAGTAGCAATGTACCTGAAAGTTGCTAATTAAAGTTTTGTAAATAGAACTATTTAAAATTTATCAGTAGAGTTTACCACTCAGATTGCCATTATAAAACGAGTCATCTTTTATATAGTTAATTATCTCCTGATTTATCTGTTTAAGTGCATATTTTAACTTCTCTATTTTGTAGTTGAAAGTGACTATTCTACAGGACTCTACTGTCATGTATATCTAAAAAGAACCAATAAGAACTTGAATTTATTAGTTGGTAAAGACTGTAATGATTTTATGAAGATAATTTTAATTAATATAACACCCCCCAATTAATGATTTCTTCTTTGAAAAATTTTGATAGGAAAGAAGTGAAAATAAAATAACCTATACTGGATATTTGTAGTCTGAAAAGTTATATTTTTTCACCTTAGGTAAAATATTAGCCCACTGACAAGAAGTTAAACTTTGATGTCAACTTTTAAATTTCTTTTTGTTTATTTATCTGCCTGGGGCTGGGGATTGAACCCAGATAGCCTTATGCATCTAGGGAAGTGCTCTACCACTGAGCCCCAGCCCCAGCCTGGCCTTTTTGTTTCTTCAATTGTTGGGAACACACAAAAAAGAATTTGTTAGACAAACTTTTGCAGTACAAATTGGGCAAAAAGGGGTTAAGTTACTAAACCAACCAACCAACAAACAAAGAAAAAAACCTAGTTTTAAAAAAAGAATATCCTATTTCCCCAAGAATTTTCTTTTTAAAACTTGTGGTACAGTTTTATTTATTGGTTGTTTTACAGCCAGGTTTGGTTCACTCCAAGGGCAAGTATTTTAGGTAGGCAAATTTTGTTTTCTTAGTTTCTTCTACTTCCTCTCTGAGATCCTTCCCTTACCATACTGGTCCCTTAATATACCCAGTTGTATTAGTTTCCTAGGGCCCTTGTAACAAAGTATTCAGAACTGTGGTTTTAAAAAATTAAAGTGTATTCTCTCTCACAGTTGTTGAGTTAGAAATCACCATGCTCCTGATACCTCCAGGGGAGGAGCCTTCTTTCTCTCTCTCTGGTTTGTGGTGGTCCTACGCATTATCTGGTTTTTGGCAACATCACCCCAATCTATGCACCTGTCTTCACATGGCCAAATTCCTTCAGAGCCTGTATCTCTTCTATTCTTGTAAAAACAACACTCCTATTGTTAGGGCCTCTTCTAATCCAGTATGACCTCATCTAATTTGAGATCATATTTACAGGTATCAGGGGTTAGGACTTGGACATCTTTTTCGTGAGATACAACCCATATTAACCCGTGTGTTATCTTTAATTTCCCAATCTCTTCTACTAGGACAGACTACTGAGTTTCATCTTTTCTGTTACTTTTGAATCTTAGGTTGATCCATCCACCCATTTAATAAGTAAAATGTACACTCACTATGTGCTGTAGTTATCCGAGGCAGGATCACAGGATGGATTAAAATAGAATCCCTGACGTCATTCACTTATTTTATCAGGAGTTGACAGAAAATCAAGTAAATATGTGGAAAATCCTTGGTAATAAGTGTTGCAAAGATACATAAAACACAGGAAATAGAGTCCAGAGATAGGAGGCAGGTATAGCTGGCCTGTGTGTGGGAGCTGCCTTTCAGATAGGGTGGTCAGTTTAGCTAGCTACCCTGCTGAATAAATCTGTCCAAACAGTGGCTATCAGGAGCTATCATTTAACATTTTGACAAGGTTCTTCTACAAATAGTTCCTTAAATCAGCAGAGTGGTATTAATATGTATTTGATTTTAGAAGGTAAAAAAAGATGGCTTCAAAGAGGGTCTCTTGCTGGATTCATCCACAACTCTGTACTGAGTAGAATCTGTGTGCTACGTGGGTCATGGAGTGCTATGGCAATAAAAAGGTGGCTTCTGCCCTCATGGAACTTTGTGTTATAGGTCTGCCTCTAAAAGTCTTGATAGCATATGGAAAACATGGATAACAAAGAACCAGCAGCTGATTGGGATTTGGGGAGTCAGTCTAGATCTGACTTTACTTAGATCTTTCCTCTTGATCTGTAGCCAAAAGAATTGAATATAATCTCATTAGTTATTCTAAAGACATTTTCCACATATTTATATCTCACCACTAAGAGGTTACGTATCACAGTCATAAGGAGGGAAGAAAATTTTCAGCTTCAGTGTTGATGGTTGACCCCAAATAAACTCTGATGTTTTCCTCATCTTTAATATGTTCCAGGGTTACTTTTACAGAAGTGTTATGGTAGGAAAGTGTTGTTGTGAACTATGTAGCCCAGATGTAAACCATGAAAGCTGGTGTAGACTGGATTTGATATTTGATGATTTGTTTATTGACTTTTAGAATATAGAATGAAAAAGAAACCATGTAATTTGATTTAACAAAACACATTTTTATTTTGCGGTGGACAAAGTCAAAGTTTGCTGAGTAGCTCCCCTACAAAAATGACCTAAGCTGTTACCCTGACTTCCTGTAGACTGTGTATATCTGCCAGCTATTGTTTTACTAGGATGAATGAATCTTTGCCAAAGGATTTAAAAGCTCTTTTAGAACTATAAAATTCCTTAGTGTACAGAAATAAAATTTGCTGAGCTAAATGTTCATCAAAAGGCAATGCATCAAACTAAGGGGGGAAAAAATCTCCAGACACACCACAGGCAGACTGTACATTTAGATTTTCTTATATATTACATTAAAACAAAAACTATGGAATGCATCTGTTGCTAGTCTGAAAACCAGCGTAAACCAGCAGGGGACCTAACAAGATCTTTCACCTGTACTATGCCAGCCACGGTGCGATTGAAAGGCAGCCATGGCATTCAATACACGCTCAATAATTCTCCCATCTGGCGTCTCTGACTCAGACTAACATCACCAATTCTGATGGTTTTAAGCTTCCCCAAAGCAGAGAATGGATGATTCCTTGCTTCCCTTATATTGTGTGTTTTATCTCATGTTGATCCTATTTTTTCCCCCACCTGGATCTCTTCCAACATGAAATTTGTTTTACAGATTTAAAAAAAAAAAGCTGAACTGAGACTGTCAAAGTTCTATTGTTAGGAAATGAAATATATACATTTTAATAATTGTACAATACTGTTTATTAAGTTTTCTAACAAAGTAAATTATCTAGGACTTAGTATATGTTTTACATACAGACAATGCAGATTGATTTCGTTTCTATTTCCAGTATCCCAGAGATCACATATATGAAATATTAGCTTTAAAGTCAGGGAATAATACCATCTTTACTCTCTATATTTTTTTTTTTGGTTTTATTCTGGAATCTCACTTTAATATTATTATATGAAACAGCTTAATTGGTATTATGTGATTTTCAATGTATTTTGCTATTTTCTTTTTGTCTCTTTGGGGAAATGGACCATTTATAAGACAAAGGACATAGATTTAGTTCCTGGTAGTCTCAAGTGTTATTCTTTTTTATAATCTCATGTCATACTCTTCCATTAAGCACTGATCATTGATCACACCAACATGAACCATTGATTTGAGGGAGAATCCAGGCAAAAGGTTGAGGGTAGGTTGACACAAAGCCATTGTAACTCTGGGACACTACATTCTGATGTGACAGTAGATCACACTTCCATGTGGTAGTCACTGCTCTTCTTATCTATGTGTGAGAGAGAGTAATTTATAGCAGATTTCTGTTGTATAACTTGCTATAAGATCTGATGGTACATTGTAATATTAGATGGAGTTCATTTTCTTTAATTTATTGGAGAACAAAGGCAGTATTGAAGTGCTTTTACAATTTGGACAGCAAAGGGGAAGTCATTGTATGGGTTATCTATTATGGTGCAATAAGTTATCCCCAAACTTAGTGATTTCAAATAGCAAGTCATTTAATTTGCTCACAGATCTGCGTTCTGGGCTGGGTTTGTCTTTGTGTCATTTGGAATTAACTAGGATAGTTCAACTGGGATTGCAGGATCTATTTCTAAGATGACCCTCTCCACGGCTGGCATGCTGGTGCTGCCCATCGGCTGGGAGTTTGAATGAAGTGTTGACCAAGGGTCTTAGTTCCTCCGTGGATCTCCATGATGGACTGGTTGAGTTTTTTCAACAGTGGCAGATGGTTTCCAAAAACAAGTATTCTAAAAGGCAGGGAGTAAAATCTGTCAGTGTCTTCAGTTTTGGCTCTATAATCTGGTTCAACATCTCTTGTACTTCATTGTTTTCATTAATTAGCCACAGAGTCCATTCAAATTTGAGGGGAAGAACATAGACTTCACCCCTTAATGGGAGCAGTATCAAATAATTTTCAGCTGTCGCTAAACTACCATAGGCATTTCTTATGGTGAATAGAGAGTAATATTGTCTCAGTAAAAATGTCAATACTTGGGTACTTCTATAATCTTAGTTTAGATTCTGTTGGTCACACCCCAACAAAATAGAATCAAATCAATTGATATCATGATTTGCTAATTAGCATTCTAGAAGTCCACTCTAGCTTTTCTGGTATTTTTTTTTTCTCTAAGTGCATATTGACACATGAATCCCCTGTAGAAAACTTGAATTCCCCCTTGTGCTAAACTTATCACCACTTCTGGGCAGAAACAGGCCATCGTTTGTCAGTGGTTACACATCTGTATTTTTACTTGTAAAAAGCAAATATTTGTTTTGTTTATATGGTGAGGAACATTAAGTAGAGACTTAGATCACAATTCTTATGCTGTCATTTCTGCAGCAGAAGACAGATAATGCCTGGCCATAATTCCCCTTAGTGAAATTTTTTGAGCATGTACCACACATATATCAGAGCACTAACTTTTTATTGATGTTATATAAAAATTAGAAATTAAAGTAAAAACAATTAAGAACAGTATTTATACTTACCTTTCTGGGTCTGTGCATTTCATTTTAGGGAACTCTGGAATACTATAATCTCCCTTACTTTGTCTCCCCATTTTCCTCTCTATGCATTTGTGGTGGATAGTCTGCATTGATTCCTTCTCTTCTGATAAGGGCATGTCAAGAGGTGGAGTCTCATTTCCCTCCCTTTCACCTGGGCTGGTCTTGATTTCTTTGCCAATAGCATCTGGCAGAAATGATGTTTTGGTACTGTGAAGTTAGTCTATAAAGGCCTGAACCTCTGCCCTTGTAGAAGATTTGCTGTTGGGGTGCTTCATTTTGGATTTAGACTATAGGTTGTGAGAATGCCAACCTGTGCAGAGAGTCTGTGTATAGGTAATGCAAGTACCAGTCCCATGTGACACTCACCTGATAACCAGCATCAGCTGCCAGCCAGGTGTGTGAGCAGTCTTGGATGTCCAGCCCAGGGAAGCCTTTAAATGACTAAAGCCTACCCTTTGTAACCATACCAGAGGACCACACAATTGAGCCCATAGAACCACAAAAGATAATCAATTATTCTTACAAGTGGTTTGTTAAGCAATAGATGGCTGCATGGTCATTCTTCCTTATTCTGCATAATACATGTCCCGTGCCCTTCTATGACTAGAGAATTCTCATTAAAAATAATAAAATTGCTTATTAATTTATAGATGAGGAGACTGAGGCACAGAGTTAATTAACAATCGGGAAACAAAAAACCTAGAATCCAAGATATAGATTCAGTGGATGTGAAAGACTATTTTCTTCTTACTAGTACAGCAATCTTGAGGCTCAGCCATTGTGAAATAATATTAGATATTGTTCAGCATGGTTGCCTGGAATGCAGAATAGACTGTAGCAGATGGAAGCTTCAGTTGGACCCTTTCAGGACTCAGAAAGAGGTAAAACAGCCATATTAGAAATATATTAGGCTGGGCTAAAGGACTCTCCTTAATGGGGATAACTCCATATGCCCCCACAGTCCAATCACTCTGCAAAAGAAGAATTTCTTAACATCTTTTTTTTAATGCCTAATGTTTTTTCTTAATATATTCCAGAAATATGTTACTTAGCCTATTTCTTAGCACACCAGAATGGAATGCCTGCTTATGACGGTGCCATTAGGTAAGAATTCTTGCTTATGTATCTTTTCTCCAGTCTCTACAACTTTCACCACCTACCCTAAACCCTATCCTAAGATGAACAGCAAGCAGACAGAATAAGGGGTGATTCTAAAGGAAAAAGTATTAATTCTCCCTTTCCCAGATGGTAGGTTTTCTTAGAACTAGTCGAAATAGGTGGAACATGGAGAGATGCTGGCACTAATAATAGTCCCCGTAATTATTAATAGGGAACTGACTTTGAGACTTTATTTTGCAACTTAAAGATAATATAGGTATTTTTATTATTGAGTTTTCATCCAGGACAAGGGAAGAACTTGATCCACTGTGTATATGTTAAAGAGATGGTGGTAGAAAAAATAAGGTATATTGAGATTTTACTTGTTGAATTATGCTTGTTCAAACTTCCAATCATCTAAGTAAGGTATCTTGCAGCTAGACTGTATTTTGCAGTGTTTCATCACATAGACAGAAACCTAAAAGATGAAGGTTTTTTTTTTTTTTTTTTTTGGTTTGTTTGGTTTGGTTTTTTTGGTGTTGGTGTTGGGGCTAGGCAAGTGCTTTCCCATTGGGCTCCAACTCGCCCCAAAGCTGCCATTTTAAACTCATTTTAAATCTCTTTTGGAATAGAAGAGAATTTTAAAATTTTTAAGCAAAAGAAGTTTCCTTCCTTGAAAGAACAGAGACAGAAGTTTTATACCATTTTATTAAAATTGTAAAGGTTTTGGAATAACATTATAGTTATTCAATATAAAATGAAGCTTTCTATTTCTACTGTATGTGGCTTGCAATTTATTTTGAAAATTATACTCTTAGGAAGGAGCATTTTAGCTTTTAAAATGGCTTTTCTTGAGGTTTCTCTCTATGTTGTAACCTCCCCTTTTCTTTCACAAAATTGTTTTGCCACAGAGCTATAATAAAATTAAAATTAATATCAACAAAGGCTATATATTACATTTTAATATTTGTTTTTGAGAGCAAGTGTCTCTGTTAAAAGTGTAGCATTTATCAAGGGAACATATACTTTTTCACATGAGATACAGAAACCTTATAAAAATGCTCATAGTTTGTATTATAAGGATAATCATTGATTTATTTAACAAAGGTGTTTGAAAAAAGTAAAAGAAATTTCTCAATGTTTATTGATAGCATTTTTGGTCCTATTTTACAGATCTTATAAATGAAGTATTTTTCTGAAAGACATTAAAATTTATGGTCATATATCTGGAAAGAAACAGCTTATTGGTTAGTATTTTCTGTTTTACTTTAAAATTTTTTATTTTTAAAAATTATTTTTAGTTATACATGGACACAGTATCTTTATTTTGTTTATTTATTCTTATGTGATGCTGAGGGTCGAACCCAGTGCCTCACTTGTGTGAGGCAAGCCCCTGCCATTGAGCCACAATCCCAGCCTTGTTTTACTTTAAATTTTAATGTTGCTTTATTTTGATAGAGGAAGACACTGTTATTGATTTGGATATTTTTATCTCTAAACAAGTTTACTGGATTGACCAGTCAGATACAAACATTAGGAACTCTCATTATCTTCTGGCATAACCTCTTATCAGCTGTTTGGAACAATAAATACAGTCTTCACCATTCAGTATTATTATGTGATTAGTTTCACCTGCTTTTGGAAACAAAAATAGATACTAGCTTATTCTGAATATGTATGGAGCAACATATACCCATTGTTTTGGGGCCATCTTTTGTCATATGGAGCTCTCACTTAGGCTGTTAAATTTTACTTGCCAATATTTATTCAAAGTCATCTTGCCTTAACAGATATCCAGTGGTTGGAAGACCTCAAAAAGAACTGACTCCATGTAACATTCTATATCATACACATGGAAGAAGCATTTAGGGAGTAATAATAAAACGTTTTATTCAGTTAACTAGTGTTTGCTATATACCACCCTACTTTTTTTTTAGCGAAGTGCTAATAGCAGGAAGTAAATAAGAAATAGATTATGTTTCTGTGTGTAAATGAGAATAGAGAAAATAGAGTGGGAAATGATCCTTCTAGGGCACCTTGTATTCCATGTGAGATGGTTCTGTCATGCGCTGATGGTTTCTGTAGCACAGTATTAAGGAAATCCAATTTGGTATGATGAAGGAAAGTTACAGAAACGCATGGATATGTGTGCCTCCTTCTCTCCAAAATGGAAACAAAAATAGTTATCACTTTTTTTCCATAAAATGATTCTTGGTAGTGTCTTCAATAAAGTTAATAACCAACCCTCCCTCCCTTTCTCCTTCCCTGCCTCCCTCCCTTATTTCCTTCCTTCTACAAAACAGTATATTGGAAGTATATTTTTTTGGAAGTCCTCATATCATTCTGACTTTTAAGACAAATTCCTGTTTTTAAATTACCTGGGGTCTACATGTGTGGAATTTTCTTATGGCTAATAATTTCTTTCTTGGAAAAAAAAAAATTTTCCTGCGAGGGTCTCCAGGTTCTGCTAGGGAGAGTGCATTGGAGGCTGCATCTGTGAGCTGTGGGCTAGTGCCTGCTAAAAGGAACCCCCCAGTGTGTGTGTGTTGAGGGAGTGAATGTCAACAGAAGGAAAGAGTGTGATAAGTGCCTTCATTATTTTGGTGTCCTAGGTTGGCCACCTTCAGAGGCATACACTTTAGTTGGTAGATGGGACCTATGCCTTCATCCATGCAGTTTGCCCAGAGTGTGATGGTAGATAAAATGCAAGACACATTTCAGAGTTGTTAAATACGATTTTCATATTTTTATTGGTTCAGATTAGTTATTCATAGCATGGATTTTCATTATGACATAATTATAAATGAGGAATATAATTTGCTCTGATTCAGTCCCCAGGATTTCCCTGCTCCATCTCCTTTCCTCTCTGATCTTTCATTTACTTATATTTTTAAAAATTAGTGTCTTGTGGATGCACAAAAAGGTGAGATTCATTGTAATATATTTATATATGTACATAGGAAATTTAGATTCATTCCACTGTTTTCCCCTTATCCTGTCCCTCCTCCCTTCCCCTCTCCTTCAATCCCCTTCTTCTACTCCCCTGATCTTTAATCTTCACTTTCTTTTATTTCTGACTTTTCTCAACCACCTGAATATTCTTTATCAAGCCATAACAAGTATAGTTAGTCACTAACTTGTTGACAGCATTACACAGATTTTGAATTATTGGTCAATGTTTAGTATTTATTCGTTTCTGTTTTCTTCAATGTTATCTAAAGCTATTTAGATAATAATAGAAAATTAGCATTTTAAGAAATTTCAATGGAAAGCCACCTTCAACACCTGAGCTATATCATAACTGTGTTGTCAGCGATGGAAGCCTCAGGGACAAGCCATCAGGATTGTGAGTAGAACTGCACTGAGGACCTGGAGTGATCCTCTTGCAATTCACTCAAGCTCTGATATTACCTTACATCACTGAAGCTGTGCTCCAGGAAAACTGCCAAGATGTTAAAGCCCCCCACCCCCCTGCACCCCCACAGTTAATTGATGATCTGACATGGGATGCCTTGACTCAGCCATATCACATATACACAGTGAGATACAGGGGCAGCTGGCACTCTTATTGTTGATTTCTTTGTTTGGTAACTTTCTAAAGCAGCATGGGGCATGCAGAAACCCTCAGCATTCTACATAAAAGCAAAGAAATCTGTTAACCCTAGTAGGAAGGAGAACAGGATGTTAACCAGGTCACTAACATGTTGGGTATCTGGTTAAGGATGGTAACTTGTAGGCAGGATTGATAAAATTTTGTTTACAATCATCCATTCTTATTTCCAAACTCTCAGCAGAATTAGGCACCTAATGCAGACTTCTGTACACAACTAAGAAATGTCAACTCAAAGAACCTCATTTGGTCGAGTTCGAGGCCAAGTTCAGCTGATTGGATGGGTCCTCTGGGGTTGCTGATGTATTACAGCAGACAGTAGACATGAGGGAGTTGTCAGACTGCCACTGGGGCTTTCCTTTTCCCACTTATCCCTTCCCTGGTTCTTGCCAAATCTGCTTTGCATTTGAAGGTGATTGAAATGGGTCTCACTGTTAACCTGTCAACTGAAACCCCTGTGATTTAGAGAGCTTTTTGTTCATTTCAGTTGGTGCAAGAAATTGAAGTAAAAGAATCTGGATCCTTTTAGAGCATTGGAGATAGCCAAACAGAACAGCATCTGGATTTACCCCCAATTAATGGAAAAGTATTGTCAGGTGCATGAGTTTGAATTTTTTTTTGGTTAGAAAGGTGGTCCTTTAGTGCCAAAAGTTTGTTGTGGGTAATGATCTCTCTAGAGTTGCTCAGAAACCCCCCGGAAAACATTAGAAGGAATTATACCATCTTGGATTTAGGTAGATTTATTCTTCCTAAGAGTACAAAATACTTTCACATATAGGTTATCTCATTTGTCGTCATAACATCAGTGTGAAAGTTTGTGGCACATGTAATTATCTTCTTTTTATGGAGAGAGTAAATGGTATGCCAGGGGAAGACACAGTGTTTTTTATGTTTTAGAGTGTTTGTCTTACCAAATAGATGAAAGTACTTTATGGATATCTGAACCTGCCTTTATTATATGAGAAAACTATTTTTTTTAGGGTGAGTTACGTACAGTAGAGCCATTTTATGCCATAAGAAAACTAAGTTTCTTGCTATTAAATCTTGTATATTAAGTGCATTTCTGGTGAATTAAAAGGGCTATAAATGAAAAAGAATTGGTTCTGAAAAATGAGTTAAAATAATCTTGTTCTTATTCCCCGAAAACTGGAAATGTAGCTTGCCTAGCAGTATGAAATAGAACCAGATGTTATATTTTCCAGGGCAGAAAGCAGCCTGACGTGAGCACTTTGGTCATGGGATCTGGGTGCTGAGCCAAACTTCAAGGATTGTTATTATATTACATCAGAGACACTGTGAAGAAAAATGATGTAGAATTATGGAAAGTGAATTGGGCTCTTTAGAAAAAAAGGTGTTTTGTAAATTAAGCATGCTGTCAAGAGCCCCTCAACTATATCTGGGGAGAGTGTTAGGTGAAACTTTATTAGGTAGGATACAGGTTTTTCTGAGGCAACAGAATCTAAATATACTGGGACAATCAAGATAGAGGTTTATATTTTCTCCTCTAAGTCTGGGCAAGGGATCAGGGTGGCCTGGCAGCTTGACAGTAGCAGGAACCCAGGTCCTTCTCTTCTATTTTTGATCCAAGGCTTTCATTTTATGGTCTGAAATGACTGTTCTTATTTCCCAGTCACTGGGGACAGAGAAGGAGGTGGTGGAAAACCTGCCCCTTACTTACAAGTGAACAAACCAGAAGTCCTGTGTTATCAATATCTGTCCACAATCCTTTGGCCAAAATGTAGTCCCACGGCCACTTCTAGCTACAGGAGAGGCTGGGAGATGTTGTCTTTTGCTAGGTAGCTGTATGCCCAGTTAAAATGTGAAGAGTTGAAAGTGAAAGGAGGGAGTGGATATTGAAAAATCAGCCCTCTCTGACACAGAAACATATCGTGGCTAACATTTAATCTACTTTGATCCATAAACTGTATGATTGTTTTATAGCTAACTGCTGTCCAACCTGCTTTCTGAATAATATGCTTGATGAATGCATATGCTATAGTAAATTTTCTATAATTCTGGTGAGAATCACAATGTAGTTGAATTATTGGGATAATGAATTGTGTGTTTCTTCTGTGGGCAAATACAAGGCTCCTTAATGCTTTGTGTTGGAGCAGTCATACTGTGGTAAAGAAATTCCTTAAAAAACTGTATACATGTCTATATTCAGATAGTAAAGTTTGGAGGGAGAATTAAGAATTGAATTGTCTACACTACATTACTAAGTCAAATTTACCACTCACAGAAACAGAGATACTGTGAGTATCTCTGCAAAAGAGGGTGATGAAAAGATTCCCATTGAGCCAGCGTATCAGGAATATTTTATCAGGGGATACATATGTATTTTCCATTTTTTTTCCTGGCAGTACCAGGGATTGAACCGAGGGCTTCACACATATTAGACAAGTGTTCTACCATTGAGATACACCCCCAGCCCCTTCCTTTTTTTTTTCCTTTTTATTTTGTAGTTATTGGAACACCTTTAAAAAATGTTTCTTCAATATACCTTAAAAATGTTTTTATTGATTATGTGATCAATGTACAATGTAAGCATGTATGAAACTATTGTTGAATTCCATTCATTTGTACAATTAATGTGTTAATAATTATAAGAATAAAAATAAGAATAAATGTCATATGGAGAAGATAATCGGAAAGCACACATCTACAAATGCTGTAGTAAAAAAATTAAGACTTTATTATTTCTCAGCATTATATACCAAATTAACTACATGGTAAGAAAACATTTTCATTTTTAAGATGGAATTTGTAAAAATATCAAGATTCTTCCTACTTGAAATTGCTGAAAAGAAAAAAAAGAAGCCTCATTGTGTCTATAAGCAGCCTATGTTTCTGTAAAACAAAAGTTTCCTGTGGTTTCAGCACCTTTATGTTGCATAATTGGTCATATAACCTTAGTGTAATATTTAAGTTATCTGAGAATATTGCTGAAGATACTTGTTTTCATAATTACTGTATTTTGCTTCTTCAGTCCTAATGAAAGAGTGTGTTACTTAGGCCATTTTTCAGATTATCCCTAAGCGTGAAGTGAAAGAGCTTTTGGTTGCGTTTTTTTGCTGATTCCTTGGTACAGTCTTTCAGAATTACTCAAGTTATAATACAAAGCCAAAAGCCTATAAAAATATCAGATTTTAACTTGGAGTAATCCATTTACCTTAGGATTTGTTTTGGGATACTTTAGGTTAGAAAATTTCTTTCAAATTTTAAAATCATATGAACACAGGTATATAGTTTAAAAAATCACAGTGCTTTGCCACAGTCTTGGCTGGGCACAGAATCACGAGCCACCACACAGCTTTGTAGATTCAAACAGCAATTCTTTATTCCCGAACTCACACCGGCCTCCACACACGCTCTGGGGCAATCCCGTTCTGCTGCCACCCAATTCACCTACTCCACGAGGCTTTTTTCCAAAATCCCATTTGAATCTCACGAGAACTCAACGGGAACAAGCAGCAGGAACACCCTAATCCCAGCAGCAATAATCTTCAACCTCCAACTTCCCTAAAACCCCTATTGTCTTAAGCCGGGAACGCCCTAAACCCAAGGACCGGGATACTTCCTCAAACCTGATCAGCTCTAAACCCGGATCCGCCTTGGTCCTTGAGCAAGGTCACCTTACATGCAATGTCAACAGCGAAATCCATTTAACATGGGGTATGCTGGCAAGGAAATTTCGATGCGTCATTCCTACTTGGCAATGGCCCTCAGCAGTGCTTATGATAGAAGGGTTTTTTTTTTTTTCCTGCCTCATGCTCTCTCTAGAATTTCTACAGTCCTCTTTGATATCCATTCAATAGAAGCATTGTCTTGAAATTAGGTAGATATTATTTCTGTTATTTACTTCTGTATTTCTATATAATATGCTTGCAGGACTGCTTTCTCATATTTAAGAAAAAAGTATGCCAATTTTCTAGTGATATCTAGCTTTTTAAGATGAAGATTTCTCTCTCTCATATCTACCTCATATATCTATTTCTCTGTATAGGTGTAGATCTCTGAATATCTATATACTTAGATAACTCTAGATACAGGTGTATGCAGGTATGAATCTGTAGCAGATAGATTGATAGGTAATATATTTTGTCAATATTTTCACCCAGGCTGTGGCGTGTCTTTTCATTGTCTTAACAGTATCTTTCAAAGGGTGAAGGTTTTTAGTTTTAATGAATTTCAAGTTTTCAGTTTTTTATTTCCCTAACAGTGCTTTTGGTTTTGTATCTGCAGAGTCATGGCCAAATCTGAGGTCACATGATTTTCTCCTATATTATGTTCTGGTAGCTTTGCATTTTACACGTAGGTCTGGGATATGTTTTGAGTTAGTTTTGTGAAAGGTTAAAGGTTTGTGTTTAGATTTACTATTTTGCACGTAGATTCCCAGTTGTACCAGCACTATTTGTTGAAAACACTAGTCTTTCTCCATTGACTTGCCCTGATTCCTTCATCAGTGATCCATTACTATATTTGTGCCAGACTCTTTCTGGCTTTCTATTCTTCCCCTGGTCCTTTTGTCTATTCTTTCCTGGCTTCACTATTAGAGCTTTACTGTGAGCTTAGAAATTGGGTAGAGTCAGCCTCTGACTTTTTCTTTAGTATTGGCTATTCTCAGTTTGTCAGTATCCACAAAACAGCTTAGTGGATTTTTGATTGGGATTTCATTTCATGCTACATCAAATTGGGAAGAACTGTCATCTTTTTTGGGTTTTTTTTTTTATTGGTTGTTCAAAACATTACATAGTTCTTGATATATCATATTTCACACTTTGATTCAAGTGGGTTATGAACTCCCATTTTTACCCCGTATACAGATTGCAGAGTCACATCAGTTACACTTCCACTGATTTACATATTGACTTACTCATGTCTGTTGTATTCTGCTGCCATTCCTATCCTCTACTATCCCCCCTCCCCTCCCCTCCCCTCCCCTCCCCTCCCCTCCCCTCCCCTCCCCTCCCCTCCCCTCCCCTCCCCTCTTCTCTCTCTACCCCCTCTACAAGAGGAAGTGAGGGGAAAGGGAAAAATAATACAAGGGGGAGAAATGAAAAGAACTGTCATCTTAATTTTGAGTCTTTCTACCCACGTGTAGGAAGTATCTCTTCATTTTTGAAGCTCTTTGATTTTTCTCCATCAGAATGTTGTGGTTTTCCTCGTAAAGACTGTATGTGTGTGTGTGTGTGTGTGTGTGTGTGTGTGTGTGTGTGTGGTACTGGCTAATGTGATTTAAAAAAAAATTTTCAAATTCCAGTTGCTTATTGCTGGCATATAAGAAAGCAATTAACTATGTATTTAATATGTCAAAATACACTCTATTGTCATGTATATCTAAGAAGAACAAAGGCAAAAAGAAAATAATGGAAGCAATTAACTTTGCTTATTACCTGTGTAATCTGCAACCTTGCTATAATTACTTGTTACTTCTAAGAGTTCTTTGTTGATTTCTTTGAGATTTTCTATATTACCAATCATGTCGTTACTGGAGAAGACAGTTCTCTTTCTTTCTTCCCAGCTGTGTGCCCTCAGTATCCCTTCCTTATGGGTCAGTTAGGACACCCAGTGATGTGGAACAGGAGTGGTAGGGGTGACATCCCTGCCTTACCCCTGTTCTCAGAGAGCTTCTAGTTTCTCACCATGAAGCATCAAGTTAACTGTTTTTGTAGGTATTCTTTCCTCTAGTTGAGAAAGTTCCTTGCTATTTTTAGTTTGCAGTGAGTTTTGGGGATGAATAGATATTGGATTTTATCATGTGTTTTTTTCTCTATGATCACAAGTTAGCTTTTTCCCCTTAGCCTGTTGATATAATGGATCATATTAACTGAACTTTGAATATTGAACCAAGCATGCATATGTCGGATAAATTCCACTTTATTGTGGCATATAATTCTTTTAATTTATTATCTGATTTTTTTGTTGTTGTTATTATTATTATTATTATTATTATTATTATTATTATTTTGGTACTAGCGATCTTACCCAGGGGCGCTTTATCACTGAGTCACATCCCCAGCCTTTTATATTTTGAGACTGGGTCTCACTGAGTTGTTGAGGCTGGCCTTGAACTTATGATCCTCCTGTCTCAGCCTTCCAAGTCACTGGGATTACAGCATGTGCCATGGTGCCTGGCCATTTTGCTATTAATTTTAACTCTGTTCTTTATTATAATTTACAGGACCATGCAATCAAAAATGTAGGCTCTTTTTTTCCAGTAGTGGTTAAGTTAGTACTGAACACAGATAGGATTTGGAAATGGATTGAATGTGGTTAGTAAGAATAGGAAACTGAGACTTGAGATTTGTTGAGAATACTAATGAAGAAAGAAAAGAGAGGAGGGAAATAAATGTTTAAAAATATAAGTTAGTTTTTTTTTGGTTCTAGTGAGATGGACAAGAGGCAATATCTATCAAGTAAATGAATCATCAGGAAACAAATCAAGGAAAGAAGTTTTGGGAATCATGTATGTTTGTGATAATTGAAGCTGTACAAGTAGATGAGATTGTTAGGGATCAATGGAAGAGAGAGGAAAGATCAGAAAAAAAAAACCCCAAGGAATACTTAGAAAAATAAGAACCAAAAAGGGTGACTCAGGTGGGACATGTTAGGGATGAACAAAAACAATATGACATCAGAAATAAAAGGAGGAACTGTAAGGGGCAGGAATGGTTATCAGCACTGAATAAGAATGAAAAATTGAAAAGATATAACAAGGTAGAGAACTGTGGATTTGACAATTAGAAGTTCATTGATAGCATTTTTTTTCCTTAAAATGGATGGAGTAGAAATCAGAATGCCAAAGGTAAAATGGGGTGGAGGCAGCAACTGTAGACTATGCTTTCCAAAATGTTGGCAGTGGATAGAGAGGAGTTAACTCAGAGTCTTAGTAGGATGGAAGGCGGGGTCCCACCCTCAGTCTCACCATGCCTGATTGTTGTGTGAAGGAGCCTTTGGAGAAAGACAACGATGGTGTCAATGGGAAAGTGAAAATAGAATGAGGTTGTCATTTAATAAGTTATTGCCTTAAAATAAGCCAGACAGTGTATGGTTGGTTACTGAGTTACCGGATTTTTAGAAAGTTTTGTACTTTAATATATAGAGGTGTCTATCAGTTCATTTAAGCTAGGCTACTCTGTGATAACCCAGTCCCCATATCTCAGCACTTTAATATAGCTAAGGTGTGTTTCTTGCTGACACTACATGTGTATTACGTAGTGGGTCAGCTGGGGGATTTCGCAGTTCCTTCTTGCTCTAGCATGGAGGCTAACAGCAGTCTTCTTCCTGATCATTTCAGTCACCCTGGCCAAGGAAAAAAAGTCATGGTAAATTACACACTGGCTTTCAAAGCTTTCTAACCTCAAGTGACTTTCAGTTACTTTAATGCACATTTCTCTGGCCAAATCATGTCACCTGACCATGCTGTCTTCCCAGGGGTGGGGAAGTACAATCCTAACACCTGCCAGGAATGGGAGCTGACCAGAGTATTTGTAAACACCCCACATAGCTCTCATAAGTAGTGCTCATCTTTGCATTGTTATATTGATTTATATCAAAATATTGTGTTCATTTCTTTAAAAAGTTAGGTATTATTCTTTTCTTCAGGAAAATAATTCCATATCCCTACTTTACTTCTAAGGGGAAAATAAGATGAACTCATCTCACTTCCATTTACAATGCTGTTTTCAGACTCCAATTATGTACCAGAGCTCATGATAGTGGTACAGGTAGAAAATAAATAAATCAGATTTTTCCAGTTATCACTTTAAAATTAGAAATAATAATATTTGTTATAACTTTTATTTTAATTAGTTGTCTAAAGACCATTTACATTCTTTTAAAATTCTGAATAATTCCATTAAGAAATGTCAAGTGCCATAAAGGAGGCAGATAGAAGGTAAAGCAAAGATCTGACTGTGGCTGCACAGATCACATTCTTAGTGTAATAGGTCAAGTCCCTCCAACTGTACACTCACCTTTTAAAACATTTCTTGAGCTGGGTGTGATGGCACACACCTGTAATCCCAACAACTCAGAAGGCCAAGGCAGGAGGATTGTAAATTCACGAGGTAGAGGCTAGCCTCAGCAACTTTATCAAGATCCTAAGCAACTTAGTGAGAGCTTTTCTCAATAAAATATAGTAAGTGCTGGGGATGTGTCTCAGTGGTAAAGCACCTCTGGGTTCAATCCCCAGTGCCAAAAATAAATAAGTTAAAACTAACTAAATAAAGCATTCTTTGTTATCCCAACAGTGCAGATTTTCTTAGCACATATTTAGTCCCCAATTGCAGTTTATAAATTCTATACAGGGAAAGGTTTAGTGTCCAGAGCAAGATGTACTTTATTATCCTAGTTCCAAGTATCAGACTAATCTCATGAATCTGACAGATTCTTCACAAATGTACATATTAAAAGTCTTTGGGGAAGCATCCCAGACATTTGTAGCATTATTAAGGATTTAAATTGTAAACCATTTTAAGTGTGGGCATGACAGGGTAGTAATTTTATGGGGTTTGAAGCATTTTCTCATCACAGCTGAAACAGATTTATCTGCACCACTCTGCTGTCTCTGTTAGAAAGTGAGGCTCCAGTGTGGGCGTAGAATGCAATCAGAGTGTCATTACTGTGCTGTGACATCCATTTCCTTGCTGTCCTCTACAGGCATTGCTAGGCTCTCTGTAGGATTTGATTGTTCATTGAGTTTTAGCAGGTGATCAGTGACTGGAGGAGAGTAAAAAGAAGGCACTCGCTACAGAACTAATAAAGTTCATCTGGAACATTTAGAAAGAGTTGAAGTCACACGTTAAGAAGCTTGCCAGAGAGTTAAAATGGAGTGTGTTTTGTACACTGGTTTTCTCTTAAGTGCATAGTATTAACAGCTGCGTATGAGTTTGTGGATGTGTGAATAAGTAGAGTCTGATGTGGTTAATAAAGTACACTTTGCTGTGTAGGGAGCTAAGAGGAGATGAGTTATTCCTAGTCCATCTTGTATTGGGTTAACAAGTCTGCAAAAGAAGTCAGTGTTGGCCAGACCCCACGCTCATCTTCAGAATAACTGGGGTAAGATAAAGTGGAAAAGCTTTCAAAGTAAAAGCAAATCGCTGATATAAAAGCATGAAGAAAAATTGCTTTTAAGACTTGTGCAATCCAAGAAAAATAATAAGTCTTGTTATCAGGGAACAGAGCTGGTTTAAAACAGATTTATATTAATGAGAAAGTGTCCTGGGTGAGTGCAACATTCGCAACACATTAAAGCTTGGTGTGTATTGTGAATAATCATAGTTTACACTAGTGTGGCATCCCACTGATATTTGTTAATTATTTAATTTCATGGACTATAAAATATTTTGTCAGGGTAATTTACTCATCTATTGAATCAGTCACATTCATCTGTCAGGTATTAAGTCTTAGTCCTTATAGTTGTTTTCAAAGACTCTGGACTCATCTGTTGGCCTAGTCTGTTAAGTGAAATAAGGTTTTAGAAACAGCCTGTATAGCAATACCTTTATGAAAATAAAATAAGCTTTTGAATTTTTTTTCTCAACGAATGCTTCCAAATTTCAACATCAAAAAAATTATGCTGTGACTTTAAATATTTAATATTGACCACATAGTTTGATAAATATATCTTTATGGAATATATGTCTGATTAATAGGTTTTAAATGGACCATGAGTAATGAGAAATAGCAATAACTATTCATCTAAAAATCTTTAAATGTTAATATTACATGATAATTATGTTAGAGACTAGCCCCTAAAGTAACTCTGGCACCTTTCAGTATGTGCACATTGATAATCAAAATGTTTAGCAAATGATTGATTTCTGTGTTGCTTAGGAACACTGTATAGTTCACTACAGAGGTAGTAGTTTTGATGTATAAGACATCAAAGATGAAATACATTTGTCTGTTCTTATGTCTTTTGCACGCCCAGGAGAATGCTTTGAAATAGCTTCACTTTGTCCATGAGTTGCACTAACTTTTTATAGCTGATAGAAATCCATATTCCTGAGGCCAAATTGAAAATAAAAATCTTCAAAGAGATTTGAAGTGGAGAGTTCTGTCATTCATTGTATGGAATCCTGGGAGAGATGCAGGTGAGGTACAGCATTTGTGTATGTTTGTACCTGAATTGGAGTCAGTGCATTTAATAGCTATAAGCTCTGTGTATATGTTAACACACATTTGTTTATACATGCAGGTACACATTTACATACAAGCATACAATATATATGGTATTTTTATATTCTTTTATATATTAAAAACTATAAAATGAATTTCTTTTTTCCTTTTTCTTTTACTGTTAAGATAGCAAACTTTAAGTTACCCAGAGTATGTACATATCTTTGAAGGTTACTTTGGACTTAAGAAAGGAAGGCCATCTGATTGAATTTCCTTTCAACCTTCCAATGGTGAATTGCCAGAGCTCTCATCTTCCTGTGATGAAGGCGCATTAATTCTACCTGGCTGATCCCAGCAATCTGTGTATGATGTGTGACGAGCATCTTGAATTCAGGAAGGAGCATAAGAGTCCAAGACCACTCTAGTAGGAAAGTCAACATTTGCTCCTTGGTGGACCACTTCCTTCACTCCTGTTGCTATTTCTGAGGCAGGACAGAAGGGAACATAGGATTCTGTAAATATGAAATTAAAAAGAATAGCTGAGAGCCAAGTATACCATACAACGTTCACTTCCTTTATAGAATACGGGAAAATGAAAAACATATGGAGGGACCCGTTGAGTTGATTTTTGTTCTGTACTCTATTCTGGTTCTGGATTTGTTTTCAGAATCAAACATTCTGAGTGCTTTTTGGTGGATGCATGTGGGTTTGAAAATATCACAGCATGTGGGACCCAGTAAAACATGAATTTTATTTGTTTTCCTTGGCTTCTGTGTGTCATGATCTGTTCAATATGACAGTCTGGGAAACAGTAAATTTTAGCAAGGTCCTAGGGCTGAGTCATGAACTTCACTTTGGCAAAGTTTGGTAATGAGAAGTGACCTCATATTTAACTTGGTCCTTCCGTTTGTGCAATTCATATTGCTTGGCTTTAGTTTCTTATGCTATTGTAAGAAGCTACATCATGTGTTCAGACATGTTCTACGCTTTTTAAAAACTCCATGTGAAATGTCTATTCTATCAAATGAGAGTGTTGGGATCTATTAAGATGAGTATATGTAGAGTATCAGTCAATTATTGTTGTAATAATGCAATATAACAAGCAACCGTAATATCAAAAGGATATAAAATTTAAAAAATTACTCAGCTTATGTGTCTGTGGGTGAGCTGGAGGTCTGCAGCACTAGACTGGGCTCATTAGGGCAACTGGCTGGAGTACTCTGCTCCACAGAGTGTCTCTTCCTCCTCCTGGGACCAGTGGGCTTCGCTTGGCATGTTCTTCTTATGGCAATGGTAGCAGTGTAAGGAGGTCAGGCCAGACACCATGTGCACATCAGTGTGTGTCATGTTTACTGGCGTTCTGTTGGCTAAAGCATGTTGCACTGATAATTACAAACTCAAAGAGTAGAGGAACATTCTTGTTCGCTGTACTGGGAGGAAATGTAAAGTCACATGGTGTAAAGTGCTCGGATACCAGGAGAGTTGGAAAATTAGAGCCCTCATCACAGTCTACTATGAGGGCTATTATTTATTTTCATATTCTTTGTTTTGATGAGAGCAGAGACTACTGATTAAATGATGGAATCAAAGGAAGCAGTTTACAAAGTAACTCCTCTCAGTGCCTTGCCTAATAGGTGTATGAGGGCCAGATCATATACCTTTCTCCTCTAACTCCCTCTACATGCTTCATGGGGTAAAGATGATATCTGCTTTATCTGTCATGCTATTCCCAGGTTCCATAATAGTTCTCAGCATGGAAGCTTAGCAAATATTTTTTTCAGTGAATTAATAAACTTTATCTAAAGCTAGGCTTCTCCCCAAATCAGCTGAGATAACAGATTGATTTGGAGCACTTATGCTATACAATGACACTGTCATTAACACTGTGTGGATATGACACAGTGAAAAGAATAATCACTGACCTCAAAGGAGGAAGTAAATCTGTCCAAATATTCACTTTGTGTGTGTGTGTGTGTGTGTGTGTGTGTGTGTGTGTGTGTATGGGTGTGATTTTTTTTTTCTTTTTGCCCTCACAGTCCTCTTCTTATAGTTGAAATGTCCAGCAGGATAAGAAGACACGAATTTACTGCTAGCAAAATCATTCCTTCTTGTCCAAGTAATAGAGATCTCATCATTCAGTGCCTCTTGGGCCTCAACTGTGAGTGCTAATCTGGAGCAAGAGGGAACTCCCACCCACATCCTGTAACTTTGGAAGGTAAACAAGGGTACTGAGATGTTATAGGTCTCTGACTGAAGCTGATAGAGCAGGAGAACCAAGCACAAGCAGACATGGTGATTTCCTCTGTGTTTGGCTCCTGTAAGGGTGGGCAGGGGGTGTGATTCCTTTCCTCGCCTATGGTAAGGGTCATAACCCATACTTCTCTAACAAAGGTTAACAAGAGCAAAACATAACAGGTTGATTTATGAGACATAGGAGGGTTCAAAACTGAAACCCAAAGACCCATGGAAAATGTCTGTGTTTGTGATTAGGGTCAGTGAAGAATGGATGATCGTGAAGGGAAGCAACTGGACAAATAGGTGTGATCTGATGGCAGTAAATGAGCAGCTGTCCCGATTCCTCTTTGCCTCTCTGGCAGCATTCTTCCCTCCCAATCATGGACCACAATTTCCTCCTGTGAAATGAGGGACTTCAAGAGAGAATGGACAGAGTGGCCTTTCTAGGTTCTGTGGCTGAATTTGGGCAAGAGGGTCCTAGTTTCTATGGGGCAGAGGAATTTTGTTTTTTATAATTTGCTTCATGGGGAGAAAATGGGGCCAAAGACAGGAAGGCAGGAAAAGATCCAAGAGAGTCCCTCTAAGGCCTTTCCATGCCTTGGTTGGAAGCACCCAGCCTTCCAAAGCACCCAATGTTGGAGGTATTGTGCTCTGAATCCCAACACTGTTATAAAACCAGACTATTTCTGTGAGCACTCACCACTCTTTTCTCTCTCCTGTTCATTTTCCTACAAGATTTAGGGGCTCCTCCAAGTGTGTCTTCAAATTTCTGTTCATATTTCTCCTTTACTTACAGAGCAACTCTTTGTTCCTAAAACTTCAACATCCACTTCTTCCAGGATGATTCCAAAATTCAGCCCATTGCTGAGCTATTTTGCTTCGTTAACTGTTACTTCATTCACATCTGTATGTGAAAGTCTGTAAGAACTCAAAATTTTTTTTCAGGTTAGATTCTCAGTTTTCCTGAAAGCAGCTGCTTCTAGTTTCCTAAACTACTACTGTTTAATACTTCCAGGGTGCCCAAACACACTTTGATAAATTTTACTCATTTTCCTCCTACCCATTGCACATTGCTCTAAGTTAACCCTTCCCTAAATCTCTCACATCTGTCTATTTCTACTCTTACTAGTTTATAGGAGCTGCCATAATAAAGTATCACAGATGTGGTGACTTAACAGAAACTTATTTTTCTCATGATACTTGAGAGTAAAAGTCTGAGCTCACTGTGTCAGCAGGGTGGTTTCTTTTGAGGCCTCTCTCCTTATCTTGGGGATGACCATCTTCTCTGTCTTCGCCTGATCTTCTTTCTACCTGTGCTCCTAAATTCCATTTTCTATAGGATAATAGTCAAATTGGATTAGGGCCCACCCTCATGATCCTATTTTAACTTAATTACTACTTTTTTAAAGACCCTGTCTTCAAAGACTGTCACATTCTGAGGGTGGTTAGATGAGAACATCAGCATATGAATCTGGGGCCACAAAACTTACCCAATACCCCCACCTATTCACACTGGTAACCTAACTTACTAATTTTTGCCTGGACTAGTGCTGCCTCCCCACCCCAACTCAGATTTTCTGCCTTTATTCTTCCACCAATTTACTCCACTGGATCACGGATTGATCTCTTTTTCAGCAAAGATCTTTTTCATCAATGACATCTTGATTGCTCTTGGCCATTTGCCATGGGGAGTGCTTCTGACTTTCCAGGTTTGACTGCCCCTGATTCTCCAAATACTCCTGTTCTGGCCAAACTGAATTACCTCTGTGTCCAAGCAGGTTCTGTATTTCCCTTGGTCATTTCTCTTTATCTCTAATCCTTCCCTGCCCTTCCAGACTAAGCTCAAATGGCTAATTAATTTATGAAGTTCTCTGTGACACTCCTGATACTCTGACCACTACTGCTGTTGCAACCATTTTTATTTCTCTTAAAGAAGTTGCCACATTCTCCTTTGGTTGTAATAATTTAGATGACTCTTATCTCTGATTCCAGGGTACAAATTCCTTTGGCATGGGGATTGAATCTTGTTTGTCTTGTAGTGCTTTCATTTAGTTGATAGGATAGAAACTAACATTTGTGGGGTACTCAGATGGCTCTCCTGTGATTGTCATCCTTAGAGATTCAATCATTTGTGATATAATTTTCAAGTGCAGGCTATTGCTGCCGTCATAAGTGCTTCTCACAGTTCTTATTGCTATGAGTATTCAATGGGGGATCAATCTGTAATCTCCATTATTTGGAGTTAAACATTGGATCTCTTAACCCCAAATATATGTGAATTGAGACTGAATATGTTCCTTATGGAAAACCGGGAGGTCCTCAAAGCTGAAGATGGTTGGCCTTAGCGAGAGGCTGAACGGAGTGAGAGAACGTGGCTGAATACCGGGAGCTACTAAGCCCTCAGTCTTTGTGAGCAGCTGCTGAGTTCTCTGTGTTTCGTGTGTCCTTTTCTTGTGGGTGACAAGTACCAAATCTCTCTGGCATGCAAGGGAATGAAAATGAGAATTTGGGGTTCATGGCCTCAGCTGTTTGAATTTGTCACCCTAGTCAAACAGCACAGATTCTCTCCTCCCTTTTGCATTGTCCCTCTCAGTTTCCCACAAGAATTTTTTTTTTCCAGCCTGATGGGCAAATGCATAATTTATTTTATCACTGAATTTACTGTGAAACTAATTGTTTTTCCCCATGCGTGGAACCAATGTAAACAAAAGCAAGAAGCTGGTCTGTGGCTTATTTAAAACACTGCTTTCTGCATGCTGTTCCAGCAAGCTGTCTACTTTGTGATAGTGATCTGGTGTGCATTAGCAACCTTGCAGGAAAATGCTAAAGCAATTTGCCATCGTCTCTTAAAAGTTAGCACTATAGACCAGAAGGGTGATAGGCTTTATGCCACAGATATGAAATAATTCAGCACTCATAAATTTGACTGTTTATCAAACTCCTTTTGGATTATCATTGTGTTTTCATACTTGAAACTGTAGATAAAAAGATGCTACTCTGCAGCTCTGTCAGCCTTGATGAGTGTATTCAAGTTTATTAGTTGACTTTAAAATCTACGGGTCAAGTAAGAGACAAGGAGATATGGATTGTGAAATGGTAATGGGGCTACAAGGTTTATAATATCTAGCTGCTCTTATATAACCCATCAGTTCTTATTATATCCATTTATTCCATATATTCTTCAAGAAGAAATTGAATTAGCTGGTCAGGTAGTTTCAAGCTTATAAAAACTTCATTAGTGAAAAAAATTTTCATCATATCCACTCATATCATTAAGTTTGCTCATACCCATGTAACTTCTCTAATACACTGACCACCGTGGCTGTCTACCTTGTAACTGTAATCTCTCATCTGCTCCTGTCAAAGTTGCATTGTGGTCCAGAGAGGATCCAGTGATCCCCACAATGGGGGCACAAAGCAGAGTGCATATGTAATTGCTGTGTATAGCTTTCTTCTTTCTTTCCTTTCTCTGTCTCCCTCCTTTTCCTCCTTTCTTTATTCTTTCATTCCTTTCTCAATCTGAATTATTAGCAAATATTTTCCTTATTCTTATGATTAAAATATTTGTCAATGTTTCTTAGCATTGGTCTCTTCCCACAAATTTTGCCTGAAATAGGATGAGTTTGTTTCTGTGTGTTTTTTTTTTTCCTAGTCTAGGAAGATTTTTCTTTGATTATGTCTTCTATTATTGTTTCCATTCCAATGCTTTGGATTAAATACCACAATAATGGGCTGACTCTGCATTCTTTGGTGTATAGACATGTGATCTCTCTCATTTTTTTCACCTGCTTGTTTTTGTCTGCATTTTTAGACAACACCTCACCTTTTTCTTTTATATCATTGATTGAAATCATAAATTTTGTTCTTTATTACCTCTATGCTCATTTATTTATGTCCTTATTCTATTAGTTTCTTAAAATGTAAAATTGCAAACTAAAACTTTTTTAAAAATACTACAAATTAAGGCAAAGGACAAATATTTGTTGGGGGAAAAATACTGCTAATATTACAAGTTAATTAAATAAAAAAAAATTCAACTAAAAAGATATCAACACCTTAAGAGGAAGAATTGGCAAGGAGAAGCTATTCATAGAAAATGATTGGTAGACAATACCAGGAGAGTGCTCAACTGAATTAGTAAAAATTTTAATCAAAATAATTCTTTTAAATATGAAATTTTAAGATTAAAAAATAGATACAATGCTGGAATAGATTTTGTGAAATAGATAATCACAAATATTGCTGGTGAGAGCAAACTGACAAACTTTCCCGAAATCAGGTTATTAGTATGTGTCAAGAATCTTAAAAAGGAGAAAATTAATTGACCCTTTAAACTATTTGTAGGAATATATGTTAACACAATAATCAAGACATCATGAAAATGATAAGCTCAAAAGGGGTCAATATACTTTACAATTGAAAAAATAATAAATATCCAGTAGGAAGAAAATCATATGTGATAGAGTATATATAAATATAATGAACTATTATGAATCTTTTAAAAATCTTGTTTTAAAATAAAATTTAATTATTTGAGAAAAAATGTAATTTTTAATGATTTTGTTAGTACATTATAGTTATGCATCATAATAAGATTCATTTTGATATCATCACCAATGCATATATAATAGTTTATTCATTCTCAATCCCTGGTACTTCCCCTTTCTTTCCCTCCTCCTTTCCTTTGGTACACTTCCTCTTCTCTACTGGTCTTCCAGAAAACACTAATTTTAATGTAGTTGAAAAAAAGTAAATGATTATGTGTGTTCTTCATTAACTAAATTACTTCCTCCCTCACCCTCCCTCTCTCTTTTTCTCCCTCCTATTCTCCCCTGACACAAGCAACAGACTCTTCACATATTTAACGTTATTACTATTTACTTCAGTCCACAAACTTTTCATCACATCCTCTTTTCTTTTTCTGGATTTCTGTCCTTTCATAAGAAGCATTCCATCTTGCATACTGTGGAGGATATTCTGTGATAAATAATGGTTAGATGTTTCCTTATTCAGATTGTTGATCTCCTAACTTTGTCTTGTAGAACTTTCCCATTAGGTCACACATTTGATTTTTCCTTTTCCAGTCTTGAGAGTAGAGAGAAGACCTATGGATGATGATTGCCAATGGCTTGCTTTTGGCCTCTTCTTGCAACCAGTTGGGTTGATTCCATGCCTAATATATAATTCTTCAGAGGTTTGATACGTTTGTCTTTTTTGCTGGGTTTTTCATATCTAATAGGCTTTCATCTAGTGTAGCTTGTCTGGGTTGAAATCGTGTCTTATCTTGTATTACTGCCCCACCCCTCATTTCTCTGAATAAATGGAATCATTCAAAACTGTGATATGGACTGCATTGTTTTCAGAGAGTTTGTGTATTCATTCCACACCACTATGCTTTCCCAGACTCCTGTTCCGAAAGTTGTTGCTCAGTTGCTTTTAGCTCAGCCTCTCTAGAAGGAGAGTTTGTGGGAAGGCAGGAGAGGGTAGCATCCTGACTGGGTTGAGAATTAGCCAGGAAGAGAGGCACCAGACCAATTGTATGGTGTTGAACCCAAAAGAGATGGTAAGAGAGGAACAGAGGCTTTGCCGTCCACTTTTGAGTTGATACCGCAGTTATAACCCATTGATTGTGTTCTTGATGACTTTCATTAACCTTGTAATTAGTGGGAAATCCTTCCCTGTTCTTGTGCTAGGTCTCCTGTTTGGCTCAGCTTTTATTATTGTGATTCTTTTCCTTTGAAGGGGTGTCTTCATATATGCTTTAAAAATGAGGTTGACCAGGATTTCTTCAGAGGCTGATTAATAATATATAATTTTAAATAGGAGAACGAAAGAATTTTTTAACCCTTAAGCCCTTTTTCTTCAGTTGATACATTTTGCTTGCTATATTGTGAAAAAGAAGATACTGTTGGGCTAGCAATACACCTGATCTTAGCAAAATTCCATTTCTCCATTGCAGTCTGCTTTACCACATTATATCATTACCATCAAATAAAGCATCAGTCATAAAAGGTTGAGCAAATGACTTCACAGAATTGTACAGTAGCTTCATTTTGAGGCTGTGCCATGATGTATAAATAGGAAATAAGAATGCTAACTAATTTCTGCAGCTCTTACTGTGTGCCAGAGTTTTAAATATTTTAATTCTCCCATCAACCCCATGAAGTAACTATTCTTTTTGCAACGGGACAGATGAGGAAACAGAAGGCAGCAGCAGCTAAGGAAACTGCCCTAAGTTTTATAGGTGACAGAGCTACAATTCAAAATCAGGTAGTATAGATCCATTTTTATGCTTTTAGTCATGTTAGGTAAGCAAAAAGACAGATGACTGAACATTCATCCTGAAATCCAAGAATCATGTAATTTGAGTCTCATTAAGTGCAAATAAAGAAATCCAGAAAAGGCTTTGAGGAGAAGAAAGGATGGAAAAGTTCATTTTACATATTCGGTTATGCATCACATAATGATGTTTTGGGCAATGATGGAATATATATATATATATATATATATATATATATATATATATATATATAATGGTGGTCCCATAAGATTATAATGGAGCTGCAAGATTCTCATTGTCTAGTGACCCTGCAGCCTCATGACACGTGACATCAGAGTACAATGCGTTGTATTCTGGTGATGATGCTGGTGTAAACAAACCTTTGTGCTGCTAGTCATAAAGTATAGCACATAACAATTATGTGCAGTACCTAATAGTTGATACTGATAATAAACAATTATTATGGGTTTATGTACTGATTATACTGTACTTATTATTTTAGAGTACTCCCATTTATATTTTAAAGAACATTGTGTAAACAGTGAGCTGTGTTATTCTGGCAGCAGACTCTTGTCTCTTGATTGCATCAAGAGGCCACATTTGGTGATCAGTTGACCTGTACAATCTAGGTTTGTGTAGTGCATTCTGTGATGGTAACACAATGATGGAATCTCTTAAAGATGCATTTCTTGAAAAGTGTCTGTTGTGAAGTGACAAATGACTAATATATGATTGTCCCTCCATATCTGTAGGTTTCACACCCACAGATCCAAGGAGAATAGATGCATTTATACTGAACACATACAAATGTTTGTACTGAACATGTACAGAAAAAGTTTTTTTTTTTTCTGGCCATTATTCCTCAAACAGTACAATGACTATTTTCACAACATTTACATTGTATTAAGTGTTGTAATAATCTAGAGAGGGTTTTAAATGTGTGGGAGGATGTTTATAATTATGAACAAAAACTATGACATTTTATATATGGGGCTTGTGTGTCTATAGGTTTTGTTATCTATCAGGGATCCTGGAATCAGTCCCCTACAGACCAAGGAATGACTGGTTTAAGAGAGGCAAGGAATATATTCACACAGAAAAATAGGACTCTATAAGTCAGTATTAACAAGTAGTACCCCGCTACAATATTTTATATAGTTTACTTTCTTTCAAGTATTTTGATAATTACTTAAAAATATTGCCTTCTTTTTTCTGTTATAGTAATACTAATAGTGGTCCAATATCATATCCTAAAGATTTTTCTCTGTAACAAAATCAAGTTGTATTAGCTCGATCTTTATTTTCTCAAACCGCTTTCCATAGACCATCAATAATTAGAATTTGTGAGATAGATGAACACTTTGAGTCTAGTTTCTGGCCACACAAGAGAGCAAAGCATTGGCTAATGTTGAATTCATGACCTGGGATCTCTTCAGGAACATTCTCTAATCAGATGAGCTCCTGGGAGCAGATTATATACATCTGGAACACAAATATTATGTAACATTTTCTTCTTCCCATATTTCTTTAGAGGGACTCAGAATTTCCCCAGGTGGGGAAGTCTACATTTTATTGTCTCTTAGGTGTAGTAATCATGCCTGTTTTTCATACTACAGAATGAGCTACCCTTCTGGAGGGGACCACTTAAAAGGTCAGTCACAGAAGAGCTCCCTTGTATTTGGTGAGCTTTTTGTTCAAGAATTTCTGAAACTACTAGAACATTCTTGAACAGCATACAGTCACATAAGAGATGAGGTCTGACATGCTTTCACAAAGTTAACTATAAAATTAAAGATCCCCCTTTTCCTGAAAATTTTTACTATTTTTATCATATCACTCAAATTTTTACATGATAAATCCAAAGACAGTAAAAGAACAAATGTTGAAAAAAAGAGAAAAATGGGATAAATGTGCAAAAGTAATCAGGAAATGAAGAAAGACTAGAAAAATTTTTATATTCAGATAGGATATGAAGTCTTAAAAGTGATCTCTCAGTTTACTTGAGAGGACCAAATCATGAAGAATTAAAGTTTTCTGAGGTGCAACAGTCAGCCAGTGGACCACAGGAAGGAGCCTATTAGGTGTGGCTCCCTTTTGTCCCACCAGTCACTGGAAGCTCTGGAGGATGATGAAAAGTCTCGGTAAGAGAACTGCGTCACTGCCTGTCTTCTCTCATACATTGGTAGCTTTTGGCAAATGGTAGAAGACCTTGCTTTAGTCTCCTTTGGGCTACCATAGCAAAATACCATAGACTGGGTGGCTAAACAACATATATTTCTTTTGTCATAGTTCTGGAGGCTGGAAGTTGACCTGCTCAAGGTGGGGCATGGTTAGTTTCTATTGAGGCTTCTCATTCTGAATTGCAGATGGCTGACTTCTCACTGTGTGCTCATGTGACAAAAGGAAAGGACAACTTTTCTGGTTTGTCTTTTTCTAATGACACCAATCCCATGGGATCAGTGCCATCCTTATGATTTGAACCGCAATCATTTTTTTAGAAACCCAGCTCAAAATCTAGCCACAAAGGAGGGAAAGGGCTTCTGCATATGAATTGGGAGGGCATAAATATTCAGTCCATAACAGACTTATAGTACTTTCTATTATAAAGAGAGTGAAGAATGTTGTAAATTTTTTTTCTTTTTGTCTAAAAATTAGATAAGAGGGGTTTGTATTGCAGAAGAAATTTAGACTTGGAATCAGACAGACATGGATTTGAACTAGTGCTACCTTGGTTGCTATGGAGAAATTATTGGATCTTGGAGCTGTGGATTTTTCCATTTGTAAAATGGGGATGATGATGCTTCAGAACTATTGTATAAAGCACCTGACAGTGTTGTTTAACTGGTTAAGTGCTTTGTATAGAAGTGATTATTATTATTTGCCCATAGATTCAGTTTTAATTTACCTAATTCAAGTAAAACTCTCTTAAGCAAATATTTCCTAGACCTTGGCTATCTTATGATATGAAGAATCTTTGGGGGAAGTAAAGGAATAAGCAAAGTTTTTTTTTTTTTTTAAAGCTTTGAAAATGACTTTATTTGACCTAACAAGATTATTGACTGCTCACAGCACCTTCTTTCCTACAAATCTCTGAATTTCAAAACAACAAATCAGTTTATGCCAGTGAAAAATTTCTACTGACTCATCTTGTTCTGGGGACCCCAGAGAGCAGAATCAGCATCAAGAGATTGGAGGTCCCAGGAGAAAGATTTAATCTCTGCTAAAGGAGGAATTTTGGAATTGTTTTAGCTGTTGAATAAGGAATGAGCTTCCTCACAAGGTGGTGAGTTTCTCATCTCCAAATGGGAACCACTTGGCAGGAATATGGCGGTAGGGTTTCAAGCAGTGGACAGGAAGTTGCTACAGTGACCTCAAAGATCTCTCTTCCCTCCTGAAATTCTGTTGATTCCAGAATGTCACTTTCAGGAAGTTTCTTGCTTTAGAAAAGGATGTATACATGGAAATTATCTCAGTGTCTGGCTTATTAGGATTTAGAAAATAGAACTCTGAGTGGCTTGTTTAGGCAGCCCTGGAACTTGAAGTTCTTTTAGATGGTCCCATCAGTCTTAAGGCTACTAAGCATGACTTTGGAGCTAAATATAGTGTAGAAAGTACCATTGTGTATCTGACAAGGAGCCGGCACAGCAGACTTGCCTCTTACCTTGGTGTCTAACACTTCATTAGGCTTTGGACATGATCCTTTTGTTTGATGCCAGCACAAGCATTTCATTACCGATTCAGGAAATGATGAAGAGATAAATGTTAAAAAGAATGTTTCCAAGGAAGATATTAATGGAGTGTTAATGCATCTCACTCTCTTCCCAGTGTAGAATCCTCTAGAGGGGTTTTGGATTTATGGGAGTGAGAGCTCTACCTTGCCAATAGACTCCTTAGCTTCATTTAACAACAAAGTAAATATGAATATTAATTAAAGCACCTGTTTTAACACTTCCTTGTAAGCAAAATTTCTTGAAAACTTCTCTCTGGAACAAAGCCATATGCTTGTTCAGTCATGGAAGCCTAGAGCCAAGAAGACAAATGTATGCTTTCCTTGCCCCGAAGCACAAGACAATAATAACATTGTGTTCTCCAAGCAAAAGCGTTTTAGACAGCAGCATTTTCTACATGAAGCAGGCTTCAAAGGAGAATTGTGAAAGGATCTTTGAAAGAGTTTCCAGAGCTCAACTGTATTTTAAAGACACTATGCTTTCAAGGTATTAGTAAGATGCGCTTCATGCATACTTTACATTTAAAAACCAGTTTATTGTTTACCAGTTCATCTTGCACAGTGGAAATCACAATGCTATTCCAAACATTTTAGCTGTCACTAAAATTCACCCAGGGAAATGCATGTACTGGTAATGTGGGTTGTGCCCTCCTTGAAAAATTTACTTTTTGCTTTAGCATTTATTTCTAATGATAAAGAATGCTTTACAGATAGTAGGGGATAGGAATGGTAGCAGAATACAACAGTCACTAATATGCCATTATGTAAAAATGTGATGTGATTCTGCAATTTGTATTTGGGGTAAAAATGGGAGTTCAAAACCCAATTGAGTCAAATGTATGAAAGATGATATATCATGAGCTCTGTAATGTTTTGAACAATCAATAAAAAAAAGAAAAAAAAAGAATGCTTTACAGTACATAGAATTTCTTTTCTCTTTTTGCATTAAGAAGCTTCTAATGATTTCAAAATGCTCTAGAGAATCTGAAATGCACACGTTATAGTTGTGATCTATACAAAGATTAATAAAAAAAAATCCCTGTGCTTCTTGGATCTATGATCACTTTTAAAATGACTTTTTGTATTCGAGCCACTCAAAAGTAGGGGAAGAAAGAAAAACACAGAAACATTAGGTAAGCTTGTGAAATGAAATAATAGTGTTTGTATTTCTTTCACTAATTATATAACAAATGCTCATTCTTTATTCTTAAGGCTTAAGGTGTGGTGGGTGGATTCTGGGGAATTGTTTTCTGTTCACCATTTGGTGTGGGTACAGACTCTTTATCATGAGCTTTTTCTCTTTCACTCATGCCTTTCATTTTCTTCTCTTTTTATTTCTTTCTAGATTTGTAGCTGGAGAGGGTGGGAGCAAAGAATCAGAGTCCTTGATATTATATGATCAGGATGCAGAAGAACAATCTGGTTGGGTTCATTTATTTAAAAGCTTCCTTTAATATGTTTGGGTATGAGTAGGTTGTGGGGTTTCTCTTTCTCCCTGTAAGGCTGAGGTAGATAGTTCTATAAGGTTCATACATAATAGTCTTAATGGTTACATGTTATGAAAGTAACTAGGCCATTCCTAGTTTTAAACATTCCTGGTGCCCAGGTAAAAAATGATTTGAAATAATGAGCAGTGAAATAGGAACAAAAAGGATTTTGATAAAGCTAGGTCACTTCTGAATTTTATGCTGTGACCTTAATTGTTCTCAGAAAAGCAACTTGAAACTGGAAGGCTCTCAGGACAACTTTTTCCCCTCTATATTATAACATAAAAAGTTCCCTGACTGCAGATTTACACTTTATCCTAACACCTGCTGGTATAGACACCACAACTTTAAATCTGCCTTTAATTCTAATGGTCCTATGGTGTGACCTTAGTCACTTGCCCATAAAATGGGGGGAACTCTATAAATATCTGTCATTCTTTTGTTTACTAGGAAAATTCTGTACATTTTATGTAGTACTGTCCAAATGAATTATTTTCAGCTATTTCCTGGGTGTTAGTGCTTCAGGACTCTGTTAGAAGAGTAGGGTGAAAACCAAGAACAAGTATTCACCAGAAAAAATGATCAGACTTCTTTATCATGTTTGTCAGATGCTTTATATTTAAAAGTTATGTTGATTTTTTTAAAATGAAGGATATCTTTTTTGTTTGTTTTGTTTTTGTTCCTGACTATTGAACCCAGAACTTCACACATGATAAGCACTCACATTACCACTGAGTTTCACCTCCAGCCCCCAAATAGTATCATATAGCTGAAAGGATCAGTATAATCATACTATAGTTTACCCTTTGGGTTATTATTTAATGATGAACAAAACTTACCTTCTTGCACATACTTCCTGCTCCTTTCTTTACACAAATAGTTTAAAACAATAACAAACAGCCTTGAAAGTTATGTAGTATTGTTGAGAACATAAATTGGTTCCACCGTTATGGAAAACAGAATGGAGACTCTAAAGAGTTAAAACTGGAATGACCATATGATCTATCAGTCCCAGCACTGGGTATGTTTCCAGAGTAAGTGAAATCAGTGTGTGGATGAGATACCCGCAGTCCCGTGTCTATTGCATCATGACTTCAGTGACCATGATATGGAACCAACCTAAGGGTCAGTTGGACCATGAATGGGTAAAGAAAATGTGGTGTGTGGACACAATGGGAGACTGCTTGGCCATAAAAAAGATGGAAGTCCTGCCATTTCCAACAACATGGATGAACTTGGGGGACATCATGTTAAGTAAACCAGGCATAGAAAGACAAATACCTGGTGATCTCAGTTACATGCGGAATCTTAAAAAAGTTGAACTCATAGAACCAGAGAGTAGAATGATGGTTGTCAGGACCTAGAATGGGAGGGTGACTGGGGAGACGGCCCTATAGGATACACAATTCCAGTTAATTAGGAAGCATAAGTTCAGGAGACTCATTGTACAAATGGTGATTATGACTAATTTTCAGGTATTGCATGCTTGAAAATTGCCAGTAGAGTAGTTTTTAAGTGTTCTTATCACAAAAAATGAGTATATGAAATAATGCATATATTAATTAACTCAATTTAGCCATTCTACAACGTTCCCACATTTCAAAATATCAGGTTGTATATCATAACTATAAAAATTTTGTCAGTTAACATTTTAAAAAATAGTACATTATATTTTGTTTGGACACTCAGCAATTGGTCTTTAATTTGAAAAGGTAGATAGTAATATTTTACTGTAGATGATAATGTAATATCTTAAGGAAGATAATGAATCTGTTAATTCACTTGTATTTCCTATGGTCAGATGATGTTTTACTAAAATATCAAATTTAATTTCAGGGTAAAATCAAATAGTCGGTATTTGGAGTAGGAAAATCCATGGAGGGGGGGTCTTTGGTCTGTAATCCCTAAAATCAAATGCAAAATGATGTGTGTGTGAATTTTCAGAAGAGAAGGTCTGTAGCTTTTTTCACATTCTAAAAGGGGTCCTGTCTGCTACATCATCCCTAAAAACATACAAAATTCAGGGGATTAATATAAAATAGAATGGGCTGGGAAAAACTTGGTGTGCTGGTAAAAAGCATAAAGAGTTTATTTACAAGAGCGCTGTGATTTCATGACACAAAGCTTGGTGAGGAAGTGCTTCCTGGTGCATGGAGCTCTCTTTTCTCAGCCCTGACCCTCTGGAAGGTGATCAATGGACACCTGCATTGCATAGAAAATGTTAATGTTAGGAATTCTGACTCCAAATGAGTGGTTTTACTTTTTCTCCTGAAAAGGAAAAAGGTTTCTCTAGAAACATCAAAGCATAATTTCAGTCATATATTTTACAAACATTAAAAACATTAATAATAATTATTTTTTCATTGATAGTGTAAGTAATCTGTAAAACTGCTTTAATTGTCTAGAATTTTAGCACTTTATGACATTATTTCAACAAAATTTTCAAACTTCAAAATTATGGATTCAAAACATTTTAAAAACTTCTTAGTGGAAACTTTCTTAATAGGTATGTTTGTTTTTAAATCTTTGAATGCTCAAGGTGATTATCATCACCATCACCATTTGTGCCAGGCTCTTTTCTAAGTGCTTTGTATGTATTGATTCATTTAATTATTGCAACAATTCTGTGTAGTAGGTACTACTTTTAGCCCCATTTTACAGACTAGAGAACTGAAGCAAAAAGATGTTAAGTAACACGACCAATGTACTGTCTATGTAATATTTCAGTGAGTGAATAAATGAATGATTCGCTAAACTTTTAGTTTTTCTTCATATAGTACTTCATCATCAGATTTGGGAGATATAAAATTATGCATTTGACTCCTTATCTGGCCTTAAAAGGCAAAAATTATTTTAGTAATCAACTTTGTGTTTTGAACCCACTTTGGACAGTGTTGCCACAGGTCTTATGTTCATTTGTGCATATTTACTAATGAAGTCCACCTTCTTAAGCAGTTTATTTGCATTTTAATCTTCCTAAGTCTTCTGTTCTCTGAGTAAATTCTGAGAGCAAGATATTAAGAACTCACATCAAAAAGAAAGCCTCACTCTAACAAGACGTATTCCTTTCTTAATATAATTATGCTACTAGCAACTTTTATATAAACTGAGAGCTAACATTTTACCCAGACCCCATGGTGTTCACTCCACAGTGGCATCTATTTGACAAAGCCCTAGAACGCAATAATTAAAATATGCAAATCTCTTTATAATAGGCTGATTTTACAGTCTTTGCTCATGGAAAATCCCTACTGATTTCAGATGCAAAGCATTTTGTCATTAAGTTTTAATTGATAATTAAATAACAAAAAAACATACCCAGAACTTTCTGAGCCTATACTTAAAGCAACATTTTGATAAACTCTTCTGGTGAGTTTCCAAACTCTATTGAAGACCAGCTCCATTAACAAAAGTACAGCTTCAAGAGGTTCATATTTGGCTTTCTGAAAGATTTGAAAAAAATAAAAATAAATAGCAATATGTCACACAGGAAGTAATCAGTAAGCCAGGCATTCAGGTGCTTCTGTGACTAGTTATTTGGAGAATTAGATTCATAAAAACAAATCATATATTTATGTGGATACTACCTTTCTCCACCCTAGCATTCCAGGTTTCTAACAGGGAGTTTGGTTTCTGAAATCCAAAGAAATCAAATGAGGAGCAAATGTTTAGGATCACGAACGCATATCAGAAGTCTCAGATGACCATGGTGAAACAGGATGGGATGGACATGCATAGTTGAGCTGAGCTGAGCTTTGAAATCAGCAGCTCTAGTGGGAGCTGCCCAAACAGTTGTTGTGTCAGGTGCAGTGGGGAGAGGGGGGATGGTTCGGGCAGGTTGTGGGAAGCCTGTCTGTGACTCAGTAGAGGATGTGCTTCTCTTGCCAGTTTGGAGGAATCTCAGAGATGTTGATTGAATCAAGTGGAGCACAGGTGGTGACCCTCACCTTGAAGGTCCTCTTGTCAGTGGTAGCAGATGATTTGCTATGCCTGCAGACCAGGAAGTGGGGATAAGGTGTCCTGAATTCTTGGGTCCAGTGGCAGATAAAACTTGGTAAAATGTTTTAGGGATATATATATATATATATATACACACACACACACACACACACACACATACATACATACATATATATACACACATACATACACATATATACATACACACATGTATACATACATATATATATAACATACATATATATATATAACATACATATATATATATATATATATATAATTTTTTAAAATGCAAGACTGACAAGTGAGTATATTCCTTAATGTTACTTGTTTGAACAATTAATATCCTATAGTCCTATTAAGGCCATCTGTCAATTTTCTATGCAATATTTCACTTGGTTTGAGTCTTAAAATTTGTGCCAGATGGTTGGTTATTATCAAATTCATTTGATAGATGAGGACACTGAAACTTAGATCAGTTTGTCCTCATAGCAAGATCAAACCTAAGTCCGAATCATTTGGCTTCATGTTTAGTTTGTTCATTGCTCTTTCTTTATAAGCTTCTCTTGAGATGGAATGTTCTGGTTATTAGTTTGTCCTCAATTCTTCAAGTTTTGAGCTAAAGGACCATGTTTTTAAAAACCACCTTGGGCCAGTACGTAATAACCTTTACCTAACAAAGCTGATAATTTTTTTTTTTGAGTTTTTATTCATTAGGCAAAAGTTACTTGGCAGTTTCCTCTTTTAAGGGACATTATGGCTATTTGTATTTATTATACCTTATTTGAATAATAGGCATAAGGATCTATCTATGAGGGGGCATAAATGGCCAGAATGGTAAAAGGAAACTCATTTAAATAGATAACTGAATTATGGCAAGAAATTAAGTAAATTCCCTAGAAATATAAGAATCCATGTGTACTTAAAACCTACTCTCATGGATAAAAATAGATATTTTACTTGTATTTAATTTACTTCCTCATTTAAAACTATTGCCTTTGAACTGGGCATGATAGTGCAGGCCTGTAATCTCAGCAACTGTGGAGGCTAAGGCAGGAAGATCTCAAGTTCAACTCCAGTCTGGGTGACTTAGTGAGACGTTGTCTCAAAAACTAGAAAGGGCTAAGGGTGTAGCTCAGTGGTGGAGCACTTGCCTAGCATGTGCAAGGGTCTGGACTCAATACCCAGCACCTTTTTTTAAAAAAAGAAAAGAAAAAAAAATTGTATTTGAAGCACTCCTCTGTTCTTTGTAAGGCATTAGTGTTAGGCAGCTCAGGCCAGTTTTACCTTCCTTGTCTTCCCCCGCAGCATGATTAACATGTTTCTCTGCTCTTTTGCATTATTCACATGGTTCATTTTGATAACAGGCACTTTGCAGTCACTGCTTTTTGCTACAGAGGCACCCACGGAGGCAGATTCAACTGGAGCCATAATTACACAATGAATCACATTACCTGGCAAATCATGCTCTCCACTTTTAAATTATTCAAAAATGTTTTTGTTGGGAGCTCTGGCACATCCTCATTAGCATGGAGCTGGTCAGCCAGGCTGAATCAATCAAGCAGGGAGAATTCTTGTCCTGCCAGGCTTGTCACCTCCTGTTAACTCACAAGATAAACTTGGCCTGGAACTCATCTTGGCTGGGAAGAGCGCAGGCCGTATTGATAGCAGATGGTGCCCACTGTATTGGGTCTGAAGCTTCTGCCTCAAAATGGAGGAATAGGGTCTGGGGATGGGGGAGGGTCCAAGGAGGAGACTGTCAGAACAAAAGTTGTGCAGTTCACTTTGGTCCCCTGGAATAATGAGAGTTCTTCCATTTGAATGTTTTTGACTTTTTACCAGCGACTCCCATGTACACCGAGGGGTGGGTGGTTCTGTAGACTGTTGTTCGGGTTCTGTTTACACTACATTTTTAACCCTCAACATTTTCCTCCTCAGCCTCACTCACCGTACAGATGACAGAAATGGGGCTGTGAGAGGAACATGTCCAAGTGACACAGCCAGACAGTGACAGATGGAACTTTTGATCAAGGCCAATACAGGTCCTGCTATGTTCCATCTCTGGTGTTCACAGAAGAGAATATTATTTTCCAATTTAGAAACTTGATTTTGTTTGCATATTTGTTCCTGGACCATATGCAGATGCCCCACCTGTATCGTTTCCTATGGTTTCTGCAACAAATTACCACAAACTTGGTGGTTTCAAAACAACAGAAATTGCTGGGTGGTAGAGCCTAGCAAGAGCTAGTCCCCGGGTTTGATCCCTGATACTGCCTCCCAAAGCACCAGAAATTTATTCTTTCACAGTTCTGGAGGCCAACAGTCCAATATCAAGGGATTGTAGGGGTCATATTCCCTGACCTCTCTGACTGGCCTATCTTTTCCAGTCTTATAGCTCCAGAATTTTTTTTTTTTTTTTTTTTTTTTTTTTTTTTTTTTGTCTTCTGGCAGGATAACTCCAGTCTCTGCTCTGTCTTCACAGAGTCTTTTCTCCTGTATTTCTCTTCTCCTCTCTGGGGGCTTTTCTTGTTATTAAAGAAACTTGCCCTTGGATTTAGGACCCACATAGCTAATCCGGGATGATCTCATCTTGACATCCTTCACTTAATTGCATCCGCAAAGACCCTTTCTCCAAAGGAGACTATATTTACAATATTGAGGGTTAGGACTTAGGTTTGGAAGTATTTTGGGGGACCATAATACAACCCAGCACACCACCCTTATGCTATCTTAACTCACTCAATACTCTGCTTTTTCTAGGAATTTTAGCATTTTCACACCAACCTATATTTATTGACCCTTCATAGTTCATGGAAGGAGCAATTATTATCAGTATTTTCCCCACTTTTAAGTCAAGTTCCTTCTCTAGATTCTGTGTGGTCACCTTGAGGATTAGGACTGTATCTTTTATCTTGGTAGCATTAATAGGTGGCTCTGGTAGATGTCTGATAAAAGTTTACTGAATAGATGAATGCCTGTATCACAATTAGCAGAACTTTTTGAACACTTACAGTCTTTTCTACCCTTACCCAATGTAGTTATGTTAAACATCATCACTGTAGAGTTGACTCTTACTGGAAAATATATTTGTGAAGTCATAAAGTAAAAGCTAAAAATAATTTCACATGAGTTAAAACATGCTGCTACCATGGGCCTCGTAGAGAGAACTATATGGAAGAAAACATTAGATGCAAGTAGACATCTGTAGATCTTCATTAGCTAGGACTGGACCTGTATTTTCAGTTTTACTGTGATATTAGCAGTGATTACTTCATGGAATATTCATTGAGTGCCCTTCTCAAGTTAAATTATATTAACTGCATAAAAACTCAGGGTTGGATTGGTGCAAACTGTTTGTTTTATAATGCTAAGAACTCAACGTCATTTTTCATGACCTTGACTGTGACTACAAGCCCTTAGCAGCTTCCATATATTCCTTTTGGGCAACAGAGCCAAATACTCAGTGGAACTGATGGTCTGTATGAATAAAGGCAAACCTGTGGTTTTGTGTTAGGCAGACAATAAACTTCCTGGTTTTAATTATTTCCTATTTACACCATTGGTGAAGGAGGGATTAGGAATCCCCCAGAGTTACTGGGGATGGACAAACACACTACACTGGATGCTGGGCAGAGGTTGTCAGCAGTTTGTTAGTCTCCCTGTTCTCATAGCTGGGGGAGGAGGACACCCCTGCCATGCAGGGATACAGGGTGGGTGTCCGATTTAGGAGCACAGTTAAAAACCCAAGACTGTGAGAGGCAGACTCTGTAATATCAAGGAGTTGGGGAAACCTGGAGTTCTTGTGAAAAGACGTGCTTGCCTTGCTTGAAAGATTCTGTGGATTGTCATGGAACGGAAACCTGCTACCCAGGGATAAGCAGGAGCCATGTGTCTGGTCCCATGATGAAAGGGATTGTTTGGGTAGAGGACTATCTGTTGGAGTATAATTGAGAGGTGGACTTGCAGTAAGGCTGTTTAACACTCTTCTGGTTTCACCAGATGTCAAGCATCACATAATATAGGGCTTCCTTTAAACCTCATTCTATAGATGTTACTTGTAATACAGAGACGTGTAATGTTTTTAGTTACACAACTGATTTCATTCTCAACAAGAGCAGAAACTCCAATGGCAATTAACTTGTACTAGTCTATGGGCAGAATTTAGAAAGTGGTCTAATGGTCTTGTTTTCCATGAGCTAGCACTTCTTTTAGCATTTAGCTTTAAATACTAACATAAGGGCACATACCTGTAATCCCGGTACCTGGTAGGCTGAGGCAGGAGGATTGCCAAGTTCAAGGCTAGCCTGGGCAACTTAGTAAGTCCCTGTCTCAAGATAAAATATAAAAAGGGCTAGGATGTAACTCTGGTAGAGTGTCCCTGGGTTCAATCCCCAATACTGCTCTCCACCTGCCACCCAGTACAAAAATCCTAGAAGAGGAGGATCAGGGATAAAGAATAAATCCAATAGGGCTACTGTGGCTAGCTCTAGATAGGTGTCAAACCCTGCACCAAGGGTTGTGCCAGATCTCCAGATGCCAGAGCTGCAAGAGGTACCATTATGGTATCTTCCCTAGGAATCCAAGGGTCAGGGTGGGTGGTGTGGGGGTGAGGAAGGATGGATGGCCCCCCACAAAAAATAAAGTCCTTACTTAATTAAAAAAATATAGCAATACTGAATATGTAAGAATTATATCTGTCAGTGATCATATTTTAAAGTTTATGAATGGTTATGAATGATTTACTTTAAACTGAATATAATTTTGACACATTTTGTAACAAACTGAAATCTTATGTGGTTAGATTTTCTGTAATGGAATTTCTTTTATGTTGGATTTTTGCCAGTTCGTGCCATTTGGTGGCTCTCAGAGAAAGTCACTTTCTTTGTGAAAAAGAGCATAACTTTGCATATCCTCATAAACTGTAAGAATTATGCACTTTAATGTGATTTATTAAAACATTCAAAATAATATTTCCTATAATATGTCAGATAGGAATCTAACTGAAGGACACAATTTGTCAAAAGATGTCTTATATCTCCCTGCATGGTCTTTACTGTGTCCAATTTTAAGAAGAACCCTGGCAAATTCTAGTGGTATCTAGAAGATCAGACTTTTTTTTTTTTTTTGAACAATGAAAGCTACTAGATAGAATGTTTATCAATCCTAAGATGTTTCAAGTACTTAAGTATAAACCTGTTATTTCAAGTATTCACATAACATCTTATGTTTGTAGATTGTAGACCAGTCAGTCACAATGATTGTTTACCCCACAGTGAATTTTCCATGATGTAGATTTGAATCCCCCCTCATTCCACTTAGAATCAGGAAGGGCTTGGCAGAGGAGGGGCGGCTGGTAGAAAGGCACATGAAACTATTGCTACTCTGGGGCTTAAGAGATCCTAGGATGCTGTGTATTCAACTAAAGTGTTTCAAACAAATTTCAGATTTTGCCTACAGAGAAGGAGTCTGGGCTTTAGTGTTCTAGTAGGATGAAAGGGAGTCAAGTCATTAATTGGAGGATTGAAATTGTTTGTGGCAAAGTGGTACAATCAAGATGGATTATAATCAAGATGGATTATGGTCTTGCAGGCAGGACACTTAGACTCACAGGAGGCAAGGAGGATCAGATTGTGGTCAGGATGTGGATTTGTAGAATGGCTTAAATCAATTAAATTCATCTTCAAGTCCCAGCTTAGATACTACTGCCTCAGGCAGTCTCTCTCCACCCCCAACTTTCACCCCATGGAGTGGTGTCCTGGCCAAGTACCTTATTCCTCCTCTATGACATCTTATCACATTGTGTTGTATTTGCTTGTTTAAATATGTTTCCTCTGTTAGGCTGTGTGATGGTAAGACTATCACACTATTGTTTATTGTTCTTAACACTATCCCTTAGCACAGTTCCTGGAACAGTAAGTATTATTTGAACACAGTGGGAAAGTAATGAGAGGTTTAACCAGGAGGGCATTATTCTCATGAGCTTCAGGAGCAAATTGTTCCTGTTGGTCTCAGCTTTCAGAACTGATGGTTCAGGACCCTGTAGGACATATTAGGCCTTAAGGTGCCTACAGCTATTTTTATCAGGTCCTAATCCCTTGAGGGGAAATGATTTATTAAGCCTTCCCCTTGTGTCTTATTCCCCAGGATACCTGTGGCTCTGTGTCAACCTGGAGGTCCATATTCTTCAGAAAGACTAGTGTATCAGTCTATTGTCTGTTACTATAATGACATACCTAAGGATGGATAACTTATTAAAGAAAAAAAGTTTATTTCTGGTTACAAAGGTTAAACAGCATGGTGCTGGCTGTGGTGAGCACCCTCCTGTCTGTATCACTTCATGGCTGATGACATTGTGGCAAGAGTATATGTGAGAGGAAGAGATCACATGGTGAGATAGGAAGCCAGAGAGTGGGGTTGCAGGAGAACTAATTTAACTCCTTCTGAGGGCACACCTCCACCCCATGACCTGACAACCTCCCATAGGCTCCATCTCCTAAAAGTCCCGATACCTCATAAATCACAACATCTGGGACCAAGCTCCCAGCCCATGAACCCTTGAGAGATATGTGCAAACCATATCAGTTACTAAACCATAGTAACTGATCTTTAACTAAAGACCTTGGGAACTCCATAATTGTTATCTTTTGGAGCATAGGCAGGGGAATAGAGCTTTCTTGATAGAGGTGTTCTGAAGTTTCATCATCTGTAGAAATTAGATTATCTTTGTTGTATACATTCACAAGATGTGTGGCTATCATTTATCTTACAGACATATACTGAACACCAATTATATGTCAGATATCATATCAAATACTGGCTAGTCAAAGATGATTAAACACAGCACTTACCTTGGAAAATCTCAGGGAAAAACAAATGTGCCAGCAAATAACTATGATTGGGTGTAGTTCAGTATTTCTGTCTTCTTTACACTTCTTTACACTTTGTGTCTCACAGCATTTCTTTTATTTTTCCCATTGTTTAAATTGGTGCAGTATAGTTGTACTTTATGGTCATAACCATTCAGTTTAAATTTTAATATGAGAAAATGAAAGTAGTCTGTGTCTTTGTTGGCTTTGATTATTATAAAAATATATTGTAAGCTTGGTGCTTTAAGCAACAATTATTTCTCAGAGTTCCAGGGGTTAGAAGCTCACAGTCAGGGTGCTAGCAGAACCAGCTGTCTTATTGCTGTTCCTCACATGGTGGAAAGAGAGCTAGCTAACTCTCTGCCCTCTTCTTGTGAAGGTGCTAATCTCATTGTTGTGGACCTAATTATTTCTCCTTATCCTTCTTCTTCTTCTCCTCCTCCTCCTCCCCCTCCCCCTCCTCCTCCCCCTCCCCCTCCCCCTCCCCTCCCCCTCCCCCCTCCCCCTCCCCCTCCCCCTCCCCCTCCTCCTCCTCCTCCTCCTCTTTCTCCTTCTCCTTCTCCTGGGGTTGAACCCAGGGGCACTTAACCACTGAGCCACATCCCCAGATCCTTTTTATATTTTATTTAGAGAAAGGGTTTCACAGAGTTGCTTTTGTGCCTTGCTAGATACTGAGGCTGGCTTTGGACCTGTGATCCTTCTGCCTCAGTGCAGATATTGCACCCCCACGCCTAGCTTGTGACTTAATTATTTCCTAAAGTCTTCACCTCAAAAATACCATCTCATTGAGATTAGGGTTTCAACATATGAATTTGGGGAACACAATTCAATCCATTGCATTGTCTGTTATACTTAACATTTCTAAATCATCTAAGTAAGATGAGGTGAGAACTTGGAAATGAGAGTCAGAGTGGACCAGCACTCTCTGTTGGCTTTGACTGTGGTAGAAGTCTTTGCATACAACTCCTTGTCTGCTACTCAACCATCCAGTTCTGCCCACCTGACCTTCCAGTGGAAGGAAGGGCTAGGAGAGCAATGGAGAGTTCACATTCACTCATTCAGTCATTATGACCTGCTGGGCTGGACACTGAACAGAGCACTGAACAGGGAAAGATTACTGGGAAAGATGAACAATCATTTCCCTCTTGGAGCTCACATTCTATGGAAAGGACTAGTGTACACTTGTAGTGGAAATCCAGGACTTGGAGGGCAACATACAGTGTCCAAAGAAATGATCACCATGTGACATAGTCAGAAGAACGTGGGTCATGCAGCTCTGCAGGAGCAGTCACAAGGCACACTTGGACAGCAGGATTGTTGAAGAATATATCATTTTTATTCATTTTTTAAAATTTTAATTTGTTATATATGACAGCAGAATGCATTACAATTCATATTACACATATACAGCACAATTTTTCATATCTCTGGTTGTACACAAAGTAGAGTCACACCATTTGTTCTTCATACATGTACTTAGGGTAATGATGTCCATCTCATTCCACCATCTTTCCTACCCCAATTCTCCCTCCCTTCCACTCCCTCCCCTTTTCCCCTTTGCCCTGTCTAGAGTTCATTTAATTCTCCCATCCCCACCACCACATTATGAATCAACATCCTTAAATCAGAGAAAATATTCGGCATTTGGTTTTTTGAGATTGGCTAACTTGACTTAGCATTATATTCTCCAATTCAATCCATTTACCTGCAAGTGCCATGATTTTATTCTCTTTTAATGCTGAGTAATATTCCATTGTGTATATATACCTTAGTTTCTTTATCGATTCATCTACTGAAGGGCATTTATGTTGGTTCCACAGTTTAGCTATTGTGAATTGTGCTGTTATAAACATGGATGTGGCTGTGTCCCTGTAGTATGCTGTTTTTAAGTCCTTTGGGTATAAACCAAGGAATGGGATAGCTGGGTCAAATGGTGGTTCCATTCTGTTTTCCAAGGAATCTCCATACTGCTTTCCATATTGCCTTCACCAATTTGCAGTTCCATCAGCAATGTATGAGTGTGCCTTTTCCCCCACATCCTTGCCAAACTTATTGTTGTTTGTATTCTTAATAGCTGCCATTCTGACTGTGAGATGAAGTCTTAGAGTAGTTTTGATTTGCATTTCTCCAATTGCTAGAGATGTTGAACATTTTTTGATATATTGATTGATTGTATATCCTCTTCTGTGAAATGTCTGTTCAGCTCCTTGGCTCATTTATTGATTGGGCTATTTGTTTTTTTGGTGTTAAGATTTTTGAGTTCTTTATACATCCTAGAGATTAGTGCTGTATCTGATGTGCGTGTGGTAAAATTTTTTTCCCAAATTGTAGACTCTCTATTCACTTCACTGATTGTTTCTTTTGCCGAGAAGAAGCTTTTTAGTTTGAACCCATCCCATTTATTGATTATTGATATTAATTCTTGTGCTATAGGAATCCTATTAAGGAAGTTGGGGCCTAATCTGACATGATGGAGATTTGGTCCTACTTTTTCTTCAAATAGGTGCAGTGTCTCTGGTTTAATTCCTAGGTCCTTGATTCACTCTGAGTTGAATTTTGTGCATGGTGAGAGATAGGGGCTTAATTTCTTTCTATTGCACATGGATTTCCAGTTTTCCCAGCACCATTTGTTGAAGAGACTATCTTTTTTTCCAGTGTACATTTTTGGCGCCTTTGTTTATTATAGATAACTGTAATTATGTGGGCTTGTCTCTGTGTCCTCTATTCTGTACTATTGGTCTACCAGTCTATTTTGGTGCCAGTACCATGCTGTAGTATGGTTTAAGGTCTGGTATAGTGATGTCATCTGCTTCACTCTTTTTGCTAAGGATTGCTTTAGCTATTCTGTTTTTCCAGATGAATTTCATGACTGCTTTTTCTATTTCTATGAAGAATGTCATTGGGATTTTTATTAGAATTGCATTAAATCTGTATAGTGCTTTTGGTAGTATGGTCTTTTTTAATATTTATTTTTTAGTTGTATTTGGACACAAAACCTTTATTTTATTTATTTTTATATGGTTCTCAGGATTGAACCCAGGGCCTCACACGTGCTAGGTGAGTGCTCTACCACTGAGCCACAACCCCAGCCTGTAGTATGGTCATTTTGATAATATTAATTCTGCCTATCCAAGAACAAGGTAGATCTTTTTATCTTCTAAGGTCTTCTTTAAGTTCTTTCTTTAGTTTTCATTGTAGAGGTCTTTCACCTCTTTCATTAAGTTGATCCCAAGTATTTTAGTTTTTTTGAAGCTATTGTAAATGGAGTAGTTTTCCTTGTTTTATAGGTGTTGATTTTGTATCCTGCTATTTTGCTGAATTTATTTACTAGTTCTAGAAGTTTTCTGGTGAAATTTGTTTGAGTCTTCTAGGTATAGAATCATATCATCATCAAATAGTACTAATTTGAGTTCTTCTTTTCCCAAATTTCTTTTGTCTAATTGCTCTGGCCAGTATTTCAAGAACTTTGTTAAGTAGAAGTAGTGAAAGAGGGCATCCCTGTCTTGTTCAGTTTTTAGAGGGAATGCTTTCAATTTTTTTTCCACTTAGAATGATGTTGGCCTGGGGCTTAACATAGATAGCTTTTATGATGTTGAGATATGTTCTTGTTATCCCTAGTTTTTCTCAAATGCTTTGTCTGTGTCTGTTGAGATTATCATATGGTTCTTGTCTTTAATTCTATTGATGTGATGAATTACATTTATTGATTTCTGTATGTTTAACCAATCTTGCATTCCTAGGATGAACCCCACTTGATCATGGTGTACTATCTTTTTGATATGCTTTTGTATTCAGTTTGTCAGTATTTTATTGAGAATTTTTGGATCTATATTCATTAGAGATATTGGTCTGAAGTTTTCTTTTTTTGATGTGCCTTTGCCTGGTTTTGGAATCAGGGTGATATTGGCCTCATAAAATGACTTTGGAAGTGCTGCCTCTTTCTATTTCCTGAAATAAATTGAAGAGTATTGGTATTAGTTGCTCTTTAAAGGTCTTGGTAGAACTCAGCTGTGTATTCATCCAGTCCTGTGCTTTTCTTAGTTGATGAGCTTCTGATGGTGTCTTCTATTTCATTACTTGAAATTGATCTGTTTAAATTTTGTATACCATCCTGATTTAATTTGGGCAAATCATATCACTCTAGAAATTTGTTGATGCCTTTGATATTTTCTATTTTATTGGAGTACAAATTTTCAAAATAATTTCTAATTATCTTCAGTATTTCTATAGTGTCTGTTTTGATATTTTCTTTTTTATCACGTTAGTAGTTTGAGTTTTCTCTCTCCTTCTCTTTGTTGGTATGGCTAAAGGTCTATAAATTTTATTTATTTTTTCAAAGAACTAACTTTTTGTTCTGTCAATTTTTTCAGTTGTTTTTTTGGTTTCAATTTCATTGATTTCAGCTCTGATTTTAATTATTTCTTGTCTTCTACTGCTTTTGGTGTTGATTTGTTCTTCTTTTTCTAGGGCTTTGAGATGTAATGTTAAGTCATTTGTTTATTGACTTTTTCTTCTTTTAAGGAATGAACTCCATGCGATGAACTTTCCTCTTAGTACTGCCCTCATAGTGTACCAGAGATTTCAATATGTGTATCCATGTTCTCATTCATCTCTAAGAATTTTTTAATTCCATCCTTGATTTCTTCTACTATCCATTCTTCATTCAATAGCATATTATTTAGTCTCCATTTGTTAGAGCAGCTTCTATTTTTTATTTTATCATTGATTTCTAATTTCATTCCATTGTGATCTGGTAGTATGGTCATTTTGATAATATGGTAGAATGCAGGGGAGTAGCTCCACTTTTTTATATTTGCAAAGTGTTGCTTTGTGGCAAAATATATGGTCTATTTTAGAGAAGGATCCATGTGCTGTTGAGAAGAATGTGTATTCGCTTGATGAAGAGTGAAATAGTCTATATAGAGTCAATTAAGTCTAAATTATTGATTGTTTTATTGAGTTCTATAATTTCTTTGTTCAGCTTTTATTTGGAAGATCTATTCAGTGATGAAAGAGGTGTGTTAAAGTCACCCAGAATTATTGTGGTATGGTCTATTTGACCCTTGAACTTGAGAAGAGTTTGTTTGGTGAATGTAGATGCTCCATTGTCTGGGCCATATATATTTATTATTGTTATGTCTTGTTGATGAATGATTCTCTTAAGCAGTATGAAATATCCTTCTTTATCCCTTTTGATTAACTTTGGCTTGAAGTCTACTTTATTTGATATGAGGATGGAAACCCCTGGGCTATTTCTGCATGAAATTGTTAACAAAAACACTATTCTCTGTTAATTTCAAAGATTCTTATCTAATTCAAGTAAAAAAAAAGTTGATTTCTTCTTCCATTCCTTCCTCTCCACCATGACCTCTCTATCCATCCATGTATGGAGGGATTTGTGTTGACATGATGTAGAAATGAGTTCAAATCTCTTCTGTTATTCAGAAGATGGATTTTTGTTTTTAATTGAAAGATCATTTAGGCATGCACAAATTGCAAGGGCTCTCACTGGGTATTCAATCCCTTAAAAAGACATGTGAATTGCTTAGCCTTCATTGACTGTAGTAAATTCAGTTTTCTTCGTGAACTAAGCAGAAGAGTTTGTGAAAACTGTTCATTATAGAACGCTTTTAGAAGGACCTGGTAATGGACTTCTTATTTCAAGAACTATACTTTTTAACATACAAATAAAACCTGATCTATGATTTTTATCCTCCTTATTAGCAAATCATCTCTTCTCACAAGTGAATACATTATCAGGACAATATGTTTAGAATATTGTATTATTCCTCCTAACTTGTATTTTTCCTATGGAAAATAAAATATTAATATAGCAAATCTTAGGAACTTACACCCTCAGGTCAGAGGAGTTCTATGATATATTTATTTTCCATTAAACTAATATTCTCCATTGGAAACACCAACCTCTTTAATATTTATTTTATTGACCTGTACAATTAATAAGGGGGTAAATTCATTTATTATATAGAATACACTTTCACATGAATGAATATATGATATATGATATGGTTTCCAAATTGTGATAAAATTTTAAATATTGACTTTGTAACTGTTCTGGCTAATTAGTACTAGTGTAATGATATGTTGCAAAGAGATATAGTATATAATAAGAAAATTTAGAAAAAGTTATGATTTATTTCTTTTCCCTTTTAAAAGGAAAAACAAGTATTTGTATGACTTTAGGTGTGCTTTTAGATATAAACCCGTATAAATTAGTTGAAAAAAGGCACACTTCATCCTACGGTGGTGGAAATCAGTTGTTATTTACAATCATATAGACTGTTCAGTGTGACTTAAATCTCTAAGGCTGTGATAGAATCTGAGCAATATTGTAAAAATAGTTCAACTCAATTGAATATTTATTTAGAAAATTCATTTATTTAGCTGTCATTGCTCCTGTATATTAAATAGTAGGTAGGTGATTGATAGATACAGATACAGGTATATGTATAGATAGTATGCAAGGCATGGTCTTAGTCCTCAAAGATATTTATGTTGGCTATACAAGTGAAGAAGGGAGTACACACATAAGACATACCATATTAACACATGAGTCATAACATGTGACAAAAATAAATATCATAACGGTGGTGAACAAATTACCCTGACAATGTTGTTAACCATTCCTGGCTAAGTTAGAGAAGGCTGAGTTAGGAAGGTTGCCAGGCAGAGAAAGGAGAGGAAGGGAACTTTAAGCAATATCAATGGTACGCACAGGGCAGGATTTACTCAGGAGCACACCTAGGCAGAAATGAGGTGTTTCATGCAGGACACACTGACTGAATGAATGGAATAGTAGATGAGGCTGGAGAGATGGCTTGGGAATACGTTTATATAAAGAAATTTATCCCAAGATAAAAAATTAAAATGTATCCTAAAGAGAGGGGAGCAACATGTGGAGGTTTTAAGACAGGAGGGTAGGATCAGACTTTTTAGCAAGATAATTTTCAGAATGATGTGGAGGAGGGAGTGGTGGTGGAGAGTAGCCCAAGGACACATGCAGCAGTGCAGGTGGCAGATGCCAAGCCACCAGCTGTGGCATGGAAAATGGCAAATATGAGCATTCCAAGTGAACGCACACCAAAAGATTATAAAGTCATTCTAAGAAATTTAAAGATATTTACTTCTCTGGAATGAATCTTAGGCTTTATAAGCTTTTGATACTTTCTGAGTCCAGGCTAAACTTTTGGCACAGCACTGAAATAGCATCTCCTTCAAGGGAACTTCAATATGATATACAGCAGCTCCTGAGAGTCATATATGTTAGCAGGAATTAGAACTTCATAGGTATATTTTAATTTTAGGAAAGGATCGACTATAAATAACAATATAAATCTGTGGATTTTTTGAGTGTCTGAAGTATGGTGTATGTGTATGTTTGTGGGTAAAATGCATGCAATAAAATTAGTTGGCATAATAATTAACTTTTATTAGTCAAATAAAGAAGGGAAACTGTAAAAAAAATACAAAAAACAAAACAAAACAAAACTATGCTGCATTTCCAAAGCAAACTAGCAAACACTCCCACTCTCTTACTTTTGATCTCTCCCACTGATTTGGTAGTATTTCTTCAGTCCCTGATGGTGAGGGTGCTGTACTAAATTCACTTGAAATCTTTGGCATTCTAAAGTCAGAGAAAAGCAAGGATGTAGAGGTATAGTGGGGGAAGAGTTCAAAGTGATATCACTGAAATTTCACATATCCTTAAAGGCATCCTAGTCAAGGGACTGCCAGAGTCCATTTAATTTCTCATCAAGACATGGGGGCTCTAGAAGAAGAAGCAATGAGCCATTTTTGGAAGAGTTGGAACCTCCAGCGTTTGTTCATCCTTCTTTCTTAGAATCCTCAGGAATGGCAACTCCAATGGTTATGTCACCCATGTTCTTTCCCATTAACTTACTGTGTTAATGGGTTAAGGATATTTATGAATGGAAGCCATCGTGAGCAGTTTGACCAAATTGTTTGTCTAGTTCGATGAAAGCATGAATCCACCTCCCTGTCTGAAATTACTGATCAGTTGCTGTGTCACTATGATTTCCCCCGCCTGTTGTTTGGCTCTGTGGCACCAGTTACTTCTCCTCCTCTTAGCAATAATGGTCTTTTTCACTGGACTGTTAAGAGACTATATCCATCTTGTACCTGTGGCATATATCCAGAGCTTATCATGGTGTTCAGCCCCAAGCTTATCTACATGAAATGTAGCTCAGAAGCAAAGGTGGTAGGTGTTGGGAGGGAGAAAAGAAGGGAAACTGGTTTTAGAGAGTAGAGAACTGGGGTAAAAATCTTACCACTTCTGTACTTACAGATTATCTTGACACTTCTTAAAAGGAGAAAATCATAATGATACATTGTAAGAACAGGGTCTAACAGTTTTTGTCTTTCCCCAGTGTTATGAAACTTGCTCTTCATGCATTCAAGAAGCCATAAAGCAGAAGACTTTATTTCTTCATTTTGTGTGATGTACATGGAATTAGTGACTGAAAATACAGAGGAGTTGGGGCATAACTCAGAAGGAACTTGGCTTAACTCTTGACATGTCCCTTGCCCCACTTTGCAGCCATATATTGCCTAGGATTTGCACACATGTTATCCCAAATGGGACTCTTGAGAGAGAAAGATGATTTTTATAAAATGTACCTCTGGTTCAATTTCAAGGATTATTTAAACCTACTTAAGACATTGCACAAGTTCCCATAGGGTTTTGGGTTTTTTCCCCCTCTTAACAAACTGTTTTCTTTCTTTTTCATTTTTTTATTTGTTCTTTTTAGTTATACATGACAGTAGAATGCATTTTGACATATTATACATACATGGAGAATAACTTCTCATTCTTGTACATGATGTGGAGTTTTACTGGTCATGTATTCGTTTATGAACATAGGAAAGTTATGTCTCATTCATTCTACTGTCTTTCCTATTCCCATCCCTCCTCCCTTCCCTTTATTCTTTGGATTAGGTAAACTGTTTGCTAATAGGGCAGAGTTTTCATTTTCCTACTACTTTGTAAAATTCAAGAAGAGCATATTTGTTAAAATACTACTTTAAAAAGATCTCAGTGAGTATATTTATCTCTCTCTATATATTTATATATCTATACATTTGATTAAAATTAATATCCCGATTTTAAAGGCACATTATTTACAGGATACTTTCCCACTCCCTATAAATAAAGTTGAATATATATCTGTGTTTCAAATCTTTGAATTCTACCAACTATGGATTGAAATTACTCTTTTAAAAAATTGCATCCTTACTGAACATGAATAGACTTTCTTCTTATTATTCTCTAAACAATATGGCATAATAACTATTTCCATAGCATTTACATTGTATTAAGCATTATAAATGATTAGAGATGATGTAAAGTATAGGGAGGATGTGTGTAGGTTATATGCATGTCATTTTATATTAGACACATAAACTTCTGCGGATTTCAGTTCCCAAGGTGGCTCGGATCCAATTTCCCATCAATATAAAGGGACAACTGTACTTCGTTTGCAGATTTCCCAGTCACTTACTAGAATCAAAGAAAATTGTCCCGGAAATATCAAATTCAGTAGATATGTCTAGTTTCACTTCACAAAACAAAGAAAATTTACACTTCTTGAGAAATCTGTTAATCACATGTCATAATTTATATATTTGATTTAGATGCAATGAATTTAATATTTGGCATTACTTTCCAGAGAGAAAAGCAATGGCAAACTGCAGTGTTTAGAACTTTAATAAGATTTGTGTTCTCACAGTAACAGAAAATCTTTTCATTGTTAACAGTTTTCACTCTTTGACTGGACATACATGAGTACAGCATAAAGCCCCTTTTCACAAATATTTTGATGTCTAGGTCCTAGGAAGAAATGGCACCTTCTCTAGCTCCAAATGCAGAGCCCAAGTAAACAGCAGGGTCCCCATACCACCAAACAAAGGCTTGTTTTTATTTCTAAGCTGAGACTAACGGGGGCTGTTAGACTTGTATGCACCAGACCTTTTGGAAAGCTGATTCTGTTGAATTTCCAGCCAAAATAAAAGCAGGAAAATGATACTTCTTTGGTTGAAGACATGAAGAAAAAGTGACAGAATGATGGTTAGATTGGCAGAAAGGAGCTACATAGTCTCAGCTGTATTTAAAAGAAAGGTTTTTAACATTCTGAAAACATAATTAGAGATGGAAGGAGAGAGATTGGTCCAACTGACCTAACAGACATGCCAAGCAGAATATATTTGTTGTTTGCTAGGGAATCTGGAATATGCCACTGAGTCATTTTAGGACTTCTGATAAGTTCTTACTAAAAATACAGACACTTTCATATTCATAGACAACGCACATTGATTTGGACTGGACTGATTTGAAATTTGTGCACTATGTGTATGACTCTTAAATAGAAATTTGGACAAATTTAACTTGGTGTGAAAGTTTTTTAAAAAAGCAAAAATGGAAATCTAAAAAAAGCCCTCTCTCAAATCAAGAGCTCCAACAATTAAAATTGTTTTTGTGCTGAAATTCCAGATGCTTTTAGATGCCTCAGCTCAATATTCATGCAGAATACCTGATGGTGTAAAAGCCCTCTTCTACTTAGAAACTATTAACACAGTAGTTATACTAGCTTTATTTTAAAAAGGCCCTAGCTTATGGAGATAGTGTAAGCATACATTTATAATTTCACACCAAGACTACTAATTCTAAGTTATTTTTTAAACAACTTATAGAGTGACCATAATTCCTTTTGAAGATTATAGTAATTTGTATATTTACACTAATTTTACTTTTTCTCTGTGCTCTATTGGATTTCTCTTTTCAGGCTAATGGATGTATATTACTGGAGATGATCCTCATAGCTGATTATAGATCTTGGCTGTTGATAGAGTTGAGAAGGTGTTGGTGATGGTCATTTTGATTCAGCCTAACATATAGGGACTTTGTGTCCATATGTTGCACTTGAAAAGTTTAACTTTACTTTAAAAAATTGAAAGATTATCCTCTTCTGATTATTTTTTTTAGAGAGAGAGAGAGAGAGAGAGAGAGAGAGAGAGAGAGAGAGAGATTTATTTATTTTTTAGTTTTCGGCAGACACAACATCTTTGTTTGTATGTGGTGCTGAGGATGGAACCCGGGCCGCATGCATGCCAGGCGAGTGCGCTACCGCTTGAGCCACATCCCTAGCCCCCTTCTTCTGATTATAACTATTAAAGTTAAGTATAAACTTGAATTAATGGTTATACTTCAGTTCTTATTTTTGATCACTTGGGAGTATATAGTGTGTGACATTGTCACATCCCCATTATCATAATGTCATTTTCCTTTTGGAAGAAACACTCAAACAGTGCCTCTCAGTTTAGATGCAGAGATTAAAACCACAGAATGAAGTGGAGCTGAATGGTTCAGGAATCATAGTTCTCTGAGGCATTCAACCAGCCTTATCAGAAGCAAATTATGGAAAAGCAGCAAGATATTGGTTTATCAAACTGGAAATAATTGTGATTATTCAGATAAAAACTAGGCTGAAAGTTTTATCTTGTGAATTAATGTCATAAACCAAATTGTTTTGTAAATGTTTAAAATATTTAAGAACAAAAACCATCCTAATTCAACATGGAACCATAGAGAAAAATAAATCTGCACAATATTTTTGGTTCTATCTGTTCATTAAAACATGGTCATAAGACACCTTTTGAGTGTATAAACAATGAGATGAATAATCCTTATTAAGTAACTGCTATTCACCTACTTTGAATTATGAATCTGTAAACATATTGCACTGTTGTAAACAATAATTCCTCCAAATTCAGTCTCTTATAAAAAGTGTACTTCTTGCTTAAGTCACTCTGCACTGTGGGCATGAGGAGTGGGGTTGGAGGAATTATCTCTGTTGATTGCATTCATTCAGGGATTCGGGATCCCTTCACTGTTTCTCTGTGATAACTGCTTTTCAGAGCTTGCCTTCTCTTTCCAACCAGAAGGTAGGAAAAAGAAAAATCATGGAGACTTGCACTGGAGAGTTTCTTCCACACACAAGATCTACAGTTCTGTCTATATTCCATTGTGTGCCCAAGACAAAAGCAAGCAGATTTTGGTGAATTTCATAGCATTCTCTTTCACAAGTATTTCTTAATAAAACATTTTGTAATTCAGAGTTTTCACTAATTGAAACTGAGCAATGCCATTCGTTAATCCATATAACTCAGGTTTTAGTACTTGGATTAAGTAATTACTGGCAGAAGTGTTGAAGCAATTTGCAATTCTGTGATCATCAACATAGACCAGTTTCACATGGGCTCTAAACTGAAGGGCCAGGAAATCCCCATGAATTATTTATTTTACTTTTGTAATTAGAAATGACTGGTTGGTGCATTGCAACAGATCAGAACCAGAAACCAGCAGGATTTGATGAGTAGAGACACAGGTGGCTTCTCGTAATGAACCCGATATGAGGAATTTGAAGCAGTTCAAGAGCTGACCTGACTTCCAGGTGTTCTTGTTCCCAGAGTTGGACTTCAGATACCTGCCAAAGAAGTAAAGCCTCATTCATCAGAAAACACCTTTAGCCATTTATCCTATTGAGGCATCCCAAGGCTGCTATACAGCATTTGCAGCAGGATTTCCAGCTGGGGAGAAATGGTTGCTCTTCTGCAATTAAGTCTCTTTCAGTTTCCCCATTGCTTCTCTTCTGTAGGTTGTTAGCCCACCTTTCTTGTCCTCAGTTCCTTCATATTCCATTCTGTAATCATTTAGAACAAAATGCTCTGAAGAATTGGTTGGTACCTGGCTGCAGCAAAGGCTGTGGTATCTAGTGGAGACAATTTTGGCTGATGAACTGGCAGCATAAAGCCTGTGCTACTCACTCAATGACACATACACATCTCACATATTTTTCTTGGTGTTGATCCCATAGACTGAAAATCAGCACACTAAGTACTTGTATGTACTCTCCTTTACTAGGCAGGATAGCTTTTGGCCTACTTGGGGGATGCCCAGAAACCAAAGCCTAAGTAGGAAGCTTAGATCCTAGTGATTTACTGGGGAGAGCAAACCCAGGGAAGTAGAAGTGAGGGGAAAGGAGCAAGGCCAGGAAAGTGGAAGGTAGGCGCACAGGTACACGTATGTGCACAGCATGAGGCCCCAGCTCACAACCTAACATTGCTCTGCTTTCCAGGACATCATCAAAAAGGATGCATGTCACAATAGTCTCTCCAGGGCAGCAAGAGAGAATCAGTTCACCCACTCCCTTCTGTTACAATTAGGTAAAATCCCCATTAGTTAAAATTCACTTCCCTGAAGAGGCAGCATTAACTCCTCTGCAATTTGAGGTTGTATCACTTGTATCTTCAGACAGCTGCCAGGATGCCACTTCCTCATGTGTCCAGTGTGGCTAGTCTGTCAGTGCCTGGCAGAGCCTCACATCTGTAGTAGGTGCACCTGCTATTACAGCATCCGGGCTCCAGAATGCAAGAGGTGCTGTCGTTGGGGCTGCTTGGTCAGAAAACAGGTAGAAGTGCAGTTCTGGGGGTGCATACAGAGTTCCGTAAACCGATTCTCTCCATCACCTGTTGAAGTTTCTGTAGCTTTAACACTGGTCCAAATCACTCTAATGATCACTCAAATGACTCTAGACATTCCTTGTTACATTTCAAACTCTGAGGACATTGTGGTGAGGGAGACCAACAGAAGTAAATGACAAATATAATGATTTATGGAGAAGTTAAGTGCTACATAGGAAACAAAGCAGGGTGATGTATAGCAATTGCAGGTGTCCTTAGAACCGGTCCAGCTTGGCATTCAGATGCTTTTTCTGGTCCTTTTCCTTTCTCTCTGACAGGCTGATAATCTCAATGATGAATTTCTGAATGTTTTTCAGATATGATCTTTCTGCTCAAGAGACTTATTATTTACTGTTTTCTGAATTTGATTTCTAATTCTCCTCGGTAGGGCCTGTGCGCATAACATTCCTTGAACCCGAAATGTTCTCTGCTTTTTCCTAGTCAGTCTTTCTCCTCTTCCTCCTTCAAAATCTGATCTAAAACTCATCTTCTATAGGAAGCCTTTCCTGATCTACTCTCCCCTTTGTATTTTTAATTGCTTATATTTACATCCAGTGTGCTGTCCTCCACTCATTTAAACTGAATTCTGTGTTATAATTAAAATGTTCTCAAGTCCCTCCCATGGCCTTTTTTCAACGTGAGTCTCAGGCCTCCACATATGGAGAGTTGGACATAAATGTTGGAATGAGTGGCAGGGACCACACAGGAAGCCTTGGGGCCCTGTAGAAACGTTCACTACATATTCCTTGTTGTCTGAGATTTGGAGTGAGCCACTTCATAACCTTATGCTACTTGTAACCCATGAGGTGTCTGGTTGTCACTGACTGGTTCTGTGATCTCGGTCCTTGTGGACAGCTTAATTTCTAATCTGTAAAATAAGAAAGTTTCATAATTGAACTCCAACATCTTTTCTGGCTTCAGTATAATTTTAAAATGTTACTATGGTAAAAGAAATAATGTATATTTTTGTTTCCTTAATTGTTTAAGAAAATACAACATAACTTCCAGAATTTATTTGGAAAAAAAATAATTTATTATATAAAACCAAATTGGCTTTCAAAATGAGTTCCAGGAAAGTTCCTTATCTCTTCACTGAATATTCAGACTCATCACTAAGGGTTCAGGAAGCTTATATTTAAACAATCAATTTAAGTAATCCTGTGATATAATATTACTTGATGTAAGGGCAAGAAACGAATTGATTTGCTAGGTATACAAGACAAATCAATAACAAACTAATTTGACTTTCTATCAAATAGAGTAACAATTTTGGATCAGATGATTCTTTGTTTTGGATGGTTGTTTAGCATTATCTTTGGCCTTTGTTAACTACATGCCAGTCCCACCCTTCAGTCCTGTGAATTGGTATCTCTAGGGACTTCCAAGTATCCCTTAGAAGCAAAATTGACTTTGAGAACCACTGAGCTAGAACATGTCCAGCCTCTGCACAGCCTCCCATATACTTTCAGTCATCTCTAGATTGCTTATAATACCTAATACAGTATAAATGCTGTGTAAATAATTTGTTGTATTGGCTAAGGGAATAATGACAAGTAAAAAATCGGACATTTTCACTACAGATCCATTTTTTTTAACCTTTTGATCTGAGTTGGGTGAATCTGTGGAGGTGGAACCTGCAAACAGAGGACCAACTGTATGTAGGTTGGTAAATGGTTTGTGGGGGATGTTATTTGAAAGTTCTATATTCTTTCTTGAGTTTAGAAAAACAGTGAATCCTAATGAGAATCTTTAGTCTTTCCTCAGTTACAGGTCAGGCCAGCAGGTCACTGGCTCTCTCTGGGGTCAGTGGTTGGGTCATGTAGCTCTTCCTGCTGACCCTGGGCTCACTGACTGTCTGTGAGATGAACAATAGGACACTCTTGTATACAGCTACCAGAGCAAGTGTGCTCAGTCGTGCAGATGGACAGAGCCTGTTCACAGTGGCTTCTCCATGACCAAGGTCAAAGTAGGGCAAACTTAGACGTAAAAATATAATATGAGCTAAGTTCCCTCTGCTTCTTTTTTTATCATCAGTTTAAAGACGATTTGACTTCCATATCCTAATATTGAATAACAGATTTGAGATACTGTTTACTATGGGGAATTAATTATGGCCAATTTCCAAGACAGTTTTGCTTTCTTCCAATAGTTTGCTTTGTTCATAACCATAACTTAACATTTTGGTTGACTTTATTTTGCTGATTCAACCATTACCAAAGGAACAAAAGAAGTGTTCTTTTCTCCTTTTCAACTTGTGCTCAATTTTCAGGGAGCTCTGATATGAGCAATGAAATTTATTTCTCCCAAGACCTTTATTTACTTGTGGATGTGTCAACTCTAAATGGAGAAAAGCAAAAGGACATAAGTTAGAAAAAGCAATGTAGATTTTGGCTTTAGAGTTTAAACTTTAGTCATGGTTTTATTACACTGTTCCTTTCCAAGTGCGGAGTCTTTTATGGTTTTTCTATTTATATGTTCTGAGAGAAATTGATTTTGTCATAGTTACAAATTTTTGTTATTTTACACTGTGACCTCTTTGGAAGTACATGAGTTTAAATATTTATTTTGTGCTGTTTGTACTTTGGTCATCAATTTTTCCCCCCTACCTTACTGCTTTATCTGTGTGTTCGGATGGCTCTGTTATTTTATGTATGGCTCTGTTTGTTTCTGATGCTTATAAGCCTCCTTTCACACTTTTGACCTGCCCAACTAGCTCACGAATATTATTTTAAAAATTTTAATTTTTTATCCCCCACTTTTTGTGGGCACAGTATATCGTGATGATTTCTGCTGTTCCCGAGAATTCCATTTTGCTTACCAAGTGCTAGAAAAGTCTCCAACGTTACTAATACACCAAACCCATTTTCTTCGGTAATATTTCAGCCACATAGTGAGAGCCTTGCCTTGTGAGTTTAGAGTATCTAAGATTGTGGCCTTCTCTCAACAGTTTTCTTCATGATTAATGCTTTCTGATTAATGCTTCCTGATTAATGCTCTCTCTCTTCTTTTTAAAACCATCCATTCTATATCATCCCGTGACTTAACTGTCATCCACTGCAGTGATCTGGAGGGAAGCCTGAGGGGACTGGTACCGTGGTGGCCAAAGGCTGGTGGCCTGGGGATAATGCGAGAGAACAGTAGGGTGTAGGAGTCCCTGTCACATGATCCTGTTCTCATGCCTGTCGTGAGTGAAGACATGTGAGAACTGACTATATAAATGATCTCCCTAGTTTCTTAAAAACCTGACACCAGCGCCTGTAATCCCAGTGGCTTGGGAGGCTGAGACAGGAGGATGTGAATTCAAGGTCATCCTCAGGAAGGTCAAGGTGCTAAGCAACTCAATGAGACCCTGTCTCTAAATGAAATACAAAATAGGTCTGGGGGTGTGGCTCAGTGGTTGAGTGCCCTTGAGTTCAATCCCCAGTACCCCCCCCCAAAAAAAAAAAAAAACCTGTCACCAGAATCACCATTAAAATCACTGGATTAAATTGTAACATAATTAGCCACTTGAATAATATATTCATGAATTCATGACAGTAACTTTAGATTTTATTAAAGCCTCATGTTCTTGGGGAATATTTTTAAAGACATTTTTGCCATTTCCCTTTTCATCTAGAATGCATCTTATAAATTTTTTTTTGTTTCTGATCATTATTTTCTTTATTTTGAAGTACTATGAAAAAATTAGATTTTTTAACAAGTAAAAAAAAATTTTTACTTGATATTTAGTAACATTAGAAGTCTGTTTTAATGGATTGCTCCATATACTGGAGAGTTGCTTCTGGTGATAATAAAATACATGCTACACAAATGCATAATAAAATACAGTAGGCTCAAGAGAGTAACCTTGGCAGGGAGTGTCTTTATTAATCAAGAAGGCAGTTTGGGGGTGTTAGAAGAAACTTCTCTGTTCACATTGGATACTTATAGGGAAGGCAACTGCTAAGTAACTTGTCACAAACTTGTTTTACATTTCTTTTCACCATTCCTTTTGAATTTCGAACTACACAACTATTCTTTTCCAAATAATGTTTAAAGTATACTTCAGGGTATCATCTTTAAAATTCACAAGTTTTTTTCCCTGTAAAACCTTTCAAAAAATCACTGAAGCATCATGTACACATCTCTTGATTCACTGAGTGCATTTAATTTCGGTCATTGTCCGTATGTTGATGACGATAAGGTTAGGACTACAACTTAGTCGTCTTATTATCTTGGAGTCTACATTTACTCCCAGAATATTATAGATACTTGATAGATATTTAATTAATGAGTTAATAAACATCTTGGTTTTTTTTGTTTATTTCTACCTTGCCTTATATCCATTGTGTTTTATGTTTTATTGACATATGTAATATGTTCAGAACAAAAGAACATACAGTATAGAAGAATACATCTTGTTTACATCATTGTCTAAAACATTTAGTGAGGGGAGTTGAAGGCATTGTTGCAAAAATGTTTTTTCTGTCTCCTTGCCCACCATTGGCTTTAAAACATTGCTGTTCACAGGAAGGCACATAGATTGGTAAACATTATAGCAAAGACATTCTACTACCATTGCTTCCACATCTCCCCATGCTCTAAGCATTTTGATAAGCTAAAACTTAAAACTTTCTTTCTTCTGGCTGCCGTGGTCCATGCCTATGATTCTAGCTACTTGGGAGGCTGAGGCAGGAGATTTGCTAGTTTGTGGCCCATCCTGGACAAGCAAGATCCTGTCTCAAAATAAAAAATAAAAAGGGCTGGGATGTAACTGACTGGTTGAGTGCCCTGGGTAGGAATTGTCCTAATACTGCAGAAACAACAAACAGAAACATTTTTCTTGCTTATTTATTTTAATATAAATTGACACAGCTTTCTGTGGGTTGGATAATGGAAAGCATTTAAGGTAGAATAATTGCAATTAAAACAATTATCAAAATCAACTTTATGGTAACATATAGGGGAAGTGGTTTAATTTGTTTTTTTCTTTAGTCCAACAGGTGGTTTGTCAACATCCATGTAATTTTATATAGAAGTATTCAGAGGCTTTAGCGCTGTAGATGATGGCATGTCAGTTATGTCCATGCCTTTGATCCTGGGTGTGCTTTAGTGCCAGGAACGGCACGGCACACCACACCACGCTGTGCTCTGTAGCAATGGCTATATGTCTGTGAGCTTAGTGGAGTATCTTGATTTCTTGTGTTAGTGGCTGCTTCTGGCCATGAACAGGCAGCTCTACTTGTAAAAGATGTATTTTTTGATATGCTAGATGATTGTCTTGTTCTCAATATCCTATCAAACATTGAAAAGACAGGATTGGAGTTTCAAACTACAGTTGCAGCAACTTTGAAAATTTGCTTCTGCTGATTATAACCAGGAATATATATCAAAATCAGCAAGAATATTAAAATGCTTCAGAGTTTATTACCATCTCTCTTTTAGGGGAATTTATTACCATCCCTCTTTATGTACACATTGTACATTATTGTCTTCAAGGTTCCCTTGAGGAGTTATTGAAATAGCACAAGTGAATATATTGAAGAAACCCCACAGGAAGTAGCAGAAGTTATTCCGTTGACTAAATTATGGAACAACTTGACTCCCTGCACGTACTCTGGAGGTCATCTGCCAACAATACTTTCCTAAGCTGAGTTAATTGAAAATTGTTATGATCTTACTGATATATGCCCTTTGGATTTTGGTTGTCTGAACTCATAATTTTCAGTGAAACTCGATATTGAAGATATGATCTTTTTTTAAAAAATCCCAGTAATTTTTGTTGAGTCAAAATTAATTTTGGAAACTCATCTCAATTTCTTCATCCATTGAGAATATCCAAACTACACAGCCCCATCTCTCCTTTTGATCACTTTGCACCTCCTGGAAATGCCTTTTTAAGTTCTTCAACTTTGGGAGCGATAGGCATGGCAATTGACTATTAGTTAACAATTTGAATGTAGGTATATGACCTTGCACTAGATCTTGGGCATTTGTATGCTACGATGCTTTTGCTTTTGGGAAGCTTAGGTTGAAAATGAGAGCTAGGCAGTAGAGTACATAGTTGAATCTACCTGCAAATTCACATAAATCTAGAAAAGTGGCTCTTGATTTCTGTTGAGTCACAGACTCCCTTGAGACTCTAGTGAAAACAGTAGTTCCTGTATGCAGAAAAAAGTACATATGCAAAATGTTTGCCTGTAACCGTAGCAAATTAAAGAACTCACTGGAGTGCGAGTTAGAACCCTTGATCTGTCATTCCCTGGCCATAAGAAAAGTATAGAATAGAGTGAATTCTTGTCTTGTTTCATGCTGTTTTCTTGTTTTTGTGTAACTTACCACTGAATTCCTGAGTTATTCTTTTTTTTTCCTTCATCCCCGTTACCTTCTTAAATCCCCAAGCAGAACCTAGTTTTTATATCTCAATAGATGATTTTGCTTTGTAGTTGGTGTAATAATGCCAACATGTTGTAGATCTGAGACAATTCCAAAAAGAATCATCAGCTCTGACAAACTTAGATGGGAAGCCAGATTGAAAATCACTAACACGTGAATGCTTTTCTTAGCTTGCTGTTTGACCATTAAGAATTAAACATTTTTAACAAGCTAATTTTGCTAAAGTAGGACTTATAACTGGCCGGGGTTCACCTCAGTTTTCACAAAACACACCAGCAGGCATAAAAAAAAAAATCAAGCCAGCATTCACTATTCGAGTTGTCCTCATTTCAATCCAGGGAGGCCTACTTCAAATGCAGGGTCTAAAAGGTCCTTAGCTTTTATCTAGAACAGACAACATGCTTGAGAAAGTCCCTTTAGTTTTTTGTTTCAGTTGACATTGACACACTGGGTCAGACTTGTCCCAAAGCACCATGTCTAAACAGCTTCCTTTATGTGGTTCTAATTGGGATTGGTTCTCATGAGGGTCAAATTAGAGCTCCTGCAATTGGAGCTACAGTACTAGCAGCTGACAGCACCAGTTCAGTGGTGCCTCTTGAGACACGTAAGACAGCCACTTAGAGTTTGTTCCTGCAGACTTTTGACAAATGGCCCTGCTCCGACTGTGCACCTAATAGACAGTTTTTGTTTTTCTTCTGGATTCATGCCAAAACTGTGGGTTTTTTTCCCCCCTTTAAGCACCTTACTTCTGCTTTGTCCTCTTTGCTTTTGCCTTTTGTGTACCATCATTCATTTTGTGGAAAAGCACTTGCTAGTTCTCATTTGTACATCCTATCTAGCCTACTTACATAATGGCGCCTGGCGCAACCACAACGATTTTATGTGAGTGAACCAAACCGAACTTGGAACACATACATTCTTATGTTGATGAAGATAATGTGTGATAGATTAGGCTGTGATCACTTACATTGAACATTATAATAACAAAAATTAATTGGCCAGCAATAAAAGGATGTGATCTAAGACTCCATCAAAGGGTTCATTCCTTGATTGATTATCTCCCATATTCCAGAACCTTTGAAGATATAGGTTTAGTACTTTAGCTTTATTTCTGTAGCGTGTTGGTGTATAGACTTCCTAGGATTCCATGCTGGATAGCTTTGAAACAGGAAGCTTTTAGAAAGATTTTAAATTGCCTCATACATCTGAGTTTAGTTACTGGAATTTAAGTACCTTACAGTGAGTGCCCTTTAAAATCCTGTTGTTTTAAAGCCTGAGAAGTAATTTATGACTGAGAAAATAGGAGTGATAAATTGGAGACCAAAGTATGTATTGCTTTTTTTCCCCCAACAGCCTGAGGGATAACAGGGAAGGTCAGACAACTGCAGTCTGTTTCTCTTTCTTGGGTTTTGTAGTGTTCTTGTAGAAGAAGGAGAGGAATTGTTTCTGAACACAGGATGCAGGAGTGCCAAGTGACTCTTATCTTCAAGCACTGTGAAGTTTGATTAGCTTTCTGCTCCCTTGACCAGGGTTGCTTAAAAGGAGAATACTGTACAATGTTATACACATATTGAACACCACCACCATTCTCCCTGCCTGCCTTTGAAATACTTTGAGTAATATCAGAGTTTCCCTTGTGGTCAGAATGATCCAAGTATATGGAGGAAGAAAAAAAATGAGGCTAAGAGAGGGTATAATAGGATCATTTTTCCCCGTTGCTAGCTGAAGATACATTTACCAGGCCCTTTTCCCTTGTCCACTAAAGAAAGAAGACAGAGTATCGAAATGTTGGAGAGGATTTTTCTTGATTGAAATCTCAAGAGTAGGGAAGTTAAATTAAAAGAAAAGACTTTCTGTATGCCTCAGTTGACACACCATGGGATTTCAATTCCTCAGGAAAGATGCTTTTTCATTTTCTGCTGATGATTTCCATTTCTTCCTTGCATCTGTTTATTGACGATGATCTTGAATGTTTTCTTTCCTGCTCGTGTTTGGTGGTGTCTTCATGTTCTTGCTGATGGGGAGCTGCCTCAGGTGTGGGGATGAACAGCTCTTCTGCCAAGGGCTCCATTAAGTCTGAATCTGCCCCACACTTGTGACCTCTAGTCACATGACATAGTCCCTGACTCATTAAGACTCCTCTTCCTCAGCAGTCCTCGATTCCTTGAGCTTTGGAAACAAATAGTTTGCATTATTGTATGTCCATGCATATGTATATGTGCCCATGTGAGAGAGAGATTTTAAGAGAGTTATCAAGTTGTAATAGATCTCAAGCAATGTCTTTAGGTGCTACTTTATATAAACCGTGTATGACAGAAGGTTGTTTTTGCCTATGCTGTATTAAGGATTCCCTTGCATAGAAATTCTATTATCTCCCTGGGTAGACTTTAATTGCCATTCACACTTAAGATATATTTAAGCTAGATATGATTTATTTTAATCTTGACAAAAAAATTCTTGCAACATTTCTAGTTTGCAAATAGATTATTTAAAATTTTTTTTTTTGGTGCAACTGCTTTAAATTTTCATTTATCAATTCTATTGTTGTCTGTTTGCTCAGGGACAGGGGTCCATGTGTTGATAGTGCAGAGTCAGGCAGCCAGCCTCAACCTTGGTATGTGCTCCTCAGCAAGCTCCTCACTGGGTTTAAAGGAGCACAGTAGCACTGACCCAGTGGGGCTGGAGTAGACATCAATTGAGCTGAAGTGCACATGGGGTCTGGTGTATAATAGGACACTTAGTAGAAGGTCACTATGGCTCCATTTTAATATTCAAGAAAACATACAGAATAATTCTAAGCACTTCACAGTGTAGACCTCTTTATTTCTCATAGTAACCGTTTCTGATTTCCCCTGACAGTGCTATAATTAAAGATAGGCTGATAAGTTTGTGTCATGTGAAACCATCAGAATTCAAGGGTAGCTTTTGAGTTCCTTTAATTGTATTATGTTAAGGTAAAATTTTCCCTGTTGGTGTCTATTACAGTAAATATTAAGACTTATTAATTTCTTGGATTTATCATTGAGTTATTTTTTTAATTTATAATATGCACTTGAAATGAGAGTTCCCTCTTCCCCTTGTTGTGTGGGATAAAAGTCACATTTGGGCGGGGGTTGTAATTCTTTTTTTATTGGATCATTGTAGTTTCACATAATAGTTGGGTTCATCCCGACAAAATCATACATGCATGGAATTTGATTTCAGTTCATGATCCCTCCTTTTCCCTCCTATCCTCCCACCCCTCTTTCTCCTTCCTCTTCTCTGTTAGACTTCCTTTAGCTCATCTATTTATTTATTTTGGAGTGGTTCTTTTTACTTATGCATAAAGGTGAAATTCCCTGTGGTATATTTATATACTCACATAACATGATTTTTGAAGAATTCATTTCACATTGCCTCCCTTTTCCCACCCCTCCACTCTGTCTCTCGATCTCTTTCTATACTACTGATCTTCTATTTGTTTGTTGTTTGGTAGTCCTGGGGTTTGAACCCAGGGATGCTGTACCACTGAGAGACATCTCTAGCACTTTTAATTTTTAAAATTTTGAGACATAGTCTTGCTAAGTTATAGAGGCTGGCTTCAAACTTGCAATCCTCCTGCCTCAGCCTCCTGAGTAGCTGAAATTACAGACACGTACAACTGCATCTGACTAAATGCTACTTTTTAAAAAATTAAAAATGAATGCTTTTTTCTTAAAATTATCTGTTGTTGTGGAGAATTTGAAAACTTAAATTGTAGTTCTCCTAAACAAATTTCACTTAGGAATGTAATTAGAGAATATTGCAGTAGGTCTAGTCAAGCATGATATGAACTGGAGACCCCAACATTGTAAGATTTTTATTTCCAGTATTTCTTGGATTCCTAGGGATACTTGGAAGAATCTTGCAACCAGTTGATACTAACTATGGAATTTTGATGCTATTGCTGAACTTTAAATGTTGTTTTTCAAGAAAACCAAGAATGTTAAAAAATAAAGTTACTAGCATTATATGTACCTTACATAGATCATCTCTTCCCAACACATTTAAATAAAACACCAATAACAAAACTCTAATGGCCATTGCTAACTTTATGGCTAATGCCTTTCCATCATTAAGGGAGAGCTGAGAGGATGCAGCTCAGTCTGGTGTGTCTTAGAATCTAAGTGATCAGCAATCCTAGGAGGTTCTGTTAGGAAGACATCATTAATGAGAACATTTGTTAATTTGCAGGTAAATTACAGCAGGTTAGAGATGATCTCTATTAACACTCATTTCTTTTTATTGAGGGAAAAACCATAGAAGACAAAATTAACCATTTCAAAGTATACAATTTAGTGGTGATTTGTATGCTTGTGATATGCAAACATATACATATTAAAAACACATTTTCTTTTTTTTTTAATTTTTTATTGATTATTTAAAGCATTACATAGCTCATGATATATCATCTTTCATACATTAGACTCAAATTGTGTTTTGAACTCCCATTTTCACCCCAAATATAGATTGCAGAATCACATCTGTTACATATTCACATTTTTACATAATGCCATATTAGTGTCTGTTGTATTCTGCTACCTTTCCTAACCCCTACTATCCCCCCTCCCCTCCCCTCCCCTCCCATCTTCCCTCTCTATCTCCCCTGCTGTTGTTCAATTCTCTCCCTTTTTTTTTCCCTCCCCCTTGCCCCTCATAGCCTCTTATAATTTTATGTATCCTTGAAGGTCTCCTACCATTTCCATATGCTTTCCCTTCTCTCTCCGTTTCTCTCCCCCCATTCGTCTTTGTTTACTGTAGTCTTTTCCACATGCTCTTCCTTCCTGTTCTGTTCTTAGTTGTTCTCTTTATATCAAAGCAGACATTTGGCATTTGTTTTTTAGGGCTTGGCTAGCTTCACTTAGCATAATCTGCTCTAATGCCATCCATTTCCCTGCAAATTCTATGATTTTGTCATTTCTTAGTGCTGCATAATATTCCATTGTGTATAGATGCCACATTTTCTTTATCCATTCATCTATTGAAGGGCATCTAGGTTGGTTCCACAGTCTAGCTATTGTGAATTGTGCCGCTATAATCATTGATGCAGCCGTATCCCTATAGTGCGCTCTAAAAACACATTTTCTACCTAGTGCTAAATAATTTTAATATTTATGGCATTCTTTAGAAACCACTCTTGCCAAGTTCCAGACCTTTTAAAAGATATCAAAGTTCTGTTTTTAGTTAATTTTCAACTAACCAAAATAGAGATAAAATAATAGAAAAAAAAACAGGAATTGATATCTAGTACTTGTTCCTCTTATGTATTTCTTTTTCAAAGCTTCAGTCAAGGAATATAACCTTAGGTGTAAACACTCTCTCACAAGAAATGCAATGATAGGGCTGGGGTTGTGGCTTAGCGGTAGAACACTCACCTAGCATATGCAAGGCCCTGGGTTCGATCCTCAGCACCACATATAAATAATTAAATAAAGTTAAAAAAAAAGAAATGCAATGATAATTTGGTGTGTAGATCATCTTGGGATTTAAAGCTGAGCATTCAGGTAGCAGAATGCTAAAGAATGTCAATGCATTTAACTTCCAGTATTGAAGCTTGTTATATGACAACACATAAAGGTCCTGGTATCAAGTGTTTCTCAGAGAAAATTTTGTTTTTCCCACTTTAAATGCATTTTTCCTCTCTTACATAACTGATGATTATATTAATGATCAACATTTTTGAAACATGTTTTTAAAATAATGTAGATAGCTGAAAGAAACTTTTCACCATATGTCCATATTTTTTCTTTTTTTCCTCCCAGACTGAAACAGAACGTTTTGCTATGTAACATTCATGGGGTTTATTCAAAGTATAAATTTTCATTTTCTTGACCATGTAGACGTTATGGCCACAGTTTGTTCTCATCTCAGAAGTACCATTAGGAAGTATTACTTGATTAACTAGATAGGTGAGAACTGCCTAAGACCTTAGAAATGTAAGCAGCCTACTAGATTTCTCTTTTTAAGAATCACAATGGGGCTAGACAGCTTTAGAGTAATCACAGAAAAACAGATCAAAATGTGATTATTCATAGTATTCTATAGCCTATGTAGGGCTTTATTTTCTATATTTTATAATAATAGCAATTCCAGTACCATCAATACAAAAAAACCCCAATTATATTTAAGTAGCTTAGATACAATACAAGTAACACACACACACACACACACACACACACACTTATAAAGAATTATTTCTAACAGACTAACAATCAGAAATTTTCATTGTGTTTGGAAACCTGCAATGACTTCTTTTTTTTTTTTTTTTTTTAAAGAGAGAGTGAGAGAGGAGAGAGAGAGAGAGAGAGAGAGAGAGAGAGAGAGAGAGAGAGAGAGATAATTTTTTTAATATTTTAGTTCTCGGCGGACACAACATCTTTGTTTGTATGTGGTGCTGAGGATCGAACCCGGGCCGCACGCATGCCAGGCGAGCGTGCTACCTCTTGAGCCACATCCCCAGCCCCTGCAATGACTTCTTGATCATTTATGCATCTCCATTAGCATCCATCTAATCCTATAGAACAGCCAGCTGTTATATGCTTCATATCAGTTTCCTCATATATACATATTATTTTCACAGTCATTGAAAATAGCCCAATTACTTTTTAAAAAGCTGCAAATAAAATATAGGTAGCATTTGCCTAATGTTTCATGATGACTTCAATTTGACATCCATGTAGATGTCTGATTTGCTATCTTTTGTGGACTCATTTGTATATAGCAACTCTTGGCCTCAGTGACACAACACATATTATCCTTATGGCTCCATTCAGAACTCTGAATGTTTTTATGCCATAATTTTTAGATTGTGATTTCCCATGTGTAGAAGTTATATTTCATTAATGTTATATAAAACCCCTCAGTGCACAGTGGGTCAATTGATAAATGTTTAAAAGTAGTGTATATTTTAATATTTAGTTGCTGAGATTTATTATTAGATTATTCAATATATTTGACTTAAACGGGAGCAAATGATCTAGGAAGAACTTATTTCTGAAATGGCTCTCGTTCATCTTCTATTGTCAATTGTAGATTCACTGCCAATATGATTCAATTCCACAGAATTCAAAGAATACTTACTGTATACAAGCACTTGGTGGGAAAGCGTGGCTATAGAAATAAACAGCTCACAATTTAGGGGTGTGTGTGAAAGTTGTAATTTAGAATATCTCAGACAGGTATGAAATACAAATAAAATATGTTGTGATAATAAACTTGGGGGCAAACAGTGAATTGGTTTATCTGGTGTGTTTCTGAAGACAGACCTCAAAAAGCAGGTGAAATGAAGATGTGTTGAAATATGCAAGATAGAGAAGGAGGATAAGGGAAGTGGGTGGGAAGAAGATTCCAGAAAGAATGAGCTGCATAAGCTCAAATATGGAGGCATGAAGGTTGGGGAAACAACTAAACTATAAGACATGGGTGGAGAAGTTGTTGCAGAGGAAACTGGCCCCAGGTTAAAGCCACAGAGAAGGTCATGGAATACCATACTAAATTGGGGCCACCTGAAGCCACCTTATCCAGGGAGTAACAAGACCAAAACTGAGAAATAGAATTTTTTTTTTCTTTTTTGGGAGGGTGGATTGGAACTGAGGGAGACTGGTGGTAGGGAGATAGGTGATTAGCTCCTCCTAAGGGCAGGGTAGTATGAATTCTACCAGAGAACAGACTTGGGGGATACCCTGTATATAGTGATAGTTGAACAGGCATCCACAAGGGTTTTGCCATTTCTAACTAGGACATTGGTGAAATGGTAGAAGGGTCATCTGTTTTGGACAAATTGATTTGTGGTTCTTTTGTGAAGGTAAGAATATGCTTTTTTTTTTTCTTTGCATCTTAACCAATACTTGGAATTATTTGCAAAAATATGTATAAAATTGATTTCTGTTTTGCTATTTTAAAATACTCATTGAATTTATTTCTGTCAGTCTAATTATTTTAATCCAGAGCATTGTGTTGTCCAAGCTATTTAAGAATTGATCATTGAGAATGTGTTAAGTTTCAGTCTGTGAGTAAATTTCTGTTGACCTCATTTATTTGAACTGAAACATTTCACTGAACAATAGCAGGGAAGTTCAAGGTCTTTATACTGACTGATTTTTCTCTCTACAATATTTATTTTATTTTATACTCCCTGGATTCTTTTAAAGCTGCCTAGGAAGTTAGGAATCTCTGCCCTAATAACTAGTCTAAAAAGGACTAGTCAGTCCTGAACTCAGCTCCAAGGTCCTGACCTTCTGACATCTTATATGGTTTAAAAAAAAAAAGTCTCTTAATCTGGGTAATCTTTCAAATAATCCATTCATATAAGCCACACATTTTCAGGTTCTAAGATTGAATTTTTAATGTTTGAATAGAAATAATTCTACTGCATTTTCAATGGATTATCAGTACATACCCCAAATACGGTGCATTTTAGAAAACTTATTACAAATACTTTTGAAAACAAATATTTGAAAAGCAGCTTCTAATATTCCTGGCCTAGTCTTCAGAGGAGGGGGTGATTCGCTTAGGGTCTGGCAAGGCCCACAGTGAATAAAATAAAGCCTCTGCCTATAGCTCAGTGAGGAAGCCTGGAGCCTCTGTCTTGTTTCTTTAGGTAGGAAAAGTAGAAATGGATTTCATTGATTTAATGTTAATCTGTAAATGTGCTCGCAATTTAGACATCTGCAACCAAATTCGGTTAATCATTTGGAATTTTAAATTGAATCACAAGTTGATATGCAAACTCAGGTTACAAATTAGGAAAATGTAGCTGAGAAACGCAAATGGTGCCAGGGGTCTGTAGTTGCTGATTGTTTTACCCCTTCTTTTGCCAACCCCTGTGTTAATAGAGAATGCTGTGATCCTCTCTAGGTTCCCTCAGTTTTGGGTTTTACACAGTTTGGGTGGTAATTTTCCAAGTCTTTGTGTCAAGCACCTATGAAATGCTTATTTTCAATAAATTTATGTGTGTGTGTATGTGTATATGTATGTGTGTGTGCATGCCCGTGCATCTGTCTTCAGACCAAACGCAGGTTTTCTCTGAAGATGTTTGCAAATTCCAGGAAACACAGGAACATAACACTCTTAAGCCTAGTAGTTACACAAGTATACATCTTGGAGGTCATTAATTGAAATAAAATAATGGGAAATGAGAAAAGGAAACTCCAAATTCTGCAGGAGTGGAAACCCACTTCTCTGTCTTGAGGGGAAGTTGCTGCTGGAGACATGGAATGCATCACCGCTGCCTCTTGACAGGTTCACCTCAGAGAGACACAAATTAAATCCTTTCAGTTGCTGTTTTGAAGCTAAAAGTGTTTGACCGGTTCAGCCCCTGAATGGTGTTTAAAGAATAAAGAGAAAGGAGCAGGAAGTTCTAATTGGCAAATTACTTCTTGTTATTTAGTTTGGCTTCCAAGTTGGAAATTCCAATAATGAGGAGCTTTGTGGGGCTTGCCCTTAAGCAGAACCAGGGGGCTTTTTGTTCAATTACTATTTAATGTGAAGATATTCAAGAAACATATTGTAGCATTTAAGCCATCACTTTCTATTAAACAAATATTGCCATATAATGATTTTTAAATCTCTCTCCATGGATGCTTTTATGATTCTGAACCATCTAAGTGAAGTGTAAATTGCAAATAAGACATAAATGGATTGTTCTTGTTACATGGTATTTATAGGGGTGTTATTACTTAATGACAGCTTCTTAAAATGTTAGAAAATAAGTTTACTTAACAGCTTCATCATCATAGTTATTCTCATCCTGAATTAAAAAAAAATCTAACAGAATTTCTTTTTTAAAGTCTTTCTAAACTGAATTTACCATGGTAGAATATTTTCTTATGATACTGATATTTCAGAACATTAATTAGGAATTTTTTTGATTGTTTACTTAATAAATTATAGAATACATTTTTATGTTAATTTTGACTTACTTATATGGAAAAAATGGGCTTTACTTTGCAGAATTACCTTATAGATGAGTTAATATTGGAGTATGGATCATTATTTCATATTTAGACAGATAAAATTCATTAAAAGAGTATTTTCACGTTCATTTTGAACATATCATTGACTTTCCATATTTGACCTTGTCAAAAGTTGTAACAGGGATGAAATGAGGAATTAGAGTTAAATTAAATTTTGTTTCATTGTTTCAATTTGTTCAATGAAAGACAACTTTAAGAATAAATAATGATGGTATACGATTTTTATTAAGTTTCATAGAATGTCTTTATCATTTAGATAAATAAAAGCAAAAGTTTTAGTTGAAAACTTTGGTTTACTTTCATATCATAGATGGGATCATTGGATTTTAGAGGGGAAAGAGACGTTTCCTTTCTTGACTTTTGGTACTTCTCATATTCACTTGAATTTGTTACTTGGCCAGAGGATTTCTTGACATCCATATTACTTGAGGCAATCATGCCATTGAAATGCCTGTGAATTAATTGCCAGTTTCCTTTTTTACAATTAAATGTCTCACACAGGAACAATTCATATAATGCTTTTAGAAATGCTAATAGCTCCTGAGGTACTAATCTTGCCATGTTTCTGAATACTTTACAAAACTGTGTCTCCCCAGGTGGGCTATGGGCTTATACTGTGCTTCGAAGTGCTGCACAGAGGTGTTGAACTGGTAAATGGAATAGTTTTCTGATGAGATATGAGTCCGAAATGTTTTCCTCAAATGTTTGGCTTCAGTGGTCAAAAAAGGATGGAGTTGCTTTTTCCTCTAGTATTTTAATTTGTATTTGAAAGTGGTGATAGCAAGGGGAAGTATTTCAACATCGTAGTCCCTTCTTTGTGATACACATAAGATCCCTTATTCAATGGTTAATAGGTTCGGGTTCTTTTGACCTCATAAAAAAACTATCCCAAGCATTCTACTTATTTTGTTATTGAGAGCCTACTAAATCTTGGGTAATGTACCCAGCTTAAAATAAATTTGGGAGATGTAGAAAGCCATGTCATTAAAATATATATGTGACTTACATAGCAGCTGAAATTGTTTCCAGTAACACGAAAGGATATGATGTGTTCAGCTTTCCCGTTTATGAAAATAATTTTGGTGACAGTTTGTGGGTGGAGTGGCAAAGCACAAGGCTTCAGGTGGAGAAGGGAATTAGGTTGTCAATGGTATGGGTTAGAGATGATAGAGGCCTACATTAATACAGTGGCCCAGTCAACTTGAAGAGGGAAGAGTCCATATTTTTAAGAAGTTAATCAGGTTTTAAAGTCCTTTTATCTGACATTTTGAAATATACAATATATTATTTGTTATCAGTAGTTTCCTGACTGTGCCTTAGCTCCTCTCTGTGCCTTAGTACCTTTTGATCAATGTTCCCCATCTTCTCACACCCTTTTCTCTCCTCAATCTCTGGGTAACATCTGTTCTACTTCTATGGGTTTCCATATGGGAGTGAATCATGTAGTACTTGTCTTTTGTTCCAGGCTTATTTGATGTAACATAATATTCTACAGTGCCATCCATATTGTCACAAATAACAGAAATTCATTTTTTTTAGTGTGTAAATGGTATTCCATGTGTGTATAAGCCATTTTTTTTTGTTATCCTCTCATCTGTTGATGGACACGTAGGTTGTTTCTGTTTATGGCTAATGTGAATAGTGCTACAGTGAACGTAGAACTGCAGGTGTTTCTTCAGCATACTGATTGCATTTCCTTTGTCTATATACCCAATGTATTTTGCTGGTTCATATGGTAGTACTATTTTTTTTAATGTTTTGAGGAACCTGTATTCTTTCCATGATGGCTGTGCCAATTTACATTCCCACCAACAGTGTACAAGCATTCTCCTTTCTCCAAATCCCTGCCAGCACTTCTTATCTTTAGTCTTTTTGATGATAGCCATTCTTAGTAGGGTAAGGTGATATCTCATTGTGATTTTGATTTGTATTTATCTGATGATTAAGGATATTGTATTTGTATTTATCTGATGATTAAGGATAAATACCTGTAGGTGATTTGTATCACTTCTTTACAGAAATGTCTGTTTAGATCTATTCCCATTTTTAAAATAAGGTCTTTATTTTGCTATTAAGTTTTTGGAGTTGCTTCTTTATTCTGGATATCAACCCCTTGTAAGCTGTTTAGTTTGCATATGTTTCTTCACTCTGTTGATTTTTGTTGTTGTTGTTTTGCAGAAGATTTTTAGTTTGATATAATCTCATTTGTCTATTTTTCTTTGTTTTCCCCCTGGGCTTTTGGAGTCTTCTCTAAAAAATTCTTGTCCATTCCAATACCCTTAAGCATTCCCCAATTTTTATTCTAGTAGTTTCATGATTTCAGGTCTTACATGTAAGTCTTTAATGAATTTTTATTTGATTTTTGTAATTGAGAGAGAGAGATGGATTGATCTAGTCTCATTCTTTTGCAGGAAGATATTCAATTTTTTCAGTACCATTTATTAAAAGATGGTCATTTTTCCAATGTGTGTTTATTTTTAGTACATTTGTTGAAAATCAGTTGGCTATAGAGTCGTGGGTATACTTCCAGGCTCTCTGGTCTAGTCCATTAGTCTATGTTTCTGTGTTTAAGCCAAAACCTTGCTATTTGTCTCACTAAAATTTATTAGTATGTTTTAAAAGATATTTTTTAGTTGTTGATGGACCTTTATTTTTTATTTATTCATATGTGGTGCTGAGAATTGAACCCACTGCCTCATATATGCTAGGCAAGCGAACTTCTACTGAGCTACAATCCCTACTCTTATAGTGTGTTTTTAAATTTGTAAATGTTATGTTTTCTGCTTGGTTCTTTTTGCTAAGATGGCCTTGGATTTTTGGTGCTTTGTGTATATGTGATTCTATATGAATTTTAGGGTTGTTCTTTGAAGAATTCCGTTGTCAGGAATTGGATGGAATTTGAAGATTACTTTGGTGGTATGGACATTTTAACAATATTGATTCTTCTAACCCATGAACATAGGATATCTTTTCATTTGTGTGTGTGTGTGTGTGTGTGTGTGTGTGTACGTGTCCCATTCAATTTCTTTGGAAGATTTTATCATAAGAATAATAAATGAGGAGACAGACAGATATGTTTGACAAGATTTAAACATTACACAATGTATTTGTGTCAAAACCTTGTTACTCCATTAGTATGCACAATTTTTATGTTTTTATATATCAGTCAAAATAAATTTAATTTTAAGAAGAAATTAGTGAGGTAGATTGTTGGCTGATTTATTTGCAAAGGTGGAAATTTTACACAGATATTGAGATTTTAGACCAGATTTTTTTTTTTTTTAGCAGAAATGATTGTTTGCTTAAGTGTATATTTCTATTGATGGTTCCAGATTTTTTCAAGTTTTCTGTGACGTTTCAGTGATTATCTAAAATTTCAAACAGGAGTATGTTTGATGCTTGTTCCTGCTTAAAACCCCTTCAAATTCTTATTACCTTAGGTTAATGCTCAGTTTAGTTCTTTAACATAGCATATTATCTATCTATTGCATATTAACAAATTAACCCAAAACCAGTTGCTGGAAACAACTCATATTTGTTGTTCTTCTTCTCTCACAGTTTGTGTGGGTCAGTTGTCTGAGTAGGTGGCTCTGACTTAGGGTCTCTCACAAAACTGCAGTTAAGGTGACAACCAGCACCATACTCATTTCCAGATGTGATTTAGAGACAATCTACTTCCAAACTTCCTATGTGGCTTCAAAGAATATGTGGGCCTCTCTAAAGGACTGACTCATGATATGACGTTTGACTTCCTCAGATAAATGACCCACAAAAGGATGAGAGTTCCCATGATAGAAGTTACAAATCTTGGATGTGACATCGTGTCACTCTTGCTGTGTACTCTTTGTTAGAAAGGAGGCAGTAATTTGGTCCACATCAAGAGCTGGTGACCACATATGTTGGGATCATTGAGCCTTCTCAGAGATAGCTGACCACACATACCACCCATCATCTGGACCTAATTACCCACCTCTCCAGTGTCATGCCTTGCCATTCTTCCATCCATGCTAGATTCCCCTCAAATCAAACTTCTTTTAACTTTCTGAAATGCTCAAATTCTTTTTCGCTTCCAAACCTTGAGTAGGGCATTCTTCCTTTTCCTATTCATTTGTCTAGCTTAAATGGGTGCTTTAGATTTCAGCTTGAGTATGACTTCTTCAGGAAGCATTCTCTGACCATTCCTTCTCATTTCTCCTAAACAGAGTTAAGAACCCTTACTCCTTCTTCAATTATAGCATGTACCAGACTTTTAAAATTGTGCATTTTAAATTGTTTATGAAAAGCTATATCCCTAACACCAGGACTTTTACATGACAAAATGGTAGGTACTTATTATTTGTTAAATGATGTGCAGGACACATAAGATCCAGTCAGTATAATTAACAAGTTTATGGTCTCATATATACAGATATCTTAGACTTCCTCTAAATCCATTTTATGGAGTCAAGTCTGGAGTCTGTTGCTTTGAGGAAAAAAGGCACAGATCTTTGTTTTCATATAACTTCCTTCCTTCTTCTTCTTTCATTTTTTTATGACAGTTTATTGACCTGTGTTGTAGTTGCATTTGAATTTGGAGTTTAGAGAATAAAATGAGAATAAAAAAACTCCATTTAAATAGATTTCACTTGTTTGGTAGAAACCAGTCCCTGTTTTGACTTAGACCATTCTCACTTGTTTTGAAAGTTGATAGCAGGTTAAATTAAGAAGGATGAAGGGAATTTGGTTTGAGCATGGTGTGTTTGCTTTCAATCTGGGTGGACTCTTAGGTGATATTAATTTTTTGCATTGAAAATAGGGATATCATCTGTGTTTCCTGATTCCACACTAGGGGCAAGTTTATGTGAATTTTTTTTTTTAATTTAAAAAATGATAAAGACACTTTCTTTTTAGTAAGTAAACACAATAATGAAGGAGGGCAGTAAGAAGGAATTTACATTTTAACTTCTTCAAAGAATAGGCCCTTTTCACTTTAGTCATCCTCAATTCCCCTCAATTCCTATTCATTCCTGCCTCCTACCTCCATGAGTTCATAGAATTCTGCAAAGTTCATCAATACCAGTTCTAGTTCTAGGTACTTATCTCACTGGACTTTTTTTTTGTTTTAAACAGTCACTCATTTTTGAAACATGCCTCTCTTTTGAGATTCTCTCCTTTAGAGGATTTCATTATACCATTCTCTTGGTCCTCTTTCCTCTCCTTCCTTCCTTCTTCCTTTGGGGCAATTTAGTCCGAGCTGTCTTCTTGAGTTGCTTTTTGCCCAATTTCTCAGGAGTAATTCTATAGATTCTATTTTGATTCTGCATTTCTTCTTAGTCCACAAAAGATTCCTTTACCTGTAGTTTATCATCTATAATCTGATTATTTTGGATCTCTTGCTCAGATATTTTTTCATATTAGACTTACATTTCTAACCTCGCTGACCTTTCCATCCAGATATTCCCAATCATTTCCCACTCTAACTTGCCCATCTTAATCGATGATTCCATCATCAGACTCACTCAGTGTTCCTAGATTCCTTCTTTCCCATCACCTCCTCCTCCACATGATTATCGAGTTACTAAGTCCAGCTGATTGTACCTTATGAAAATATATTGCTCTCCAACTTTTTCTTTTCCACGTACCTGAGGTCCATGACATAATGATACATATCATAGCAGGTGACAATGTCAGATTCTCATCAGGGGTGGAGTGTGTTCCACAGGCAGAATCAGGCTTTCACATGTTTCTAATAGAGATTAAGAATTTCTGTCTTAAGCATTTTGTAAATTAGATGCTCTCTTTGCAGATGCTACTGTTTTAGTTAAGCCCTTATCACTGCTTTTCTTGACTGCTGGAGCACTGTTCTACCTTCTGTCCAATCTATCGTCTGCATAGTTGCCAGAGTAATTATCTAATATAAAAACCTATCATCTCCTACTTAAGACTCTTTAAAGACTCCCTATTACCCATCACAAGAAACAAAATAGAACAAATTCTACAATCTGGCCTCTGTCTCCCTTTCCAGCTCTCTGCCTGTCATTTAATCCCCAGCCATGTGGAACTTGTCATTTCTGAGCACCCCCTTGTTTTTCTCATCTTCATGCTTCCTTCTGTCTGCGGTGTTCTTTTCCTTGTTTTTCCTTTGGACAACTGTTGTTCATCATTTGAGACTCATTTCTTTCAAGAAACATTTCCTGACCCCTTCCCTCTCCCACAGTCCTCCCAGGAAATTTTCAATATGCTTACATAGAATTTTGTGAAAATCTCATTCATTGTACTTGCTATATTTCATGTTTACTATCTGTACTTTTTCTATTTTTAATAGAAAAGATTTTGAGGTTGAAGTTCATGTCTTATTCATCTTTACCTCCAGGGTTTAGTAGAGTAATTCTCTGTGTTCATAAATGTTGTTGAAAGAAAAGGTGGATTAATAAGTTATCTATTCCTTTGCTTCTAAAATATTAAGTACATAATGTGTGCCAACTACAGTGTTACAGTCATAATTTTTTAATAATGAATTCTGTGCTCATAGGTCTTCTATTCTATTGATAAGACACAGTAACATAATAATTTGATATTTACAAGAGCATTATGATAAGGAGAGGCGACTTTCCGGATAAATGTTGAACAAATTGAGCCCTGTCTTACTGAACAATTGAATCTCCAATTATTATTTTCTTAGTTTGCACTATGGATGCTTTTCCTTCAGCATTTTCTCATGGTCAAGTATTTATTAAGTGGAGTTTGAAATAATAAAATCTGTAGGGGCAGGGACTGTAGCTCAGTGGTAGAATGCATACTTAGCATGTATAAGGTCTTGGGTTCAATCCTCAGCAACACACACAGACACAAATATTACAAAAAAAGCCTATAAGTCATAATTTCAATAATTTCATAATTTCAATACTGGAAAATATTGAATAATAGCAAAAAGTAACATTATATAGAATCTGGTGTTCCTATTAAAATTTTACTTTTATTATTTGGTCACTGTAGCAAACCTATCTTTAATATCATACAGCTATAGAATATATTTTTCTTCAATACTGACTCCAAATAGAAGAATTATGGAAATTATTTAACAAGAAAAGATAGATCTAAATAAAACCATGTTGTATTTCACTGATTCTGAAGCCTAGTTGTACATTAGAACCACCTGAAGAGCCTTTGTAAAATGCACATCACTATGCTTTCCTTACACCTGTAGGACTAGACTCTCCAGCTTGGGGTCTGAGTTTTAAAATCCTCTCAGTTTGGATATGTCCAGCTCTCCCTGCTCCCATTTCAACATTGTCATGGCACAACATATTTCTCACCTTGGCTTCAAAATTCTTATACTGGTCTGTGGATAGGAAAGCCAGGGGAAAAAATTAGAGAAGAAAGGAATGATGTTTAAACATCTGTGCTATCAATTACTGTTCCTTTTCAGCCAATGATCATGGGCATACAAACCTTAGGAGTAGAAATTTTTTACAGAAATGAAATGTCAACAGTTTTGTACTCTAGAAATACTTCGTTTAAGAAGATATATTGAAAGTTCCTGCTTTAATCTTAATTTCTGAGGATTCATGCAGAGCTGGTTTAGTTTGAGCATGAAAATATACCCATTGAAAGAAACTGGGTGTTCAGCATCCTGCCAGCTGTAGTTAGCTCTCAGTTCCTGTGATTTAGAAGTGGTACTTCCTGAGAGGCCTATTTTCCCTGTTGCTAGGGATAAATCTGTGTACTGAATGGACTACCTAGATTATAGCAACTGCCTTGAAAAAGTCCTTGTGATGATGAGTGAAGTCATAACATCAGTGTTGGTTCTCTGGGGATAGCAGTCTGCTAACTGCCTTCCCTGTGTGCACACACCTTGTAGGAATAGACAGAGTTCAAGTTTATTCATCCCTCTGATAAACATCTGTAAACATGGGTTATTAGAAAATAGACTTGCTAGGTGGAATTATGTCCTAGAACACATCTACTTGTTATTGTTATTGTTATTTGTTATTGTTAGCCTACGGGAAAATTTAAGAAGGGGTTCTTTGCTTTTTAAAATTCTGTAAGGATTAAGCAAACACAATAAATGAATAGGCTATTTCAAGCTTTTAAGAAAATAATCAACCAAGTATTAAATATAGTTAAATGAATTTATCACTTAATTCCCAGTTCTAGTAAAAGAGGGGGTAAATATATTTTTGTTATGTTTTTCTACCCACAGAAGGGTAAATGTATGATTTTTTTAAAAAAGATAATACATTAGTAGAACTGCATTATTTGCTTATATAATTTTGGAGAGAAGTATTTCTGTAGGAATTAGGACAAATCAAGGTGAGAGATACCGCTTTGTATTTATTGTTGGGTGTCTGCTGTACAGGGAAAACTTTTCAACTGTTAACAATTTTTTAAAGGTATGATAACTACTCCGTTTCTACTAACAAGGAATGATTAGAAGCTAAGGGTAAAAGAAAACATTTCAATTTTTCAGTATTTCTTTATAAGCTCATGAATTTTCCATGTGTCATTCTTTTTCTTTTGTTAGAAAGAAAAGAAAAATGAAAATATAAAGTTTGTGTATCATTAAGGAGATGTTGTAGCTAGAATGGAAAATTTTACACAATCATGTATTTTAAGCATTTATCTTAAAGGGTGATTATAGTTGATAATGTCTAGTGTCCTAAGTACTTTGCCCACATAATTGCATGGTGTGAATTAACATTCCTTTTTAGGACATTAATTAAAAACTTGAATTTAAGTCAGGATAAGATGATTTAAAAAAAGTGTATTGTGGGGATGGGGGTAGGAGCTTAATGACTATCTAAGTGCATAAAAAATTAAGCATTCATTTAAATAAGTAACAGAGGTGATAAAAATACCATCTCGAATAAAGTAAAATGCTGATTTTACAAGTTTTAAAGTCAGTGGCAATGCCTGAAAAAACAGTGGTAAAAATAATCATTGAATTAGAGTCTTTGTGTATTTGTGATTTTTTTTTCATGAATGGAACCTATTCTAAACTCATAAAATCATTATTATAAAATTTAAGTGAGGCAGAATGGGTTGAAGTAGTGTGTCAGCTTTATGTATCCACCCCTCTGCTTGTATTGACTGACTTAGCTGTTTCTGTGTCAGGGGCACACATCGGGATCAGAGGGGTTTCAACTGTTAGGGAGACAGAAGTGGTCTGTGATGACTGTAGGACCCAGGACTGTGCCCAAGAACAATGGCCAGTCTCATCAAATGCCTTAGAATAATTACAGATATATCATGGTCATTTTTACAAATGTAGAGATAATTTCATTTTTCAATTCCAGTACTTCATCAATAGAATATTATTTATCTAAGAATTTTTTCTTTGTACATTTTTTATTGGTGCATTGTAGTTGTACATATTGATGTGATTTGTTGTTACATATTTATACATGTACACAATGTAGCAATTTAATTTGGCCAATATCACTCTCTAGCACTTCCTTACTTCCTCCCCTCTCCCAATCCTGGTCCCTTTCCTCTATCATCCTTTTCATTTTCATGAGAACCCACCCCCATCTTTCTTTTCCTTTTTCCTTTTTAGCTTCCATATGTGAAAGAAAGCACAGGACCCTTGACATTCTGAGTTTGGCTTATTTTGCTTACATAACGATGATCTCTAGTTCTATCTACTTATTTTCCTGCAAATGACATAATTTCATTTTTCTTTATGGCTAAATAAAACTCCATTGAAAACTACATTTTATTTATCCATTTATCCATTGATGGACACGTAGGCTGGTTCCATAGTTTGGCTATTGTGAACTGTGTTGCTATAAACATGGGTATACATGTAGGAGGGCTTTAATTCCTTATGATAAATACCGAGAAGTAGCATAGCTGGGTCATATGGTGGTTCCATGCCTAATCTTTTGAGGAACCTTCTTACTGATTTTCACGTTGGTTGTACTAATTTGCAGTCTCACCAACGGTGTAAATGTTTTCCATTTTCTCCACATCTTTTCCTGCATTTATTATTGTTTATATTCTTGATGATGCCTTTCTGACTAGTATGAGATGAAATCTCAGTGTAGTTTTGATGAGCATTTCACTAATTACTAAGAATGTTGAACATTTTTTTAAAAATATTTGTTGGCTCTTTGTATTTCTTCTTTTGAGAACTATCTGATTAATTCATTTGACCATTTATTAATTGCATATTTGTTTTTATGGTGGTTTTTGAGTTCTTTATATATTCTAGATAGTAATCCTCTGTCAGAATAGTAGCTGAAAGATTTTCTCCCCTTCTGTATGTTCTCTCGTCACATTTCCAGTTGTTTTCTTTGCTGTGCCGAAGCTTTTTAATTTGACACCACCCCATTTATTAACTCTTGGCATTATTTCCTAATCTTTAGGGATCCATTTGAGAAAGTCATTGCCTGTGTTGATATGCTAGAGTGTTGATTTTGTTTTCTTCTAGGAGTTGCATAGTTTCTGATGTAATTCCTAGGTCTTTGATCCACTTTGATTTGGTTTTTGTGCAGGATGAGAGAAAAAGGTCTAGTTTCATTCTCCTACATATGGATAAACATTTGTTAAAGAGCTGTCTTTTCTCCAATGCATGTTTTTGGCACCACTGTCAAGGATCAGATGACTATAGATGTGTGGATTTATCTCTGCATCTTTTATTCTGTATCATTGGTCTATGGGTCTGCTTTTATACCAGTACCATGCACCTTTTGTTACCCTAGCTTTGTCATATAATTTGAAGTCAGATTTTGTGATACCTCCTCTATTTTTTTTTTTTTTGGCTTAGAAGTGCTTTGGCTATTTTGGGTCTTTAGCTCTTCCAAGTGAATTTTGGGACTTTTTTCTAGTTCTGTGAGGAATGGATTGGTATTTTGATGGGGGTTACACTGATTCTGTATATTGCTTTTGGTAGTGTGGCCATCTTCTCTTGTATCATCCCAAATTTTAGTGTATGTGCTGCTGACACAAGCACTTCTTTGTATAGTGAAATACCTATCTCTTAACCTTTGGTCCAAATATAAGCATATTATTATATACATATTTTGTTGGGTGTGGAAGTTTAGTATACTTTATGGTTTGTATTAATTTACTGAAACCTTACTTTTGTCAGAATTTAATTATATCAATTTAATTATTTATTTATCCCTTTAACAAGTATATTAATATAGACTAGCAACTTAATTCCTGGTTTAATATAGATCAGAGTATGCAGATAATAAAATTCAGGCTTCATGTAGAAGGACATATTTAATAAAATATGATTTTGTTATGTTGAAATGTTAAGATTTAGATTTTAAATACCCTATTTTTTTCAGGCAGTGACTTTAGCATCACTACCATTGGATCATTATTTTTATAGCTGCTGTTTGTTTATTTTTTTTGAGGTGGGACGGCAGTCTTGTTAAAGTTCTCTTAAACAGAGAAAAGTTGGTTAAATACCCCACAGCTCAGTTGTTTATGTTCTTTCCTATACTAGAAAGGTATCATGTAAACATCTTTGGGAAGAAATTCACATCCCTTCAATGGTGGGCTTAACTCAGAGAATATTCTATTTCTCTTGTGTAGCTTTAGTGGATGTGTAATAGTTAACTTTTAGCTTCTTTTATTAAGTAAGCTAATTGTATATAACTGGCCATGTCACCTGACATGATTAGTGATGGACAGCTCAATTTTTCACTATCCTTTTCCTTGCAATTGTCTAATTTCTGAGGACTATCAAAGTGTATGAATAGCTCAAGTACACTTCTATATATTCATGGTTCACATGTTTTTCCTTGAATGTTATTTCTTGCTTCATTTTGTATCAAATATATTTGGTATATATCTAATAATCATATGATGCTCTTTTTTTCCTGTCCTTGATATACATTCATAGCAACAAATGTTCCTCAATCAGAATCATGACTTATTTCACTGAGAAATTTCACTGGGATTTCTTCACAGTACCATAATCAAAGTCAGTGTAAGTTGTAACTTGCATGTTGTGATATGTAAGTAGTGTCTTCCTTTTTAAATTCCTGTAGCACTTTCTTTGTGGGCATCTTAAGCACATCGCACATTCTATTTCTGTTGCCAAACTTATTCTCTTCCTTTCTTTCTAATAAATTTAATTTTTTGAAAAAGCAGTTTTAGGTTTATAGCAAAATTGAGTGGAAAGTACAGAGAATTCCCATCACTTCCTCCACGCATCTTCCCCACTATGAAGATCCCAGACCAGAGTGGTACATTCATTATAATTGATAAACCTACACGGACATATCGAAAGTAATATTAACCATAGGTTACATTAGGGTTCATCCTTGATGTTGTACATTGTATTGGTTTGGACCAGTATTTAATGACATGGATCTAAAATTGTAGGATCATATAGAATAGTTTTCTTGGCCTTCAACATTCTCTATGCTGTGCCTATTATTCCTACCTATCCTATAGCCATCAGCAATTGTTAAACTATGAATATAGTATAAAGATTTTCCTTTTCCAGATGTCATGTAGCTGGAATCATACAATAGGTAGCTATTTTTGATTGGGTTTATTCATTCAGTAGTAGGCAGTTAATTCTTCTCCATGGCTTTTCGTGGCCTGATAACTTGGTTATTTTGGGCACTGAATAATATTTCATTGTCTGAACATATCACAGTTTATCCATTCACTTACCAAAGGATGTCTCGGTTATTTACAAGTTTTGGCAATTATGAATAAAGCTGTTATAAACATCTGTGTGAAGAGGTGTGTGTGTGTGTGTGTGTGTGTGTGTGTGTGTATGTGTGTGTAGACATGTGTTTTTAGTTCCTTTGGGTAAATACCAAGGACAACTTTTACTGGATTTTAAGGCAAGAATATATGCTTAGTTTTGTAGAAACTAAACCATCTTTGAAAGTGGCTATACTGTTTTGCACTCCAGTAAGCAAAGAATGACATTACATTGCTTCACATTATCACCAGCATTTGGTGTTGTAGGTATTTTGGATTTGGGCCATTGTCATAGGTGTGTAGTGATTGGTATCTCATTGTTGTTTTAATTTATAATTCCCCAATGTCATTTGCCATTGAACCTCTTTTCGTGTTTATTTTTCATCTCTTTATCTTTGGCAAGGTGTCTTTTGGGTCTTTTGTCCATATTTTGTTTGAGTTGTTCATTTTCTAATAGTTGAGTTTTAAGCGTTCTCTGTGTATTTTGTATAATAGTGCTTTATCAGATGTGTTTTGCAAATATTTTCTTCAAGTGTGTGGCTTGCATACTCAATCTCTTTACATTGTCTTTCATGGAGCAAACTATTTTAATTTTAGTAAGGTTCAGATTATCAGTTATTTCTTTGATGAAGTTTGATTATGGCATTATATCTAGAAAGTCATCCCAATCTTAAGGACATGTATGTTGACCATATGGAATGTTCCTATCCACAAACTTGGAATATCTCTCAATTTATTTAGTTCTTTGAAATCTTTCATCAGAGTTTTATAGTTTTCCTCCTATAAATCTCATACACATTTGTTAAGTATATACCTAAGTATTTCATTTTTATATAAATGGTAATATGGTTTTAATTCCAATTTTCTCTTTTTCATTATTGACAGATAGGAAAGCAGTTGACTTCTGTATATTAACTTTGTATCCTGCAATCTTGCTATAATTGCTTATAAGTTCCAAACATTATTTTTTGGCAATATGTGTTTCTTGATTTGTCTATTCTTATGAATAGTTTACATATACAATCATGTTATCTGCAAACAAAGGCAGTTTTATTTTTTCTTTCCAACCTGGATGACTTTTCTTTTTTCCCTTTCCCTTCCCTCCTCACATACCCCCTTTGTGTGTGTGTGTGTGTGTGTGTGTGTGTGTGTGTGTGTGTGTGTTTGGTCTTACTACATACTATAGTAGCTGGGACATCCAGTATAACACTAAAAAGCAGTGGTGAAAGATACTTTATTTTGTTCCTGTTCTTAGTTAGAAAACCCCATTTCTCACCTTTAATTATGGTGTTAGGATTTTTTTTTCTTTTTGGAGGTCAGTATTTTTTATCAAGTTGAGGAAGTTCTCTTCTGTTATTAGTTTTCTGAGAGTTTTCCTCATGAATAGGTATTGGATTTTGTTGAATACTTTTTCTGTATCTGTAGACATGATTGTGATTTTTCTTCTATAGCCTTATGCAATGATGGATGACATTGATTTTTTTTTAATGTAGAGTCAGATTTATACACCTGAGATAAATCCAGCTTGGTGTGGTGTACAATTTTTTTTGTACATTTTTGAATTTGATAAGTTTTGTAAAGACTTTTGCATCTATATTCATGGGAGATACTTGGAAGTCGTTTTCTTATAATGTCTTTTTCTCATTTTGATATTAGGGCAATGCTGGCCCTGTAGATAGAGTTAGGAAGTATTCTCCCGACTTTTATCTCTGGAAGAGATTGAAGAGTTTTTAATGTAATTTTATCAATCAAAAATATTGTACTGAAAAGTATTTGGTAGAATTTACCATCTGGCTGAACCCCTCCAGGCCTGGTGCTTTCTGTTTGGGAGTTATAAATGATTGATTTATTAATAGGCCTCTTCAGATCTTTTATGAGTTTTGGTATATTGTCTTCCAAGGAATGGGTTATCATATTTGGGGGCATAGTGCTTTTCATATATTCTTTTATTATCTTTTCAATGTCCATAGGGTCTGTAGTGTTTTTCCTTCTCTCATTTCTCATATTAGTTATTTGCATTTTCTCTCTTTTTGTTTTTCCTGATCTTTTTTCTTTGTTATCCTGGCTAAACAGGTTTATTGATTTTATTGATTGAGGGAAGTAGTTTTCAGTTTTGTTGATTTTCTTTATTAATTTCTTGTTTTCACTTTCTTTTCTTTTCACTTTCATTCTGTCCTATTTTTTAGTTCTTCTGCTTATTTTGGATTTAATTTACTCTTGTTTCCTGAGGTAGAAACGTAGGTTATTGATTTTAGGTTTTTCTTCTTTTCTAGTATGTGTGCCCAATGCTATAAATTTCCCTCCAAACGCTATTTTCACTGAATTTCACATATTTTGAATTGTATTTTCCATTTCATTTACTTTAAAATATTTTAAAAATTCTCTTGAGGTTTGTTCTTTGATTCCTATGTTCTTTAGACATATGTTGTTTGAGTTCCAAGTATTTGGGAATTATTTTTCAGATATCTTTCTATTCTTGATTTCTAGTTTCATTCCACTGTGGTCTGAGAGCAGACATTGTATGATTTCTATTCTTTTTAATTTGTTGAGGCTTGTTTTATAGTCCCAAGTGTGGAGTATATTGGTGAGTATTCCATCTGAGCTCGAGAAGAATGTATAGCCTGCTGTTGGTTGACATAGTAGTCTGCTTGTCTTGTATAGCAAATTGGTTGAGGTTCTGTCAGTTCAACTTTTCCTTATTGATATTCTGCATAGTGAATTTGTCCATTTCTGACAGATGGTTGTCAGTGCTTCCAACAATAATAATTAATGCATTTTTTCTTTGAAATTCGGTCAGTACTGGACTCATGATTTTGTTTTGTTTTGGTACCAAAACGGGGGTGCTTAACCACTGAGCCACATCCTCAGCCCTTTTAATTTTTTATTTTGAGACAGGGTTTTGTCAAGTTACTTAGGGTCTCACTAAGTTTCTGAGGCTGGCTTTGAACTTGCAATCCTCCTACATCGGCCTCCTGAGCCATTGGGGTTATACGTGAGCACCACTGTACCCAGCTTGGCTCATGTTTTTTAATGGGCTTTGGTAAGCACCTACACATGAAGGATTGTTATGTCTTCTTGGAATGTTAGCCCCTTTATCATTATGTAAGGACCCTCTTTATTCCTGATAAATTTCATCTCTGAAGCCTGCTCTTAAATTAATATAGGTACCTCCAGCTTTCTTTTGATTAGTGTTTGCATGGTGTAAATTTTTTAATATCTTTACTTTTATTGTTTTTAAATTGATAAATAATAATTGTATTTATGAGTTACAGTGTAATGTTTTGATACATGTATACATTGTAGAAAGATTAAATCAAGCTAATTAAAATATCCATTAACTCACCAACTTTGTCTCTTGTTTTGTGGTGGGATTGCTTAAAATTTATTCCTTAAACAGTTTGGAAATATACAATACAATTCAATAAACTGTGGTTACTGTGCAATGAAATAGATCCCTAAAACTTATTCTTCTAATCTAACTAAAACTTTGTACCTTTTGATTAGTATCATCCCTTTCTTTATCAAATCTCTTTATTTTTAATCTGTTTTTATATATAAAATGAACTTCTTGTAGACAACATATATTAATTCTTGCTTTTGAACTATTCAGATAATCTTTGTATTCTAATTGATGTATTTGGATTATTGACATTTAAAGTGATTATTAATAGAGTTGGATTAATAGCCACTAAATTTGTTACTTTTTATATTTGTTGTCCTTATTCTTCATTCCTGTTTTTGTCTTGTGCACTTTCTCTGCCTTTTGAATTTAGTTGAGCATTTTATGTTTCTATTTCTCTTTTTAGCATATTATACTATTTTTTTAAAAAAAACATTTTAAGCTGTTACTCAAGAATTTGTGACACATATTTACAAGTCATCTAAGTATACTTTCAAATAATACTACATTGCTTCATAAGTAGTACAACTAATTTGTAATATCAAAATATTTCTAAAACTTCCCTCTTAATCTCGTCATTGTATTAATTTCACTTATACTTGAGCATACATAAGTGTATGTAATTTTGAATCTGTTTTTGCTATTATTATTTTGAATTATTAATTTGTTAGACCAGTTAAGAATAATAAAAATGAAAGTTTTGATGTAATGGTCACTTGTGCATTCCATGATGTTTTCCCTTTCTTTATTTAGATATGAGTTTTTGACATATTCACTTTTCCTTCTCTCTGAATAACTTTTAAAAATACTGTTTGTAAAGCATGTGTTCTGGCAATAAATTCCCTCAATCTTTTTTTTTTTTTGAGATTTTTTTGGTTTATTTTTTACTTTTGAGGGATAATTTCACTTGGCATAGAATTCTAGTCTTTTCCTTCTCCATACCTTAAATATTTCACTCCACTCCTTTTTTGTTTGTAGTTTCTTTGGAAACTTGGATTAATTCTTATTCCACAACACAGTTTAAAAAAAATTCCACTCTGATAATTTCAGCATTCCTACCATATCTAATTCTGGTTGTGATTTTTTTTTTAAAGCTTCTTTAAAGTGTGTGGCTGGTTGTTGTTTATTTGCTTCCTTGCTTGTTTGTTCATTTCTCCTTGTATGCCTTGTGACTTTTTTGAAAGGTGCAATAATATCCAAGATAGAACTGGGGTAAACAGGTCTTTACTAATGTAGTGGTAAGGTGTGGGGTAGGAAAGTAGTCCACAACTGTGTGTCTAGGTTTCTGTCTTCTGGTAAATACATGCTTGGGCTATGAATTTCACCAGTGCCTCTCAACCCCTCAAGCCCTTTCTTCCCACATTAAGTGGAACCAGGTAGACAGAGGGAGCTGGAGTTAGGTAATTCCCTTTTCCTAAGTAGGTTTTTAAAAATCCGATAGGCTATACTCTGGTAAAGTAGATTCTCCTGAGGAGAGGCCTTGTTATTCTGTGGCATTTCAAAATGGTTCCTTTTTCCCTCCCTCATTCTGAAGCATGATATTCACTGCTTTTAAAATTTAGCATTCACTCTGAGGGTCTGGGAGAGCTCCTAGAGATAAAATTTCCCAAAATGTGCCCCCTGACTGGGTTCCCCTGGACTTTTGAAAAAAAATATTTTTAGTTGTAGATGGATACAATATATATTTTTTAAATTTATTTATATGTGGTGCTGAGGATTGAGCCCAGTGCCTCACTAGGCAAGTGATCTACCACTGAGCTACAACCCCAGCCTTCCCCTGGAATTTTTGATTCTCACAGTTGTCCACATTGAACCGCCAGCAATTCATTGATTACAGTTCAGTATCCTTGCACTGGTTGCTACTGCAATAAGTTGTGATTATCTGTATTTGTCTCTGTTTATCTAGTTTTGGGGGCAGTGGTCTGTCCTATAACCTCACATCTCTGACATTTTAATAAGATCAGCATATTTATCTTCAATTTATTTGATTATTTTTTACTTGTTATTAGGATGGAGTGGCAACTTCTACATTTCTTCCAGGCCTGGCCAGAAACTAGAAGTTTCTCATATTTCCTGAGAGCTTGAATTATGTCTTACGTAATTATCCCAATGCCTCCTAGGTATTGGTTCTCAATATGTTCTTTTAAAAAAGAACACCTATTTATGTATTTGTATTTTCATAATTTTTTCTTTATTCCTTTTCACTGTTGAAATTTTCTGTTTTTCTTCATCTCTTTTATAGGCGGACACCTCCATTGTTACAAATCTCAACTTTGAATCTACAACAGTTCACATATATATGCAGTGTTTGTTTTAACTTCAATCAGGGTAGTTATTCCTTATCTGTTATATATAACCCAATGGTCACCTTCTCTAGAATCCATGGTAACTAGAAGGGGTTTTCAAGTGCAACAGAGACATTGTCTTGATAGAAGTTTTTCCATATTCCTTGCTCCTTTCACAGAACTAAGTGCCTCTTGGTCCACTTACGTTGGTTCATTAGGAATTAGAATATTCTGGAACTATTACTTCTTCATTGCTGCTGTCTTTCCCCCAGCTTCAGCAGAGGGTTATATCAGAACAAATATCATTCTTTTTTCTTGTAAAATACTTAGTTGTCTCCCCACTGTTTGTTTTTCTTTTATATATCCATACAACTTCATGGCTTTAATCAACTTTCCCTGTGGAATAGGGACAATTGATGGAAGTTAGAATATAGAGGAAGAAAGATGTAAAATTGATGTTATGACCATCCCCTGAGTTCAAATGAAAAGAATAATTTTAAGACCTATCTTTTCCTTGCTCTCTTTGCTCCATGACTTAAAGTCTGCCCTTTACCTTTTGATAGAACTCTTCAAAAATTGACTTTTTGACTCTCTACTTGCCTCTACTCCACCCCATTGAGTTTTGTCCCACTAAAATTCATTTTCCTTTCCATACAAGAAATTTCCTGAGAAACTGATGAATCCCACAGCAGTTTCCAATGCCTCAAATGTTCAATTTAGCATGGTGGGGAGTAGCATATGAAATGCTGAAACTTAAAAAGAAGGGTCTAGACACTTTGCTACTCTAATTTTGGATGTCTTCCATGTCTCCCTGCTAATGTATGGTTCCTCTCTCTTTCATGTTAGTCCATATCCAAATGCCTCAGCCCCCCCCACACCCTTTGCAAATATTAAAGTGATTTTTTTATTGACAGAGCAATAGAAATCTATACTATACAAATTATATTTCCAAATATAAACAGAACCTACAGATTCCTGTCTATAATCTTCCCACTGCCAAATGAGACTGAGGCCAATGTAACCTAAGAAATGAGTTCATGCCATGCTCTTTTCAAAGTGACAAGCTTATGGATCACCTCTCTCTCTTTCTTTTTTTGTGGGGGGTTGGGGGTGGGGAGTGGCAGGGGGATACTAGGGATTGAACTCAGGGGCACTTGACCACTAAGCCACATACCCAGCCCTATTTTTTTGTATTTTATTTATAGACAAGATTTTACTGAGTTACTTAGCACCTCGCTTTTGCAAAGGTTGGCTTTGAATTCTTGATCCTCATTTCTCAGCCTCCCAAGCCACTGGGATTACAGGTATGTTATGCTTACATGTGTTGTCCCCCGAAAGCTCATATGTGAGACAATGAAAGAAGTTTTGGAGGAGAAATGATTGGGTTATAGCCTTATACTAATCAGTGAGTTAATCCCTTATGGGATTAACAGAAGTGGGAGGGTGGCTGGAGAAGGTGGGAATTGGAGTGTAGCATTGGTGTATATATTTGTATCTGGCAAGTACAGACTCTGATCATCATGATACCCGAGATGCTTCCCTCTCCACACTATTCTTCCATGATGTTCTGCCTCACCTCAAGCTCTGAGGAATGGAGCTGACCTTCTCTGGACTAAGACCTCTGAAACCATAAACCCTCAAATAAACCTATCCTCTTCAATAATTGTGCTAGTTAGATCCTTTAGTTACAACAACAAAAGAGCTGACTAAAACAGGCTGTGTGCCATCTCGCCTGGCTGGATCACCTACCACTTTCTTGATGGTTGCTCCCTGGCTCTCTTGGCATAGTATTGAAATTATTCTTTTCTGTTGCAAATGTCATTTCAAATTCTGAGTTAAAGTTTCACCTAGTATAATGTCTGGAAATGGAAAAATGGGAAGGATATGTTTTGTTTTTATTCAAGAAAATCACTTAGAAATGGGAGTATGGGAGTAGGGCTATACTTTTATTTACTTTTATTTTTTTGGGGGGGGGTATGGAGCTTGAACCCAAGGGTGCTTAACTACTGAGCCACATCCCTAGCCCTTTTTACTTTTTATTTTGAAACAGAGTCTTGCTGAGTTGCTTAGGGCCTCAGTAAGTTGCTGAGGCTGGCTTTGAACTGGAGATCCTCCTGCCTCAGCCTCCTGAGCTGCTGGGGTTATAGGTATGTGCCACATTTGGGTCTTTTAGTTACTCCTTAAAATCCACTGGATGATTTCTAAAATACCTTTCAGATGTATAATTTTATAATTCTAGGTCATACTACAAGAATTTTATACTTTGTTTTGACTCTTATTTATAAATGTGAATTTGATTTCTGACAAAACCATTTCATGCCTTTTGTCTCTGTTTTACAAGTATTTCATTGGATGTCCCCATTCATAAATTTTAACTGATAATCTGCTTCTTACTAGTCTAGCAATTTGTGGTCTAGCTGTCTAATTTGAAATTTGATTTTACCTGAATAAATATTTTAATGAAACTTTTTTATTATGCCAATAATTTTCTTATGCCATATATATCTACTTCTTCCTTTGGCAGACCAAAAAGTTGGGTGGTTCTTATGATGTAATCCCATTACAGTTTAAATTCAAGAGTAATTTTGGCACATAGATAGATTGCTCTTTTTAGTTGCTACCACTCCTGCACATGTCTTGCATAAAGACAAGACTGTTCTCTAGTGTGGGCAACCTCACACTCTAATTACCTGCCAAAAATGAAAGTCCTATATGTCATATTGATATTCTTGATGAATGCATTTGAGTCCTGTGCTCCAGCCTCATTGATATGTTTGGAATTTCCAGGATACAGTTGCTTTCTTATGTCTTCTTGCTCTGACTCTGACGAGATGGAACATTCCACCTCCCAACAACACTGTCCATCACCTTCTATAGCTGGACTAATTTCTTAAAATTTAGCTCTGACTTAAAATTTAGCTCAAACCCTTTGGAAAACCTTTTTTTTTTCTGTTCTGTCCTCTCCCACAAGTTTGGTTGATTGACCATCCTGCAATTATATATACACATAATTATCTGTTTTTGCAAATATATAATATTCTAAACCCATGTCCTAAATTGTGAGTTTGATGATCAAAAGAACTATGTCATTCATCTCTAAATTGCCAGCACATAGTAGACAATGTTTAATGAACTGATGGAAATATTTCTAGTGGATACTTATTTAAGTATTCATTCTGGGTTTTCTATTATACCTGCATGATTGTTATACCTGCTTATCATTATATTAAATTGCATATTTTATGGGAAAGACTTTCATTTTTTAACATATATGGAGCTTGTTCTAGATCCATTATCATTATGGTTGTTATTTTTATTTGAGGATGGTCTCTGGCAGTTAGTTCTCTTTTGTTATTTTTCAGAACTTAAATTGGATACTTAGTGTATTTTTTCATTTAATGCTCTGATGGTACATTAAGATGGGTTTTATTATCTTCATTATGTAATTGAGGAATTAGACACTCAGAGATGCTAAGAAATTTACTCAATCTTTTATCTGCTCAGTGGTAGAACAAGAATTTGGAGTATATGTCTGTCTATTATTTAGAGGTCATGCTTTTTTGTAGCTAATGCTACATATGTTGTCTTTCTTCATATGCGTATGGAAATGCTTATGAAAATGTGTTGTGTGTATGATGGGTTACCATAAAGATATTTTCTTTTATGGAAATAGCATCAAAGGAATGATTCCTAGAATGGTTGGCTCAGTTACCAAGCCATCTTTATTGCCCAATTTATCATAAGCAACTATTAAATTTTAAATACACTCAATGTTAAAAGTGTCCATTGGAGAACAACATAATTGGCATTTTCAGAACTATTTTGGTGTAGAAATGATGTCTCCTTGGATATATTGAGAATTACCACAAATATGATAAGCACAGCAAAAACAAAATTACATTTGATATCACACAGAAAAATCCATACATGTTAAACTATCAAGACGAACCTTTATGTTAAAAAAAATCTCTTATGTTATTAAAGGATCACTTTCAAATTCCCTACAAAATGTGATATTGCAGTGCTGCACAATGTCTAGGATACACAATGTCTGGTTTGCACATTTGTGACAAATCTCTTCCCAGAGCTGCAAGACAATTTGTTTCTGTCATCAGGGGGTTAAAGAAGCAGTTTTCTTCCTGTGCTGTTGAGAGACTCCCCCCCCCCCCCAAGAGATCAGGGAAATACATCAGAAGAAGAGATTATTCACATTTGTCCCAGTGATACTAAAACATTTTTTTCTCTCCATCGTAGTAGTTTTTCCTAGTCTCCACTTACAAAGAAATTGAAGAACTATATGTATGTTCTGCAACCACTGCAGTACTCTGATTTTCCCCATATCTATCAGATTTTAACTTGACTGTGTAGGGGTCTCCTGTTCAAAGCTCAGCTGAATTTGGTGGTCCTTCTTAAAGCTTTTGTGGACATTTGCCAATTTTGCAAAACTGTTAGAGTTCAACAGACCTTTACATTCTTGGCAAAGTTCCACCTCTGAGATATCTGGGATAGGAACAGAAAGAATGCTGCACAGAGAAATAGAAAAACTTTGTGGACGTGTGATGGAGTGGTTGGTATTATATTCTTTTTCATTTCTCTCTGCTCTGTAATGATATGGATTTTTCAGGTTATAGTGAATATAAAATTTACATTACTTGGGAGTACTCTCATTTTTGTTCCTCCTATTTTTTGAGCATGTTTCTTTTAATAAAGATATATTTGCATATTAGTTTTACCTAAAATTTTTATATAAACATGAGATAAATTCATGCAAAAAAATCCAATCTGATTTTTTATAGATAGAAAAAACATCTATTTTTATGGAAAAATAGATGTTTTTCCCTGCTATTTTAGAAAATAATATGTTCTGAAAGGCAGATAAGTATAATTTTCAACCAAACGACAAATTTGTGATAAGGAAAATTTTCACTTCAGAATTCACTATATATATTATGGATAGACATGTATTAGCTTGAAAAGGACAGATGTGCCTTGGTGTACTTTAAGAAAAATAAACTGTGGTCACCATCTTTAATCCCATCCACTTCCCAAGAGAAGGAATGAATCGCTACAGAAAGGTGTTGGGAGGAGGGAAGAATGAGAAGGGGCCTCAGGGGCTCCATTGTAATATCATGAAAGTCTTCTAAAACAGGAGTTTATTGATAAGAAAATGAAAATATAGTAAGGTAATTTGATCTGTACTGCTAAAGCAATTAAATCATTCATTTACTCTTTCCCTTTTTTCACTCAATAAATATTTAGTGCAAATTAAAACAATAAAGGCAAAAGGCATTAAAACCGGCAAAAAAAAAACCAAAAAAACAAAAAAACAACTGGAGGAAATATCTAAAAGTCCAGAGGAACTATGGTTTTAGATTAAATGTGAGATTCTTGCAATCTATTGAAAGATTAATTTCTTTAGTCTTAAGGGAATATCCATTGGAGAAAAGTACATCAGACGATCATGTTTCCCCTCAATCATTATGTATGAAGTTTCTACTATACCTCTGACATAATTTGATATTATGGGTATAATAAGTTACTTTAAAGAACTTAGTAAAATGGGACATAAAAATAACCAATTACAATATGAACACGGTGTAATGGAAATACATTCAAAGCCTCAGAGCTAATGATTCTGGGAAGGACAAGGAGGGCTTTCACAGAAGACTGTAAAGTTAGAGCTGAGACTTAAGGGTTGAGAGAGTTTTACCAGCCATTACCCAACTGACTGGGGTCACTCCTTGAGAGGAGCTCCAGAAGGTGATTTCTAAAGACAGGACAGAGGGGGCATATTACTGATTTGTTTTTCTCTGGGCCAGAAGACTGTGAACAAGCTGTAATATGATAGGTGAGGTCATGGGCTGAAGAATTTGTAAAGCAATGAACAGACCATAGAGACATCATGAACTGTAACAGAGAATCAGGAGACTACATTGGCACTTCAAATTCAGAGGGGGATAAGAACAACTGAAGAGTGACTGAGTCTAGGACCTGGATCACACACTTCCTGCAAAGTTGTCAGTTCCTCCTAGTTACAGAGAAGTGGAAGGGAAAACATTCCACATAGGAAGGGCAGTAAGTTGCCCAAACCCTGCTCGGTACATTTAGGAAACCAGTTTATACCTGGTGCCCAGAGAAAGATTTTGAAGGGCTTAATGTGCCACTTAGATTTTGAACTGATTCTAAAGGCCATTAAGAATCTTTGAAGAGAGAAAGTTGTTGGCTTTGAATTTTATCATGATCACACTGGAAACCAGTTAGAGGTAAATTTCAGGACAATAGGATGCTATTGTAATAGTGCAGACAAGACTAGATGAAGGCTAATACAAGGTAGATGTCAAAAGGGGGAAGGGAAATGCAAATTCTCTAGGATTGTTAGCTTTTGGAGGACTGTGAGGTATATGAAGTGACACAGAGGTAAAGTCAAGGGTAAATCTCTCGTTTCTTGTTAAGACAGTTTTACCACTACTCTTGATTGAAATAAGAGGATGAAGAGGAGCATGACCAATTGGTGAAGTAAGTTTAGGGAAAGGAAGGGGAAAAAGTGAAGGAATAATCTACACCTTTCAGTTTTGTGAAAATTGCATTTGAGAGGCCTGGAGAATTTGCCCACATGAAATTGACAGCATTGACCTAGAGATCAGGAGCAATGTATGCATTAAAGTTACAGTTTAGGGGATCGTTAAGATTTAGCTTGAGACACACAAGAAGGTAAAGTCCTGCAAGAACCACAATTCATAGAGAAGATGGTAAAGCATATGAAAAACAGGAAGCAGTAATGTCCAGGCACAGTTAGAAGAAACGGAATCTGCAAGGAACAGAATGGGATTGTGGGAACCAAGAGTAATGAAGTTTTATGGAGGCTGCAAAACATGAGCACTGCCGCGTCCTGGGTGTATTCTCCTGAGTACTCCTCTGGAGACAGATCATAAGTCACTGGCTTTGTGTGTTTTTAGGAATTCCTAGTTCTCTCCAGGCTTGTGATTCAAGAGTGTTAGGAAGCATAGCCACTGGTTATTACAAAAAGAAACAATAATATAGTACCATTTTAATTTGTTTTTGTTTTTACAAATCCCCTTAAAGATTAGAGGTAGGGAGAGGGGTTTACTTAGAAATATCCAAAGGGGATTGGTGCTAATATATTTCAATCAACAGAGACTAGATTAAAAATGAATGTAGATTGACAAGAATGGAGAAGGGGAACCGTGGTGTTGGAGTTTACTTGAATCACGGAGCCCTCCTTGTACTTTGCCTCTGTCTTTTGTAATGGGGGCATTGAACATCCTCCATAGCATGTTTTATGAATGAGTTGTGGATCATAGACTTTCCTTAACATGTACTGTTAGGGTTTGGATATGAGGTGTTCCCCCAAAGCTCCTGTGTTAATGCATGAAGGTTCAGAGGTGAAGTGATGGATTGTGGAGCTGTAACCCATTCAGGCCATCCCAGTTTGATGGTCTAGTTTGTAACTGTAGGCGGATGGGGCATGCTGGAGGAGGTGGGTCACTGGGAGCATGCCCTGGAAAGGTTCATCTTCCATTCAGCCCCTTCTTCTCTCTTTCTCTGCTTTCTGGCTTCCATGAATGGAGCAGTGCTCCTCCTCCAAGTCCTTCAACCCTGATCTTCTGCCTTATCTTGGGCCCAGAGAAATAGACATGGCCTACTATGGACTGAAACTCTGAAACCACAAGAAATATAAATTTTTCCTCTTGTAAACTTTCTGGTCAGGCATTTTGGTCACAGCAACGAAAAGCTGACTATCACATGTGTCTTGAAATGATGTGGTATGACTGGAAGGATGATAAATGCAGAAGATAGATTATATAATGTTGATCTGTGACACTTTTCAATAGCTGCTACCTTCTCCCCACCCCAAATTATAATCAATTTAAGCAAAAAATTTAAACAAAAACTTCTTCCCAGCAATTATTTGTCCTTTGAATATATAGCACATAACTCAACATCTGTGTGTGTTTTCATATTATGTCAGGGTGTCTATGTCAGAAATAATTACTTGGGCTTTTTAGAAGTACTAAATATATTTAAAATGTTTCTATAATTTGTGTGTACATGTGTATGTGTTTTGTGGATTAGATTGTGTATTGAAACAAATATAACCCAAACACGGTATCACAGTATCTGATTTCTCTGCCTACAAACAAAAGTTGGCTTATTTATTTATTTTGGTACCAGGAATTGGATCCAAGGACACTTAACCACTGAGCCCACATCCCTAGCCTTTTTATTTTTCATTTTGAGGCAAGATCTTGCTAGGTTGCTTACAGACTCGATAAAATGCTGAGGCTGTCTTCTAATCTGTGATCCTCCTACCTCAGCCCCCTGAGCCAATGGGATTACTGGCATATACAATAATGCCTGGCAAAAGTTGGCATTTTTCAACCGAAAGTGCTTATTTAAAAAAAAATAAAGTGTTCTCTCATAAGCTACAAATGGCTATTTAGATTCTTACTTAAGTGCAGATATTATGAAAATTGGCCATGTGCATAAATAGGTTTATTAAGGTATATAGAACATTTATGGTGATACTTTTAAGGTTTTTGTTTCAAAAACAAAGAATGAGAAGAGCTGATCATGGGGAATTTAAAGTTAAATTGAATTTAAGCAAAATTGCTGTTATACACTGGTCCCTTCCTTGATCAGTGATAAGCTCTGTCTATGTGGGCTGCTCATTGTGAGGAAGAACAAGAGCCTGGCTTTATGTTTCCATAAATTTTTGTTTTAGGAGGTCACCACTGGTGGTCCTCTTTCATGTGACATCCCTCTCTCATGTGACATCCCTCTGTTTCTGCTGTTTTTTGATGACTATGGAGACAGTAGTAGCAGCATCTTGTCTGCTGCTGTCTTCTGATCCCCACTCCCAGCATTTCTGAGTCTCAGTGTCTATGGTGGAAAACAATATGATCTTACTAAATGACAAATGATGAGTTTTCTTTTCTCAGGAGAAACAGATGACAATTTTATATCACACCGCAGGGGAACTATAATACATATGAGTTACTTCTGAATTGTTATGTTGAGGTATTAACTTCTGAATATCTATCATCTTTGAAGATGAAATAGGAAAAAAATATATGTACAGAGATTATGAAAAATAACTACTGAAGATTTTCACTGGGGTGCACTTAGAAACCTAGAAAAAAGTGTTTTATTTCATATTTCATGGAGGGAGGGAAAATGTTGTTAGTAACTGATTTAGTTTCTTTAATATAACTTTTTGTCTAAATTGTTTTATTGAGATTTACAGTGGATGCTGAATTTATCATTAAGATTATACTAAACTAAGATTATCATTAAAAGTTTGTTGGAGCATTTATTACATTTTAAATAGATATTGAGGATTACCAATGCATATAGTAACAAAACAAGTGGTTGATCTGAAATTTTGATCCATTTTAGTGAGAACCTTTCATTTCTATTCTTTTATCTCATATATTATTCCTGTCATGAATAAGGCATATTGACAAATGATCTTATTCATACTGTATATCTCTCCTCACATTGATTTTCTATAACTTCTTGTTGTAGCTGAACACCTCTTCTTTTAGGTGTTAATGTATGTATGTATCAATACCACGTGTAAGAACTGTGATGAACATAAATCTTAATGGTAAGTCTCTCTTGTAAAATATACAATTCCAAAGTTCTTAGATTTCCCTTTTTAAAGGATGTGTTCCTTTTTGTTGCTATAACAAATACCTGAGAAAAACAACTTTAAAAAGAAAAGATTTATTTTGGCTTATGGTTTTAGAGATTTTATTCATTGCTCAGCTTGTTCCACTGCTTTGGGCCTGGGGTGAGAACATCATGGCAGAAGGGTGAGGAACCTGCTCAGCTCAGGATAGCTGGGGAGGGTGGGGCAGGAAGAAGGTGGGGACAATCCAGATTGGAACCTTAATGGGGAGAAAACTTGAAAGTTAAAAAACATACACTGATTCACTATTAAAGTAAATACAAATGACAATTTATTGATCTTAAGTCAATGTAGTTTGAGGGAAAGTTGACAAGTGAAGAGTTTGGATAGAAATTTCACCATCCATCATTACAAAATTTTCAGATGCCTGTGGCTAGTATCTCTTTTTCACATTAACGATAATCTGTTATAGGAAATTGTGGGATGGGAATGGGAGATGAAAGAAAGGTAATTTGTATCAATCATTGGTATGTTACAATTTTTGCTTATTACATGGAGATTAGCAATATTCCTTCTTCTCTGTTATTGTCCTGATCATAGGAGAGATAGCCCTCACACTGAAAATGAGGCTGGCAAGCTCAAGGAGTTCATTCCTTAAATGAAATGGAAGATAAGGGATAGAGATGTAGCTTAGTGGTAGAGCTCTTGCCTACCATGCACAAGGCCCTGAGTTCAATGCCCAGTGCCCCACCATCCACATGTACACACAAAACTAATAGAGGATGATATGTGACACCATTAATAATATGACATTCTTCAGTAAAGTTGGCAACTAAGATTGTCATAGAGTAAATTAGTTTTGGTAGAAAATTTTGTGCCTTCTAGATATTACCCATATTTAAGAAATGCAAATAAAATTGATAAGTTTCATAAAGGAAGCTTGATGGATATTTGGAAGGAAAAGCTGCTGCTTGCCACATTAAAGTTTGCTCAAGAGGATTTAGGATTTTATTAATTATTATTTAATAATTTACCTTATATTTCCTTGAGAGAACCATCTTGAGGACAAGTACCAGAGCTCATCACAGGGTAATTTTATACTCTTGAAAACATGGTAAATGGCATATTTCCACATGATGAAGACTTATTCACCATTTTGTAGCTCTCCATTTTCTTTCTGATACAAATCATAAAATTATCACAAATAAAATTTCAATGAGATTCTTTCAATTTTGTTACCATTTAGTTTGCATGTGATGAGAGAGAACACTTTTTAAAGAATTTTTTATTTTAAGAATTATAAAAATAAATGCAAAAGTACTGAGAATAGCTTAGAGAAATTAATTTATCCTCAACCAGCCTCAGCAATGATCAACATATGGCCACTATTCCTACCCTGTTCCCCCTACTGCCAGAATCATTTTGAAGAAAATCCAAGATAAAATGTCACTGCATATGGAGATATTTCAGTATTTATCTCTGAGTTTAGATTTCTTTCTTTGCCATACCACAATCCTATTATTGGACCTAATAACAATTTTTATTATCATGAATGCATCTTATAAATATTTAGCAGTTCTTTTGTTTGAATTGGGATCCAAATACCTTAAAGTGGATTGACATGTTTCTTAAGTTTTCTTTTATCTATATGTTGCCTATCTCCTCATTTCTTTTTTGCTGTTGAAGAAATTTGTAATTTGTTCTGTAGTTTCCCACAATCTCATTATATTATTGCTTTCTTAAAGGTGGCTATTAATGTGTTCATCTGTTTGTTCCCTGTATTTCAAATTGAAAGAGCTAGAGGCTTGTCCAAAATTAAGTTCATGTTTGGCCAAAATTATGTCACAGTAGAAATTCTGAGCATCCATTGGGATATGAATGTGTCTAATTCTTGCTTGCTTTTGTCTCATTATCTGACTTTGATATTGATAAGAGTCATTAATTTATTAGTTGCAAACAGTAATTTTTCTAATTCTAATTTTTACTTGTTTTTATTCACTAAAAACTTATGGATTTAGTGGGTCACTACTTTGTTGTTGTTCTCCTTTTCAGTCCTCAGATTGCCCCATGTTTTATTTGTTGACTGAACCCTTTCACAGAACTCTGCTAATCTTGATAGCTTCTGTCAAGATGCTTTGGGTTCATCTTTTGCATTTCCTGAACCAGATCTGACTTCAGACAATTCTCCTGAAAGAACTCTCATTCCTTTCAGTGGGAATGGTATTTCAACATCACATTTCTAGGTATTATTATATTTTTGAAATAAGAACAATTATTTTGAAACATGTCTGCTAGTTTAAGAGAAAGTAGATACATGTTAAGTATGCAAACAAAATGTTGGTACTTGATTGTCACTCTTCCATGGCTTTAGGTGTGACCCCATAAAGTAAGTGGGAAATTAATTTTTATTTTAATGATGGAATAAGTACTAAGACAGTAAGTGGGTAATGTGAAGCGAGACCGAAAACACAAGTACATGGTAATGCTGCCAAAAGAACATAGATTGAAAAGATCCCACCAAATTTGTCTAGAGTTACCATTTTTAGCATGCAATACTTGATTTGTAAAACCATCATTTGGAAAATATAATTGGGTAAAAAAAAGGATGAGATTTTTATGGAAATGTTTGAAATTTTGATCATGGAATCCTATTTGTTTTGCATAGTGATGTATGAATTTATTTTTTGTTAATGGAACTAGATCTCCTTTTAACATTAGCAGGAGACAAGAATGAGTGTTCTGTAACATCAGTGTGTTCCTATGGCCCTTAAAGATCTCTGTGCTAAGGAATCTTCTGTTTCTTGAATGTTAACAAACTAGTGAGATCATTTTAGTATTTATATGCCTTGCAAATATCTACTTAAATACATACTGATGTGGTAGATTAGAATCCAAATTAATGGTAAATACATTAAATGTAAATAATCCTCATACCCCAATTAAAAGGCAGAGATTATCAGATTGGCATAACCAACAATTATATGCTATCTTCTAGAGATTCACTATAAATGTTTTTAAAAACTGAAGTAATAATATGAATATCTGGCAAAGTAGATTTTATAACAAGGAAGATCGTCAAGGTAAAAAGGGATATTTAATAATAAAGGGGTCAATTCATCAAGAAGACATAATCCTAAATGTGTGTACAACTAAATGTCTCTGTAAATATATGAAGCAAAAATAATTAGAATTGAAAAGAGAAAATAGAGAAATACCATTCAGGGATTTCAACACTTGAATATTGATAGAACAAGTAGAAAGAAAATCAATAAGGAAATAGAAGACCTGAAAAACATTGTCCTCTAACCTGATTTAATTAAAATGTGTAGAAATCCTACCCACAGCAGAACATTATAAGAGCACAAGAAACATACTGCAATTGAACTGTATTCTTAGATATTAAATAAATTTAAGAGGATTGAAACCATGCAGAAAATATTCTTTAGCTGTAATGGAAATTAAATCAGAAACCAATAATAGAAATACCTGAAAATTAGACAACACACTTCTAAATTATATAAAATTTAAGAAAAAAATCCAAAGTGTAATTAAATACATGTTTACTTGTGCAAATGTATAGTTTTATACTTCACATTTTACTTGTGAACATCCATGTGCCTATGTGGAAAGTCGAAGGTTTCCTATGTGCTTAACTTCCTATATACTCGAAATTCATGAAATAGAATAGTTGGAAGTGACTAATTTCTGTAGGGCAATCATGATAATCATGTCACTGCTCCTTGGAAAGAATTTAATTCCTAGGGAAATAAAATAGCACAAAAACATAAATGCAATGCATTCCATGTTACTCTAAGCTTTTATTAAAACAATAGTCTGGAGATGTGTAATTAGTTATTTACTTATGGAATGAGTTTCACTGAACTCTTGCTTGTGAGTTTTCACAGGGGATGGGGAAGAATTTTGGGATTAGGGATGTCAGTTCAGGATGTGTGGAAAGGAGGCTGAACACAGCTTGGGAAGGATCTTCACTTTCTGAAACAGAATTCAGAGGCAGTCTGAAGGGCAGGCTTTCTCTGCTGGGTACAGAGCATTTCATGAATGAGATAATAAACATATGGAATAAATTAATGCAGAAAGCAGTTTGAGGAGAGCATAGATAAGTTCAAGAAACACCAAGGCCTGTTTCTGTAGAAAGGGAATTGATGACCATTATGCGAAAGCAGGAGGCCAGATTTGCTTCTACAGTAGTATACTGAGATTTTTTTCCTTTTGTACAGTTAAAAAAAAAATTCTGAAATGTCTGTTTTAAGGACTGTGCCCTTGAATCACCCTAATCTTTGCAAACAATTGTGTTTTGGTTTTCTCTTCCACCAGGTCAGATAGGCTTAGCTTTGAGGCATCAGGAACTTTTGACTGTAGTGTATTTAGCAAACTTTGCTGCTACTGACTGCAGTTTTAATTCGCTATCCTCAGCCTTCCCTTAACTCTAGTGATTGAAGGCTCAACTTTACCTGTCCATTCCCACCCAGGGTCTACCTTTCCATTGCTGTCATGCTCAGTGACTTAGTTTCTGCATAACACATTGAGTATTTATGGATCTTCATGACTCCTTTGAATTGTGTTTTGAAGCATTCTCAAGTTGTCTGGTGAAATTCTTAGACAAAACAATAGCCTATCATCACCCTGTAAAGGGCAAGTTTTGAGTTGTCTCCTATTCTCTTATATTCCACTTAGATCTTCATAGAAGGCCCCTTTGAAGTAACTACTTCAAAATTTCCCTGCAAGGCTGGCTCTAGATCTCTAAGACTAGATATAGCTAACAAATAAACTTTTATTAAATTGTCAGGGAAAAGAGCCTGATTAACCTCAGGCTCTCTCTCTGCCTGATCTTCTATCCTTCAGTTCTGAAATCTGATTATGGGACAGTTAGAATAGGGATCCCATCACTGCCTCTGAGATTGTAGAGTATGGCATACCACATCCTCAGTATTACACCCCAACTCTGCCCCCTACAACACAAATCTTTCCAGAGTTATTTGTGTGGAAATTCATGATTAGCAGGAATTGATTACAAGTTAACACTTTTTTTTTTTTCTGGAGAAGGTAAGATTGGTGTTAAAAAAAGAGATTTTTACAAATATTTTTCTTTCTTTTTTTATACTAAGGATTTAACCCAGGGTACTTTTACCACTGAGCTATCTCCCCAACTCTTTTTATTTTTTGAGACAAGGTCTCTCTAAGTTGCTCAGAGCCTCACTAACTTGGTAGGCTGATTTTGAACTTGGGATTCTCTTGCCTCAGCTATCCAAACTGCTGGGATTACAGGTATGTGCCGCTGTGCTTGGCTCAAATATTTTTATTCTTTAGGTGTTGCAGTGCCATAGGGGAAATATATATGTATGTGAATAAATGTCTATACACATATACAATATGTGTATGTATTTTATGGTCAAAAATTTAGATAATATTGTGTTAGCCTTTTGTCGCTATTACAAAATACCTGAGAAAATCAACTTAAAGGAGGAAAGATTTATTTTGACTGACAATTTCAGAGGTTTCAATCTATGGTCACTTGCCCCATCACTTTGGGCCACTGGGAAAGCCAAAAATTATAGTGGGGTGTGAGTGGTGAAGAAGACCTAGTTGTCTCTTAGCCAGGCAGGAGAGAGAAAAGGAGAACAGGAAAGAGAGAGAGACAGACAGACAGACAATGACTGACTAGTAACTAGACTTGCCTTTCCATGGCCTGCTCATAATGAAGGACTGCTTCCAAATAGGCCCCACCTTCTATAATTTCTGTCTCCACTGTCTCCCAATAGACCATTCTGATTATGAACCCATCAGTGGATTAATCCAGTAATCAAATCAAAGACCTCATCATCCAACCACTTCCCCAAAGCCACACCTCTGAACATTGCTTCCTTGGAGACTAAGCCTTCAACACAGGAGCCTTTGAAGAACATTTTATGTCTAAACTACAACAAATACAAATAAAATTGACAAATAGAAAAAAATTTCCTGATTTCAATCATTCAAATAGCAAAGAATTTATATTAATTTGGATCTGTATGTTTCCAGTCTTTTCGTCTTAAACAAAAGTGGGTTCCTATCGCACGTAGTCCTAATTGGCCTTACTATTGATTGATTGATGGATTGATTTGCAGTGCTAGGGATTGAACCCAGGGCCTCAAATATGCTAGGCAAACACTTTATCCTTGAGTTATATCCCCAGACCTATAATTGGCTTTTTTTTTTTCATTTAGAAATATTTTGGAAACATTTTTATCATTCATTATATTCTTCTTTTACAATTTTAATACAAGTAGTATTCTTTGAATATTACTTAGTCATCTTTCATTGCTGAAAATGTGTTTTTACAGTGATAATCCAGTAGACAATTCTTGAGTTATTGCCATGATTACTTACTTAGGTAAAATAACTAAAAGTAATATATTAAAGAATGTGGATAAGTTGCTAATCTACTCTTTAGAACAATGCATAATTTCCCTCTCACAGCAGTGTGTTAAACTGTGCATTTGTTATCATGTATTAAAATATATTTTACTTTTTTTAGAGTAGTTTTAGGCTTACAGAAAAAAAAATCTATGAAACGTACAGAAACTTTCTGTGTATCCCCTTCTTGTATATATTATGCTGTTATTTTTAATTTGCCAATTTGATGAGAAAAAATAGTATGTCTGTTGTTTCAATTTGATGGAAGTCTAATTACCCAAATATTAGTAGATCAAGTAGTTTTTATTTTTTTTTTATTATTTTTTATTTTTTTATTGGTTGTTCACAACATTACAAAGCTCTTGACATATCATATTTCATACATTAGAATCAAGTGGGTTATGAACTCCCATTTTTACCCCAAATACAGATTGCAGAATCACATAGGTTACACATCACATTTTTACATACTGCCATATTAGTGACTCTTGTATTCTGCTACCTTTCCTATCCTCTACTATCCCCCCTCCCCTCCCCTCCCATCTTCTCTCTCTACCCGATCTACTATAATTCATTTCCCTCCATGTTTGTTTTCCCATTCCCCTCATAACCTCTTATATGTAATTTTGTATAACAATGAGGGTCTCCCTCCATTTCCATGCAATTTCCCTTTTTTTTCTCCCTTTCCCTCCCACCTCATGTCTCTGTTTAATGTTAATCTTTTCTTCCTGCTCTTCCTCCCTGTTCTGTTCTTAGTTGCTCTCATTATATCAAAGAAGACATTTGGTATTTGTTTTTTAGGGATTGGCTAGCTTCACTAAGCATAATCTGCTCTACTTGAACTCCTCAAGTTCAAGAATCAAATAGACCACAACACAATAATCATGGGTGACTTCAACACACCTCTCTCACCATTGGACAGATCCTCCAAACAAAAGTTGAATAAAGAAACTATTGACCTCAATATCACAATCAATAACCTAGACTTAACTGACATATATAGAATATATCAACCATCATCAAGTGGATATACTTTTTTCTCAGCAGCACATGGATCCTTCTCAAAAATAGACCATATATTATGCCATAGGGCAACCCTCAGTAAATATAAGTGGTGGAGATAATACCATGCACTTTATCAGATCATAATGGAATGAAACTGGAAATCAATGATAAAAGAAGGAAGGAAAAATCCTACATCACATGGACAATGAACAATACGTTACTGAATGATCAATGGGTTACAGAAGACATAAAGGAGGAAATCAAAAAATTCTTAGAGATAAATGAAAATACAGACACAACATATCGGAATCTATGGGACACAATGAAAGCAGTTTTAAGAGGGAAATTCATCGCCTGGAGGTCATTGCTCAAAAAAAGGAAAAACCAACAAATAAGTGAGCTCACACTTCATCTCAAAGCCCTAGAAAAGGAAGAGCAAAACAACAGCAAATGTAGCAGAAGGCAAGAATTAATTAAAATCAGAGCAGAAATCAATGAAATTGAAACAAAAGAAACTATTGAAAAAATTAACAAAACAAAAAGTTGGTTCTTTGAAAAAATAAACAAGATTGACAGACCCTTAGCCATGCTAACGAAGAGAAGAAGAGAGAGAACTAATAAATGAATTCAGCAAAGTGGCAGGATATAAAATCAACACACATAAATCAAAGGCATTTCTGTATATCAGCGACAAAACTTCTGAAATGGAAATGATGAAAAACACTCCATTCACAATATCCTCAAAAAAAATAAAATACTTGGGAATCAACCTAACAAAAGAGGTGAAAGACCTATACAATGAAAACTACAGAACCCTAAAGAAAGAAATAGAAGAGGATCTTAGAAGATGGAAAAATATACCTTGTTCATGGATAGGCAGAACTAACATCATCAAAATGGCGATATTACCAAAAGTTCTCTATAGGTTCAATGCAATGCCAATCAAAATCCCAATGGTATTTCTTGTAGAAATAGATAAAGCAATCATGAAATTCATATGGAAAAATAAAAGACCCAGAATAGCAAAAACAATTCTAAGCAGGAAGTGTGAATCAGGTGGTATAGCGATACCAGATTTCAAACTATATTACAGAGCAATAGTAATAAAAACAGCATGGTACTGGTACCAGAACAGGCGGGTGGACCAATGGTACAGAATAGAGGACACAGAGACTAATCCACAAAGCTACAACTATCTTATATTTGATAAAGGAGCTAAAAACATGCAATGGAGAAAGGATAGCATCTTCAACAAATGGTGTTGGGAAAACTGGAAATCCATATGCAACAAAATGAAACTGAATCCCCTACTCTTGCCATGCACAAAAGTCAACTCAAAGTGGATAAAGGAGCTAGATATCAAATCAGAGACTCTCCGTCTGATAGAAGAAAAAGTTGGCTCCGATCTACATATTGTGGGGTCGGGCTCCAAATTCCTTAATAGGACACCCATAGCACAAGAGTTAATAACAAGAATCAACAAATGGGACTTTCTTAAACTGAAAAGTTTTTTCTTAGCAAGAGAAACAATAAGAGAGGTAAATAGGGAGCCTACATCCTGGGAACAAATTTTTACTCCTCACACTTCAGATAGAGCCCTAATATCCAGAGTATACAAAGAACTCAAAAAATTAGACAATAAGAAAACAAATTACTAACATACGAGATGAAGAAGGCAATATCACAACAGATGCTACAGAAATACAGAAGACAATTAGAAATTACTTTGAAAACCTATATTCCAATAAAATAGAAGATAGTGAAGACATTGATAAATTTCTTAGGTCATATGATTTGCCCAGACTGAGTCAGGAGGATACACACAATTTAAACAGACCAATATCAATGGATGAAATAGAAGAAGCAATCAAAAGACTACCAACCAAGAAAAGCCCAGGACCAGATGGGTACACAGCGGAGTTTTACAAAACCTTTAAGGAAGAATTAATACCAATACTTTTCAAGTTATTTCAGGAAATAGAAAAAGAGGGAGCTCTTCCAAATTCATTCTATGAGGCCAACATCACCCTGATTCCGAAACCAGACAAAGACACCTCAAAGAAAGAAAACTACAGACCAATATCTCTGATGAACCTAGATGCAAAAATCGTCAATAAAATTCTGGCGAATCGGATACAAAGGCACATCAAAAAAATTGTGCTCCATGATCGAGTAGGATTCATCCCTGGGATGCAAGGATGGTTCAATATACGGAAATCAATAAATGCTATTCACCACATCAATAGACTTACAGATAAGAACCATATGATCATCTCGATAGACGCAGAAAAAGCATTTGACAAAGTACAGCATCCCTTTATGTTCAAAACATTAGAAAAACTAGGGATAACAGGAACTTACCTCGACATTGTAAAAGCTATCTATGCTAAGCCTCAGGCTAGCATCATTCTGAATGGAGAAAAATTGAAGGCATTCCCTCTAAAATCTGGAACAAGACAGGGATGCCCCCTATCACCACTTGTATTCAATATAGTTCTCGAAACACTGGCCAGAGCAATTAGACAGATGAAAGAAATTACAGGCATAAAAATAGGAAAAGAAGAACTTAAATTATCACTATTTGTGGATGACATGATTCTATACCTAGAAGACCCAAAAGGATCTACAAAAAAACTACTAGATCAAGTAGTTTTTAAAAACATCTGTTTTGTGTGTGTGTTTTGCAAATTAACTGCCTACTCTTCCACTTGTTCTCATGAGAACTTTTATTATATGTACACATTTACGTATATACCTACCCATGTATGAATTTTTTTCTTGCAGTCATTGACCTTTGGATTTATTTGTGGGTAGTCTTAGGAATGTTGAAGACTTGCCTTTCATGTATGCAAATGCATTACTTTTTCTTTACAAATTTTTAAATTGTGGGTAACTTATTTTTAAATAACTTCTCACTCTGTTTTATGTATAATTGTTAATTATCGATTCCACACATTCCATAATTTATTGAAAACTTATGATATGACACATAAGTACACCATTTATGATGTAGACAAAGATCACTGTCTTGGATGCTAAACAGAACTTTCGGTAGAAGTAGACTATTTTATTTTTGCCATACCTTGTCTTTTATATAAAAAGTAACTGTATATACATCACTAAAATATGCTAGCCTCTTGTATAGAAATTTAAATGTTTCTATTGAAAGTGTGTTCAGTGCTGGGCTTCCCAAGTCAGTTTGACACCACCTGTATGTTAATGTAGATTTCTTATTCCTTAGTTGTTATTGTTAGCTACCTTTTCCTAAGCAAAGCAACCATTTTTCTGACTGATTGTACAATTCTATGAATGATTCAGGTTGGTTGTTTTGCTTTTACTATTATTTTCCCATTGTACCCAAAACCTTTTAAAGGAAGGCATCTTATTAAAAATATCTAGGTCACTAGAAAGTAGTGTAAAATAATTAGAGAGCCAACGCTCATTGTGTATTTGCTCTGTGTCCTCCACAGCCTGAATGCTTTTTAAGGATTTTCTCTGAGTAGCTTATGTTATCATACCCATTGTGTAGATAGAGAGATGGAGCTTTCACAGGTTGAATAACCTATCCAAGCTCACCAAACTTGTAGATAATGAAGGCAGAAATGAGCCATAGCAGTATGATTTCAATATCCCTACTTTTAATTACTACCTAATCCTAATGTGACCGCTATATTCTTTCACTTGGTTTTCTAATTTCTCCAAAATTTTCAGTTAACAGTTACTGTATAAAAGTTCTGCGCCTAAAGTAATTTGGGGAATACGGGTCATTTTGTTGTTTATCTTCCTGATAAATTATGTTTCTTAATATAAATTGAAATGATCTAACCTCGACAGTAGAGCTGGTTAAATTAGTAAAGGCAATGCATATGAATAAAGAAGATTGATGAGGGCTTTCATGATCTAAGATCAAAATGTGATTTTTTTCCTAGAAAATAAGAGGATTGATTTATTCAGAGAGTGAAATGATTCATACTATCAACAATATTTGAATTAAGTTAAAGTAAATTGCCACATAGACAAATATTTACTAGAACTAGGATAGCTTGTTTTATCATTTTATCTAGGCCTTTAGTCTGCATGGATTCCAGGTGCTGGTATTTTGGGTATCATGAGCAGGAACCATCATTCTCCAGAGGTGTGGAGTGTTGGGTACCTATTTTCCCATGTTTCAAAACACCGCTGTGTGACCACTGCATTCCACATCAGGTTATACAGGGCCTTCCTGTGCTCCACAGGCACTGATCCACAAGACGGCTTGGATCTTAGGTATTGACTGAAGCAATCTGGCATATCTGTGCCTAAAAAACGTAGCACATTGTAAATTGAGAAAGTATATGATATTGATGAAGGGTCACAAGGCTGTCTGAAGCAACAAAAAAGCCTTCAGGTATGTGCATCTGTAGCATGTAAAAATAGTTTGCCTTTACAAAATTGATATGCCATCTGTCCCCACTGAATGTCTTGTTCCATCATTTCAATGATTGTTATTTGCATCTTAAAATGTGCAATTTGTTGTTGACTTAGAATAGCATAATTTCAATTAACATGACCCAGTTTTCAGTGTTAAACAGAATTACAGGATGTCATAGTGTTGGACTGAGCCCCTACAATAGGCCCCAGAAGACCAGATCAAACAAAGATGGACTCACTCATGCTAAATGCCACATAATCAAACTGCAACTTTAGTAGATCAAAACAGTCTAGTTTTACCTGAAAACAGGAGAATGCAGTCTACCTGAGTGAGCAAAAAGGAAGTCACTATTGCTTTAACCTTCACAAAAAAGTAACCTGAAGTTACTGGATGTTAAATTATCAGCTTTTTAAAATTTATTTTTTATTCCTTTTTTTCCCACTTTACAGAATTCACTGTTCTGCTATTGCCCAGTAGCTCCCTCATTCTGTTTTATTTATAATAAAGCCTGCCCTGATTTATGAATTGCAAAAAAAACCCAATTAGATCTGTTACTAAATTTATTGTAATTTTGTTTTTTTGACATCACCAAGTGTCCCCATAACCAGGGAAGAGAAAAAGATTTCTGTTAGGAACTCTGCAGCTGAGTGCCATTCTGTGACCAACCTGGTTTTGGTTGGTGTGTTTCTGCAAAATTAAAAATAGAAGAAGTTGAACTTACAAAAAATAGTTTCTGTGAAGCTATTTGGCAAATGATACCTTAAGTCTATAGAAACTTTAATTGCCATCATCATTATCATCATCTTTATTATATTAATAAAGCAATTCTTTTAGCATTGAACTGTAGAAGAAAAACTTATATTCTCTGAGAATATGATAATAGGAAAAAACTTATTAACAGCCAGTGCATTATTTTGCTATGCAAGGGGAAAAATATCCATTAGTTGCAAATGATAATGGCACAGTTCATTTAGCTGTTATGTCACCAACATAGCTATAGTTCTATAACTATCTAACCTTTCATCCCAATTCCAAATACTTTCACCCCACTTCAGTCTCCCTCCCCCATTTCAGTGACTTTTGCACAAATCTGAATCTTCAGATTTCTACTTGTTGGTAAATAAATAATTTCCCTTGTTACTCTCAAGTGATTAATTCTGTGCATGTAGAACATGCTTGTCAGGGCTTACCAGGGTAACATGACAGCTTCATTTTCTGGGTAAGGACCTCTAATGAGTGAGGCCATCACCTGATTAACTCCTGCTCAGCCTCGTTTAACAGATGCCCTGCTCTCCACCGTGTCATCACTCGCTTTACTATTGTCTTATCCAGAATCATCATTTTAAAGGCTTTTCAGAAGGGCAGCCAAGCTGAGCTGTGTAACCCTATGGTTATATCCTAGTTTTAATCTAATTTCATACCTAATTTAGGTAATTTTTTACCTAATTTTATATAGGATATAATAGTTACATTTGTAACTCCGGCGACTAGGGAGTCTGAGGCAGGAGGATTCCTATTTGAAGGCCAGCCTCAGCAACTTAGCAAGGCCTTAAGCAACTTACGAAGACCCTGTCTTAAAATAAAAAAGGGCTGGCGATGTACCTCATTGGTAAATGCTCTAGGGTTATCCCCAATACCAAAAATAAAAAACAAAAATTAAAAAAGGGCAGCTGATTTTTTCAGAGCTGGTTTCAGAGAAGGACTTGGGTTAGCTTGGAATGAGTTGTTGATTCTTGTCTCTGTGTCACCTCTGGGAATGAAAGCTTTGGGACCAGTTTTGGGCTGCATGTGCTGAACTTGAGTACCATGTACTTGAGAAGTCAGCAGAGAAGCTGTCGCCCCTATCCATTTCCCACCATTTTGTTTTCACATCCTTATGCCACCCCCTCCAAGAAGGTATAGTAAGGTGAATTTCTTTGTTCCCCAAAGTGTGCCTGAATACTAAATTTTGTTATTCCTGGATTAAGGGGAAAAAAAAAGCAACACCAAAACACCAGCATATTTGGAGAAGAGAATTGCTACATGAATTACAGTCCAGGCTGCTTGAAGGCCAGTATGTGGGGAATAATAAGAATTAGAAGGAAGAAAGCTAGTTTATTCAAGGACCAGCGATACTGAGAAGATAGAGGAGCTATGGCCTCAAAACTCAAATGAATGGAGTTCATGGTGGCAAAGTGCTTTTACAGGAAGGGATTGGAGAATAGATAGGAAGGCTATGTACCCAGGGGAACAGTCTCCATCATCCAGGGCTGTCTCTCCTTTTTCTTCTTCGCTAGAAGATCACAATAGACTTTGACCTTCTGGGGCTAGTCCCTACAGTTCATTCATTTGCTCATTCATTTGCTCATTTATTTGTTTATACATACATACATACATACATACATACATACATACATATATTCTTGGAATTGAACCCAGGACCATTCTGCCCCTGAGCTACATCTCATACCCCCTTTTTTGAGTCAGGGTGTCCTAAATTGCCAGGCTAGTCTTAAACTTGCATCCTTCTGGCCTTGGCCTCCCCTGGTTGCTTTGAGACAGAATGAAAGATGGAAGAGTAGCATACAAAGGTTCCCAGTTCTGTAACTCTACAGGAACATTTAGGAGTCAACATCTTCACCATCTAGGTGGGACTTCACTTCAGCAAAGGGGTTAGGAAGGATAAGAGGAGGGGGATTCCAGAGGAGCAACCCTTCACTGAATTACGTAGATCACCTACTTTGCTGTAATGAAGCTGAGTTCTTAGAGAGTGTGCCTTTGGTATGCTGACAGAGGTACAATGGAACGGACTCTCAGTACATGCTAGAATTGTTCTTTAGTTGATATCACTCTAATGATGTCTACTCACTATCATTTGATTATGATTCAAGCAATATCTGAACTTTTAATTCATGATTTGGAATATCTGAGTAGATCATTTTGTTACCTATGCTTGAAATTTCCAGTGGATTACAATAATATTCATGCTAAAAACAGTTTATTTGGAATATTTAGCCTCATTAATAATGAATGGTGGTTCATTATTTGGGAGTAGAATAAAGTGAATGTATTCTCTTAAAAACATGAAAAAATTACACAAGGAAGACATGTGAAACCATCATTCATTATTCTTTATTAGTATATATTTAAACTGATTTGTTCTTGCCCATCATTAGAAGGCTCTGCTTTATCTTTCATAGCTTTTTTTTTTTTGAAAAAAAAAAAGGGAAATCTTTCATAGCTTTTGAAAAATTACTTTCAAATGTAGCCTTTATAACTTATCAGGCAACTTAGAGAAAGGTTTATTTTGATTTTGGGGGGAGGATTTGCAAATTAATCATAAATAATCCACATTTCTGAAATTCTAATATTTGCAGATATGTGACATAAAGTATTTTACCAAAATGTATCTTTTAAAAAATGTTTTTATTTTTTGTTCTTAGTTATACATCATTGTAGAATGTATTTTGACTTATGTATACATGGAGTATAACTTCCCATTTTTGTGATTGTACATGACATGGAGTTACACTGGTCATGTATTCATATATGAACATAGGAATGTTATATTCAATTCATTCTAATGTCTTTCCCATTCTCACCCTCCAGCCTCTCCCCACTTCTCCCTGTCCAATCCAGTGAACCTCCACACCCCCCTCCATTGTGAGTCACCATCTGCATATCAGAGAGAAAATTTGGCCTTTTTTTTTTTTTAGGACTGGTTTATCTCATTTAGCATGATAGTCTCCAGTTCCATCCATTTAGTGGAAAAAGCCATAATTTTATTCTTTTTTGTGGCTAAGTAATATTCTATTGTGTATATGTAACACCAAAATGTATCTTAATGCTGATTTAGTGAAGGTGATAGCTACAACTGTAAGAATCTCATGTCAGATACAAATATGAATCAAGCTGAGTGCAAAGAGAAGAAGAAAGATTGCTATGTTAGTAAATATAATGCCACACGTTCTTTTGGAGTATTCATTTTTGAAACTGTTTTTAAAAGAAGGAAACTGAAAAAATAAAATCATGATGCTATTGAACTTGAATGTTCAAGAGGATTATGGTGATGTATTCCATGGTTCTCTTCCGATAGAGATTGGTGTCTGCCAAACAAGTGTAATGGAAATGAGAAAAAAATCAAGAGTTTGCCTTATGAAACCTCAGTTCTCCTGGCAGCATCTGAATGAAGACTTGTTTGACTAGTCAGCTCTAAATTCTGCCTCTTATCCATCATGTGCCTGTGGTTTGGATGGGTTTCCTTTTGTATTTTAATGCATCTGTCAATGGAGAAAGGAGGAGCCCACTGTCCCCCATTGGAAGGATGTTTTACCCATGTAGAAAGGTTGTACCAAACCCCGGAGGACAAACTTAAGTGATCCTTCATTCACTCATTCATTTATTATTTCATTCATTCACACACACTTATTAATGTAGTATTGTGTTCCAGGCACTGTGCTGCCTCTGACTAGACATATAACATCAAAAAATAAGGAAATGACAGTTTCTTTGATTGTTAAGGATGTTTTCCAACTAAAAGTTTAAGGTTGAAAACATTTTCTCTGGGAGAAATACTGAGAAAAATCACTAAGAGTTGCTTTGAATTTAGACAAAGGAAAAAGCTTTTGATGATTATTTTGAAGTGACCAAAATATTGCTATCCACTGCACTGAGTGTGCAGAACATGCTTTTAAAATTTTTGATCCCAATATGCATTGCCTCAGGGGTTACTTTACAGGATTGTGATTAGTTCTGGAAAATTTTCTTAGTCCTTAGATCACAGCATTTGCCTTTTAAACCTACCTTTGGCTGTGCGTATTTTTTAAGAGGAAGGATTAAGTTATTTGAGATGCCAAAACAATTTTTAGTTGTAATCCACAAATGATTAGGAACTCCAGTTTGACTAAATAAAGGGGACAGATGGAATGTGGTTTTTAGTTTTAGTATTCATCCTTAAAGTCACGTCTGATGGTTCCCTTTTAATATTTATAACCCGAGCTTCCTATGTGCTCAGAAGATCATCTAAGTTTAAGACTTATTGTTTTGTTCAGGACTGAGTAGGAAACCTGATCGATGTTTACTATAACCTTTCCCAGTGAGGATAGAAGAAAATGACGATGAGTTTATTTTATTTTATAAAGTGGTTGGCAGTTAAAAACACTTTTTTTCCTTCACAGTATAGCTCAGTCCTCCTAATCTCCTGTAAACATAGGTTATCATCACCAGGTCAGAAATGAGATATCCTCATGTCAAGTTGTGTGATGCTTTTCACTCTTCCTTGGAACTATCTACAAGGAGTCCAGGGAAGAAATGAAAATACTGTATACATTGCAGGCCTTATAGTGGTATATTTTTTTTTGTAATGACAGTATGCAGAGTACATTTTAGCAGCTTTGTTGAATCCGTGATTCAGTTCAAGCATCTTAAAATTTTAGTGAGCTTCTAAGAGAATAAGAAATTAAGGGAGTGGATCTGGAGAGTTTCCCTAAAGGAGTCTAGTCTTTGCTGTGTGTGGTGTTTGTGTGTGTGTGTGTGTGTGTGCATGCACATGTGTGCACACATGCATATATATATTTTAACTTCAGGCTATGTGCCTCTGATTCATATCTCACTGTAGACCTGCGGTAGCGACCCATCTCTTATGGTCATTTACTCTGGGTCACAAATAGCTTTCTTTATTGCATTAGAGGGCTATAAATTTTTCGTGATCCCAAGCTGAGTTTTCACCAGTCACCTCAAGGTGAAAAGCTCAGTATCACATTACTATTTCCTTGGCCTGTCATCCATCGCTCCTGACCAGCATGTCATAAATGTTTTAAGAGTCTGCGCTTTTCAGCTTTTGCTTGATTCTAATCTGAGGTATATAGCACTGGCTTATATCTCAGGGAATCCTGGAAAACTTGCTCCTGTACTTGTGTGTTCATGCAGAGCAGCTAGACTCTTCAAAATAAGTGGTGATGTGACCTGGCCTATTTCAGATTAAAACAGATTCCCTCTGAGTCTTGGGTTAAGGACCACAGTATTGCACAGGGCTTTTTTCCACCTGAAGAGTTATTAGTCAGACATGCAAGCTGCTACTTGACCAGTTAGGCAGAAAAGTAAAGAATTGTTCTGGAACTGCTTTAGCTGATGTCTAAAAGAACTACCGGGAAGTGATATATGTGTTTGAGCATTCTGTTACTGTGCACAGTGAAATATGTGTTAAGCATTCTGGGTATACATGAAAGTTTAGGACAGATAGGCAGACACACACACACACACACACACACACACACACAGAGACAAACATACACTCGCACATGTGCACAAACTATTTGGATGAAAATAACTGCTTAAGCAAGAACTTAGCTTCATCAGAAAAGTGATCCAAAGACTTCCCAGAGGTGGGGGAACTTGACTGGGGCTAAATGGGCTCCTTGGTGTATATGATGGAAAAGAATTTCAGTACATGCTAGTAAGAGACTAAGATTTGTTTTGGAAAGCAGATTCTAGCGAGGATGTGGACTATCTCAAGGGAGGGATGCCTTTGTGTGTAAAGAAGGAATACCCATTGGGGGACTGCAAATAGGTGCAGCCACTCTGGAAAGCAGTATGGAGAGTCCTTAGAAAACTTGGAATGGGACCACCATTTGACCCAGGTATCCCACTCCTCGGTCTATACCCAGAGGACTTAAAATCAGCATACTACAGTGACACAGCCACATCAATGTTCATAGTAACTCAATTCACATATATATCTAATAAAAATGAATAAATTAAAAAAACATAAAAAAGAAGGAATACCCATTCAAAGGAGAATTCAGGCCATCTTGAGAGTAAGAAATTCTTTGGGGGTTCTTGAGCTCTTATTTTAAAGGAAATTTGACGAGGGTTGGGCATGTAAGGATAGCATCAGTCTGCTGATCAAGAATGGCTTATGGCAGTCTGGTTATTCTTGGGATCCTTAGGCTGACATGGTCTTCATTATCTGATCAATGGATAATGCTAGGAAGTCCCTAAATTATGTTTCTTAAAATATACCTCCCTTTGTTTAACTTGTTTGTTTCACAGAATTATTAACAGTGTACAAGATAATTATCATAAGTGAGTGAATTTATGATAACTTTTAAGAGTTATAGATTTTCCCAGAAATTTGGGAGTATGAGGCCTGGGACAGGAGACTGGTTTGGGGAGTGACCGGCCTGAAAAGATATGCAGGACTTTAAATTAAAAATTGTATTTTTCTGTCCTCGTTTTGTCTCCTTTCTACCTATTTTATTTATGTCTTCTATAGTACCTCAATAGGACATCTTCGAAACAATCGCATAATTGGGTTGGAGATGTAGCTGAGTGATAGAGGTATTTGCCTAGCATGTGCAAGTCTAAATTTTATCCCCCTCACTGGAAAAAAGAAAGATATGCATAATAATTAAGAATTAAACAGTACAGACAATTGATGTAGTGGTTTTGAGGACAAAGAAAGTACTTTGAACTGAGGAAGGCATAGTGAAATGAGTTGAGTTGCATCTTAAATAGTGATGGGATTTGGAGAGACAAAGATAGATTAGGTATTCATGAGACAAACAGAGAAAAGCCTTTTGAAGGAGCAAAGAGATCAGTCTTACTGTAGTTAAAGGGTTACTGGAAGGAGGATCAATGCACATGCGGTAGAAATGAAAGTTATGACCAGATTATAGATCTTTGGATGCCAGGCTGATGACTGGACTTGATCCTAAAGCACTTCACAAACTGCTTTCACTAACTTTCTATCCAACCATGTATGTGATTCTTTTACTTCTGAGAGGTATTGCCAGATTGGTGTTTTGCCCTTCACAGTGAAGGAAAAACGGAAAGCCACCAGAATTATATTCTATTTGTGTACACAGAAAATAAAAGCTGTACTGAGAAATCCTTCTTCAGAACATTTCACTTTGAAAATGTTCCCCTTTGTTCTGTGCAGGCTGTGCATATTAGCAACCTTGATTTAACTTTGGTGACGTACATTTGTCCCTTAAAGATGTCAATCACTAATGTTAAATTCAAAAGGTTGTATCCTAGGCTGTTATAGCATATCATGCTACTTGCTATCATTCTTAGTGTTGTTAATTCAGAAAATAAACTTTCAAGTGAAATTTCAAATTGATATGTTCTTCTTGGCATTCTAAGAAATATGTGAAACTTAAGTAGTAAAGAAGGTTTTGGCTTTTTAAAAAAAAATGTCACTTATGAGTATATCAAGACTCGTAGACATAACTACATTTCAGCACATGCAAGCCATATATTTAGTTTTGGTTGCTATAAGTTCTAGAACTGTATATTTTAAATTTAATTTCTGGAAACAATTTCACAGTTTCTTAACAGCTTCTTGAGTTTTTGATAAATGCAATAAAATGACTGATGACAGATACCTTCCTCAATGTATAATTAAGATGAAAAATCATTTACTAAAGGAAAAATTACTGTGTGAAGGCAGGAAAATTACTTTGTATAGATGAAAAATGAAGGAAAGCTGTTAACAAAGAAATCATAGAAGATAATTCAGATTAAACATTGATGAATAAATTATTAAAGGCTTACAAAAGAAGGAATTATGTAAAATTATCAGCTTGATATGCATTTCATAGTCTCAGATGTGCTAATTTGAACTTAAACTCTGGAGGAAAAAGTGATTTTGCTTTTGTTACTTAAGTAGCTTCACTGTATTCTGAAATGGAAACATTTTACATTTACATATACACTATCTTCTGAAATAGAAATATTTCACATTTTTATATCATGAATATTTGTAATCTCATACTTCCTGCAGAATTTATAGTTGCTTTCATATTTATCTCACTTCAATTGGATCTTTGGAAAAAAATGCCTATACAGCATACAGGCTTCCAAAATATACTCAGATAAGATGGATGTAACTGTCCTAAATACCTCAAGTCTATCTGACTTCACCATTTATAATCATTGAAAAAGGAATTGACATGATGTTGACCTCTGCATTTTTTTAATGAAAGGAGAGAACAAATAAAATTAGTACAGTTATTATATAAGAAATTAGTTCCATGCACTTTAAAATTTTCCTCTTGATAGAAGGGAAGAAGCTCATATTCATTAACTACAGGTGTTGTCAGGTACCTTTCTCACATCCTGCGGGAGGCGTGGTAGTGGAGAGGTGGAAGATTAGAAATGAGACTGACCTGTCCAAAATGGATCACAGTTTTTTCATTGGAAAAAAAACCTTCTCTTTCCTGGGTTTATAAATAGACACATCTCTAGTACTTTCTACTACTAATTTTGTTCTGGAGAGATTCTGACCCTCCCCATCTTTCCAAATTGCCTGATCTTTCTGCCAAGTGATTAAGCAGGTCTTTATCTACAACCTAGTGAAGTTATACCTCTATTTTGACTGTCCTGTGTCATTTCCTCCCTGGATGTGTTGACCTTTTCAATTCAGGTTCCTTTCAGGTGGCCCACTGTGCTTGTCCAGTCTCCTCAGGTGCCTGTCACATGCAGGTGCAGCTCATTTGTCATTCCTCTTTGAGCTTTTCATTAGTAAACAGTGAAAGAGTCAGGCAAGATGACATTTATGTTGCTGCTGCTTTGCTATTTGGAATGGCAGTTTAAGAGAAGGTGGTGCCACTGTGTTAAAACTAGAATTCTCCCAAAGGAAAACTGCTTGGGAGAGTCCTCCATGATCACTCTCTTCTCCTGTTCAGTTGGATGACTGTCCCTGTCATTCACTTGTCACAGTCACCAGGGAACTCACATTGCCAAATTGAGTGGGTCCCTGTTCCTCTTCCCTGTGGGACTATTCTGAAGCATTTGCACAGCCGACCACCTCCCTCTAAGTGATTTTCCTATAACTTCCTTGACACCACCTTCTACTGGTTTTCTTCCTGGCAGGTTTTACTCTCTTTTACTGATTTTTTTTTTCTTTTTTACTTCTCTAAACATTTAAGTTCCCTAGGGATCTATTCTGGGATTTTCCCCTTTGCTTTGTAAAATTACTCATTTAGTTCCAAGATTTAAGTGTGTGTGTGTGTGTGTGTGTGCGCGCGCGCACGCGTGTACACGCCTGCACACACATGCATGCATGAATCCATGACTTTTAGATCCCATATTTCCACTTTTTTGTGTGTGTGGAGGCGATTGATCCTAGGATGTTTTACCATTGAGCCACATCCCCTGTCCTTTTTATTTTTTATTTTGAAACAGGGTCTCTTTGAGTTGCTGAGGCTGGCTTTGAACTTGTGTTCCTCCTACCCTAGCCCTCCAAGTTGCTTAGTTCTGGGATTATAGACGTGTAGCACTGTGCCTGGTCCATAGTTGCACTTTGCTGCTTGAATATCTTCAGATTCTTATATCGCGCATTTCACTTGATGTAGCCAGATGGATCCTTTCATTCAACCTCATTAAGCACTCAGTAGATGCCAGGTGCTGTTCTTGGTGCTGAGACCATAATGAACACCGTGCAGACCCTGCCCTCATGGAGTGTACAAGGTTGCCAGGCTGAGACACAAAACAACAAGCCAATAAGTAAATGATCTGGTTTGGTCAGGATGGGTGCTTTGAAGGAAATTAAGGTAGGATAAGAATGACGCATTAGGGAATGACTCCATGAGAATGACACTTGGAAAGCTGTCTGTTGACCCTAACTAACATAATTAAAATATACGTTTTTAACTCACTTCAAAATGTATTTCTTCATCAAGAAGCTGAAGTTAAATTTTGTATGGTGCAGGCTTTCCCTGTCTCTCTGATGTCGTATATTAAACTCCAGCCATGCTGTCCTTTTATTGGGAACTTGAACATGACAAGTTTGTTTCTACCCAGGTTTTCGTCCTGGCTGGTCTTTCTTTCTAGTGATTGCTTGGCTGCAGACTTCTTATATTCTGGGTATTTGGATCTGGTTATTTTGGTTATTTGTATCTCAGCTAAAATATCCTCTTTATCACACAATTTAAAGCAGCCATACAATTACTCTTTATCCCCCCTATTTTAATTCTCTGCATAGCACTTTTTGCTCATGGGTATTTTTCTTATTTACTTATTTGCTGTCACTTCTCCATTTGAATGTAAATCTCTTGACAATGGGGAAATGATCCCATTTACTCTTAAAAACTCGATGCCTGGAACAGTATTTTGTTCTTAACAAATATTGCTAAATGTATAGTGAGCACTCATTCATTCATCAAGACTGATTTAATGTCTACTTTGTTGGCACTGTGTTAAGTTTCAGGAGACCAAGTTGAATGGGGTTAAGTCTCTGTGTCTAGGAGTGTAAAGATTTGTGGGGAAGGCAGACAAATAAATCAAACATTTTAGTTGAGTAAGATTCTTATGATATAGATACCCAGTGGATTTACTAAAAAAATGAACAACTCTCAGGGCTGGGGTTATGGCTCAGCAGTGGAGCGCTCGCCTAGCACATGCGAGGCCCTGGGTTCGATCCTCGGCACCACATAAAAATAAATAGAATAAAGATATTGCATCCAACTATAACTAAAAAAAAATATTTTAAAAAAGAATGAACATCTCAGGTCTATCCCTTGACTATATTAGGAGATTGGCATTGGTTTTTATCCTGTTGGTAGTTACTCTTGTTTTTATTCTTGACTTGTTTTTACATTGTTTATATACTTTATCTTAAAGAAAACTGGTGGATTATCCTTGGTCTGCACCTGAGTCCTCAAGAGATGAATTATCTCTCTGGAAGGATTTTCTCATCTTTAGCATGGAGATCAGATACTCACTGCATCCTAATTTGTAAAATTAGGGATTATGGTGGAATTAAAATGAAGTGTTTAAAAAAGTATGTGGTGCCCTAAAAATTGACCCGGTACTGTCTTATCCATTTTTAATTTTAGATTCTAGTAAAAGGGGTAACTGAGTTGACATATGTTTTGTGACTTCTGTGGATAGCGAATATGAAGGTTAGCATTGTCCTGTGATTGTGATTAATAGATGTGAGCTATTATTATAAGGTGTAGTAAAAGTAGCAGTATTTTATGAAATGGCAACATTGAATGCTTTGCCTCTCATCCTGGCCCTTTCCTTGGAGTCTGCAATGCAGTGTTCTCATTTATGCAGTTGGAGGGCTCTATTGTTGGACCAATAAAATTATAAATGTAAAAATTGGTCTTGTTTAATAATGTCTGCATATAAAATACAAGGCTGTTAAGAAATATAACACCACATATTCATTATGAATCATATTCAGTGTGAAATCTTTATTAGCAGGCTGGGAATTGTTTTATATATGTGGATTGAAAGCAATCCAGTCTTCTCACTACTAGAAAGTTTTCAGAATTTATAGTTTCATGTGGACTTTTAAAATTTGAGCTGGTTCTTGCAACTCATAAGTGGTTAGGGTCTCAGAAACACCAATTTGAACCTCGTCCAGTTTTGCCAGTTAGCATCAGAATTGTAAGCCATGTCCGTATAACTTCCTCTTTTTACAGAGTTATTATAATTACTCTAATTCTTAAAAAGTTCAGAATTTACTTTAGTCATCTAATGATATTAGAAGTTTAGATGCATGAAATTGAGAACATAAAAGATGTTTTGAGTTTACTTTTGTTTGCATTGAATTCTCACCTGGAACTTTTAAATTAAATGTATATCTAGGTAGATCTGGAAAAAAAAATCAACAATGCATACTTTCCTTAATTGTGAAACGTAGAGAATAATGAGGTTACAAAATCCAGAAAACAAAGCCACTAACTTGGATAATTGTAGATTACATAAAATATCTTTGACACTTTGGCTTAATTTCATGATATACATCATTGCCCCGTAATGCCTTGTAATAGGTATTTTTTATGAGCTAGTAGCTAACATAAAAGACTTTCTTTTGAAGATGTTCTTCTCTAGTTTATAATTTTCTCTTGATGTGTGCAGAATAATGTTTTGGTGAACACCTGTATAAGCACTGTAAGATGCTTTTCAGAAATTAAACTCCGCACTGTTCCTAAACTGTGTTAGCCTACATTCTTAAGTATTAAATAAGATTAAAATTTACAAAGCATTTGTCTAATATGTAAGACAAGAACAGCATTAAATATACCTTTCTAGGTGTGTCAATAATTTTTGAAGTATTATTTTAATTTTCAAATATATGTGTTTTTTAAAGAAGTGTTTTCAGTTAAAAAAAAATGAAATTGAGAGGTCCATTCACTGCCACAGAACTTTTGAAGTATTAAATAACTCCCATACAAACTTTTTGGATTCCAGTCAAGTTGTGTGTTGTTTTTAAAATATAATAATATGAGTAGTATATAGAATGAGGCTTAAATAATAATCAAAGAACACCGTATACCTTAGTCCATTGCAGCTATCCAAACCCAGTTTTTTAACTATTATGGGAATTCTAATTATTCCAGAAAAAATACAGGTGAGACATCATATGCACAGAGCAATATATTTTAAGGAGTATACACCCAGCTTATTAAAATAGAGGAAGCAAAATAAAAGTGATGCACCTTCCTCAGTGCACAGTCAACAGCTCAGGCACATATTCAGTGTTGGGAATAAAACTGAAGTGGTCAAATGGTGTAGGGACCACTGAATGTGGAACAAGAATGTCACACATTATGGGTGTTTGTGTAACTCAGAATCCACTTCTCTCTCTCTCTCCTATGAGAGTGATATCCTGGATCTCTTCAGGGAGGGCAGCTGGAATTTGAAACATAGGTTAGTCATGGGGTTTGTATGCCTGATGACAGTTTGGTGGAGGGGGGCAGGCGGGAATGTTGGGAGAATGAATTGGGGAGTAGAGAGTGCAGCTTGTGTTTTAGGTGCAGCCCCTCTCATTGCTCTGCTCTGTCAAAAGGTTTTATGCAATCCTAGGCTTTATCTTCTTATATATGCTGCTTCCCTCAAAGAAATTTCTTTTTTTTTTTTTTTTTCCAAGAAAGAAGAGCATCACAGCATGAATTCACAGTAGCATTGTTGAGGGCTGGAATTTAGCCCTGGCTCATGGATTACTTGAATGTTTTCCTCTCTCCTAGCTTCTTGGAACATTTTGCCCACACACTGGGGGGTCGATAGGTGGATCCATGTTTAGCTCTCAATGCAGTCATTCCGAGTAGGAGGGATTCCGCACCAAGGAGGTGGATGGCAGGTATTCTGTGACTCACTGGCTGCTGACTCTTCCTCTTTCCCTGTCTGCTTCCAAGTGGACCGTATAGCACAGTGCTTAGCACCAGAGGTCCTGTCAGTGAACTTCTCTGTGATATTTTGATGATGTTTTGGGCACTTTCAAGAGATATTTAACCTCAAGTGGTATGTGAAGGAAGTTTGTTCCATTGAAAAAACAGCTTTCCTGGGCTCTGTGAATAAGAGGGGGACCTTCTCAAGAGGAGCCAGAGTTTTATTTGAATAGCCAAGCATAGGTGTTGATTAATTATTAATACTCAAGGACTAATTCCAACAGTCAAGCATGAAACAGCATTGATCTGTTATATAGAAGCATTAAGAACTCTACTTATTATAATGGAATCAGAAGTGCCAATTAGGGAACATTCTATGAAGCTCTTCTGTTTATTTTTAATGTTTTATGGTTCAAATCCTATAAAATCTTACTGCGAAACCATCTCAAAGCAAAGATAGGCGAGAGACTAGAATACTGTCATTTAGGGGCTGATTTTTCCCACTGTTCTTCCAATTTTTATCATCATTACTACACAAATTGGCTTCTATCCCTTTAGTTTTATGGATGTTGAGAGTCAAACGTACAACATATGTTTTAATTTACCAAGTAAGATTCCTTTTCTCTTTTGGTAACAGAACATCTTTGAGTTGAAGGTTCAGCATCCTTTGGCTAGTATGTTAATTATGCATTATTCATAATGAAAGGTTCAAATTTGTTATGCTGCAACTGTTCCGCCTTTGACAAATGAGCCTGATAGGTGACACCCATTTTAAATAAATAAAGAATAGCAGGAACTGAATTTCTTTTTAAAAATGTGTAGTACTGGGAGCTTCCTTGGCAAGTACCATTGTCCTTTTACTTAGTCTAGAAAACTCATGTGCTTTCCAACAGAGCTAATAATCATTTTAGAAAGAGGGTCCTCCTGGGGCTTCCTTCAGTGACTTCCACTCCTATTACTCCTTTGGCTTACTCTATTTTCTAGATCTAGAAAACTTTAGAGTAACTTCTGCCTCCTCCTGATAAAAATATACTGGACATGTTTTCTGGGTAAAGGATTCTTGAATGCTGTCATTTATTCTTTCAACAAATGTTTTTTTGTGCTGGGCAGTGTTCTTGGTGCTAGCAGTGCAAAGACCAACATCTTTACTTGGAGCAAGCACGATGATTTAGTAAGTCAGTTTTGCTGAAATGCCAAATACCCAAAGGAAACAGAGGGGACTAAGGTAGGGAAAATGGTAGAAGTTTCAGAAAACCTGGTCTGCTAGAATCAAGATTTTTGTTCTCCCATTTTAGTCTCTGATGATTTTTCGGGCAGTAGAAATATGTAATTAGAGATATCCATAAAGAAGATTAACAGAAGTGTGTTTAACCTGAACATGTATTGATATAGTTTTCATATTTCATAAGAATATCCATGCAGGTTAAATAGTTCTTATTCAAAATGTTTGGGCCCAGGGAGCTGGGGTTGTAGCTCAGCGGCAGAGTGCTCGTCTAGCACGTGTGAGGCCCTGGGTTCGATCCTCAGCACCACATAAAAATAAAATAAAGGTATTGTGTCCAACTACAACTAAAATAAAATATTTAAAAAAAATAGAAGTGTGTTTAATACATGTGAGAGGAAAATCTGGAAGATGGGTACTGAAAGAAGAAAAGTATCATTGGATTTGGAAAGCTCTGGTGACTTTTGAGAGAGCTCGTTTAAAATTATAGGGATAAAACCAAAATACAAGAAAGAATAAGGCATATATAAAATGTTGTTTGGATTATTTTTTGATCAGTATGCCCCAGAAAACAAAATGAAATGAAACAACCTGAATACGAGCCAGGTAGCTCTCCGATGTAAAAACAACTTATGCGAAGTGTGAGATTAGTATTGCATTATAAGTGAATCACGCTGGGCCCACAGTGTGTGATGGGATATGAGATGGATACTGGCCATAAAAACCTGCTGTGTGGTTCTTGCTAGTGTTGTGGTATAATAGCATACCAGAATAAAGTCTCAAGGAATTCAGGGTTATGTAAAAAGTGGGTTTAGGTTCTCCAGTAGTGTTAGATTAAGTGTGTGATGTGAAAATAAACTTGCTTGAACCAGTTGGGTCACCACAATTATCATATCTTTAGGATCTATAGTAGAAAATCTATCCCTTCTACTTCCTATTGCTGATTTATTCCTTTTGAAAGTTAATGAATTAGCCCTTACCTTCATTACAGTTTGGCTTTTAAATTTTAGCTTTTGTAATTAAAACTGTGGCTGTAATTCAAGAAAGACATACTAATAGTTTATTCATGGTTGTGTTTTGTTTTGTGTTTGGTACTAGGAATTGAACCCAGGGATGTTTTAACCACTGAGACACATCCCCAGCCCTTTTATATATTTTGTTTTGAGACAGGGTCTCACTAAATTGCTTAGGGCCTCACTAAATTGCTGAGGCTGGCTTTGAACTGGCGATCCTCCTGCCTCAGCCTCCCAAGCTGCTGGAATTACAGGCATGCACCACAGAGCCCAGCTGTGTTATTTTTTTTTTGTCATTAATTTTTCTTTCAACACACATTAGTTAATGAATCACTTTCAAACTTTGTATGAAACACAGAGGAATCAAAGGGAATAAGCTGTGTCCCTCACCCTCAAAGGAGATTCTAATCCCATAGTAGAAGACATGGAGCCAATCAGTGTAGTCATCTGCTGTGTTCCCTGAGACAGAGTGTGTGATTGAAGGGAAAAGGAACTTGGAAAAGTCTAAGCTCTCCTTAGGGATAAGGTCATTGGAAAGAGTTTTGGGAAGTTTGTGACATAAGGTGAATCTTAAGATATGCATAGCGGATTGTTCTTCTTTCTTAAAAAACAACCTGAAACACGCATTTCTTTGATTTAAGCTGTTTTTCTATTGCAGAATATGAAACAATAGAAGATAGAGAGGAAAAGATGAAAGGGAAACCGACATGAAAAACAAGAAAGATGAAAGCTATTATTTTTTGTTCCCTTGTTTTTATATCTTTCATTGCAGATGATGATCACAGAAACCTGCTTACTCTCTGTAGTTTTATAGGCAAAATTATTTCGTTTTATCATGAAAATTATTAGTCATTATATTTTGATCATAGTGATATATTGTTTAGAAGGAAGAAAGCAGCCTTGAGTGTGTCGAGTAAAGCAAATTGTTTTGCTTACCTTTAGGAGTTTTGAATTTTTTTAGATTTTCTTTATTCTAACTTTTCACAAGTCCATTTTTTGACTTTTAGAAACAATAACTAAGCAAACCAATTTATATCAGTAAAACACACAGATGACTACTGTGGAGTTAACAATATCAGAAATTCTTAGGCCTGACTTCTTAGGCAAATTCTTGGACTTTTTTTCTCAGTAGGTCCTGAAATAGATGAAAGCTTCTTTGTTTGGAAGTCCTATTAAATTTTCATTACAATATCAGATTTTTAAAGCTGCTTGTGTCCTTTAGAAAAGTTTTATTTTAGAAAAGGCGATATCAAAACTTGTTTTATATGCTGCAGTCTTTATAAATACCCTTTTTTCTTGTCTTGTATTTCTTATCTAATAATACACAGAAGATTCGTTAATAGGAATAAGCACATTATTTTGTTCAAAATGTCAACCTCTGAAAACAGTAGAGTTAAATCAGTTTGGGTTCATTACTGATGTTTATTAAATATAACTGTAAGAAATGAAACCAAATGGAATTAATTTTCTTTCTCTCTTTTCAATCTAAAGAGATTCACTCTAATTTTGTGTATCCCTTTCTTTTTTTTTGTCTGAATAGATGATCCAGAACATATTTCTTTGATGTAAGGAAAAACAAACATTGGTGGGTGATGGAGTATTGAAAGCTAAGTCATGGCTTTGAGTTTAGTTTCTCGTAGAGTAGAATGGAAGGACTAGGTGCACTTTCCCTGTACAAAACGTATATTATTGAGTTCATATGTATGAGGCAGAGGCGAGCACAGTAAATTAAGATGGCAGCTGGAAGGAAATAGTGACCATGTGTGCAATGGTGCTGAGTTTTCTCAGCTGTACTCTTGGAGCAAGTTGCTTCATCTCTGAGAAGCTTCCTTGCTTGTTCCCTGTGTATACGACTACTTGGCTCGAAACTCTCATGAGGATAAAATGAGATAAACAAATTAGGCTTCTAGCACAATGCTTGGCATAACATGAGCTCAGTGATTTAAGGAAGTTGATTGCAATAGTTCCAAGTGGGAGACAATAGCAATGGAATACCTTCCCTGAGGATGGGAAGGAAGGAACACAGTTAGGTGATACTCATAAAATTTAAGTGGTACAATCTAATTGTGCGCAGTGATGGAAGAATGGTAACAAATAGGCCATGTGAGTCTGAGATATCTAAAGAACACAAACATGGGTGAATCCCATATTGTATTCATTGGAACTCTGTGTTCAATGACTTTTGATAGTTACATTTAAAAAAAATCACTATTCACCATTATCCTTAAGCTAAGATTAAAATGAATACTGTATTTAAAAATGAATCCTGGAAGATGAGTTTATTTAGGTGAGTAAAATGAAGGAGTTTTTGGAAAAGAACTGGCCAGTTTTTGCAGTGGGCCACCTTAGTGTCCTGGTATCATAGGCTTATGGAATCCTGTGACTTGTTTCCTGTATATAATCTTAAAGTTTTTTGCTATTAGGATAAACTCTCTTTGATAAATATTACATCGCTATATTTATTTATTTTAATTTGGAAAAAAATTGTCCCATAATGGGGATTGAACCCAGGGACACTTTACCACTGAGCTACATCCCCAACCCTGCTTATTTTTAAATTTGAGACAGGGAATCTCTAATTTGCCCAGGCTGGTCTCAAACGTTCAATCCTTGAGTATCCGGGTCCCAAGTATCTGGGATCACAGGTGTGCACCACTGTGTCTGGTGACTGTATTTATTTATTTATTTATTTATTTATTTTTTGTGATTATTATATATTTAAGAAAAGTAAACAACAATGTTAGACACAATATTTTAGTCAATAAAATAGGATCACATTTCTCAACATGTTTATGATGATCTTGATAGATAAAAATCTTACTGGATAAATTTATCTTATATGATAAAGTCTTAGAATAAATTTAGAAAAAAAGAAATTTTCTTCATATTATAAAAATATTACAAAAAATTGTTAGTCAATGATAATAAGTCAAGAATAAAAGCCCTAAACTGGGACATGAATACATTTGTAAAATGAATTCATACCATATGATTTTATACATAAAAATAATCTACATGATACTCATGGTGTTTGATTTGTTTTAGTTTTGCATGGAGAACTCACTTTTGGTGATGAAAATATAAAATGATGCAGAAATCTGGAGGAAAATTTAGTATTTTCTTAATAAACTAAGAATGTGAATAGCACAATGTATTTATTTTATTGTATTTTCAAAATCTATTCTGAAATAGTTTAGTATAGTGGTTAGGAGCTAAGGGAAGATTCTAGAGTAAGACTGCCTGGGCTTGCTGCCTAGCTTTAACGTTTCTGTGCTTCATTGTTCTAATCTACAAAATGGGGAAATGTGGGTATCAATAGGACCCCCCCTGTAAAGTTGAGGTGAAGATTAGTTGAGTACGGTGGTGCTTGCCTATAATCCTGGTATCTCTGGAAGCTGAGGCAGGAGGATTACAAGTTTGAGGTCAGCCTCAGCAACTTCGTGAGACCCTGTCTCAAAATATAAAGTAAAAAGGGCTGGGGATATCGCTCAGGGGTACAGTGCCTCTCTCTGGGTTCAAACCCCAGTGTTCGCCCCCAAAAAGTTGAGGTGAGGATTAAATGAGCTTATTTTTAAATTTTTATTATCTTTTGCAGAGGGCAGGGCTGCTGCGGATAGAATCCAGGGCCTCTTCCATGCTAGTTGAGTGCTCTATCATTGAGTCACATCCTGAACCCTGATGAGCTAATATTTTGGCTAAGTGCAGTGCATGGCACATGGCTTCTGCTGTATACATTAGTTGTTAATGGTCTGGTGATAATAATGATAACAGCAACCACGGTTTTGTTATGACAAAAGGCAGAAGCTAGCACAGTCAGTTTTGTTGAGCAATGCACTCACCTGCAGTTACAATTTGGATATGAGGTGCCCCCCAAAAGCTAGTGTGTAAGACAATGCAAGAAGGTTTAGAGGATAAATGATTGGGTTGTGAGAACCTTAAGCCAATAGTGAATGAATCTCCTGATGAGATTAACCAGTGGTAACTGAAGACAGATAGTGTGTGGCTGAGAAGGTGGGTCACTGGGGGCATGCCTTTGGGGTATATATTTTGTATCTGGCATCTGGAGTCCCTCAATGCTTTTTGATCATCATATGAGCTGCTTCCCTCCTCCACATTCTTCCACCACGATGTTCAGCTTTACTTCGAGCTCTGAGGAATGCACCAGCTTTCTTAGACTGACATCTCTGAAACTCTGAGCCCCCAAGTATACTTCTCCTCCTCTACAATTGTTCTGGTCAGATCTTCTATTCACATCAATGAAAAAGTTGACCAAAACACCTACTATTAGTGTAAATAGCCAGTACTGATTGGAAAGAAAGCCATTGATGGACCTTCTACATCTATCTCTTTCGTAATTGGAGTTTGAATTCCATATGGATGGTGATTCCTGTTCCACAGAGCCCTTGCAGTCACTTGTTATTTCAATAGATGTGATCAGATTCTCAAAACACCAGTACCTTAAGCTCCCTACAAGTCTCAGAAATGTAAATCAATAAGACTTGTAGGGAAAACTGTAAGCATGTGACAAAAATTAGCTTTTCAGCTCCAACGCACTGGAAAACTCTGCTCTAAAAAATAGGATTTTTTTTTTTTTTTGTAATAAGGAGACAAAATTTCCTCAGATGCTGCTCCCGAAAGCCAGAATTAACTGCTTTTATGGTGTGCACAGTTTTGCTCTTGGAGCTTGAATTGATAGCCCCTCTGACTGTGTTTGTGTATCTGTACCCTGGAATCCTCTCCTGGATAAGGGCAATGTATTACCTTTCAGCTCATCATCCCCACTGCTTAGCATAGTAAGTACTCTTAGTCCCTAGTCCAGAGAGTGACATTTTTTGTCGTTGTTGAATAAATGAGTGTATGAACTAATTCAAAGGATTGACCAAATGACTATAAAGTTTTCAGCTAGATTAAGCACTATCCTATATAGTTAGGGTGGTGGGTACTGAATAATGGAGAATATTCTTCAGTAGAACAATGAGAGCATTCAGCTGTGTAGCTGGGGAATACTGTCTGGACACTAAGAACAAATGAAAACGCTTGGAAATCTTGGGTAGGAGAAAATCTACCGAAAACATTTGCAAGGCTTTGCTTTCAGTTCAGTCTGAATGGGGAGATGATTACAAAACTCTATTGCAGAATGATCGGTCTTGTTTAACACCATTTTTTTAATTTATGTCCCGTAAAAAGCACAGTAACCTAGATCATCAATCTGCTTCTAGGAGCTTCAGCTGGAATCATAAGATTCTCCCGGCCACAAGACTGTGAGCTTGCCAGTGAAAACATGCATTCCCTTCTCTTTGCCATTTGTGTGTGGGTGCCACGTAATGAGCAGAGACAACAGTCAGGTATCCAAATCCCTGTAGGCTGCTCGTCCCCCAACACCCACATCCTAAACAGCAGCATGCTCCAGCTACTGGGCACATCTAGGAGGTGTTCAGAATTGTGAGCAGGGCAGGTAGGAAGAGAGCCTGCCTGAGATGCTGATTTGCAGGCCTGCTGCACTGAGGATGATTTTTGGAAGGTTTATTTGTTTGCATCTGTTGCAGCTGAGACCACACTATGGCTCCTGCCTTCTGATTCTTCTAGAGTTTTTTTTTTTTTTTTCTGCTTTAGATTTTTAGCATTTGACCTGGAGACACCTCTCCTCCACTTTATAAGACTTGCTGGAACATTTCAGTGGACTCGGGGTAAATGGTATCCTTTGTTCAGGATCTCTTTGAATCTTGATCTCTGTGTTTTAATAAATATGTATTTTGTTTATCATTTCAGTTCACACACACATCGTACATATTTATGGGGTGCCTTATGTTTCTGATACATGTATATATTGTGTATTGTTGAAATCAGGGTAAATATATGTATCTCCTCAAACACAATTTCTTTCAGCTTTTTTGAAATATGCAATATATTATTGTTATCTATAGTCACCCTACTGTGCAGTAGTACCAGAACTTCTTGCTCCTAAGTGCAATTTAGAACCCATTGATCAATCTTTTCCCAACCTGCTGCCCCCCTACTCTCCCCAGCCTCTGGTTACCACTATTCCACTCTCAACTTATGAGATCAACTTTTTTAGATTCTACATAATTGAGATGATGCAGTATTTGTCTTTCTGTGCCTGACTTATTCCATTTAACATTATGTCTTCTAGTTCCATCCATATTGTTGCAGAATGACAGACTTTCATCCTTTTTATGAGTGAATAGTATTTCATTGTGCATTTATAGCATATTTTATGTATTCATTCATCAATTGACTATGTGGTGGTTTGTTTTTGGTTTTGTTTGTTTTTTGGACTGGGGACTGAACCCAGGGGACTTGACCACTGAGCCACATTGCCAGCCCTTTTTATTTTTAATTTTGAGACAGGATCTTGCCAAATTGCTGAGGCTGGCCTCAAACTTGTGATCTTTCTGCTTCAGCCTTCTGAGTCACTAGGATTACAGGTGTGTGCCCCATGCCTGGCTGATTATATAATGTATATTATCTATGTAAATACATATTATATGTTTTTAATATGATGCCAGAAAATGCTGCAAAAAGTGGCCTCATGAGAAACATTTCTAAAGCACTTTATTAGTTTTTTTGTTTTTGAGAAGAGCCCGTCTGACAGTTCTAAAGATGCAGATGTTTTGTGTCTTTTATTGGGTTAAAGAAAATGCAAATCTGACTATATCTAACAATATATGATATATGGATAACCTCAAAATTCTGTAAAGTAATGCTGACATCCCTGAAACCAGCATGGTTTATTTCATTGCCCTGAGGTAAGTGCTGTGAAGGACATCAGAAATTATAGAGTCCACTTTAAAAACTTCCAAGATCCTTCTCTCTCTTCTTGTTTTTATCGGTATGTATTATTTATACAGAATGGTAGATTTCATTGTGGCATATTTGTACATAACATGAAACTAATGTATTTTGATCATTTTAATTTCTCCCTCACTCTTATTTTAAAAGCAAAGTAAAACAAATACCTCTTGCACATTTGAGGAAATGACTCATGGATGACATTAAACCTGTGTGTGTGTGTGTGTGTGTGTGTGTGTGTGTGTGTGTGTGTCTGCGCACACGTGCATGTGTGTTTTAATTTTGGAGGGTATCAGAAGATAAGGAGAAAATGAGATAATAGACTAAGACATTGTAAAAAGCTTAAGAGCAAATGGGTTCAGAGGCTATGTGGACAAACCGTAGAAATGGATGATATCCCAGGATCAATCAAGAGAATATGAGTAAATACTTAATACTTCTAGAAGCAGGCCATTCCCATTCTCTCTCCCTTCCAGAATTAGCCTTTATGGATCATAGCCAAGGAGTTGAATATGTATCTACCAAACTACTCTACATGTGAAAATTTCCATTACCTGAAACAGTTAGTGGGGAGACTACCCCTGTCCAATTTGCAAATGACCTCTTTACATGGCAGACTTCGCATTCTCCTCTGCTCTTATCCGTCATCACTTGATCCCAGCACAGGTTTCAATACCACTGATTATTATGATATGGTTTGAAAATTCTTGAGGAAGTTTGCCTTTTTGTCCAATTCTGTTTAAATGGTTTCATTCTTGCTCTTCAGACGGTTGACCTCTTGTATCAATGGCTGCCTGTTGTTCTGGGGCTGAAGTGTCTGAGGCTGGTGCTCATCCGGTTCTCATACGGCTTATGGTATTTAAAATTCTCATGCTGCTCTGGGCTAGTGGCTGGTCCACACAATGGTGGCTGTCAGTGTTAATGGAACTGTTTAAGGATAATGCTGCTGCTTTTGTTCCCCAAAAGTAGGGGGGTGAGGGAAGAGGCCAGAGGTAGGAAGCTAGTTTTGCTTTTATTGGGATTAAGAAAATAGAGATCTGAAAAGGAATTCTAGGAGTTGATAACTCACTCCATGTCACCTAGAGCAATGGTGGGGCCTTGTGCTTAAGTGTTGAGATATACATCCCCTACTATACTTCTAAAATTTTTATTATTTTTAAATTTTTTCCTTTATGAAATTTTAATGCTTCCTGATTTGGTTTTCCATTTTCATTTAGCCCATGTTCACTTATCCATCAGGTTACTTTACAGTGAACACAATTAACTTATCTGATGACCTACTTTCTTCTTCTTATATTTATTATCACATACTAATTGTACAAACTAATGGGTTTCAGTGATCAATTTTATAAATTTAGGTGTCTGTCATTTCCATATATGCATATGTTGTGTTTTTATTCTCCTGTCCCCCTCCCTACTGCCCTTTCTTGCCCTCACTCCTCTCCTGCCCCCTTCTGATTCCCTAATAGTCCCTCTTCCACCATCAGGTTGATGACCTCTTTGAAACACAGCAATTGCAATCATTGCAGAAGCCTCTACTGCACTTGTTAGTATAACAGATACTCTTATTAGGAATCATAAGGAGAATTATCTTTGTCACTGTCTTAGGATTCTGCAGAACACCAGGGTTCGGCACATAATAGGCACTCTATAAACACTAAGCTGATGAGTGAATGAATAAATTGCTAAGGTTAATCAAAGTTGACAGTGGGGCAAGGGAGCAAGTTCTTTCGTAAGTGGAGGGTTATAGTTTAACTGTGAGTACAAGGTATTGCTCACTTAGCAAAACACCTGAAAAACCATATCCATGTGACACTTTGAAATTCTAATCAATGTTTAGAATATACATATATTTATTATGAAGGTTTAAACATTTAGATTTTATATTGTCTGTCGGTGCTCCCAGGAAGTACAGGATGTTCTGGCATTTCGGTGGCTTTCCTGGGGACACACAAGCTCATGCAGGTCGTTTCTTTGATTAAAGCTGACTGGACTACATAGAGGGTGATCTATACAGAAACTGAAGTACACATACAAATTGTTAATTATTTTTATTACTTGTGGTGTTAGTTTTTTTTTCTCTTTAGTGCTACTTTTTTTTTCTTTTTCAATGTTAATGGAAGTCCTTGAGAAAAAAATAATTTAAAAATGGGTGCTTTCCATAGTTTTAGGAGGCCTAATAACTGAAAAATGAAGTTATAATATATTTTTAGCTTTCATCTATCTGTTATTCTATCTTTTCTAGACCATATAATAACAATTATTATGGTAATTTCCCCCTTCAAACATAATTCTGGTTATGCCTTGACTCTGGTGCCAAATGTTTGAAGTAACTCAAATTTGTGTGTGTGTGTGTGTGTGTGTGTGTGTGTGTGTGTGTGTCTGGGAGGGGGATTGTACCAGGGATTGAACCCAGGGGTGCTTAACCACTGAGCTACATCCCCACCTCTTTTTACATTTTGAGATGGTCTCACTAAATTGCTGAGGCTGGCTTTGAGCTTGCAATCCTCCTGTCTCAGCCTTCTGAGCTGCTGGGGTTGCAGATGTGTGCCACCACACCTGGCTTTTTCTATGTTTGTATGAATACCTATATTAAAAATGTTTCCCTCTTTATATTGTATTTAGACACTGACCTAGTAATTATTTTATTATAGTAGGATAGGAAAAAATGCCTATACATCACTCGAAAATTGTTTTAAAGAACAAAATACTGAAATTAATAATGGTAGCCTATTCTAGTTATAGAAACTCCCATGGTAGATACTAACAACTCAGTAAATGCAATGAAATGTTTTCTGAATTTTGAATTAATATTGGACTGTCATATTCTTATCATTAAACCATGAGATAATATTGACATCTGGGCAATGTTATCATTTTTTAGCTCTATCTCTGTTACAGAGAAATTCAATCACCTGTTTTGGTAAAATTACATTTTCTTTTGCTTTTTGTTAAGAATTCATGTAAGAAAAAAACCCTCACCTTAGCATTTTTTTCCAGGATGACTATTTTATGTAGAAATTTGGAGTTCATATCACCAATTCTTTTTACATCATGTGTGTACTACTTTCAATCTTATTATGAAACTTTGTGTTTTATTAGGGCCTGAGTAGTATCACTGGCACTTTTACTTTTTTAGTAACTTTGTAAACATTTGCTGAAACAAGCTCAGTTTTCTTAAATGAAACATCTGTGACTTTCTGAGCTACTATTGCAATATAAACCATTTAATCGTAGTCTCATAATTAACGAGATTAATAACACAGCACTCCCTTTGGATATTATGTTAATTTAATTACTTAGACTAAGTCACATCAACAGGAACCCAACTGTCTGTAAATTAGATTTGGATACAGTTTAAGTAGCTTGGGAGATGCTTTGGATGTCACACATTAGCTAAAACAGTTTAGCACTTTGTATCATTTAGTGTGACTATCCTGTATATTTCATTTTCTATTAAAATGGGAAATTTTAAGAATAGTTTATTTT